>NC_059110.1:125166119-125788392 GCF_020740685.1 Jaculus jaculus
AGCTACAGAGTTCAATGTTTACCCTGGTTATTTTAAATCTTTTATTGGTTGGATATTTCTTTGCTATGCCCAGTGCTATCTTTTGTAGTGTGAATGTGCCATTATGGGGGTTTTGGTGTATTTTTTGGTATTACAGTTAAAAGATCTTGGACTATGGGAATGTTTGAACATCATTGGGATTGATAAAAACTATGGGGACTTTTAAACTTGGACAGAATGCATTGTATTTTATATCATGTATGGTTATCAGTTTATGGGGGCCAGGGTTAGAATGTGGTGGTTTGATTCAGGTGCCCCCCTAAACTTAGGTGTTCTGAATGCTAGGTTCCCAGCTAATGAAGATTTGGAAATTGATGCCTCTTGGAGGCAGTGTGTTGTTGGGGGCAGGCTTATGGGTATTATAGCCAGTTTCCCTTTGCCAGTGTTTGGTACATTCTCCTGTTACTATTGTCCAACTGATGATGGCCAGGGGTGTTGGGCACCCTTTGCTCATGTCATCATTTTCCCTGCCATCATGGACCTTCCCCTTGAGTCTATAAACCAAACTAAGCCCCCTTTCCTTCCCCACAAGCTGCTCTCGGTCCGGTGGTTTCTGCCAGCAGTGGGGATCCGACTGGGACACATGGAGTAAGTCAGGCAGGGAAGGGTGGTTGGGGTGGTGGGAGTTACATAGGCTTCTCCTGGGGAGACATCTACTTACGCCACTGACGGAGCAAAGTAACCATTCCACCCAACTCCAGCTCAGCAAACCAGTGAATTTCCTGGGCTTGCCTACAGGGTCATGGGGGAGGGGTGTAGTAGCTACCTTCTCATTGCTGGGATATGAAACACCTGGCCAGAGGAGGAAGATGGATTTTCTCTGGCATACAGCTTTAACGGGGAATTTCATCGTGGGGGGAAAGCATGGGAAGAGCAGCCAGCCGGGTGGGCGTCACATCTCCGCATCAGTGGGGGGGGGGCAGAGAGAGTGAGCTAAGGGCAGCCATCAGGGTTGGGATATAACACCCCTCAAGGCCCACACTCAGTGACACGCCTCCTCCAGCAAGGCTCCACTTCCCAAAGGCTCCACCAGCTGGGGATTAGGTAGGAGGTGTAATCATAAATCCGTGAGACAAGGAGGGGCATTTTATATTCCAGCCACCACAAAGAGTCACTGCCAGGAGAAATGGTGACCTCAAAGCAACTAAAACGTGCTACCCAAGCACCGATGAGGACTCCTCCATAGCTGCAGAGATAGAAGCTCCCTTTCACTTAACCTTTCACCCCCTACACACTCTAGCACCTTCCACGACCACATGCAGCTAGGGAGGAATTACCCACAGTTGGGAGGAGGTTGCAGAAGGGAGCGGCTAGATGCTAAGGTGCTAATGACCCTCCTCACCCCCTTCTTCTATGAAGTCTCGACAACAGGCCTGGTTTCATTGGGGTCTTGTGCAGATAGTTGCAGCCGTGTTATTCCTAAGCGACGGTGGCCCCACGAATGATGTGGAGGCAAGAAGCCAACAACATGTGCAATAGATATGGTGGTTGGTGTCTACCTTGTTTGATCTTTTTTTTAATATACTTATGTATTTATTTGTGAGGTGATACAGTGAGTATGGGTGCAAGAGGGCCACTTGGCCATAGAAAATGAACTCCAGGCACATGTACCATTTTGTGCATCTGGCTTTAAGTGAGTACTGCGGAATTGAGCCCAGGTTTCCAGGCTTTGCAAGCAAGTGCCTTTAACCACCATCTCCTCAGCCCTGACTGTTGTCTTAACAATCAGTTATCTTACATTTAGTCTGTGTCAGGCTCTAAGGATCAATGTCACAATACTCCAGCCTCATTATGACCCTATAAATTGATGCTATTAACCCATTTTACAGAGAACGCTGAGGCACAGAGAGGTGACCTAATAGTTACCATGTAGATAGCTGGCAAGTGGAAGCAAATGAACTTGAGTCCAGGCCTTGTGGCTCTAGTCTGTGCCTTTGTCCTTTTATGCAAGGATGCCTGATGTTTGGATAAAAAAAAAATTCAAGGTCATAAAGGAATTGGCCAGGCAGAAGAAATGGCCGTTGTCAAGGTCCTGAGGCAGAAGCATGTCTGGTGAGGTAGCTAGTGTGACGGGCCTGAGATCAGGGAGAATGAGTAGAACAGCCACGTAGGCCACATTGCTGGGGCCTGGGCCATGGGGAGGGGGGAGGACTCGAGTCTTGTCCTGACAGAAAGAGAAGCTGTGAAGGGTTTGAGCTGTGGGCAGCTTGCTCTGAAGGCTGTGTTGACGATGGGTCACCAGGTGAAGGAGAGGAGCATATGCCCCAACCAGAGATGGTGGTGGTCCAGCCAGCCTGGTGGCCACAGCAGGGAAGAATGATGGTGGGATTCTGGGAAGTTTGGTGTAGAATCATCGTAATTTCCTGATGGATGTGATGTGGAGTAGGGGCAAAAGAGAAGCATTTGTGATGGACTGAAGAAGAAACTAGAAGGACCGTGTCGTTTAACAGTGTGGCAACTTCTTCTGAGGGTGAAACCTTACCCTGAGACAGTGGCATGACGGTAAGCACCTTGCTATTCAGGCATTAGAACCAAGCAAAGGAGTGTGTAGTTAGAACAACGAAGGTGTTCATGTTGTTCATACTAACTGATCCAAGGCCCCTGAGCAAGTCAAGAGAAGCCTTTGATCATTGGCGGGGAGCCCAGCACGGCCATAATTCCAGGCCTTGGAAAATGGAGGCAGGAGGATCAGAAGTTCAAGGTGATCTTTGGTCACACAGTGAGTTTGTCCAGCCTGGACTATCCCAAACCCTGCCTCAAGAGACCCAAACAACCAACAAACCCCAAGAGCTCAAGGCCAAGACCCAAGTTGACATCCTAAAAGCCAGACTCAGAAGATACAGGAGAGGCTCCTCAGTGCCCCCTAGTGGGAAGTGGGGGAAAATGGTACTATAAGGTACCATTCCAACTTTATCCAACACTGGGCCACTTCACGCTCCTGCCCAGAAACATCCATGTAATTGGATGTGAATTGCTCACACAGGGGAGATGGGGAGGAGCATTGATGGTTTATCTAATTTCTTGTTGAGAAACTCTCATAGCATTGGTATTTCTTTTTTTTTTTTTTTTTTGGTTTTTCGATTTTGAGGTAGGGTCTTACTCTAGTCCAGGCTTACCTGGAATTCACTATGGAGTCTCAGGGTGGCCTTGAACTCACATGATCCTCCTACCTCTGCCTCCCGAGTGCTGGGATAAAAGACGTGCACCACCACGCCCCACAGCGTTTGTATGTCTTTACAAGAGGTGGTGGCAACAAATAGGAATCCATCTTCCAATTGAACTCTAGGCAGAGGAAACTTTATGCAAAAGATGCTTAAAGCTCCTCTCCCAACTGGATATAGCAGAGTACATCTGGTAATCTTAGCACGCCAGAGGCGGAAGCAGGAGGATCACAAATTCAAGGTCAACATGGGCTACTCATACTAAAACCAAACCAAACTAACAACAACAACAAAACCCCAAACAACAAAAACACTAAACAATCTTACTCCACTCCCACCAGCACCAAGATCCAAGAGCCCTGATGGTGGCGGAGAAAACAAGCTGGTGGGAACAGTGTCACAAAATACAGCACCCAGAGCAGAGAGACAGGAAGCAGTGGCATCTCTCACTTCCTGCCAACATCAGAAGGATGAAGGTATCTTAAAGCACTGGATTAAAGAAAAAAAAAAAACCAGAAGATACAGACATCAGTCTTTCAGATGGTCTTTTCATGAATATTTATTAAACATCACACCTGAGGCCCAGCCCACAGTTTGGGGCAAGGCAGCTTCGTGCATGGCATTTTCTCTGGTGATGTTGACAGTCTCCTGGATTGCAAGCATCACTTTTAATTTTTATTTATTATCTGAGAGAGAAAGAGACAGGGAAAGAAAGAGAAAGTGGCGGGGGGAATGAAAGGCACACCGGAGCCTCCAGCCACTGCAAACAAACTCCAGACACATGTGCAGCCATGTGCATCTGGCTCATGTGGGTTCTGGGGAGTAGAACCTAGGTCCTGAGGCTTGGCAAGCAAGGAACTTAACTGTTATCTGTCCAGCCCACAAGCATCACTTTTTATAGTCTGAGTCAAGGTACAACCATCAGAGTGGACCCCTGCATGAGCAGCCACCTCCAGTATGCATAACTCCACAGGGTGAGAGATGTGTGTTCTGGGGGCACCTCCTCCCCCCTGCCCCCGTGCCTCTGCTTTAGAAGTTCTTGGAGTCTTTCCTCTAGAGCAGAGGCTGGGTAAGGATGGAGTGGCAGGGTCCCTCCAGCATCTCCAGCCCTCTTTCTTTATTTTATTTATTTATTTAAGTATTGTTATTATTATTATTTGGGTTTTTCAAGGTAGGGTCTCACTCTGGTCCAGGCTGACCTGGAATTCACTATGTAATCTCAGGGTGGCCTCGAACTCATGGCGATCTTCCTACCTCTGCCTCCCAAGTGTTTGGGATTAAAGGCATGCACCACCACGCCCAGCTTTTTTAAGAATATTTTATTTTTATTTATTTATTTGAGAGAGAGAAAAAGAGGCTGAGAGAGAGAAACAGAGATAGAGATAGAGATAGAGATAGAGATAGAGATAGAGATAGAGATAGAGATAGAGATAGAGATAGAGATAGATAGATAGATAGAGAAATAGATAGAGAGAGAGAGAGAGAGAATGGGTGTGCCAGGGCTTCCAGCTACTGCAAATGAACTCCAGATGCATGAGCCACCTTGTGCATCTGGTTTACATGGGTTCTGGGGAATTGAACAAAGGTCCTCTGGCTTTGCAGGCAAGCACCTTAACTGCTAAGCCATCTCTCCTGCCGTATATATATGTGTGCGGGGGGGGGGGGGAAGGAAGAATGAGAGAGTGGGCACACCAGGGCCTCCTGCCACTGCAAATGAGCTCCAGATGTATGCACTACTTTTTGCATCTGGCTTTACATGAGCACTGGGGACTGGAACCTGGGTCATCAGGCTTTGCAAGCAAGCTCCTTTAACCACTGCATTATCTCTCCAGCCCCACCAGCCCCTCTTTCTGTTGGTGAGTGCAATGTGTGTCTGCAGCTGGGAAGGGCATCTTGGAAGCTTTCTATCAGTCATTCCATGAACAAACATCTCTATACGGTTTACTTTGTGCCAGGCCGGTGATAAGCACTGTCATGTAATAGGCTCTCAATAAATAGTTGTGAGCCTTCAGGGATATAAACCTTATGAGCTTCCCTGGGCAGAAAGCCAGCTCCTCCCTCCAAGTACTTCCAGTAATTTCCCTGGATGCAATGTCCAGGGAAAGTAGCCACAGTAAGAAGAACTTGGGTGCCTAGGAAGGAGAAGTTGTACGGTGTTCCCAAACATCGGGCAACTGCCCAGCTTGCTGTGGTCACGATGCATCACCATATTAGCTTTCTGTTCCTCCTCAGCTCCCAGAAAAACGATGGAGCCATAGCCCATGGTAAATACAATCTCCAACTCTGGCCCCAAACCTCAGGTGGTTCCTTCTCTCCGGCACACTCAGTCCTTACTGAAGATCTACATTTTGGACCGGTTAGTCACGTGAGTCCCAAGTCTCATGGCTTTGGGGCTCGTAGATCACACCATCTAGGACAGATGCCCACTCCAAGGCAGCGCCGTCCAACGCAGTCACACTCGGTTATAAATATCTATAGAGTGCAATACCGAATAATTGTGGGGCATATTTCACCCTGCCTGTTGAACACATCGCAAGAAAGGAATTGATCCCTGCTGTTTCATTTATTAGATGGTGTAATACCACAAAAATCGTTTCCACAATATCCCAAACTAAATCATTTATTCTTGACAAAAATCCAATAAAGAGCTCAATCCTTCTCCATAGGCAGATAAAGCACAGATTAATGGGGCTGCCTAGATCAAAAAATGCTGGGGAAATGAAAGCGAGATAGAGAGAGAAGGCTCCTTCCTCCTCCTCACTTCCCCAAGGCTGCCTCAGCTCAGGGTTTTATTACAAAAAGCCGCCTAAGTATTACAGGCTAATCCGTAAATCCCAGCCTAGTAAAATATGTGACGGATTTGTAAATTGTGCCCTTTACAAATCTGATTGAACTTTTTTTTTTTTCACGGAGAGTTTTGCCTTTCTCCTTTTCCTCATCTCTTTACCTTTCCCCACTTTATGGACTTTTCTCCGGCTGTTGGAGGCTTTGCCTGAGCCATGGTGCCACTTCCTGTCAGGTGTCTGAGCCTCCTCTGAGAACCCTTTCTGACCTCACTGATGGAGGGTGGAGATCAGAGATGGGATGAGAAAAGTATTGACTTCTCCTCCTTCACCATCCGCATCCACAGGGAAGTCAGATGCTCCAGGCCGGGGTCAAGGCCAGTGTCAGGAATGACAGGAGGCAGGGACATGGGACTCACCTAGAGCCAAGCGTGGACAGTTCAAGAGTTTGGTGGGGCTCTCCTTCATTTCCCCTGGAGAAGCTTGCGACGAAATGGGACGATCCTCAGATTACTGGCAAGCTGGCTGGAAAGGGCTTGTGGGGGGGGGGGGAGGGGAAGGTCTCATTGTAATTTTACCTCGGACTTGAGCTCTAAATAACTTTGAACCACTCATTCACCCGCAGGCAACTCCTCAGGGTCCACTCTGACTCCCCATCCCATGTTCTCCACAGCGTGCCTGCTCCGGAACACATCTCAGTGTTCTCCCCACCAAGTGTGATCCCAGGACGCAGGACTTGCTGTGACAAACCCCCAACAGCCCCAGGCACACCGAGCCCTCACCCAACCCATGCCTGAATTTCCTGTCTGCCTATACCAAAAGAGGAGCTAGTCTGTGGGGCTACCTTCCAGCTTCCTCTGCCTTCCAGCACTTCCCTCACAGAAGCAGAAAAGTACCTGGGCAAGCTGGGTGTGCTGGCGCGCACCTTTAATCCCAGCTCTTGGGCGACACAGGCAGGAAGATCGCCATGAGTTTGAGGCCACCCTGAGACTACATAGTGAATTCCAGGTCAGCCTGAGCTAGAGTGAGACCCTACCTCGAAAAACAAAACCAGCAAACAAACAGGAAAAAGGGCTGGAGAGATGGCTTAGCGGGTAAGCGCTTGCCTGTGAAGTCTAAGGACCTTGGTTCAAGGCTCGGTTCCCCAGGACCCAGGTTAGCCAGATACACAAGCGGGCTCATGCATCTGGAGTTCGTTTGCAGTGGCTGGAGGCCCTGGTGCACCCATTCTCTCTCTCTCTCTCTCTCTGCCTCTTTCTCTCTGTGCCTGTCACTCTCCAATAAATAAGTAAAAATTAAAAATTAAAAAAAAAGAAAAGCCAGAAAAACAGTACACGGGTGAGGGTTTGTCAGGCAATAGGATCCGGGCTCCGAGCCCACATCTGTCACCTGCTCCCTTGGGCATTGGCAAGCCATATAACTTTTTCCAGCCTCAGTTTCCCCATATGAAAACGGGGATGGTACTAGCTATTGCAAACATACTTGTCCTGCTGAAAGAGAAAATGCAGACAAAAACGCCCGGCACAGAGCAAGCACTCGAGGACACCAGCGTCGTCTTCCTCATCGGCGGCACTGAGCGTACCCCCTTCAACAAGGCCCTGAAGAAAGTCTCAGGATATAAACAGACCCTGGAAGCTCACCACAGGCAGCTCCTCAATCCTGCATCTGGAGCCCGGACGGAAGTCCTTAAATGAGCCCGTATTGCAAACATCTGGGGAGCAGAGGATGCTTGGGAGCGGGTCTTCCTACTTGGTGCTCTCTCACATCATATTGGTCCTGTGAGTCTGTACCCAGTACCCAGGAGAGAGTGATTCTTTCCTTTTCTTACATATTCCCAGAGGCAGAGGGAAGAGTGAGCTGGGATGGTTGCCCTGGCAACTTTCCTCCCCAACCCCTCTCACACGGAGGCCTGTTTAGCATAGAAATAGGGCTGAAAGGAGGGAGAGAGGGAAGGGTCCTGGGACCAGCAGTCCCTGGCAGGGGTTTTGCAGCATTATAGAAATGCAATAAAACAGTAACTGCCTTAGAAACCGGATTGTTCCTCCCTCAGTCTCTGCCAATTCCTACCGTCATCCCAGGATGGAACAGACCCAAAAATTCCCTAGTGATGGCTGCTGGGATGTTCTCACTGCCTCTCACCTCCATCCTCTCAAAGAAGGGGGGGTGACTTTGAGCAAGATGCAGCCGGGGCCCCTTCTAGCTGTGGACCTCGGCGATGTAAGCCTTATGTACATATGATGGGAATCCCGCATGGATTCCAAAGTGGACCTCCTGTAGGACCTGAGATGTAGGAGGAGACAGAGGGGCAGGATTGGATTTAAAGTCGAGGAGAGTTTCTCTGCTGGCCAGCTTTCCATGAAGCCAGAAACGCTAAACCCACCCTGCAGGAGGGGTGGGTGGGGGCCAAAAAATAGGACAGAGGCTGCGATGACTTCGGGCAGATGAGGCAGTTGGAGGAATAACATGTGGACAGGGCTTTACTCTCAAGCAACATTCTAGAAAAAGTGGGGCTCCCATCTGCCACATTTCTGAAAGAAGGGAGCTAGACAACAGGAGCTCAACTGCTCCCGCTGAGCTGGGGTCTCCCTTTGGCTCCTGGCATAGCCGGTGGGTACTGTCTGCCTCCCTCATTAACCTTTGTCCTTCAGTTTCCGGCTAAGGGTTAATCCTGGCAACCCAGACAGCCACGCCTTACCTCCTTCCGCCATTGCTCACAGGGGATCTCAGATCTCTCTCCCTCGTGGCTCCTCCTGCCCTTTTGAATCCTGGCACTGATATGCAACTGTTCAGGATATGTTTTTGATGGGAGGGGGTGAGTGATGCTGGTGGGACGGAAGCTCAAGAGGGAATCGTGGATACAGGTTCGGCCCCTGAGCGCCCGGGCGGCCTCAGAGTTGGACAGAAGGCAATCCCCATAAGTTTTTTGTGGACTCGGAGAAGAAAAACAAAAGTCAATGAGACATTGTATTTTGTGAGCCCAGGTATGGGAACACTTAAACACTTACCTGTTTTCTAACTTGAACACTTAGCCGTTTTCTATTGGAAAGTGGAAGCTGGACAATGTGACCTGGGGACAGCAGAGGACATCCATCCTTCTACCTCTAACCAAAACAAGCCACATTATACGGTGTGGGTGCACATCTTAGCAGCACTATCTGGGGTCTGGGTGCATCGTCAGTACCTGGTCCCTTTCCCACCCCGTGGCAGCTCACAGAGGGGGCACAGAACAATTACAACTGCATCAAGACCATATAGGTGCAATCTCTCCTGGAGGGCTTTTTAAATTTAAATTTAATTTCTTTTTACTTTACTTTTATTTTATTTTTTGTTGTCTGTTTGTTTGTTTTTTATTGGGGTGGGATCTCTTTCTAGCCCAGGCTGACCTGGAATTCACTATGTAGTCTCAGGGCAGCCTTGAACTCGCAGAGATCTTCCTACCTCTGCATGGTATGAGCCACCATACCCAGCTCCTGGAGGGTTTTAAAGGAAAGAAAGGCAGCTAGCCACTCAAGATATGTGACCCCCGTGCAGCCGCCACACGGAAGCTTGTCTGCATGGGGCTGGGCTGCCCTGGGCCCCTCAGAAACAACAGAGATCTGGATATTTGTGTTCCTGCCAGCTTCCCTCTTGCTCTCACCCATCAGACCACAGGATGAGATGGGTGGACCGGTGCAGCAAACCCCTCAGGGTCGGGACGAACATCTCACTGGCTTCATATTTATTGGCTCCTCCAGTCCCACAATGGCTAGCTCTGCTCAGTATTTTATTCTTGTTGCACCTGCTCAGAAGCAGAGCTGTGGGCATTTTTGATAAATGTATTGAAAGGTCTGTCTGCCTTCACTGAAGTTTCTCTAAGTGTCTCCATCCGTGTCTTCTGCTGAAATGATATTTCCTAGCTTCCTACTGTGAATTCACTCCCCGGTGGCACCTCTCTTCCTCTCTGCCAGCCCTCCCGTGCTCCGTTACCCCATCACGCGTGCCCACATCCTAAGAGAAGATGCACACTTCTGGATACTCACAAACGCAACTGCAGCCGTGTCCACTCGGGGAACCAATGTACACGGAGCTCCAGTGAATCTCCCCATGGTCAGGGAAACACACACAGCAGCAATCGTGTGCACAGGCCTGCCCCACAGGCACGCGGATGCACAGGCGCACAGGAGTTGTGACGTGTGAGTCTTACACACAAGGAGCCCCTGTGTGCACATGAACACCGAGGGCCTTTCCTTCCTAAGCTCGTGTATCTGACCCAAGGGAGCGCGGCGGAGGCCCGAGCTCTTGTGGGATGTGGATGGAGGCGAAGGCACAGTGGTCCTTGCAGAAGCTCCCTCGCATCCAAAGAGTCCTACCTCCAATCCGGGCTGGCAGACCCTTTCAGCCTTCTCCATCTTCCTCCTATCTACCCGCCCTGTACTGGAGGCCTCACTGGGCCAGCTGGAGGCCTTATCCAACCACATGTGAAACGGCTCAGAAGCTGCGCTGGGCCGCCAGCCGTTTCTATAAATAACTTGCCGAGCCTGGCTCCTCGCCTTGCTATGATGTCATTGGCGTGGGCCCAGTCATGAAGTCATAGGCTTCCCTGCCCTGGGCGCTCCTTCTGGGTGGAGAGCTCCTCGTCACTGTCTGCCGGGGCCTTGCCTGTTCGCACCCATTCCCCTTCTCACCCAGCCGGGAGGTGGATGTAGACTTCCCACCATTCGGACTGACAGCGTGGTGGTGCCACACAGCACCTTCTCCCTGCTCGTCACCAGTAACTGAACAGCCTCCCAATGTTTCCACCCCCTCAGGATCTTGTTTCTAGGTGGCACAGCCATAGGGCTCAAGGGTGGCAGAGCAGGGGCCGGTGCCTGGGTGGAAATCGATGCAGGCCCCTTCAGCTGCGTGACTTCAGATGCGATGCTTCTGGAACTCCCTGGGCCTCTGTTCTCTCATCTTGAAAGCAGAGGTGATGCTGGGCGCATAAGGGCAGCTGTGAGGCTTCCGTGGGCTGTAGCTATGAAACATGGACCCTGGCACCGTGGCTCAGCAAATAGTCCCGGCCTGGGCTCACATATTCCTGAGGCCCCAACGTTGGATGTGCTCTGTCCTGTGTTCATGCTGTCCCTCTGCCGAGCAGGTCTCCCCAGGCAGGGAGCTGCCACAGTGTCCTGGTTCCACTTCTTGCTATGTAGCTGAGGATGGCCTTGAATTCCTGATTCTCTTGCCTCCACCTTCCAAGTGCTGGGTTGATTGGTATCTATCACCACATCTGGTTTCAATGGCACCTTCACCTCGTGCCTGAGAGTACAACCTTGGAACCAGAAGTGGGAGACACTAGCAGTGAGAGGATCCCGGGACGGGAGGAGCCAGGGTGGCAGGCAGGTGGGAAGCAGCTGGCTCCATAGTGCTCAAACTAACTCCAGTACACCCTGCACTTTGCACACTGAAGGGGGCCGGGCTTCCTCCCAGAACAATCTTACAAGGTAACTGCTGACATTAACCATATTTTCTTTTTTTAAAAATATTTTATTTATTTATTTATTTATTTATTTATTTATTTATTTATTTATTTATTTAACAGAGAGACAGAGAGAGAGAGAGAGAGAGAGAGAGAGGCAGATAGAGAGAAAGAGAGAATGGGCATGCCAGGGCCTCTGGCCACTGCAGACAAACTCCAGACACATGCACCACCTTGTGCATCTGGCTCATGTAGGTTCTGGGAGAACCAAACCTGGGTCCTTTGGCTTTGCAAGCAACTGCCTTAACCACAGCGCTATCTCTCCAGCCCATTAACCTATTTTCTACACAAGGGGAATTAAGCCGAGCGATTAAACATCTCCGTATGAGAGGGGCTGTAGAGATGTCTGGGGGATACTTGCTATACCAACTTGAGGGTCCGAGTCCAATCCCTACCACCCACGTAAGAAAGCTGAATGTGGCATCACACCGCTTGTAATCGCAGCACAGAGGGGGTGCAGGCAGGGGGACCACTGGGGCTAAGTTCCAGGTCCACTGTCTCAAGGAAACGAGGTGGAAGAGTCACACAGGACACCTGACAGCCTCTGCTGGCCTCCACATGCATGCGCACAGAGTACATGCATGTGCACACACATCTACACACACACGTCAGTACAGGAGCCAATAGATGCCACGTCCTGAGACATCCTGGAACCTTCCGTGATCCCTTTCCTAGTCTCCATGTATGTGTGCTTACACACGGGAGGCCCCCAGGAAAGAGACCATCTCTGGACCCGAGAGAGGGGGAGGTGTGCTCTGACTCAGTGTCTCTTATATGGTGACCGCAGAGCCCCAGGCACTGGGCTGTGAGGTATGCTCGCGATTTTGATGACTCAGCACAGCAAAGAGAAGGCAAGCGAGCTCATGAATAATTCTTTTGTATTTATGATGTGTTGAGATGATAATATTTTTCATGTGTTAGGTTAAATAAAATATGCTATTACAAATAATCTCACCTGTTTCTTTTCACTTTTATGACGTGGTTATTAGGAGGCTTAAAAACCACATGTGCGGCTGGCGGATTTCTGTTGAGTGTCTAGTCTGTTGCCTCGCTGTGTTCCGAGGACTGCTCACTGTTCTTTCCTTGTCTCTGGTTCTGACCGGGCTGGTGCAGCACCTTTGGAGACAGGGCTGCTTTCTTCCACCAAAGTAGCCACCCGTCCCCACCAGGGATTTGTGAGCGGATGGCTTCTGTGCCATACGGGATCTCTGCCTGCCCGCTGTCAGGCACTCTGAGCAAAACCTCCCACAGTTGAGGAGTTGTCCAGGAAGCCCAGCCTCCAGGCCAGGCAGAGGCACACCCTGCTGCTTGCCATCCGAGCTCTGTGATATCTCTCACTTACAGCTCTCTCTTAGACCCTTGCTTCTCTCCTCCAGTCATGTGAGTCTTATTCATCCTTCAAAACCAAGATTAGGGCTGCAGAGATGGCTTAGTGGTTAAGGTAGTTGCCTGCAAAGCCTAAGGACCCAGGTTCGATTCCCTAGTGCCCACATAAGCCAAATGCATAAGGTGGTGCATGTATCTGGAGTATGTTAACAATGGCTAGAGGCTCTGGTGTGCCTATTCTCTCTCTCTCAAATATATATATCAGAAGTCAGCTCCTTCACAGAAACTTCCCAGATTCCTCCATGAATGAGTCAGTTACACTGTGCCCAGAACCTGCCCTGGCAGAAAGAACTGTGTGCCAGACCATATCTATTTATATAAGTCATCAATGCATCCAAAGCAGCCACTGGAGTAACTCCTCATTCCATGTGAGGAAACTGAGGCAGGGAGAGATTACAACATCTTGTCAAGAAAGAAGACTTTAAAAAATAGAAGAAGAGCTTGGGATATAAATCATCTGGCAGAGTGCTTTCTTTCTTTCTTTTTTATTCTTTTGGTCCTTCAAGGTAAGGTCTCACTTTAGTCCAGGCTGACTGGAAACTCACTTTGTAGTTCAGGCTGATCTCCAACTCATGACGATCCTCCTACCTCAGCCTCTTGAGTGCGGGGTTTAAAGGCGTGCGCCACCGCGCCCAGCCTCAGAGTACTTTCTTAGGTTCAATCCCCAGCACAGCATGAAACAGGTGTGGTAATCCCAGCACTCGGGAGGTGGAAGCAGGAAGATCTGAAGCTCAAGTTCATTCTTGGGAACATATTGAGCCCCTGGTTAGCTTGGGGCTACATGAAACCGTGTTTCCAAAAAAAAAAAAAAAAAAAGGTACTAAAAGTAGAGAAAGCAGAATTTCAACCTACTAGGTCTGGCTCCAGGCCCCATCCTCTCCTGAAGGTCAATGGTCACAGCTAGAGACATCCCTGGTACCCCTAAGAGACAATTATAGCGTCGTGAGCCAGGGCCCCAGTTCATTCCCCGTTGTGACTTCCCCAGTAAGCAGTCAAGTGCAGGCATCAAGTAGGCACCTAAAAAATATGGCCTGAGTCATATCAGCACTGCATTGGTGGAGCCTCAACACCTCACTTCTGGTGCTGGAGAAATGGCTCGGGGGGGGGGGGGCTGAAGGCACATGCTTACAAAGCCTTCCTGCCCAGGTTCAATTCACCAGATGCCCACATTAAATTGGATGGGCATTTGTTTGCAACAGCAGGAGGCCCTGGCATGCCCCCCCCACACACAAATAAATACAATTTAAAATAAAAAGATAGTTTTCTAGTGCTCTAGTGATCTTGCTGGGCAGCCTCCCACCTCGCTCCATTTAGCCCCAGCCACCAGCCAGCGCTCCCCAGGGTCTTCTCTGCACCTGCTTAACACTCAAGTTACTGTCACCGACCTCTGTCAGCCTCCGGGAATTAATTCCCCATGTTACCACTGCATAAAAACCGAGCTCTCTTTTTTTTATGATCTCTGCATGCAGTGCCCTTTCCTTTTATGCAGGCCCCCACTGTACTTCTGGGGCATAAATAAATACCATGTAACTTGTAGCAGCTTTTATCTACTGTAAGCTACGGTGGTGACCTGGAGCTACCTGGGACCCCAACTGCTCCGAGCAGGTGCAGGAGATGCAGGGCACCATGAGAATCGTGGGCCGCTGATTCAAAAGCCGACCATACCCTGTGTGGTCCTTCATGTATCTGCCACCAGCCCCCTTGAAGAGCTCCTTAGGTTCCTGGTGTGCCCCTCCTGGATTCTAGCCAGCACCGGCTATGACCCACCTGCCATGGCAGCATTTGGAAGGAATGCTGGCTCCCTGATGCAGTGAGCCCCACGTCATGGCAGAGGCTGGGCTGGTGGGCGCAGGGGCCTGGACTCTGTAACTTTCCTGATCCCACCCTAGCCAGAGAACCAGAGAGATTTCTGTGGAGTTCCCAAACTATGCCCAGGGTTCCAAGCGATCCCTTGCCCGCGTGGATGCTGAGGCTACAGCCACCCTGGGGAAGTGAGGCCCCTCCCAGAGTCCCACAGTCCTGGCACCGGCTCTGCCTTGTTCACATCTGCCCACCTGGCTCTGGGGGATTTGGAGGCAGGATCCAGACTTACTGACGCTGCTTGCTGGTTTCAAATCAAAGCTCATCACCCCTGACCATGTTTTCCATCAGGAAAACAGGGGGCCGTCTTTGTGATCCCGGTTCCCACTGAAAGATCTGGCAGGGTCAAGTTGATGCTCTGTGGGGAGGGAGGAAGCCTAAGAAGTAACCGTCGCATGGTCTTGTCAATTCTGTCACCATCTGCCTTCCACAAAGTCCACCTCTGCCTGCAACAGCTGTCCTTTCACGAGGGTGATTAACACGAGGAAGCCAAAGCCTCAAAAGCCAGGGCCTCTTTTCGTTCACACAGCCCGGTCCCTGGGCACAAATTCACCTCCATGGGTCTCCTGGCCCGGATCAGTGAGGCGCCCCTGGTTTTCTGACCCCCACCCTCCGTCCACACCGTCCTCCCCGCCCCTGAACTCCCTGAACTCTGCAGCTGAGACAAGCGAACATTTCCTTGCTGGGGAATTGGGGGAGTATTTGGGTAGATTTAGCCGGTGAAACTGCAGGATGCCTGGTTAATTAGAGCAACATGATTCAACAAGGAAGGCTTCTTTGGTCTGTCTCCATGTGCCCCATGCAGTAGTTGGGACATATTTACAAAAAAATTTGCTCGGCGCCCCTTTGCCGGTCCCGTTTCACCAGCGTCCTGTCCTCTGCTCGCCATTCCCAGCCCCGGCCGCCCGGCCAGGCCTCCAGAAGTGGCTCTGCATCTGTGGGTCCTTTGCTTACCAGACAGGGTGATACCCAGCCCCCCCCCCCCACATCCACTGTGAATCGGGAACTCTGTAGTAGGAATGGCAAGCCCCCGCTCCCACAAGGGCTATGAGGGTGGTGCCTGGTCCCTCTGGGTGACAGGATGGAGCTGTCCTCTTTTTTGGCTTGAGACACCCACACTAGGCTCCCTCTCAGCCTCCCCCTGAGGGTCCCTCTGTCCGGAGCCCCCCTGGGCTCAGCTCTCCTGTGCTGAGTCAGCTGTCTGTGGGTTTGGCTGCGGGAACAGCAGGGCAGCCTTCCCCCAGCCCCCAGTTTTTAACCCTCACACCCCATCCCACTGCACCCTCAGGTTAGCATGGGTACAGCCAGGGCAATTCTGCAGCCGGGGCTTCCCAAATGCTGCACCTCCCCCCCCCCCCCACCGCCACCACCATCTCGCTGCTCCCTACCCTCCACAAGAAGATCCCGGAGCTGGGAGCAGCTATTTTGGAGATAATTGCCTAATTAGGGGAAAATTACTTAAATTTCAGCAGCAACAGCGGCAGCAGCAAGTGCAACACTGTTGGCCGTAAAAGCCTTCAATCCCATAGTTCCTCCAGAGAGAGCTCTGCCCACGGCGCACACACCCACGTCGGCTTCTCCGGGAGGACAAAGGACAGTGTCTGTGCTGGGGGTCAGGGGCCTTCACACGCACGCACGCACACACTCACGCACACACGCACACACGCACGCACGCTTTGTCCTCACCACCAATCCAGGAGGGCTCTGCTAGACATTAGCAGATGCATGGAGGTTTTTGTTTCTATAAAAATCATCTTTATTTATTTATTTATTAGACACAGAGGGACAGAGAGAATGGGTGCACCAGGGCCTCCAGCCACTGCAGACAAACTCCAGATGTGTGCATTACGATGTGCATCTGGCTAACGTGGGACCTGGAATATCGAACCTGGGTCCTTAGGCTTCTCAGGCAAGTGCCTTAATCACTAAGCCATCTCTCCTGCCCTGTTTTTGATTTTTTTTTTTTAATCAAAGGCTAGAGGTAGCACATGCGCATTGTGGACTGCGTGTCTGTGTCCATCCAAACACACACCCTGGCCTTCTGTGCGATGGTTCCAGATGGGGCTGGGATGAGGTTGTGACTATGCAGCCCTCAGGACGGGGCTAGTGCACTTAAAAGGCTTTCTCTGCTCCCCCTCCCCCCTCTCTTTTCCTCCTCCTCCTTCCCTCACCCTCTTCTTTTATCCTTCTCCCTTTCTCTCACATCTCCCCCTCTCTCCCTTGATGTCTGACTTCAGCCTTCAGGATGCTGAGCAACAGATGTCTGATGTCTAAGCTCTGAGTCCTGAGTCAATGGTAGTTTGTTGAGCAGCCCAGGCTCAGTCAATACACATTTACCTTTGCATGTGTTCGGTGCGGTGTGTGTGGTACAGGCACATGTACGTGGCTGTGTGGCACCCTGCGCCCCTGCCTGAGACCGTGGCCAGAGGGGACCCCGCTCCATTGTCTTCTGCCTGTTTTAACTTGAGCCAGACTCTCTTACCTATCCCGGAGACTGCTCATGAGCCCGTCTGATTCTCTGCTCTCTGCCTCCCTACCCCCAAAGAACTGGGGTTACAGATGCATATGCCCATGGGTCCTGAGGATTGAGCTCCAGCAGTCTTCTTGGGCCTCGTCAGACCCGCTGCGCTTGCTCAGGAAGGGCTCTCAGCTGCTGAGCCGTCTCTCCAGGCCTCGGTCAACACAGTCCCTGTGCAGGCCTGTGGTCAAAGACTGGCACTGTGGGCCACCCAGTCTTTGCACCCACCCAGCTGGCCAGCGTGCGGGGCAGCAGCCAGAGGCAGTGCTTACGTGAGCGGGCATAACTGTGTCCCACGAAAACGTCACAAGGCCGAGTGAGAGGCAGCTCTCGTCCTTGAGCCAGGTGTGCTGACCCTGAGGCTGACCTTGGGGGCTCTAGCTGCTGTGCTGGCCATGGGGTGAGGATTGTTTGGGCAGCCTAGCTCTCCACAGGCCCCAGTGGCCTTCAGTGGGGACTGCGCTCAGCGGCGAGGTTGTCACAGATGTGAACATGTGCCCTGGGGGCAGACAGTCCTTGCTGTGCGATTATGAGCCAGGCGTTGAACTCTGGGTTTCTATCTAGTCATCTCCAAACTGGTGATAATCATTGCTCTTGCTGGCCAGGGTTATAGAGTAATGAATACGCTGGTGCGGGTGACGCTCGGTTTGGGCTGCAGTCGGTGCTTCCTGGCAAGTCTCCCGGGAGTGGGGTGGGGGCTGGAGGACTGGGTTCTAGTCTCTAGAGTGTGGATCTCCAAGAATAGCCCTTGTGATGACCCAGAAGGCATCATGGTGCTGGAAAGAAGCGACCGGAGTGCTCAGTACTGCAATATCTCTATCACACCTTCCAAGGCTCAGGGTCTAATGTGGAAGAAGTGGTGGAAAGAATGTAAGAGCCAAAGGAAGGGTAGGACTCCTTACAACGTGCTCCTCCAGACACAAAATGGCCTGGATATCCACGACCTCACAGGGCCTGACACTACCTACACAAGACCATCATAAGAGGAGGAAAAGATCATGACATCAAAATAAAAGAGACTGATTGAGATGGGGAGGGAATATGATGGAGAATGGAGTTTTGAAGGGGAAAGTGGGGGGAGGGAGGGAGGGTATTACCATGGGAAATTTTTATAATCATGGAAGTTGTTAATAAAAATTTGAAAAATAATAAAAAGAAACCCCAAAAAAAAAAAAAAAGAATAGCCCTTATAGGAAGTCTAGGCATGTCCAGCCCGTGGCCTGAGAGCTGTACGTGGCCCAGGATAGCTATGAATGAAGTCCAACCTCAAACCCTAAACTTATTAAACACTATGAAGGGCTGGAGAGATGGCTTAATTAGAAAATTGCTTGTCTTATGAGCATGAGAACCCAAGTTTGACCCCCACCCCTCCAGTGATCACATGGAAACAAAAAGCCAGACATGGTGGCACATGCCTATAATCCCATCGCTGGGGGATTGAGACTGAGACAGGTGGACACCTGGACTTCACTGGCTATCAAATGTAGCCTAATTGCTGCGCTCCAGGCAAGGAGAGACCCCTCCCATCTCTAAAAAGGTGACAGCGCCGGAAGAGGACCTCCAGAGTTGTCCTCTGGCCTCCACATCCACGCATGCACACCCACACACAAACATGCACACGTGTGCACACACCTATAAGGTATTTTTTTTTTTTGAGATTGTCTTGCTGTGTGTAATGGTGCACACCTTTAATCCCAGCAGTTAGGAGGCTGAGGTAGCAGGATCACTATGAGTTCATGACCAGCCTGGACTACAAAGTCAATTCCAGGTTAGTTTAGGCTTGACTGAGATGGAGAGAGAGAGAGAGAAGAGAAGAGAAGAGAAGAGAAGAGAAGAGAAGAGAAGAGAAGAGAAGAGAAGAGAAGAGAATGGGGGAGAGATCTTTTTGATTACTTGATTATGAGGTTCTTGAGTGTGATCTTTGTAGATGACAATGTGGCCCAGAGAAGCCAAAGGATTAGACATTCCTAGTTCCTCTTCCTCTCAACCCTGGCCCCATCCCACCTCCCAGATGGAGCTCCTGACACCTGGACACTTCCAAGCTTCAAAAAGAACACAGTGGAAAGGCACGGGTGGGCATTCTGCAGGCTGGCAGCACCCATGCCCACCCTGCTATGCGATGACAGAGATAGAACCAGCCTGAGGGAGTGGCCCCATGCTTCTCGGGGCTCCTGTCCTTACTGCTTTGGTGTGGCCAGCCCCAGGGGAGCCACGATCCTTGGTCTTGTGAGGGAGCTGCTACCCATTGGGATGCCCACAGGGGGCGCTGGAGAGCAAGAGGCCCTGCCTGGTCTCTTCTGCGTGTAGATTGACGTCCTCTACCTACTCAAGGCCACCCAGCCAGACATCTGTCCCACCCTCTTCTAAAGTCACTGGAGCCTGGGGATAAGGCTTGGTCCAAGTCAGTGCAACGGAATCTTAAGGACGAGGTATCTGTGTTTCTTTCAGGAGGGATGGTGTGTGCCTGTCTAAGGAACACCTCCTTAAGCGTGAGGAGGGGAAGAAGTGGGGGATGGGAGAGAAACCCTAAATGTGACAATAAACAGAATCCACAGGAACTGGAGCTGTGGGTGCAGAAAGTCAGAAACAAATGGCCGCACCACCTTGAACTTGTCTGATCTCGGAAGCTCAGCAGGGTCGGGCCTGGTTAGCACTGGGATCGGAGAAAGTCGGAAGCAAGAGCTGCTCAGGATCGGAGTCCTAGGGGAGCCTTGTGCCAGCACTCAGGGAACAGAGATCCCAGAGAAGAGGCTGCACTGTGTCTCCGGGGCTTCTGGGAAAGCAGTTTAACCAGAGATGATCCTCGGGTGAGAACTCGGGGTGGAGTTAGGCAGGGGGGCTCGTAGTGCCCGTGCTAGTGAGCAGCCAGAGATACAGTGCTTCCCCCCGGCACCCCAGGAAGCCCTTCCAGCATGAATCAAGCGGCGTGTGCCTAAGTAATAACGGAGCAATGTGAGGTCTGGATAGAGCTCACTCTAAAAGTCCCGGCTGGATAGTCTGTGTTCTGTCCAGCAGACTGCAGGCACATTCCTCACCTAGGCAGCCAGTGAAGTCTGAACTCTGACCTCGGCCCTGATACCTCACTTTAGCCTTGTGTCCCTAGGACTTCAGCTCTGCTTGGGATCCCATTTCTGGCTTCCTGGCCTTGTACGTGTGTGTGTGTGTGTGTAGGCTTGTGTTTGCCATAGCATGTGAGGGTGTCAGAGGACAACCTTGGGGTGTTGGCCCTCGCTTTCCACCTTGTTTGGGACAGAGGACAGAGTCTCTCTTCTTTGGCACCGTGCACAGCAGACTGGTTCCCCCGGAACTTTAGGGGTTCTCCCAACTCTGTCCCCCACTGCATTGAGTACATTTGATTGATTACAGGTGTGGGCAATACTTGCGTTCAAATCCAGCTTCGTGTGGGTTCTGGGGCTCTGAACTCTAGTCAACAGGCTTGCGCAGCATTTTATTTTTTTTAACCACTGAACTGAGCCACTTCCCCGACCTGTCTGCCCCGTCTATCGCCAGCTGTCCACCACCCACTCCCCACCTCGGGGCCCTGCTCCTCTCACTGGCCACAGTGCTGCCAGCTTGCTGGAGACAGGCATGGACGGACTCTCAAACCTGTCCTTGTCCTGTGTGACGTGAATCCAATTTCTTTCCCTGTGGTGTCCTTGCTCCTGTCCCTCTGTCTTGAACACAGTGGTCCCTGGGCCCACAGCAGTACCCGAGAGTCCGTTGGTTAGGAATGAACATCCTCTGCCAGGGCCCAGAGCTGCTGAGTCAGGGGCTCTTGGGGCAGAGACCAGCCATCTGTTTGTACAAGCCTTCCAGATGATTCCAGCTTTGTCAAGATGGAGAACCACTGTCTGGCACATCCGGGCAGCATCCAGAGCATTCTTTGCAGTCTAGGCCAAGTCCTCACATTCTCCCAACGAGTACCCATGTCTTTGTCTCTCTCTCTCTCTCTCTCTCTCTCCCCTTCCTTCCTCTTGTTTCCTTCACATGTGTGAGGGTGTGTGGTATGTGTGCATGTTTGCACGTGTGTGTGTGTGTGTGTGTAGGCCAAAGGACAAGCGCAGATTCTAGTCCTCAGGTATGTCTTCCCCACATTTTTGAGACAGGGTCTCTTGTTGGCCTGGAGTTCACTGATTAGGCTGAACTACCAGGGCAGTGAGCTCCAGGGATCCCCCTGTCTCCCCCACCTCCCTGTGAATACAGGTGCATGCCAGCCTACCCCATGCTTGCGAGGAAAGCGCCTCACCCACTGACTGAGCAAACTCCTTAGTCCCCAAATTAAGTTCTTAAGCACAGGACTTGAGACCCTTTTTGTTTTTAAGTTTGCCAAACTTTATTTAATAAATTTAAAATCCAAGGAACCCCCTGATATCTCCCAAAGTATTCATAAATATGGACAGCATGACAAATTTTTTAATTTAAAACAATCCTATTAAAAATGACAAAAGCCAGGGCTGAAGGAATTGTTTAGTGCTTAAGGCATTTGCCTGCAAAGCCAAAGGACCCAGGTTCGATTCCCTAGGACCCAAGTTAGCCAGATGCGCAAGAGGGTGTACGTGTCTGGAGTTCGTTGGCAGTGGCTGGAGGCCCTGGCGCGCCCATTTTCTCCCTCCCTCTGCCTCTTTCTCTCTCTCAAATAAATAAATAAATAAATAAAATATATTTTTTTTAATGACAAAATCCAGTTTCCAAGGACTTGCCCTTTCTATTTGACCCAGACTTCCTTTCTAGCTTCCAGTCTGTCCTCTCCTCGCTGCCTGGTCCTTTGTGTGTCCAGTTCTTATTCTCTTCCACTCCTGAAAGTCTTGCCCCACCGTGGGCCCTGCTTCTCAGTGCTACGAGGCCTTCCGCTCCTTCTCTAGCAGCCACGGTTGAGTGCAGCCCAACTGTTCGGAATGTTCCATTCCCCCCATTCCCAGTAAGGTCCCAGAGCCTAGGCAGTGAACAGTACAGGTCTGCGGCTGGATACTGAGGCAGAGCAGCTGCCAACATTTATCTGCTGGTGACAGGGATGGATATGCCCTGGTCTGCCTCCAGGAATCTCACCCCCAGCCTACCAAGCTCACCCTCTCTCCCATCTTGGTACAAGTGCCTGAGATCCTAGGGCCTCTTGGGCTCTCTTTTATCCCTCCCACGCCTGTCTCTTCAACACCAGGCAGCATTAAGAAGAGTGAAGGAGGGCTGGAGAGATGGCCTAGCGGTTAAGCGCTTGCCTGTGAAGCCTAAGGACCCCGGTTCGAGGCTCGGTTCCCCAGGTCCCACGTTAGCCAGATGCACAAGGGGGCGCACGTGTCTGGAGTTCGTTTGCAGAGGCTGGAAGCCCTGGCGCACCCATTCTCTCTCTCTCCCTCTACCTGTCTTTCTCTCTGTGTCTGTCGCTCTCAAATAAATAAATAAATAAAGAGAAGAGTGAAGGAGCGGGTCTTTCTTGGAGACCATCAGACTGGAGAGTGCCCATTCCCCGTCCTAGGGGTGTTGGAAGGCAGCAGCCACCACTTTTCTTTCAGGTGCCTTCAAATAGTCCCAGCTAACCACAGAAGGTATGTCCTGGGAACTTGTGACCTGTAACACCCCTCTGTAATTTGCCTCAGCGCTGCAGGACACTGTTTGAGTGGCGTTCCTTTTCCTGAATGGTTAGCCTGTCCCGTCTCTGCCCCCCTACATTGACCTCCCTAATAATGCCTGCTTGTACCAATATTAAGACGGGCTTGCATTTCCTGTCCACGTAGCCATGGATACAACTTCAGAACAATCTGGAAGTGAACGCGGAAGTGGAGCCTGTGCCTTACCCTGCAGCGCGCCTTCCCCAGGGGAGCCTCAAAGGGTGTGGGATTTTCCCAGCGGGGTGCGAGCGATATGACTAACATCTAGGAGGTATCTTGGACTTGTCCACACACTGGATCTGTCAGTGTGTTCTGCTCATGAATGAGGCCAACACAGTGGGGCCCAGGTGGGATGCTCAGACCCTGAGGAGGAACACCAGGTGCCTGGACGCTACTGAGGCCCCCACTTCTACTGATGCTGCCCTTGGAAACCGGACCCCGCCCAGCAAGCCCCAAAGCCCTTCCCACCCTAGCCACTGAGGTCCTTTCAACTCCAACCTCAAGACCGTAGTGAGGTGGTCTCTGCCACCTCCCGCGTCCCGTTGAACAGAACAGCTCAGTTTTGTCTCATTGGTTCCCAATGACAGTGAAGCACGCCGCCCCTACCCATGGACACAATCCCAGACAAAGAGAGCGGGCAGTGCCCACCCCAGCAGCCCGGGGCGGGCTTCCTCACAGTGTTCTCTACTCCCGTCCCATCTGGCCTCCTGGAGACACTGGGTGCTCTGCGGGGGATGATGCCTTACAGACCAGCTCCATTCTCTCTCCCCAACCTCAGATTGGTCACTTAGCAACCCTGACAGGCAGCCAGTCTGGCCAGTCACCTGTGGCAGCTGACATCCCCCGGCCTCTGCCTGCTGGAGGGAGTCACAGATCCAGTGATGCCTCACCCTCCCCTGTCCCCACCCACCTGTCTACCACGGACCTTCCACAGGCCCCTGAAGAGGCAGCTCGGTGGTCACTACTGCTCCTCAGCTCACCCCTGGCTCCCCACCGGAGGCTGATTCTGCGGCTTAATCTGTGACATTTAACATAAATAGTTTTCTATTCCCAGCTGACCTTTAATGGCTTTTATCATCAACTGCGGTTCCTGGCAGCCATACAAGAGTCACTATCTGTTGCCTTGGTCCATTCCAACAGAACGCACAAGGAGCATCCAGCTTTCACCACGTGGAGCTGGGGTTGGGGGCAGGGAGGGGGGCAGTGGCCCCTGGAGATGTTGGCTGAGACCAGAGCTTGCCACTCTCCACCCTGAAATATCTATTCCATGTTTCAATTAGAATTAGTGGGGAAGCCAGTTATTAAGTGGTAAGTTATTATGGTAATGAGATACTCCACATTAAAGGGGGGCAGCTGCTCGCCTGACTCTAATGGGCACTTTTCAAGCCCTGAATCCTTCGCTGGCGCTCGCTTGCAAGTATGCAGGTGGCAAACAGGAGCGAGAAGGCCAGACAGAGGCAGTTCCAGGCTGCACCCCTCAACACCCTGGATAAGTGAGGTGTTGCCGGAAGCAGAAGTTGCTGTCCAGTTGGCACAGGGTGGGGGGTTCTCGCTCTTCCACCTCACAGATGGATGCTCCGTTAGCAGGGGGAGAATTTTGCAGTTTCCTCCTGACGTTTGGGGTTTATTGCTCTTTTAAAAACATTAAAGAATATGTTTCCAATCTTTTTAGGATTTTTAGTCCTTGATACTTTTCTCCTCTCCTTCTCTCTCTCTCCTTGCAAGTAAATAAATAATTTTTAAGAAAGAGAGAGGCCTCATGTACAAAACTGTGGAGCCAAACATTGTGGGGAGAGGAGCATCCTTGGAGCAGACCACATGTGGGGACCCTGGACCTGACTGAGCTATGGCGCTCTGTCAGGCCGGGGAGGAGGTGGGGGGAGAAGAAATGAAGGGGGGGTGGGAGGAAGAGGGAAGAGAAAGAAAAAAGAAGAGTGAAGAAAATGTAGTCCTTGAACGGGCCCTGGGTGGGAGGCTAAGCAGTCAGAGGGCCAGGAGGCTGGGAGGCGGGCACCAGAAGTGCTGGATTTCTTCCCTTCCATTGGGCTGTGCCAACAGAAAAGAAAATGAATCCGTGGAGCCCGGACAAGGCAGGAGAGACAAGATGCTGAACCACAACTCAGGCCCAGGGAAGATCACCTTCCTAAGCACTAGCTTGGATCGGAATCGCCGTCACATGGAGCTCGGGGCTTTCAGGGGAGGGGCCGCTGGAGAGCCCCTGGGTCTGATCCCTTTAATCTGTGGCGCCTCCTGCCATGAAGGAGTGTGTAATTAGGACGCACTGTACCTTCCCAGCAGCCCAAGCTGCTCGCACCTCGCAAGATGAGAGGAGGCTGGTGCTGAGAAAGCCACCGCGAAGGAATGGGCCACACTCTTAATTGGCTTATTTGCCTCTTTTGGAGTGTGTCCTGTCTCAGAGATGGAGCTACTGCCAAGATCTCCATGGGGATCGAGCCTCTCAGAAGACACCAGGGTATGGCCTCAGCGTGCCCCTGCTTCAGTGACATTCCGGGCGCATGGCGGTGGCAAGTGAGCCCCATTATACCAGCCAGGGATCTGAAAATATCCCCACCTGCTCCGTGGAGCTCCTCGTGACCTTAAGGATGGGACCGCTCACACATCTGACCCTCACCCCAGCCCCTACACCTTGCTACCCATACTCTGCCCTGGAGACGGCGCTCGGCCCCAAGAGCGCCAAGGGAGGCTCTCCTTGCCAGGGAAGGGCCAGCCTCCTGTTTTCCATATTGGGCAGCCGAAGAGAGGAGCAGAGGCTCTGAGGACATCCCCAGCAGACCGGGCACATCTTTACAGAGAGGAGGCAGGAAGACTGGGTCCAGATGTTGGAGACCTGGCAACAGATGTCTACCTTCAGCTCTCATTCTGGGCACGTGTCCGGGGAGCACTCTACCCAGAAGGGGCCATTCCTCCTCCTCCCTCAGACCGCAGCCTCTCCCCCTGGGCATGCGGGCAGCTTCCTCCATCCAGCGCTGGCCAAGGAGTCTGCAGATGAGGGCCGCGATGTTCCCCTCCCCCAGGCCACCCTGCTCCACAGGCCTACTGAGTTAAAAGCCAATGAGGAGCCCTGTAGCTAATCATCTCCAGCTGGAACGGCAGTCCTTGGCGCAAAAGCACGAGGCCAACCGGTGTGAGGGGAGAGCGGGTTCGAGGAGAGGCTACATGCAGGGATGTCGGCCCATGCTGGGCTTCACTTTGCCTCTCTGCCATATCAGGGAGTCCAAAGTAAGGCTGGGGTGGGGGGAGCAGGATATATAGTCTTAAGGATCTGGAGGAGTCTGGGAGTCTGCAGAGCACAGGCACAATCAGTCCAGCTCCCAGAGGCCATGCCAATCCTAGCTGTGTGCTGTGTGATCACAGAGGCATTCTGAACGTCTCTCAGCTCTACTTGCTCATCTACTAAGTGGGGAATACCTGAGTCTTGAGTCGTAGGGAAAACTATGGTGATCACTAGAGGTGACAGTCAATGTCAGAACTTGGCGCACAAAACTAGGGCTCTTCCTGGACCTTCTCATGGAGTCTTTTGACTCCAGGCAAGATGAGCCCAGCAGATTTAAGATTGCTCTATGGAAATATATCTTCAGGGGCCTGGAGAGTGCTTAAAGAGAGTGCTTAAAGGCACTTACTTGAAAACCATAATGGCCTAGGTTTGATTTCCCAGTACTCATGTAAAGCCAGATGTACAAAATGTTGCATGCATCTGGAGTTCAACTACAGTGGCTAGAAGGCCCAGCACATCCATTCTCTCTCTCTCCATGTATATAAAACTATATATTTTTATTACTATTAGTTATCTACACAGTGTGTATTCAGCCATGTTGGTACCATTTTAGCCTCCTCCCTGTCCTCCCCCCTCAGCAGGGACCCTCCTTGTTGGGGAATGTGGGTCATGCATTGTGGGGGTAGCCATCAGTTATGGGGAAGAGGCAATGTCTCTGTGCGTAATGTCCCAACATGTGGCTCTAACAATCTTTCTGCCCCCTCTTCTGCAAATTTCCCTAAGCCATGTTGGGTTTGTTTTAGGTCTACTTCAGGGATGAGATCTTAGGAGTCTCTGGATATCTTGTTTGGTAGGAGTTGAGTGTTCTCTGTGTCTATCTCCTTCACCCTTGTGCTGGTACCATACACACATGCCTACGCCACACATGTCCACCATATACACATGCCTACGCCACACAGGTCCACCATATACACATGCCTACGCCACACACATCCACCATACGCACATGCCTATGCCACACATCCCCCATACACACATGCCTACACCACACATGTCCACCATACACACATGCCTACACCACACATGTCCACCATACACACATGCCTACACCACACACGTCCACCACACACACATGCCTACGCCACACACGTCCACCACACACACATGCCTACGCCACACACGTCCACCACACACACATGCCTACGCCACACACGTACACCAGACACACATGCCTACACCACACACGTCCACCATACGCACATGCCTATGCCACACATCCCCCATACACACATGCCTACACCACACATGTCCACCATACACACATGCCTACACCACACATGTCCACCATACACACATGCCTACACCACACACGTCCACCACACACACATGCCTACGCCACACACGTCCACCACACACACATGCCTACGCCACACACGTCCACCACACACACATGCCTACGCCACACACGTACACCAGACACACATGCCTACACCACACACGTCCACCATACACACATGCCTACGCCACACACGTCCACCAGACACACATGCCTACGCCACACACGTCCACCACACACACATGCCTACGCCACACACGTACACCAGACACACATGCCTACACCACACACGTCCACCATACACACATGCCTACGCCACACACGTACACCATACACACATGCCTACGCCACACACGTACACCATACACACATGCCTACGCCACACATGTCCACCAGACACACATGCCTATGCCACACACGTCCACCAGACACACATGCCTACGCCACACACGTCCACCAGACACACATGCCTACGCCACACACGTACACCATACACACATGCCTACGCCACACATGTCCACCAGACACACATGCCTATGCCACACACGTCCACCAGACACACATGCCTACGCCACACAAGTCCACCATACACACATGCCTACACCACACATATACACCATACACACATGCCTACGCCACACAAGTCCACCATACACACATGCCTACACCACACACATACACCATACACACATGCCTACGCCACACACGTACACCATACACACATGCCTACACCACACATATACACCATACACACATGCCTACGCCACACAAGTCCACCATACACACATGCCTACACCACACACATACACCATACACACATGCCTATGCCACAGACATACACCACACAGACATGCCTATGCCATATGGACCACACATGCACAAAAAATAAAAATAAACCACTTTTCCCATTTCCCTTGCCTGTGATCTTCCAAGATGTCAATTTCAACACTCCCCAAACTCAGGCATGTTTCGTTGTTTAGCAGGGGTTCCAGAAAAGGAGATGGGGTAATGGTTTGAATGTGTGCCCCAAAGTACATGTGTGGGAAAATCATTTTTTTAATATTTCATTTTTATTTATGTATTTGAGAGAGAAAAAGAAATAGGTAGAGAGAGAGAGTGGGCATGCCAGGGACTCTAGCCACTGCAAACAAACTCCAGATGTGTGTGCCCCCTTGTGCATCTGTCTTAATGGGTCCTGGGGAATCCAACTGAGATCCTTCAGGTTTGCAGGCAAATGCCTTAACTGCTAAGCCATCTCTCCAGCCTGGGAAATTATTCTTTTATGGAACTGGGGATTGAACCCAGGGCCTGTCACATGAGAGGTAAGATCCCTCCCACTGAACCACATACCCAGTCCTCGTTTTACTTTCATTTTGAGAGAGCCTCACTAAGTTGCCCAGGTAGGGCTTGAACTTCTGATCTTTTTGTCTCAGCCTCTTGAGTAGCTGGGATTACTGGCCTATGCCTATAAAATTAATCCCCAAATGCAACAGTCTTAGGACAATGGGGCTAATAGGAAATGACTATGTCTCAATGTTTTCTATAAAAGTGTGTTCAGGGCTGGAGATGTAGCTTAGTGGTTAAGGAGTTTGCCTGTGAAGCCAAAGGTCCCAGGTTCCCCTAGGACCCACATAAGCCAGATGCACAAGACGGCACATGCTTCTGGAGTTTGCAATGGCTGAAGGCCCTGGTGCACCCATTCTCTCTCCCTCTTACTCTCTCTCTCTCTCTCAAATAAAAATACATTAAAAAATAAATAATGGCTGGAGAGATGGCTTAGCAGTTAAGACACTTGCCTGAGAAATCTAAGGACCCAGGTTCAATTTGCCAAGTCCCACATAAGCCAGGTGCACAAAGAGACACATGCATCTGGAGTTCATTTCCAGTGGCTAGAGGCCCTGGTGCGCCCATTCTCTCTCTCTCTCTCTCTCTCTGTCTATAATAAATAAGTAAAAATAAATAAATCAGAAAATAAATAAATAAATAAAAGTGAGTTCGGCCCTCTCTTCATCCTTGCCCTGCTTCTGAGCGCCCTTCTCCCGTCCTGCCCGCCCCGCTCTCAGTCTCTTGTCCTTCAGCCTTCCTCCACCACGGCATGACGTAGCACAGAGACCTCGGTCAGACCTTGGCACCTTGCTCTCTTGCTCTTCCCAATAAATTCTTGTTCTTTATAAATGACCCATCGTGGGTATTCTGCTGTAGCAAGCAAAACGAACTAACATTGTAGTGCTGTCTTCTGGCCTAACCTAAATTATACCTACATGAAATAACAGCCTCACCCCATCTAGTAGCCCAGGATAGACATTCTGTAATCTCACAGCCACACTGGCCCCTTGCCATTCAAGGTATGGGCCATGCATCCACTGAGTCACCATCCCCTGGGAGCTTGTGCCAGGCACCGGATCCTGAGCCCCAGCCCGAACGCCACGTATAGTGGGTGTCCTGGGGCGCTGCAGGACAGGAGGTGGGAGATGGCTGCTCTACTTCTCCAGGCGGCCCTGGGGTCTATCTCACCACTCTGTCATCTCAGTGACGTGTCTCCTGAACGTAAATGATGATAAATTATAGCTACAGACAGTACCAACATGCCCAAATAATGTCACTTTATGAAAAAGGAAATTAGAGCCAATTGAAGGCCATTCCTAGCACCCTGTGACCCTCACACTTGATTCTGACGTGCTTCTGTGACAGATAATTACAGTTGTGACCCACATGCCTGGGGGTCCACGCAGCACATCTCCTTTGAGGAAGAGAGCTGGCCAGACCCGCCCTCCGCACAGGAGGAGGAGTCCGCTGTAATTCCAAGAGGCTTTCTGCCAGGTGATAGGCGCAGGCATGCCCCACTGCCCATGGCAGCCATGTTGTCACTGGGTGTTCCCTTTTCTTTCTTTTTCTTTTTTTGCTTTTAAGGCAAGCCCAACAGACTGTCCTTTTCTTTTGCGTGTGAGAGAGTGAGAGCAGAAGAGAGAGCGGGGGAGGAGGGAGGTAGAGAGATCGGCTCGCCGGGCCTCCCACCTCGTGCGCATGTGCCACCTTGCATGCTTGCGGCACCTTGTGTGTCTGACCTACGTGGGACCTGGAGAGTTGAACATGTGTCCTTAGACTTGGCAAGTGCCTTAGCTGTTAAGCCATCTCTCCAGTCCCAGTGATTTCCCCCCCACTTTTTTTAAAGAAAGTTCCTCCTCAAGTTGGTCTGGGAGCTGGCCTCCTAGAGCCCCTGCCTGAAGGCTGCCACTCAGTGCCTGTCCCCATGCTGGACGTGGCAGCTCTTCTTTCATTTGACGACTCTGTTGGGTTTCTCATGGCTGCAGCAACAAATTGCCTCAGACTGAAGAGGCTTGTAGCAACAGAAATTGATTCTTCACAGTCGCGAGGGCTCAAAGTCCAAAGCCCAGATGTTAGGGCCAGCACTCTCTGCACAGGATACAGGAGAGGCTCCTTCCTGCCTGCGCTGGCTTCGAACGGCTCCGGTATCACTGGGTTTGTGACCATGTCTCCTGTCTTCACACGTCTTCTCCCTCCAGCATCGTCTGCCTCTCTCTTATACAGCACCTGCCACGGAATCGATAGTTCAACCTGACTCCATGATCATTGCACTTTGACATCCTTAACTTGGTTACAGCTACAAAGAGGCCTCTTCCAGGCTAGGTCACATCTGTAGGCTCCAGCGCACAGGACTGTGACAGATCTTTGGGTGTCGCCATTGAACCCGCTACGCTGCCTATAGCAGTTACCTTCTCACTGCTCCTCAGCTCCATTTCACCAAGCTTGAGCCCGAGACTCAGCAGCGAATAAGCTGTCCCTGGCTGCACATCGGCAATGGGCACCGACGACTGGGATTCCCATGCACCCCTCCCTGTGGCTCAGCACCTTGGACTGAACACCCTGAAACAACTATGCCCCGTGGCCTGGGAGGCTCAGGGGCACAGATATGAGGCCTGGTCACCTATGGTGTCATTTCTTCTGCCCCAGAGGAAGAATTGTGAGGAACAAGCAGGAGAGGGATCTGTCGGGTTCAACAGCAGGTGGCTGGGCTAGGATGGCCCAGAAGAAAAAGAGGGAGGGCTGTCTGCTGGCCTCCTGGGGCTGCTAACTCCTCCATCATCTTCTGCTCTCAGAACAGAGCATCGTCTGGCTTCACTCATAAGGCTCAGCCCGAATTACTCATTCCTGGAAACACTTCCCAATGGCCCTGTTTCTGAGCGGGGACTGGGAAGAAGCCAGAATGGCCGTGCTCTGTCTCCACACCCCGCTTCCTCCATGTTGTCCCACTTGTGCGACCCGGAGCCCCATCCCCCAGTTCTTCCCTCCGGCTTGGCCTGCAGCTCTCTGTTGGAGGCTACAGGCGTCAGGCAGGACCTGCTTGTCTGAAACCGCTTGGGAAACTCCAGCAAGTGGCTCTCCATCTAAAGAGGCAAGAAGTGGGTGGGCGTGAGCTCAGTGTGGACTGGATTCATCACCTATGGGTCCTCAGGCCCCAGCCAGTGGGCCCCTCCCCCAGTGCTTTTGAGATGATTTCTGATTTTGCTGCTAGTGCAGGGTTCCTGTCCCAAGAAGGCAGGTGCCATTGTGTCCACTGGTGTTTTCCTGTGTAACCTAAACTCTGTCAATCAGTCTTCCCGGGTGTGAAGTTCAAGGGTTATGGTTTATATCTTAAATGTCCCTTAAAATCATATATTTGGGGAACTGGGGAGATGGCTCAGTGGGTCAAGTATTTGCCATGCTAATATAAGGATCTGAGTATGATTCCCAAGCATCTACATCAAAAACTGGGCATTGAGGGCTGGAGAGATGGCTTAGTGGTGAAGGCACTTGCCTACGAAGCCTAAGGACCCCTGTGTGACTCTCCAGACCCCACAAAGCCTGAGGCAAGTGCAAGGTCATATATACCCACTAAGTGGCACAAGCATCTTTGAGTTTGATTGCAGTAGCTGAGGCCCTAGCATGACAATTCTCTCTCTCTCTCTCTCTGTGTGTGTGTGTGTGTGTCATTCTTTCTCTCTCTCACTCTCTAAAAAAAATTTTTAAAAAACACCTGGACATTACTATATGTGCCTGTAATCCCAGAGCTGGGGGTATGGACAAGGGAGGACCCCCGGGGCTTACTGACTGCTATGTCCAGCTGAGTCAGTGAGCGTTTGGTTCAGAAAAAGATCCTGTCTCTGGGAATAGAAGGAACATATCTCAATATAATAAAGGCTATTTATGACAAGCCTACAGCCAACATATTACTAAATGGGGAAAAACTGGAAGCTTTTCCACTAAAATCAGGAAGAAAACAAGAGTGTCCACTGTCCCCACTTTTATTTAATATAGTTTTGGAAGTCTTACCCATAGCAATAAGGCAAGAGACACACATAAAAGGGATACAAATTGGAAAGGAAGAGATCAAGTTATCATTATTTGCAGATGACATAATTCTACACATAAAGGACCCTAAAGACTCTACTAGCAAACTGTTAGAGCTGATAAAAACCTACAGCCATGTAGCAGGATACAAAGTAAATACACAGAAATCAGTAGCTTTCATATATGCTAACAACAAACACAGAGGATGAAATCAGAGAATCACTCCCATTCACAATTGCATCAAAAAAAATAAAGTACCTTGGAATAAACCTAACCAAGGAAGTAAAGAATCTCTACAAGGAGAACTTTAAAACACTCAAGCGAGAAATTGCAGAAGACACTAGAAAGTAGAGAAACATCCCTTGTTCCTGGCTTAGAAAAATCAATATTGTGAAATAGCAACCTTACATAAAGCAATCTACACATTTAATGCAATCCCTATCAAAATTCCAAAGTCATTCTTCATGGAAATAGAAAAAACAATCCAAAAATTCATTTGGAATCACAAAAAAAACCTCGAATATCTGAAATAATACTGAGCAACAAAAATAAGTCTGTTTTTGTGCCAGTACCATGCTGTTTTTATTACTATGGCTCTGTAGTATAGGTTAAAATCAGGTATGGTGATACCACCAGACTTATTTTTGTTTGAGACAGGGAGGGAGAGAAAGACTGCATTAGGTTTTTTGGCTTACCATTTTGAGGGGAAGTTTCACAGCAGGGAAAGCATGGCAGCCTGACTCATCAGGTAGCACAGAAGGAACTATAAGTGGGTCTGACTATAAAACCTAATGCCTGAGCTGGAGAGGTAGCTTAGTGGTTAACGTGTTTGCCTGTGACGCCTAAGGACCCAGGTTCGATTCCCCAGAACCCAAGTAAGCCAGATGCACAAGGTGGCGCATGCGTCTGGAGTTTTTTTTACAGTGGCTGGAGACCCTACCATGCCCATTCTCTCTCTCTTTCTTTCTCTCCCTCCCTGTCTCAAATAAGCAAACACCTGGGCTGGAGAGATAGCTTAGCGGTTGAGTGCTTGCCTATGAAGCCTAAGGACCTCGGCTCAATGCTCGATTCCCCAGGACCCACGTTAGCCAGATGCACAAGGGGGCGCATGCATCTGGAGTTCGTTTGCAGTGGCTGGAAGCCCTGGTGCGCCCATTCTCTCTCTCTATCTGCCTTTCCCTCTCTGTCTGTTTCTCTCTGTCACTCTCAAATAAATAAATAAAAATAAACAAAAATTTAAAAAAAAATAAGCAAACACCTAATGCCTGACCCTAGTGACCAACTTCCTTCAGCAAGGCACCACCTCGTAAAGGTCCCATAATCTTTCCAAATAGATCCATCAGCTGGAGACCAAGTGTTCAAACACATGAACTGATGAATGACATTTCCTTTCTTTTTTAAAATTTTATTTATTTACTAGAGAGAGAAAGAAGCAGATATATATATAGAGAGAGAACGGACATGACAGGGTCTCCAACCACTGTAAACGAACTTCAGACGCATATGCCACCTTGTGCATCTGGCTTACCTGGGCCCTGGGGAATAAGAACCTAGGTCCTTAATCTTCACAGGTAAGTGTCTTAACTGCTAAGCCATCACTCCAGCCAGACATTTTTCATTCAACCTCAACAGTCTCCAAAAGGGTGATTAAGTTAAAAGAGGGGGTTAGAGGGTGGTCCTGACCCAATGCTTTACAGGAAGAAAGGGGTTGCGTGGACACAGATGTGCGTGGAGGAACGGTTGAGGACACGGGAAAGGTGGTTTCTTTGGGTGGACGCGGCTGTGCGTGGAGGGACGGTGAGAAGACACGGGAAAGGTGGTTTTTTCAAGCTGGGGATGGAAGCCTGGAGCAGGTTTGACTTTGAGGAAGCAGAGCCCTGTGACTGAGAGAAAGCACTTCTGTCATCCAAGCCCCCAGAAACCCTGGCCAATGAGCATGGTCACATTGCCACTCCATGTTTGGGAAATGCTGACCGCAGGGGCTGCGTGGAAACAGTGCTAAGGTAAGTTTATTGGCCACTCGACTTCGCTCAGCCCAGAGACCCTCTTGATCTCAAGTCTCCTCCCAGCCAAAGACACACTAATAGACTTTTTGAGTTTCCATGGAGATCAATAATATGGCATTTCCCAAACTCACCCAACAAAGAACCTTTTCCCTGCAAAGTATGGGATTTGTGATCTTTAGATGTTCTGGAAACTTCTGGCTCTGAGGACCATTCTGTTGCCAAGAACTTTGCCTTTTTCTCTCTTCTTTCTCCATAAGCCGGGGAGAGGGGCAGTGAAGGGCTAGGGGTGTAGAACCACCCAGGTGGGGGAAAGAGCCAGGGGAGGCGGGGGCTGCACTGGGCACCAGCCCCTCAGCCACACTAAAGCCTAGTCAATCTCCCTGGTCACACACACACACAGCAGAGGCAGCCTGGCTGTGTTTTATGGCGCTATCATGTGTGAGATCTTACCCATTAGGGGGAAGCTGTCAACACAAAACATAGATTTCCAGACACACGTTCTACTGTAGGATTATGAATAACCCCTCCAATCATTAGAAACAGAGCATTTTTAAAAAATTCAATTTATTTCTCACTCTGAAACCCATTTAGTCTGCTTCTTGCCATCTGTGTTAGAAAGGGAGGGTTGGCAGCTGGAGTCTTCCAGAACCCTACTTCCAGAAACCCTGTAACCACCAACCCCTGTCCACCCCCCACCCTCGGCCCAGAAATTATACAAAACCTGTTATCCATTTCCTGAAGCCCAGCCAGGTATTTCCATAGGAAGGCATCCCCTTGTTAATGAGACAGAGCTGGAGAGGGTCTCTGCAGTGGGTCAGCATCTACAAGGGTAGGTGGGCATATCCCAGAATGCCAGGCTGTGAGCAAACACAGGGAGACATTGTAGAGGACTTCCCTGCAAGAGGCGGTGAGGCTGACTGGCTGGGTCCTAATGCCACACGCAAAGCCAAGACTTGAAGAAAACAAAGATAGTCACCAAGCGGAGGAGCATGAGAAAAGAAATCTCCATTTCTGTGTGTCTCCTCACCAGCAGCACACACTGGGGCTTCCAAGAAAAGCAGCGCCCCCACTCCGCCCCCTGCCACACTCCCCATACATGCCGCCCTGTTTCTTTGCAGTAAAACTGACACGAGAGATTCACTGGAACATATGTCCTCCTTCTCCACCCACCCCTCCCCCCGCCCCCAGCAGCCCACCACTAGGACGAGAGCTGTTCATCTCCTTTTTGGCTCAGCTCACAGCCTCAGAACACTTGTGAGGGGCACCTTGCCCGGCTTTGCGATCTCACAAGACGCAGGGTTTCTTCTGAGTGCTGGCACGCTCCCAAGTTGCAAGCCGTCTTTGCACGTACCATGTGTCCAGGCCAGGCCAGGTCAGAGTGGACAATGTCTTCACAGCGGGCCACAGGACAAAGCTCCCGGGAGGCTGGAGCTGCAGAGGTTCGAGTCCATCTGCTTTATTGCTTAGCTAACTTCTTGCCTGTCGCCAACTTGTGCTGTGGGCTGGAATTCGCAGATGAGGCAGCCACGCTCCTTGAGAAGTCCAGTCATAGGGCCGTGAGCAGGAGCGACTGGCAGCTCTGAGGAAATTGGGGCTGAACCCTCAAGCCATTTGAGATAGGTCAAAAGAGAGGACAGGATTGGAGCGATGGCTTAGTGGTTAAGACACTGCCTGCAAAGCCAAAGGACCCAGGTTCCTAGTACCTATGTAAAGCCAGATGTACAAAGTGGTGCACGCATCTGGAATTTGTTTGCAGTGGCTAGAGGCCATGGCACATCCTTCTCTCTCTCTCTCTCTTTCTGTCTCCCTCTGTCTTTTCCATTCAAATAAATAAGTTAGAGCTGGAGGGATGGCTTGGCAGTTAAGGCATTTGCCTGCAAAGCCAAAGGACCCGGGTTCGATTTCCCAGGACCCACGTAAACCTGATGCATAAGGTGGCACATGCATCTGGAGTTCGTTTGCAGTGGCTGGAGGCCCTGGCATGCCCATTCTCTCTCTCTCCCTCTTTCTCTGTCAAATAAATAAACAAATAAATACATAAACATAAAATATAAAAAATAAATAAGTTAGATATAGAAAAATATGTGTAAAATAAGAGGACAACCTGAGCTGGGCCTGCAAGGAGAGCTAAGAGCTCATCTGGGGGATAAAATGATTTGTGTGCCCTGCACGTACTAATCTCTGAAATTTCCTCCCCATGTGGATGACTCATTGTTTTTCCACAACCCCCCATGTCTGAAATCGCTGTCTCCCTAAAATACAAACTCAACAAGAGCACAACCATTGTCTATTTTTCTCACCAGAGTCCTTGTGCCTCATTCAGCACATAGTAGGTACACAGAGCTATGTGTCAGATGATTGGGAATTGAGGTAGCAATTGGGGCGGTGGGAATCAAGGCCCAGAAGAGGCCCGGGGTGTAGAAGTCCTTGACAGTGAATGACAAGAAATCTGCCTCCCTCGAAAGTCTCACAGGGCTCCCAAGACCCCGGGTACTGGGGTGGCCTGACCAAGAGGGCAGCAACCATGAAGTCCTTCTTCATAACTCCCAGATGCATCCAAGGTTGCTATGGAGAAGGGCCCAGTGAAGTGTCTGGGCTCTATCCCTCTTGCCAGCTTAAATGGAATGGCTGCCTCTGCCCTGCACCCACCTGGGGCACCCAGGGAGGCCCCAGCCCAGCATGTCAGGAACCTCACCAGCCCAGTGTGCTTCCTGTGAGCCTCAATCCTTTTAGCTCTCATTTGTAAGTGGGCCTCTGCCCAAGCAAAAGATTCAGCGGGAATCCGGCCGGGTTCCCAGACGCTTAATTGGAGCTGGGCTCTTCATTACCAGCACACCTGTTCCCCAACACCATATGGTCCGAGGTAAATAGACTGTAATTGTTTATCCAGAGTCAATTCTGCCGTGAGTGGGTGGGTGCGGGCGGGGACTGCAGCCTCCTCGGGTCTCCACTCGGCCTTGCCTAGTCCCAGCCTCTCCGAGCTTCTGAAGGACAAAGCCATGCACGAGGTGAAAGAGTCCGGAGGCCCCGGCGTAGCCGCCATCTGTATCCAGGGCCCACCTTTGAGCGATCCCTCCTCGCTGCGCAATTCGGCTGGCTGTCAGGCATTTGGCAGGCAAGCCTCTCTACCAGTGCCAAGGTGGTCGAGCAGGCAGGTACCTCTCTGGCCCTGGGCTCATTTTTCTCTTCTTCCATGGAGACTGGAGAATGTCTGAGGTGAGTTGGGGCAATGCCAGACCCTGCCTGTCTCAGGACTGCCACTGTCTACAGTGGCTCAGGTATGTTTCTTCAGTCTCAGAACCTGGGCTGCTTGCTACGTCTACCAAAGGCAAAGGCACGTCCTTCTGTGTCACTTGGCTCCTAATCATACACGTGTCTGGCACTTGTCAAGCGGCAGTTCTTAGTGGAAGGCCCTGCGCGTTTTTTCACACTTCGTGTGATGGTTGATGTGGGTTGTCAACTTGACAGGACTTAGAATCATCAGGAAAGTCATCTCTGGGCATGTCTGTGAGGGATCTTCTAGAAGAGGTTGTTGGAGGCGGGAAGAGCCACCCTAAAAGTGAGCAGTGTCATTCCGCGGGCTGAGCATTGTGGAATGCATCACAAGGAGACAGCTAGCTGCGCTCTAGCATAAGTTGCTTCCTGCATAAGTACACAATGTGACCAGCCCCCTTAAGCCACCGTGCCGTCCCCTCCATGACGAACTGTAACCTTGACCTGCGGGCCCAGACAAACCCTTCTTCCCTGAAGTTGCCTCTTGCCGGGAATTTGGTCACAGCAATGAGGAGAGTTAACTAACAGTGAACAAACAAGGGTTAGGTTGGGGAGGCCCTGGGCCAAGGTTAACCGGCCAGGGTATGGTAGTTTCCATATCCAATGCCCTCGCCATTGACTCACGGGTGGGAATGCTTGGGCCACAACCGGGATTGCTGTTTGGGAAGTCTGTGGAGACTTTGGGAGGTGGAGCCTTGTGCTGTCACTGGGGACGAGCCTTAAGGTATTCTAGTCCTGTCCCGCTTGATGTCTTGTGCCACACTTCCTCCCTGATGGTATAGAGATGTGGCACGAGCTGGCTGCTCCTGCCATGCATACCCACAATGATGGAGACTCCACTCATGGGTTGCAGAGATACAGCTCAGCAGTCAAGGTGCTTGCCTGCAAAGCCTAACAACCTGGGGTTCGATTCCCCAGTACCCATGTAAAGCCAGATGCATGAAGTGGTACATGCCTCTGGAATTCATTTGCAGAAGCTAGAGGTCCTGGTGCCCTTTCTCTCTCTCTCTCTCTCTCTCTCTCTCTGCTTGTAAATAAATAAACATGTTTTTTTTTTCTTTAATTCCACTCAAGGACTTGAGGGATGGCTTAGTGATGAAGACGGTTTCCTGCAAAGCCAAAGGACCCAGGTTCAATTCCCCAGGACCCATGTAAGCCAGCTGCACAAGATGGCGCATGTGTCTGGAGTTTGTTTGCAATGGCTGGAAGCCCTGGCAACCCATTCTCTATTTCTCTCCTTCTCTCTCTCCCCCTCCCTCCTTCTTTTCTCTCTGTCAAATAAATAAATAAAAATATTTTAAAGAAATTCCACTCAAAAATGTAAGTTGAAATAAACCCTTTCCTAAGCTGCTTTTAGTGATTTTGTTCCAGTAATGAGACAGTAAGTGCTCCATGGGGGAAGGGGAAGCACAGGGTCTCACTCGGCTCCACGGTCTCCTGACCCCAGTCTTTTGAGCATCAAAGTCTGCTTCCATTGTTGGTAGCACAAACAGGGAGCCTGGCTTAGCACCTGGCATCCAGGGGAGGGTCAGTCAGTGCTGCTCTCTTCCTTCTGCCCTCCTTCGGTGTGTACACCCTGCCCTCCATCCTGGCTCCAGTGTCTGGGTGGCATCCAAGCTCCAGGCTGCGACATGGCCTCTTCAAGGAAAAGTATAAATCGAGCAGATCCCTGCCCCCTCTTCAGTCCTCTGGTCTTTACTCATAACCAGCCTTACTCTACCAGGAAGAGGTGTCTCTTCCTCTTGGTATGGCTATCCCCAGTGGGTCCCGATTCTGACATGGCCAAAGGTAAAAGAGCAAGGAGGCTGGCAGTGCCCCTAGCAGAAGTGGGTTCCTTTGCTGAGAGAGATCTGCTGGGTGTATCTTCAGAAAGGAAAAGACTCCCTGAGCATTCCCTAGACCTGGCTGAAAGACAGTCCCGTTTAGGACACAGAGGGCTCAGATCCAAGGAGGGGTCGAGAGCTATGTGGGAGCCTGGATGCTGAAGGCGTCACTGAAGAACACAGACAAGATTTCTTCCAGGTGCCTTCGTTCCCTTCCCTGCCCAGAGCTCTGCTGCCTTCCCCCAGCTGCCCCAGAGGATGAATGGCTTCCCGGGGCCCAAGAAAACGGATGCTCTAACCTCTTAATCTACACCGAATTGGCCCTTAATATGATGAAAGACTTCCAGCACTTTCGGCTCTCAGGTACCCCCTCCCTCGCCGATGCTCCTCAGAGCTTACCTGGGCCGGGCAGGCTGCCTAGTGGTGAGTTCAGATGCCCAGGCAGCCAGTAGCAGCACACCTGCCCGCTTCCCAGGTCTGCTGCCAGGTTCTGTAGGAGGCTCCGCAAAAGGGTACTGCCTGAGTAGCTGGCATCCCTCTGTGTAGAAAGATTCCTGCTACATGTGCCCCTGGACCGTGGAGACAGTCCCTTTACCCCATATCAAGGACATGGCCAAGAGGTAGCTTAACACTAGAGGAAGATGGTGGGGGGCTAGAACTTAACACTCGAGGGAGATCGGGGGGCTAGAACCCATGAGTGATTAGGGCTTTTTCTCTATAGGAAGCTGCCCCCCCCTCAAGGGCCAGAGGTCTCTGATCCCCATGGGTCCCTGGTTATTCTATGAAAGCCAAGGACTGAGGCAGGAGCAAGAATTCTGCTACCAAGGAAAAGAAAAAATATGCAAGGAAATGAGAAAAGAGCTTTTTCCTAGCCACTGTAGCTGCTGCCCAGGGGGACACAGTTTGAAGCAGAGCCTGGAGCCCCAAGCAGGAGCAGCCAGCGCTGCCTCCCTCCCACACGTGCGTGCGAGGAGGGGAAGGCGTTTTAAAAGATATTTAAGTTGCTGCAGAAATTGGCCCCTCAGGGGATGCGAGGGCTCTGCTTCAGTCTGCTGGCTACAGAGACATTTTCCACCCCGGGCATCAGGCTGGAGGCTAACAGGAGTGACTGGCAGAGGCACCTTTCTACCTTAGCCTGGGATGGATGCAAAGCGTCCTGGAAGCAGGAGTCTGGGACATTCCCAGGAGTCTGGGAATGTGAGTATTGGAGGAAACCCTTGTCATTCGAATTATTCCGACAGGAAGTGGGTCCTAGGTGAGGAGCAGGAGTGGGTAAAAGAGCAGGGAAAGGATGAGGCATGGGTGTCCCATTCTATCGCAGTATTTATTCATTTAGTTTTGGTTTTTCGAGGTAGTGTCTCACTCTAGCTCAGGCTGACCTGAAATTGAGTATATAGTCTCAGTGTGGCCTCGAACTCGTGTCAATCCACCCACCTCTGCCTCCCAAGTGCTGGGATTAAAGGCATGCGCCACCGCGCCCGGCTGTCTAGCAGTATGGAGTGAAGCACTTTAGGATACTGTCCCTTTCAAGTTGTGCACATTATCCTGTCGATGGCACTATACTCCCACTTCTCGGATGAGGAAACTAAGGGCCAGATAGATGAAGCCACTTGCCCAAGGTCATGCAACCAGAAGGAGCCCATGGGGATTCGAACGCAGGTTACAAACAGTGTCTGTCTTCAAATGCCCCCTTCAAGGCAGGTCCAAGCAAGACGGGGAAGCTGGACAGAGTTTCTGGTCCTCTATATGTCAACCTGAACTTTGGGGTGTAGATTTGGAGCCTGAAATAGATACAGATGATTACCAGAGCTGCTAGGGACTGAGGTTGGGGAGAAAGGCTATCCCCAAGACTCATTCTCTGAGCAGAACTCCTGAGTCCAGCCCTTGGGGCCTCCGTCACTCATGGGGATCTGCTCACTGGGCCAGCCTGAGCTCCAAGCACCTGTAATTCTCCAGCTGAGGGCTTCCTTTAACCTGGGTAGAGGCTTCGGTCCAAGGGCTGATGCACCAAGAGCAGCGTTAGTCAAGGTCAGGTTGAAATTGCAGAATAAAGCCTCTTGCTTCGGCCAGGCTTGGCAGCCCACGCCTTTAGTCCCAGCACTTGGGAGGCAGAGGTAAGAAGATGGCTGTGAATTTGAGGCCAGCCCGAGACTACATAGTGAATTCCAGGTCAGCCTAAGCTAGAGCAAAATACCACCTCCATAAAAACAAGCAAAACACCCAAAATACTCTTGGTCCAGGGTGGGGATGCAGCCCAGTTGTAGAGCTCTTGCCTCAGGGACACAGGGGCCGGCCTGGGTTCAATCCCAAGCACAGCAAGATCAAAACCCCACAAAATTCCACTGCGGTGGTTTGACTGTGAAATGTTCCCCACAGCCTCAGGGTTTGAACACTTCACCCCCAGCTGAGGGAAGTGGATCTTTGCTGAAAGGAGGCGTGTTACTGGAGCTGACCTTGAGGCTGATTAATCCAGCCCCACTGGGTTCTTCCTCTTCCTCCCTGCTGACCTGAACATACCTGACGATCTGCTCCTGCCTGGCCTTCCCCTGCACGATGGAACTTCCCCTCAAAGCTGGGAGATAAGGAACCCTGTCTCCCCATAAGCTGCTTCTGGTCACATGTGCTGCCCCATCAACAAGAAAGTGACAGCTGCATCATGCATCCTCCTTGGAATTGAATAACTTAGAGCTGTCCTTTCATGTTCTTCCCTATTCCTGGTGGAACTGAGCCCCTGGGACCAAGGCAGCGATCTGCTTGGCAACATGGTTCCCTACTGGGGCCTCTCCCTGCCCTTTCTCCTTTCCCATTCCTTACTGGTGCATCCTGGGGCTCTGCTGTAGGACCTGAAACCAGTGCTCTTCTTCCAACCTGCACCCACTCTGTGCCTCCTGATGCCTGACTTCCTTTATCAGGAGGACGAAGGCGGGTTTCTCCAGGAAAGACAGAAGTAATAACAAGATCACAGGAACTCACAGACACGGGCATCAAATCTCACACAGCAATACCAGGCCTGTATCTCTCCATCTCTAGCACGGGGCACTGTTGCTGTGGCTGGGCCGCCTGGCCCCTTGGTGATGAAGTATGTTAGAAGTGCTAAGTAATAATAATACTGTCAAATGCTCGGTGCTCAAGCAGGAGCTCTGGGCTCCAGATAAAATGCCAGACAGATAGCTGAGCAGGCGGGGGAGTCGCTCCGAGAACTGCCTCCCCCTCCCCCCCCCCCCCCCCCCCCCCCGCTCCTGGGCTCTAATAGATAGGTCCAATCAGCCCGCTTCAATTACTGCTTGGGGACTAATAGCCGAGAGCTGATTAAATCCCCTGCTCCGGAACTGGCATGACAGTGCCACGTCTGTCCTGCAGAGCTGGTGACAGCAGGGCAGGTGAGCGTGGGGAGGATGGGGTGGCAGGCTGCCCTCCCCTGGGCTGGGGCACGTATCCACGGCTGTCTGCGCTCATCTGGGGACAAGCTGCGAGGAGTTCCCCACCTGCCCTGTGCCACTGATGTCACCCCGACCTCTCCGCACGGCGGGGGTCGGGGGGACGAGGCTCTTGCAGGCTCTGGGAAAGTTTTGTCAGTAGGAGGAGGCTTGCTATGGCTTCATTGCGTCATCCTTGTCCCCTCCTCCTACGTATGCCGAGTTCACGTGCTAGGAACTTAACCCCAAAATGTGTCTGCCTTTGGGAGGTAAGTAGGATCCGAGGGGGTAGTGAGGACATTGGTGGCCTTTTAAGTGGATATTTGCATTTATTTGAGAGCGTGAGAGAGGGACAGGGAGTGAGGAGTATGGGTGAGCAGGGGCTCCTGGTCATGCGAAGGAACTCTAGACGCACGTACCATTTTGTGTGTCTGAGTTTATGCCGGTACGGGGGAACTGAACTTGGGTTACCAGGCTTCACAGGCAAGCACCTTTAAGTGCTGATCCGTCTCCCCAGCCCCTGATATTGGTAGCTTTGTAAGAAGAAAAAGTAAGCTATCATGAGGCCCTCATCACCCAGTGCAGGGCAAGTCCCAGGGCCGTGTTCTTGAACTTCCCACCCTCCAGAGCCATGAGCCATGAAAACTTTTATTTATTTCATTAGTTAGTTATTGTAGCCCAGGCTACACCTCCTCCTACCTCCGCCTGCCGAATTCTAAGGTTACAGGTCTAAGCTAGAATTCTTGGCTCTCCTCTTTATAAGCAACCCAGTACCGGGTATTTTCTTAGAGTCACAGAAAACACACTAAGACAAGGCTTGACAAGGCCAGGGAGAAACAGAAAGATAGGTAATTTTTATGTCCAGAGGACAGCTGGAAGCCGGGCGTGGTGGCGCACACCTTTCATCCCAGCACTCAGGAGGCAGAGGTAGGAGGATCACCATGAGTTCGAGGCCACCCTGAGACTCCATAGTGAATTCCAGGTCAGCCTGGGCCAGAGTAAGACCCTACCTCCCAAAACAAAAACAAAAACAAAAACAAAAAAAAAAAAAAAAAAACAAAGAAAACAAGACAGAGGACAGCTAGGGGAGAGGTGGCTGTTCCTCACTGGAGAGCCATGGGATTCAGCTCAAGGTGTGGGGGGAAGATCAGCAGGTAGGGAGGCCCATCCAGGTCAAAGATGAAGGGAGGCGTGTGGGCCCCGTGGATGTAGACTCCAGGGGCTGGGGCTGTGGGCAGGGCCTCTGGGAAATTCAGAACAGTCAGACTCTGGAAGAAGGCATATTCCCTGAGGGAGGGGGCAGCAGGTGGAACCCCCCCATCACAGGGGTATGTTAGCCCCCTCCCAGCTCACCCTGACACCAGGTCTCCTGCTCTCTCTCCCCCGTGACACGACATTCCAGAGTGACCACTGTTGCCGCTGTTGAAGGTCAAGGGCTTCCCAAGCGGACATAAGTGTGCCTGGCTGATTTTGGGATCTCTTTCCATATTGAGGCCATTGACCCTAGAAAAGAAAGATGTGATACAAAGTGTATGCTGAGCCAGGAAGAGAATGAGGAAGAAAAAATGGAGAAGAGGAGGAGGCAGCATTGGGAAACAATTTATATTTGAGAGAGACTACAAGAAGACACTTGATTCTTTCACAGTCCTTCAGAGAACAGAAACAGTATGAATGTTGCTGAACATGTGTTCCTTCAAAAATAAAAAAAAATGAAAAAACACGGAGAATGGAAAATCAGATCCAGGCCTCACAACAAGTCATTCCTAAGCGTTCACAGTAGGGTTTGTGGATCCGCAGGGACTGTGTGGGAAGAAACTGGAAAATGAACTAGGAGGCATCGGCTTCAGGAGGCCTCTGGCCCCACACTGCAGGAAGCCAGAATTGCTACCCATGTGCTGGGGAAGAGCACATAAACCTCCTGCTTGTGGGAGCTCCTACTGTTCATGTTCCTCAGATCCTCAGAAGGGAGCGGAGGAGGAAGGAGAAAGAGGAGAAGACAGGAAACAGGACCCCTGGAGGTAGGCCAAGGAGTGGACCAGCACTCCCCGCGCCCCAGGTGAGGGACTGAGAGTGGCTTTGACAGTGTGAACACAGTGAGGAGCGGCCCAGGCTGGGGACTGGGAGCCCGCGACAGGAGGAGGCAGCGGAGGGCTGGGCGGGAGGTTTGGGAGCTGCGGAGGAGAGCTGGGAGCCCAAGGAACTGGGGCGTAAGAGAGAGGGGCTCATTCTGGGGGGACAGTGAACAGCAGGCTCCTGCTTGCTTTGCTCCAGAGCTTTCAAGAGTGAGGGGCGGCAGTGCCCAGCTGGAGCAGGCCTGGACTCTAGTCACAGGACAATCTTCCAGTCCGTGGGGCTCTGGCTAAATGGCATGTCCCTTGTCAAACCCCCTTCTGGTTTTTCTTCTGATGAAAGAGCAAAGCAGGGCCCGAGAGAGAGTTCTGAATCCAGATCCTGCTCTCAGTGCTGGGGTGTAGGCGACAAGCAGATCCCCAGGGCTCGTTGGCTGTCTAGTCTAGTTGAATCAGTGAGCTCCAGATTCAGTGAGAGACCGTGTCTCAAAATAAATAAACAAACAAACAAACAAATAAAGTTGGGGAGCCATTAGGAAAGATCCTTAATGCCTCAACCTCTGGCTTCTACTTGCTCATACATACATGAGCACGTGCACCCCCATACACACATACACCCAATGCATATAAACCCAAAAACACACGTGCAACACACATGTGTGCTCAAAAAATGAAAAAGAGCTGCTCTGGAGGGTGCGCCCACCAAAAGGTAGCCAAGACCAGAGGAGCTAAGCCACCCCCTGCATCTCAGGTGAAACCATGGAGGAAGTGGGGAGATGAGCAGGATAGCTGCTTCCAGGGTGAACCTGACAAGCAGCCCCAGGGTGAAGGGACAGACGCTGAGGAGACTCAACACCTACCAAAGCAGAGATCCAGAGGCTCCTAAGAACTCATCACTGGAGTAGACTTAAAACACAGCAGAAGAAGAGGCAGAAGGATTGTAAGAGCCACAGGTTGGAATGTCTTGCCCGGAGGCACTGCCCCCCCCCCATAACTGACTGCTGCTCCCACAATGCATAACCCACAACCCCATGGGGAATACCAGCAACCCCATTGAGGAAGACCTCCTGTAGAATGGAGGCAGGGATGAGAGAAAAGATGGTACCAACATATGATGCAATGTTCTTAGTAATAAAAAAAAATGAATAAAAAGAGAAGTTGCGAGCATTTTACTGAATTTTCTAGTCATCAGGCCCTGCCCCCTGGTCCCTGTCTGCTTTCAACATTTACCTAAGCACCTTGCACTGGGCTTGCCTTCCCCCACCTGCAGAAGTCTCTGGTCACTTGCATGGGATGCTAGGCTTCAGGTGGGGATTAGTTTGTCAAAGCTACTGTAACAAAGTATGATAGAGCCTGGGAGAGGGGGAGCTTAAATAGAAAACTTCTCCACAGTTTTGGGGATGGGGAGTTCGAGATCACAGTATCAACAGGATAAGGATTTTTGTCCATCCCCCTCCCTGGCTTTTGGTGGCCGTCTTCTCCCTGTGTCTTCTCATGGTCATCCCTTCTCTGTGTGTGTCTGGGTTCTAATCTCTTCTTTATATAAAGACACCAGTCATGGAGTAAAGTCCACCTTAGTGGCCGCAAATGAACACAGTTGCTCCTTTAAAGTCCCTGTCTCCTAATATAGTAGCATTTTTTACAGTGTTGGGGGTTAGGACTCCAACATATAAATGATGGAGCCTGTAACAGGAAACAGCAGAGGAGGAACACACAGGCCATCAAGGGTGGGCCCAACTGTCCATGCCTACTCAGTGAGGGGTCTTTTCTTGTGGTAGTTTGAGTCATATGTTCCCCCATAGACTCGTGTTTGGAAGGCTTGGTCCCCAGCTGCTGTCAATTTGAGAGGTGGAGCCTCGCTGGAGGAAGCGTGTCGCCAGTGGCAGGCTTTGCCAGCAGCAGGCCAGCTCACTCTCTTGCTGCTTTCTGCCAGCTGCTGTGGCGAGAAGTGAGGTCGGGCTCTGCTCTACTGCCCTTTCCCTGCCATCAGGAAGCTTCTCCTTGAGACTGTCAGGCAAAATCCACCGTTTCCTCCCACCAGCGGCTTTCAGTCCGGTGTTTTGTCCCAGCAACGCAACGGTAACTACAACACTCCTGTAAGCCTTAGACAGTGGTAGGCCTGACCCAGGGCAGAAAGCAGGCGGACCCTCGCTTGGAAGGACCCCAGTGCACATCTCAGACTGTGTCTATTCCTCTCCTTTCTCCTTCTGTGCAAGCAAGGCCGTCTAGGTGCTGTCACCCTAGTGCCAAGAAGGAAACGGGCATCGCTCTCCGCCTTCGCCCCTCCTTGGAGATCACGGGTGGTGGGGAGATGGGGCATGACCAGTGTCCGTCATAGTGCTCTGTGAGAGGACTGAAGTGGGGCCGTGCTCCTGAGACAAAGGAGGGGAGGAAGAGAAGGGAGAGGGAGAAGAAAAAGACCAGGAGGCATGGCTTACTCCAGGGCAGAGGAGTGGAGCCCACATCGGGCCTCAGCTGGCTGTGCCAGCCCCGAACAGCGACGTGCAAGAGGAAGGCGCCCTGGTGAATTCAGCCCGCAGAGCGGCAGGCCCAGGCCCAGAGGACAAGCGACTTCCCGGTGCCAGCTCGCTGTGCAACTCTGAGCGCCTGAGTCTGGATCCATGTAAAATCCAGAAGCTTCTGTAATCCCAGTGTGCCTGAGTAGGCAGGAAAATTTCCCAGAAGCTCGGAATGGAATGGTGAACCAGAGACCGTGAACTCAAAACGAGGTGGAAGGAGCGAGCCAACCCATAAATTGCCCTCTGACTCCCGCCGGTGCGTGGCGACACTTGTGCCCCCCCCATCACCCCATAAACAAACAAACAGAACTGGGGTGGAAGAGGGTCACTGGACTGCCTGGGAAAGGCTTTATAGGGAAGGTGGAAGATTGTGTTCCATACCACTATCCATCCAGACGATGTCCCCTGTGGTCTCAGACACGACCCTGGGCGTTTAAGACAAACTTTCCTAAAGTTCTGTGGGGCAAAATTGTCCCAACCCCAGTGAGTCCAGGTTAATCAGTAAGCAGCCAAAAAAAAAAAAAAGCCAGGTGACTGGACTGGCTGCTTTGTGACAAGTCCAGGGCAAGGCAAAGGTAGAACCCAGAATCACAAGATCAAATTCCAACACCCAGGTGCCAGCCTCCCAGCGGCTGCACAGCCCTCAGCACCTCCCCGTGTAATTTTCCTCGAGTTTCAGATGGCAACGACAATTGGATGTCGGAGCTGGTTTGAGTCTACGATCAGACCGACGACTTTTGTGCATTTCCCAGTGCGAGAGCCTGCAGGTGCGGGGAGAATTTCCCCAGTGGCAGCGCTCTGTTCCCAACATGCCCCTCGCCTCCCCCATCCTGCAGCCTTATTGGATCCAGCGTGATTGTCTCCCGGGCCTTAATGGAATTTTATCAGGGATCTCTGTAACTGGATTGCTTATTTGCAGCCGGGGCCCCGCCGGTGGCTCCAGATAAGGAATGCAGAGTCTGCTCCGCATGTCAGAAACCCGGCTCCGTCGCCATCCATCATCCTGTCAAACATCACTGCAGACAGCCCGCTTCAAGCCCCATCAGGCGGGAGATTTTCCGCTCAAGAATAACAAACAGCATCAGTTTGGGGAGCCTCTGTCCCACCCTGCTCCTTCCTCACAGGTGAGTGAATTTAGGCTTCCCTGGTGTCTCCCCTTCACTCCCCTCAGAGCCCACAACAACAGCCCTCGCCAGCCCTCAGCTCTAGAAGCCTCTAAATATCACAGTGGGTTTACACAACCCCATGCAGAATACAGATGCCAGCATAACAATTCCTTACATGTACATAACACGAGGAAAATTCATCCAAACACTTTCTCCCATTGACCTTCACGGCCACCATAGCAGAGGTAATATGCTTGCCGGCTTTGTAGGTTGGGTAAGGCTCAGAGAAGAAGTCGGATTTCACATCTTGTTCTTTTGACTCCTCTTGAAGCTGTTTCTTCTTCCCTCAAATTTCCTTTTCTTCAGCCTCGTCTGTCTTTGCTGTCACTCCAAGCATCGAGTACAGAAGAGCTGTCCATCTCTGCCATTGTCCTTGCTTGCCTATAGAAGGACAGTGACGGTCACTGCTCTGCCCTGCCTCTCCTCTGAAGCACACCAGCTGAGTTCAGTGAGGTGGGAGCTCCCCGGAAGGCACCAACAGTGACACAGGGTCCTGTTTGGTCTGACAAGTTCAGACGCCCATACCAGAGTTAAGTCCTTCCTTCGTGAGTGTGCAGGGAGATGCTAGGCTCAGGAGCATATCCCCATCCCACCCAAGATCTGAGACTTGGTACCCCAGGACTCTGCCATGAGTTCAAGGCTACCCTGGGACTACAGAATGAATTTCAGGTCAGCCTGAGCTAGAGTGAGACCCTACCTCGAAAAACCAAAATAAGTAAATAAAGAAAACCAGTATAAAAATGGACTGTGCAAATATGATTAAAATGGGAGAGTATTCAGGGTTGTCTGGGTGCACACCAAACACAATCAAGGGAGAGAGAGAGAGAGAGGCAGAAGTAGAGTTCTTTCAAGGAGAAAATGCAATGAGTCCGTGGAGGCACAACCACAAGCCAAGGAAAGCTGGCAGTCACCAGAAACGGGAGGAAGCCGAGGCAGCCAGGACCAGCTTCTCCCCTGGAACCTCCAAGGGGCACAGTCCACTCCACCTTGATTGTGGCCATCAAAATTTATATTGGACTTTTGCCTCCAGGAGGGAGAAGTAAGATTCTATCATTGCAAGCACCCACTATGGGAGACCGTCTGTTAGAGCAACCTTGGGGAGCTCATCCCAAAGACCAAAGCATCACCAGTAATGACCACTACCTCAGGAGAATCCATCCAAGGCAGCCAGGCCTGGGGGCACACAAACAAGGGCCCCCAGGAAAGAGGGAGAGGCAAGTGTGCTTGAGAGGAACGTTGTCAGTTGCATAACAATGGTTTCTCCATTTCTGTTCACACTGGCCATGGCTCTCCCCCATCTTTCCCAACTGTGTTTTCTTTCTCTCTCCACTAACCCACCCGCCTTCCCAAAGAGCACTCACTGGGGCCTTGGCATTTACATGAGGTCTTATGGCTTCTGCTCTTCCCATATCGTGTATGTGTGTGTGTGTGTGTGTGTGTGTGTGTGTGTGTGTGTGTGTGTACAGTATGTGTCTGGAGCTAAGATCCTGTGGTGGTTTGAATGGAATGTTCCTCGTAGACTCATGTGTTTTGAATACTTGGTCCCAAGCTGATGTCAGCTTGGGAAAATTGTGGGGCCTTCGGGTGGTAGAGCCTTGCTACATGAAGTGTGTAACTGGGGGTGGCCTTTGAGGTCACAGAGCCCAGTTCCAAGACAGTATTCGGATCACCTGCTTCCTGGGTCTCCCTGCTTCCTCCCTGCTGTTGGTCATGTGATGATGGAGCCTCCACGCGGACCATGCTTACTCTACCACAGTGAAAGCCCCCTGAGACTGTAAGCCAAACTAAACCCTTTCCTCCCACAGGCTGCTTCTGGTCGGGTATTCTGTCCCAGCACTGAGAAGCTAAGTCCTGTAGGACACCACTACATTGTAAAGCCTGATCTGGTGACAGCTGTCCCCTCTCTCTGTTCCAGCCCTCCTCCTTCATTCACAGGAGCTCCTGGCTGCCATACCAGCTCCTCACTGTGGATCCCACACAGGGCCCTTACCCTCTGCCAACAACCCCACCCGCCCACCCCACCCCCCACACACAGTGGAAGTGTTCAGAGTGAAAGTGTTAAGCGACACTTCTTGACAGCCTTGGATCAGGCGTGGAGGAGGAGGTGGAAGAGGGAGGCAGCGGAGGAGCCTGCACTGGAACGGGTGCTGAAGGAGGCGGGGCCGGGGAGCACCATGAGAGGTGTCCAGGGAGAGAGAGGAGGAGGACCAGGCCACCGGAGCCAGACGGAGAGACTGATGTCTTCATGAAAACATCCCGTGAACACACAGGGGGGCAGGTAAGAACATCCTGTGGAGACAGAAGCAGCATGCCTTCTCCCCTAGGCAGAATCTAGATTTAAGTAAAAAGACATGGAGCTGGGCGTGGTGGCGCATGCCTTTAATCCCAGCACTCGGGAAGCAGAGGTAGGAGGACCACTGTGAGTTCGAGGCCACCCTGAGACTACATAGTGCATTCCAGGTCAGCCTGGGCTAAAGTTGAGACCCTACCTTGAAAAACAAAACAAAACAAAAAAGACATGGAAATAGAAAAGGGACTTTTTAAGACAAGGATCAGTGGAAGGGGGCAGGGGGAGCAAGAGAGGATAATAGGAGCATATGAATATGATCAAAGTACATGATATATGTAAATGAAGATGTCACTTTACATACTGTATATATGCTAATAACCGTCAAACAAAAACAGGCAGAGCTTAGAGTGATGTCGCTGCAAGATAATGAATGTCAAGGTTGGGCTGGGGAGATGGCTCAGCAGTGAGAGGTGCTTGCTTGCAAAGTCTGCCAGCCTGGGTTCGATTCCCCAGTACCCACTTAAAATCAGATGCACAAAGTGACGCTTGCATCTTGAGTTCATTTGCAGTGACAAGAGGCTCTGGCACTCCCTCTTCTCTCTCTCTCTTTCTTTCTCTCTCTCCCTTTGCAAGCAGATAAATAAAATATTGGGGGAAAGGAATTTACAAAAGAACGTCAAGGACTTCTGGAGGCCACTAGACATTAGAAAAGAGAAAGGATGGAACGCCGCCTAGGTTCTTGCCAACAGTGTGACCCTAAAGGACTTTGACTTTGGACTTGTAGCCCCAGAGCTATAGGAGAACTGATATCTTGTGGTACCAGCCCATGGTACCCTGCCTTGGGGAGGCTCTGTGGGCACGCAGCTGAGAGGCCCACCAGGCAGCAAGCTGCAGGGCAGAGATTCAGAGAAGCAGTGGAGGCTAGAGACAGTTGTGGCATTGCTCTGCAGGTCATCACGGAAAGAATGGCCACAGCAGGTCTTGTTTGGGTGAGAATGGAGTGTGAGAAATTCAGGGTGCTCAGGACTGACCCCAGGGAAATTCCGTCCAGAATGAATTTGAAGAAACATATCCCAGAGGAGAAACCAATGAATGCACGCATGCATACATACATAAATGAATTAATGAATGATGGAATACGTGAGTGAGTGAATGAATGAGAAATCTGGGGATAACTGTGTCCCCAAGATCTATATATAGAGAAAAAGATTCAACCAAGTGCCTCACGCCCCTAACATAACCATTCTCGATTCTGGGATCTGGGACAGATATAAACAAGCAAAGTCAAATCGCCCCCCCCAAACAGCTAACTCTCAGTGTGGAGGGAAAACCAGATGTCTCTAGGCCTCACAGTACAGGATTAATTAACAAATGAATTGCATGGGCTAAATGTATCAAGTTCAGAGTCAGAGAGAGTACCTAGGGCTTCAGCAGTGGACACGGAGGATGGGTTTGCTGAGAGGTGATATTAGGCCTGGGTTTCCAAGGAGAAAAGGTACCCTTTGATGGGGAAAGTTGTGAGCAGGAGACGGTCAAGTCCAGCGGGCTTGGAGGCCTTGTAGGAAAAAGACATGACTTCAAGGCAGGCTTGGGCGCAAGAGAAACACAGGAACCAGCTAATAAGAGAGGTGGAAAGGGCTATCTGAGGGCCTGTGGGTGGCTCAGCAACTTCGGAGTGGACTCTGCTAGTGACGTGGGACAAACAGAAAGGACTTTTACTTTTTGGGGGTTGGGGATGGGGCTAGAGATCAAACTCAGGATGTTGAGCTTGCTAAGCCAGTACTAGGTAGAGCTGTGTCCCAATGCTGGGGACAAATAGAACTGTTTTGTTGTGGTAGTGGTGGTTGTTGCCATTGTTAGTGTGTGTGTGTGTGTGTGTGTGTGTGTGTGTACAGGTGCACATTCACCTGTGTGCACATACATGTCGCCACTGCAGGACAATCAGGTCTCCTCCTCAGGAAGGTCCTCAGCATCCTTTGAGGCAGGGTTTCTCACTGGTCCGCAGCTCACCAGTGAAGCTAGACTGGCTGGTCAGCTAGCATCCGGGATCCTCCTGTATTCCCTCTAGTGCTGGGATGGACAGACGCTGTCATCAAGGAGGGGATGAGTGCAAACTGTATCCCAACAAAACCCTGCTGGCCGGGTAGAATAGGGTTCCCAGATAGACGGAAGAGGCTGGGAACGTGGCAGAGCTGTGACAATCAGTCATTCCACAGAGACGTAGTGGACAAGGGGCAGGTGAGGTGCTGGCCACAGGATTGGTGGGTGGGAACAGTTCCAGGGGCCTGAGCATGAAAGAAAGGGAGATAGATATCAGCTGGGCTGCTTCTGCCACTGTAGGGCTCAGGTCCTGGGCAGAAACCAATACTACGCCATTCATTCCAACCCACCACGGACAACCGTCTCTGGCTACTTTGGCCTCATTTCCTTCTGTGTGTGGTGTGGCTGCAGTGGGGCTTCAGGCCCGTTGCGCTAGTAGGAACATCCAAGACGTCTGGGGTACAGCTCCAACCCCTCAAAGGAGTGGCATCCTCCCCACCACCTCCAAAAGACTCTCAGGTGACCATCTGCCCTTGCAACCCAGGGCGGTCAAGCTTCCTGCTCCTCACCACACGCAACACCTCCTGCAATCAGTGTACCGAAGCAGGAATTGCCAGGAAGAGAGAGCAAATTCACTTCCCTTCGTCTCCCCAACTCTGAGCTGGCTCTCGCCCACAACCCTGTTTTGCAATCTCTCCTCCGGTGCACTTTAATAGTCATAGTGGCGTGGACAGAATGTGGAGTATGAGAATTTGTTGGCCTAGGGAGCAAAGGGCTTAAGAGAGCTGTCATTCACCTGAGATCCACGAATCGAGCACGACTGCTTCCAGAGCCATTTTTTTGTTGGGGGGGGGGCACCTGAGAGACCCTGGAGGTTGTCTATCTGGTTGTCCCCAGGTCCTCGCCTGTATTAGCTCTGTTTTTTTTTTTTTTTTCATTGCTGTGACAAAAATCACTTATAAAAGCAACTTAAGGAAGGGAGGGCTTGTTTCAGCTCGCAGGTTAAGGGCACAGTTCATCATGGCTGGGAAGGTTTGGCATATCTCATCCATATTCCATCCAGGAAGCAGAGAAAGGAGCAATGGTGCCCCACTCACCTTCTCCCTTTTAATCCGTCTGGAGTCATAGGACAATGGCACCGGCAATGGGGGCTTCCCTCCTCCTGGGGGAAGTCTCTCCAGAAATGGCCTCACAAACATGACCAGAGGGAGTTAAATCCCATCAAGTTGACAATCATGATAAACCATCACACCACCTATGTTTCTCCTGGTGTGGTTTCTCTCCGCACCCAGTCCTCCTCTGCTAAGCAGGTAGGACCAACTTCCCTTTCTTTGCTCATTTTCCCCTTGGTTTGCATAGTGATAGAGCTGTGAGAACCTGCCCCAAAGCCTCCCGGCCTAGAACAACCCACAATGGTTCCCTCACAGCTCCCAGGGGTCAGGGTCCTGGCCTGGCTCAGCAGGGTCTTTTGGCTCAGGGTAGATCACAACTACAGTCAAAGCGTTGTCTGGGGTCTTGTCAAAAGGCAGGAGGAGGGCTGGAGAGATAGCTCAGCAGTTAAGGCACTTGCCTGCAAAGCCTAATGACCCAGGTTCAATGCTCCAGCACCCACAGAAAGTCAAATGCACAAAGTGGCACGTGCACCTGGAATTCATTTGCAGTGGTTAGGGGCCCTGGCACACCCATTACTCACCCCCTCTTTGTCTCTCTCTGTCCTTGCAAATAAATAAATATTTTTTTTTAAAGGTAGGAGCGGGGCTAAATTCCCTCCCAAGCTCTCTCTCTGATCATTGTCAGCACATGGTTCCTTAAGGGCTGCTGGCTGAGGGTTTTACTGCCTGGCTGGCTGGTGGCCAGGATCCACTCTTGTTCCTTGTCACTCGGGCCTCTCCAGCTTGCTGTGGATCAGGAGAGAGAATGCCTGCAGGAGAAAGCAAGTCCTGCGGCAATTAATCTCATACCCGTTGCTCTCTTCTGCTTATTAGAGACGTGACCAGGTGTAGCTGGCACAGCAGGAGTCAGGATCCCACAGCAAGAATACCGGCGGGGGCTGGAGAGATGGCTTAGCGGTTAAGCGCTTGCCTATGAAGCCTAAGGACCCCGGTTCGAGGCTTGATTCCCCAGGCCCCACATCAGCCAGATGCACAAGGGGGCGCACACATCTGGAGTTCATTTGCAGTGGTTGGAGGCCCTGGCATGCCCATTCTCCCTATCTCTCTATATCTGCCTCTTTCTCTCTCTGTCTGTTGCTCTCAAATAAATACATTAAAATTAAAAAAAAAAAAGAATAGCGGGGGGGGGGGCGGCTGGGGAGATGGCTCAGCCAGTACAAAGCCTGCCAGCTCAGGTCCAGTTTCTCTCTACCCACATAAAGCCAGACGCACAAAGTAGCATACATATGTGGAGTTACAGTAGCAAGAGACCCTAGCAACTCATTGTCAATCCCCCCGCCACCGCCTCATAAATAAGCACCAGGAGGGAGATCTTCGTCTTCCGGGGTTACATCTGAAGCTTTTGGCCACAGTGGGTCTCTGTGCTTGGCTCTTGCCAGGCACCTAGCCTGAGAAGCAGAGCTCTCTGGATCCCACAAGCACCAAACAGGATATACAAGGCAACAGTCATGGCGGAGGTAGACGCCACCCCCTGCGTTCCATGGGAATGAACAGGACAGTTGGAAACCCATGTGTCATTCAGGCTTCCTAAAGTGGGGATGGACATGGGACATAGTCTCAGGACGGAGGCCACCCATGTCCTTGGTGTTCTATAGCCCTGAGACCCCTGGAAGGTGACAGTACCCCGGAACCATCTTGATGAATTGCCCTTTAATCGTGAGCCCAAGCAAACCTGTCCTCTCTTCCTCTGCTTCTGTCACATACGTGTCACAGTGACGAGAGAAGTGGGTAGGTTCTCCTCCTCCCTGCTGTCCATCATGCACGTTCCTGCTTAAGATGCCATTTCCTGGCACCTCTTTCCACCTCTAACCGTCTCCAACTGAAGTGCTAGATGGAGGGTCTTGCCTTCTAGGACGGCTGTCTCAGAACCCCCCCCCCCCACACACACACACACTGCTTATGCTCCTCTTGTTGAAACTCCCGTCACAGCACACACAGCCCATCTCCCTGTCCCATTAGGAGTCAACGTGCCGGCTTTGGAGTCCAACCCCAGCCTCAAGTCTCAATGCCATGTCTTCTCTGGTTTTGAGGTCTTGCTCTGTTAAATGAAGAGCGGGAGGCGGACGCGCTACGTCAGCTAAATGAACTCCAGACTGCCTACTTCTCACTTCAGCTGACTCACATCTGGATTCCCACCAGATGTTCCTGTCTGCCCTGCCCACCACTGAATCCGAATCTCCACACATCTGTCACTTGTGGGGATACCCCTTATACCCACCTTGCTTGCCATGGAGAGAAGCTGCTGTTTTATGGCAGCTGGGTTGGTGGGGGGGGGGGTGGTCATCCACCACACGAGGCTACAATCAAACTCCAGAGCAAACGCTGCACAATAGAACCTTCTCTGACGTGCCCAGTGTGGTAAGCCACGAGTCACATGTGGCTGTTGGACACTTGGGTGACCAACGGGCCAATGTGCTTCCTTGCATGTCGTCTCCGTTAGTTTGCGCTTGACTTCATGTGGCTTGTGCTGCACTGGACAGGGGTTACGAAACAGCCTGGGGATGGCCTTAGCCCTCTGACAGGTACCCCGAGGGTCCTCTCCTCGGTGTCTGGAGGGTCAGCAGACGCTCAGCCTGGCCGCAGGCACAGGATCCTCCCCGTGGTTGACAAGAACTGGCACGCGCTTCTCCCGGGCGCACGGGCACACCACTGATGACACAGCCTCCAAGGCGGGAAGGAGTCGGGAGCACGCGCGCCCGTGTGCACTGCCAGCACGGCTTCCAGGTGACGAGGAGGCTCCGCTCTGAGTCGCAGGGCACCCAAGTCCCACCTCCTTCTCCCTATCTCCATTCCTTCCATCAGCCCATGCCACCATCTTCCAGATGTACATTTCAAGGAAGACACACGGCAGACCCTCAGCTCCCTCCCTCCCTCCCCCAGAGGTCTCGGCCGCCCTGGTGGGAGAAGGGTCTCCCAGGTTGCGCCTGGCTCTGCTAAGACCCACTCTGTCAGCTGGGCTGTTTAAAAACAGCATAGTGCGGCTCAGCAGCTGAGCACCAGCCAGGGCCCCTCCAGGGTCTGGCGCCTACTCACGCTCCCGGTTGCAGGAGGGGTGCCCACAGAGAAGCTCTGGAACCTTCCACTGGAAAACTGACTCAGAAAAGCACCCATGTGGCTGTGGGCTCCAGAGTTGGGACCCAAAAGCCAAGACATGAGTCCGAGAGGTTTCTCATCATGCCATTCACAGCCTCCTCCTGCTCCCCACATGCCAGCCTGTGCCAGCCTATGCAAGCTGTCCTGTGACAGGCTGTGCAGCTGACACTTGAGCAAGCACAGGCACAGAGAGATGATCACCTCTACAGCTTTACAGCAGAGTCTAGAACCCAGCCCAGGGTGCCTGGTCCCAGAGGTGGCCCCTTATCTACTATGGACTTTGGTCACCCCTGTTGGACCTGTTAAACAGAGAGGCCAAGCTCAGAGCTTAGCCTGCTGCTGAGGATGGAGAAGGAAGCACTACACAGATGCCTTAGATGCCTTGTAGTGTCCACAGACAACTGGAGTGCTTAAGTCTGATGATGAGGCACACCTAGGGAGCAAATGAAACCCCTCACACAGGTGTGCACACACCCCAACTGGCTCACCTGATGCTTTCCTGAGCCGGGGGCTCTCAGGCTGACTGTGCTGTGCAGCAAGCTCTCCCTCTGAATAAGCCTTCCGTATTCACCCGTCCACACACGCACACGTACCCGCTTCCCTGGCTCCCTGCAGACATAACATGCTTCTCTGAACTTCTCTCTACACAAGCCACCAGCTCCTCACCTATCTAGTCCCCAGGGCCACCTAGAGTCCATACCCAGTCTTAGTTAGGCTTGGGGCTACTTCTCCCTTCCTTTGCTCTCAGGCCTTGTGGTGGCCCCGTGTGGTAGTGACCTTCTCGTCGCTGGGACAGAGCACCTGGCCAAAGGCAGCTGATGGGAGGAACGGGTTTCTCTTTGGCTTACAGTCCTGAGGGGCAGCTCCATGATGGCAGGGGACAGCAGGACATGAGCAGAGGCTGGGCCTCACTTACTCGTCACAGCAGGTGGGAAACAGCAGCCGGAGGGTGAGCAGAGCTCTGGCAAAGGGGAGCTGGTTATAACATTCCCCAAAGCCTGCCCCCAGCAACATACCTCCTCCAGCAAGGCTCCATCTCCCAAACTGCCACCTGCTGAGGACCAGACATACAAAAGCACATAAGTTCACGGGAGACATCTGACTCAAGCCATCACATCCTGCCTCCAACTCTAGGAGCCAGCCATCCATGGGCACAGGATTGGTTGGAGGATGCCCACGTGACCCAAAAGTTCAGGCTCAGAACGTGGCTGTCATTGGTCAAGGAGGAAAAGTCAGTTTTCTCCCCAGGCCAGAGCTGTAGGAAGCTCTGTTGAGTCAATTGCCCCAACAAGCCCCAGGAGCCCAGGGCAACATGGCGTGGGGTGGAGAGCCCCGGTGCCCCATGCACTGCTGTCTCCCGTGGGGCACAGAGGTTCTAAAAACAGAACTCCACGACAGACGCCTTCTCCCTTTTGGTTTTGCTCAGGCCTTTTTGTGTGTGTGTGTGGGGGGGATTCTAGGTAGGGTCTTGCTCTAGCTCAGGCTGACCTGGAATTCACTATGTAGTCTCAGGATGGCCCCCACCTGTCTCTCAGGATGGCGATCCACCTATCTCTGCCTCTCAAGAGTTGGGATTAAAGGTGTGTGCCACCATGCCTGGCTTTGCTCAGGCCATTTTGAGGCACGTTTGCTTTCACCTCTCGCCAGGAAGACTGGCAATCCTTCTCCCTCCCTCCCTCCCTCTCTCTCTCTCTCTCAATCTCTCTCTCTCTCTCTCTCTCTCTCTCTCCCCTCCTGTCAGCTCCCCTCCCGACTTCCCACAACCCACTGCTCTGGTCTCCAGGCAGGGAAACAGGCCTGCCTGCTCTGCACGGCCCAGGAGGCCGGGGTTTGCCGTGGTTCGCTGGCATCAGTGAGGGGGTACCAGGAAGCTGTCTGCAACCCTCCTGCTAGGCACTTAGCCACAGCCAGCCTTGGCCGCCCACCTCTGGCAGCTGATGTTGCATTTCTCCATAGGGAGGAAGCAAGGCCTGTGCCTCCCACATGGCCTCCCGGGACCACCCTGCCCAGCTCTTTCTTCATGCGTTGCTTTGGCCCTGGGGAGTCTCCGACACAGAGCTGTGACCCCAGGGCCTGAGCTGACCAGCAGGTTGCTTCCTGCCCCTGGCTGGGACTTTAATGAACAGAGTCGCCATATGGATTAAGCCATGGGATGCCTCCCACTGCTCTCAAACTGCAAGTAAATATAGCCTACTGCCTCGCAGCCCACAGAGTCAGGGGCACAGACAGGGGTCAAGGCCAGTTCATACCCCTACAGCCTGGAAAAGTCAACGGGTGTCAGAGAGTGCAAGGGTCCCACTCTCAGAGGCTTCCTTAGACTCATCAGAGCTGAAGTTATTCCTTCTGGAAGCACGGCTCTTCTAGCCAACTCTGAGTGCGGCCAGTTTGGGGACAGTCAGGCGAGACCCCTCAAAAGCACAGGAAAGCCTTCAAATCTCGGCTTATCACCCATGACCAGTCCCGTGGTATTCTCATCTGCAAGACAGGGCCAGCAAGTTACCCAGCCAGTGGGGTTGAACATGAGGTGAGAAACGTTGCTGAGTGAGAACACTGGACAATATCTAGCTATGAGAGACATGGTGGCTACTCCATTGTCACTATGGTCATCAGGCAGGGTCCTCATTCCTGTCACTCTGCAGGGCCTCTATGTCCCTTGCCTCCATGACATGGATAAGGTTTTCACCACACGCACACACACACACACACACACACACACACACACACACACACACAGAGAGAGAGAGAGAGAGAAAGAGAGAGAGAGAGAGAATTCACATTAGCACCCACTCCCAATTTTCCCAAAGTAGATTTTCACTTGAAAATGTGAAACTACCGGGTCCCTCTTTCTGGCCTGACAGGCAAGGGCTCCACCCGCTCTCTCTGCTGCCAGTATTTGAACGCCTGCCAAACCAACTGGGTTTTGGAAGGGAAATCAGTTGCAAATTGGAATCCAAACGCATTCCAAATAGAAGTGATATTTGCCGTGTTGTCTGTGGACAGAATCGTGCCACCACCTCCTCTCCATGGCGGGGTAAGCACAAGGCTGTCACTGATGCTGGGTTCACGTCAGAGTTACAGGCCAGGGTCTCGGGGACCCCTGAACTCCTCTCAGGTCCCATGGTGAGGGTCGGGGTCAGCTGCACCGTCCTGCCCGCGTGCTCTCAAGGTCTGATGCTCTCTGCCCGCTGTACCCAGAGTCTGGCCCAAGACTTCTGGATGCAATTAATTTTCCAGTTCCATTGGGTTCCACCCGTTAAACTCTGGGCATGCTTGATTCTTTCCCCAGGGACACTACCCTCAGAACAGGGATGCAGACCTGGTCGGCACTGACCTTGCCCAGCTTCTGTCTTCAAAGTCTGCCCGTTTTCTTCCAGCTGCGGCGACATCCCCACGACCGGGGTTGGCACGCCCACCGCTGCAAGAAGCCTGAGCTGCTTTCTGTGAGCTTTAGCCAGGCTCTTAAGTCGCAGCAACACCTGCCGTGTGTGACTATGAATTCTGTCACCACCCCTGCAGCTGCAGAAGAGGCCCTGGTGGGCGCACCAGGGAAGCGGCAGCCAGAGGGATCCTTGCCTGGGGCCTGCCCAGAATGCCAGGATGGGCCTGCTGGGTGGGGAAGTCGCACCACTCCCAGCCTCTCTCCGCGGCTGCCAGCTCCACATGCGCAGGCGAGGCAGGGGCTGCCTCCGCCAGTGACGGTCATAGAGCCCTCAAAGCTAGCCGCGGCGGCACACCCTTGTAATTTCAGAGCTCAAGAAGCTGAGACAGGAGGCTTATGAGTTCGAGCCTAGCCTGAGCCACGTACAAGATCCTGTCTCAATAAAATAAAATAACAGCAACAAAATTAGTATAAGAGCCAGATCTGGTCAAAGGCCTGTAATCCTCGCTATGCAGGAGGCTGAGGAAGCAGGATGGCAGGGTCAAGCCTGGGATGCTGAGTGAACCGGAGGCCAGCCTGGGGAACTTGGGAAGAACAGCTGAAACAAGCCCTTTCAGGACACTGCTCCCAGGCTCCTGGGGCCTTTCCTGGGTGCTCACAGCTAGCCAAGGCCTCCTTCATGGCTCCAGCCCCTGCCACCCAGTCAGCTTATCCAAGAGTCCAGTGTTTGCACTTGCCACACGTGCAGGCTGCTGGGAGGAGCCAGAAGGACCCAGGGCTGGAAAGGGGCCAACTCCATGGTGGGGGAGCATCCTTCCACTGTTTCTTCCTACCCTAAAGTGCCCACCAACACCACACATACACACACACCCCTTCCCGTACAGCGCAGAGGGCCTGTGGTCGCAGCACCCATGTCCTGGGTAGTTGGGACACCTCTGTCTTCTCCTACATACTAGTGTGCATGTTCATGGTGTCACCTCTTTGCATAGCCACCTCCCTAAGGTGTTCTTCAGGTGTGCACTAAGGAGATAAACTGAGACAGAGGCAGCCCGGAGGACACTTTGGAGAACAGAGCATCACCAGGCCCATCTGGTTCCCTATCTGCCTAGATGCTACACCCGGGTCAGCCCCCAGGGAGGCCAGCAAGCACTGGTGTGTCCTCACATGGGATGAGTGTCCCATCACTCAGGGACATGAGTCCCATGTGTAGCCCTATGGTGTGGCAGAGTCCCTTCACTTGGGTTAGATGAGTTGACCACCTGAGCTGCTAGAAAAGTTCTTGACATTTGGACTGGAGAGATGGCTTGGCAATTAAAGTACTTGCCTGCAAAGCCTAAGGACCCAGGTTCGATTCCCTAGTGTTCACGTAAGCCAGATGCACAGTGTGGCACATGCGTCTAGAGTTTGTTTTCAGTGGCTAGAGACGTGCCTATTCTCTCTGTTTGCCTCTTCCTATGTCAATCTCTCTCCAATAAATAAATAAATAAAATATCTTTTTTTTTTTTTAAGAAAGAAAGAAAAGTACTTGGCATTTCCTGTTGAGATGTCCATGTAACTGAGCTGTGAATGAGTGTTGAAATGCATGTCCCCAGGGACGCTGTGGAGCGTTAGCTTGATCCTGGATATCAACTCTGGATTTTAGTGTTGGTAGTTTTCTGCCGGATCCTAGTGTGAAGAGGGATTCTGAAGCTGGAGCCCAGATGAACCCAGGAGATCATGAATTGCCTCCGCTTAGGAAGATGGATTGCTGAGATCTTCGTCTGCCGTTTGTCACTCTTGTCCCACGAGGTGTCTCAAAGTCTCTTTCTGTGCAGAGCCCTGGCCCATTGCTCTGCCTGGTGAACGTTTAGGAATGACATTGGGGACTCCGCAGTGCCTGCAGGGCCTTTCTCTCCAACTGCAGCGTAGCTTATGCAGAGAGCGCCGTGTTGGCTGCTTGACCTTGGCAAGAACGTTGCGCAAGTCTGGGACCAGGATGGGCATGGGCAGGATTAGCGCTGGCTCTCAGAGAAACTGTGCACCAGCGTAGTGCCAAGTAGGTCTGGGACACACCAGTGTGCACACTGTAACAGCTGTCCCTCCCCATCCTAGTTTCTTTCTCCAGGCCTCACCTCACAGAATCTAAGCTAGGACTTAGGCACAATGGCTTTGCCTCTGCTCTTGGAATCTCCCACCCCAGCCACCTAGTGAAAGAATTCCCCCAGGACACTGAGACACAGAGGCAAATGGCTTCTCCTATGACAGGTGTGTCCTTGAGGTATGTGCAACCTCCTCATTCCCAACCACCCATCCCAGCAGGGGCAGGGGTGGTAGGGTCTCCAAGGAAGCCTTCATGAGCAGGCCCATCTGTCCTCATGAGATCAGACTTCCCTCCCCGGCCTCTCAAGGTCACAAAGCTGAAGGTGACAGAAGTTCAGTCTCTTGATGTTTGATTATCTGTCCTTTCCACCAACTGCAAAGGGGAGATGACACACGTGTGCTTATTCTCGGTCCTCTTTCAAGTCAAGCAATCCTTGAAGTTGACCTGGAAAGGGATCTTCATGCTGTCTACCCCTGGCACATTTCTCAAAGAATGCGTGAGGTGAGTATCACGATGGTTTTCCAGGACCCTTCACTCATACTAAAATGTTCCAGATGTTCAAATCTCTTATATGAAACAGTATGGTATTTGCCTATAACCCACACACACCCTCTTGTATATTTTAAGTCATTTTGAGATTGCTTACAATCTCTAAGACAGTCTAAATGCTAAGCTAGTAGTGTGAGACTGTTGTTTAGTAATAACGACAAGCAAAAGCTCTTGTATGGGTATAATACAGATGCAATTTGGGGGGACATTTTCCACCCACAGTTTGTTGAATCTGCAAGACATGAAACTGGTGCATCAACGCTGTGATTGAACTAATATCTGCCAAGCTTGCTCATCAAGGAACACGGGAACAGGGTGAACTTGCTGGGAGGGCCAGGTAAGGCGTCGCGGCCCAGCTCCTGAGCCACCAAAGGGAAGCATGACTTCCATGACACCATGACTGAGAGGTGGCTACTGTCACTATTGTCCAAGAAGCAAGTACATTGGCTGAACTGGGAGGCTAAGCACTCTGGACCCCACGGGACCTGCTTCACTCAGGGCTGAAACGGAGTGAACCCTACCCACCTGGCTGGTCCACGTTGAGGAACTTCTCCCTCCAACTTCATTAATTCAGCCTTAAATGACTTCAGAATTAGCTATTTAAACCTTTGGCTCAAGAATGGAGGTTCCAATGACTTAAGATACTACTTGGGAGTAGATGGAAGAGACAGAAGAATACACCCTTCGGGGGACTCCGGTCTTTTCTAGGTTTGAGCTGCACACAGAGCTGGTTCACAACTCCTGTGCACTCATCCTCATTCCAGCATCTTTCCTGTCCCGAGGTTTCCATAGCATCTTCAGATCTGTTTGAACAGTACCCTTAAGAATAGTCCATCGGGGCTGGAGAGATTCCTTAGTGGTTAAGGCGCTTGTCTGTGAAGCCTAAGGACCCAGGTTCAATTCCTCAGGACCCAGGTAAGCCAGATGCACAAGGTGGCACATGAATCTGAAGTTAATTTGCAGTGGCTAGAGGCCTTGGCATGCCCATTCTCTCCCCCTCTGTTCCTCTCTCTCTCTCTCCCTCTTTTACTCTCTTTTGAATAACAAATAATTTTTTTTTAAAAAAAGGACAGACAGTCCATCAGCCTGTAGGTGCTGACATTGGTCTCAATCCAGGTTCACCCAAGAGCAGATCCTGGGAGGAGGGCCTTTAGGTGTCTTAGGACCACCCTGTGGAGACGGGAAGTGACCCAGGGGAGGATGTGTCATCAAGCTCTCTCCTCTGTGCATAGCTGGACCTTCTTCCCACCAGGATTCCCAGGGATCTGTAAGCAGATGCCTCTGAGTCTTCCCAGCTGAGAGAAAAGAGACTGGTGATGGCTGCTCCAGTGAGCAACCCTCATGTCAGGTAAAGCAAATCATGACAGCGTCAGAGAAATCCCTGGGGAGAGAGATGGAGATGCTGCAAGAGGAGACCCTGGAAACCAACAGCAACAGGATACGGAGTCATTGGTGGCATGGTCTCACCTCGCCTCCTCTTCCCTTGTGCCCTGTCCTGCTCTAAGGGAGCTGGGAGACTCCGACAGAAGATTGGAACAAAGCTCTCTGCTTCATTCCAGTCACCTCTTCCCCTTCTGAGCCTTTGTCTGCCGCCCACCCAGACAGTAGGGCCAGCAGATACTTCTAGAAACACTTTGGAAGTCCTAAAACTAGAACCAGAATGCCAGTGCCCTGGGGCTGGAGACAATTAGATGTGATTACAAAGAGGGCCTCCGCGTCGCCCTCTCTCTAGCAGCAGATGCTCCTGTCACGCAGTCTGAAGGAGTCCAGATGTGTTTGTGCAGGCAGCAGAACCACGGCCTCCCCAGAGCAGGGATGAAAGAGCAGCTACCCGGGAGCAGCTGGTACACAAAGATGCTAGGGACGCAAGCCCAGCCTGGGGCGGAAGCTCCCACACACCACAGGGTGGGTCCGGCGTTCTGATGGAGCAGGAGCCATGGGGAGCTCCATAAAGGGGCACAGGGAGCCCAGGCATTTGGGTCCAGGGACTGGGCTGAAAAGCCTGGTTACTGTGCCCAGGGCCTTGGACTCTGAGCCAGCATGCACTGCCCTGGGTTTGCACAGGAGGAAGTCGCCCTGAGAGCAGCCATGATCTCGTTGGCTGCTTCAGTGGAGACACAAAGTCCAGGGCACCTGGAACAGCCCTGGAGGCAGGAGGAAAGAAGGGAGGCATAAGCACAGACAAAAAAGGCTGCATGGCTGTTGCCATCCATGCTGAGCGATCCGGAGGCATGAAGCGGGTGAGGATCACTGTGACAGAGGGAAAAGTGACACTGCCGTAGAGCCTGAGTCCACTGGCAAGACGACCTTGTCTGTATTCCTAAGTACCTCCAGGTCCATGTTCCCATCCACAGTGCTGCTTCCATGTCACACTGTGGTTGAGAAGATGGGTGGATGGATGGACGATGAAGCAGAGGGTGTGTGGGTGGACAGGTTAGTGAATGGGTGCTTTGGTGCATAGGTGAATGAATTAGTGGGTGGGTGGGAGGATGGATGCATGGATGATAGAGTGTGGGTCACTACGTATATAGATTGATTGGTGGTGGATTGATGGGTGGGTGGGTGGATGGGTAGATGAATGGTGGATTGGTGGGTAGGTTCATGAATTAGTGTGTGGATGGATGGACAGATAGACAAGTGATGGATGGAAGGATGTGAGTAGATGGGTAGGTGGATGGATGGATGATAAATTGGTGGATAGGAGATGAGTTGGTGGGTGGGGAGTGGGTGGACAGATAGATAAATGGTTGGATGATGGAGGGATGGAAGGATGGGCAGGTGGGTAGATGGGTGGATGGATGGATGATGGATGAATAGATGGGTGGTGGGTGAATGGGTGGATAGGTTAGTGAGTAGATGGGTAGATTGATGGATGGGTGGGTGGATGATGGATGGATTGGGCATGGTGGGGGGTAGATGGATGGGTGATAGATGAACAGATTGGTGGGTGGATGGATGGATAGTGGATGGGTAGATGCTAGAGATGTGTGGATGAAAAGGTGAGTGGATAAATGGTTGGGTGGATGAGTGGGTAAATAAAAAGTTATGCAGAGGAATGGATGGATGAGAGACGGGAGCGTGGGTGGGTGGATTGGTGGATGTTGGGTGGGTGGGAGATGGATGGATGGATGGATGGATGGATGGATGGATGGATGGATGAAAGATACAGTGTAACCCCAGCTAAAGCCGGCTGAACCTTCCAGCTTTGGCATGTCTACCACCAAAGCCAAATAGGATGACACAATTCTGAAGGAAGACGCATCCCCTCCTAGGCTCACAGAGGAGGTAGACTCCCCACACCTAAGACGCATGTCACTACCTGTAGTAGCTGCATCACACACCCACAACTGAAGATCTGCTCAGAACCAGCAGGGCACAGGCAGCCCAAGCCATCCAGTATGGCTTCCCAGACCCTGGCAGGTCCAATCCAGGCTGTGCCCTAACTCTGCTCAATTGCTATCTGTGTTTATGGGCCCATAATCAAATGGAAACTGAAAGTTTCTCATGAGATTCATCCGTCAACATCGCGCGGTGGCTGGGCCCGCGCTGGGAGGCTGGGTTATAAATACCACACTAGGCCCGAGCTCAGCTCCGTCTCGAGGGACCAGTGGGTCATTTTTCAACCCAGCACTAATCCAGGAACTCGATCTTCAATCAGACACTGTGTCTAACAGGCTGGGTTACTGCTTGTCTCTCGTGGGATGAGGTTGGTGAAAGCTATGACTGGAGAAGAATCCAGAATCATCTTTTCTATGGGCCAGGAGACTAACGCGCCTCCTCCTGGACCCTACCTGACAGCTCTGAGCTCTGAGTGGGACCCTCCAGGCGCCCACTGCAGCCTTATATAGGGCTGTGTGCCTAAGGACTTGTACCAGAAATACTTGAAAAAAAATGATGTTTTCCTTATCGCTAAGGAAGCTTGATGTTTTTGGAAAATCAGAAGCACATGGGAAAGAAAAGTATCCCCAAATTCCATCTCCAGGAAGTCACAGCTCTTTAATCTTTGTGGTGCACATATTTCTGGTTTTCTTTCTCACTCCTCTCTGTTCTTTCTCTATTAAATCTATGATGGTGCACATGCTGCTGTCCAGGCTGCTATCCTTGCCTCTTAACTCAACTCACTGGACTGTTCCAACCATTCTGTTACATTTCTGTCTCTTTCCTAAAGCATAATTCTTAAAAATATATTTGTTTATTTAAGAAAGAGAGATAGATGCAGATAGAGAGAGAGATAAAGAGAGAATAGGTGCATTGGGACCTCTAGCCACTGTAAATGAACTCCAGACGCATGTGCCACTTTGTGCATCTGGCTTAGGTGGATACTGGGGAATCGAACCTGGGCCCTTAGGCTTCATAGGCAAGTGCCGTAAACCACTAAGCAATCTCTCCAGCCCCAAATCATAATTCTTGGCACATATAGTTCTTGCACGTGTGTAGCATGTGTGGTGTAGTGTATGTGCTGACATGGCACCTGAGCGTGTGCCCAAAGAGGCCAGAGGAAAATGTCACCTGTCCACCTGTTTTTCCCCCAAGACAGAGTCACTTACTTATTCGGGATCTTGACTTTTTTCCCCCACAACCTCTAGTGATTCTCCTGTTTCTGTTCCCGATAGGACTGGCGTTACAGACACGTGTCCCCACACCCACGGACCTCAGCTAGTGTTGCAGTCACCTTCTTGTTGCTGGGACAAAAGCCCCCATCAAAAGCAGCTGACGGGAGGAAAGTAGTCTGTTTCGGCTTACAGTCCCGAGGGGAAGCTCCATGATGGCAGAGAAAGATGGCATGGGCACAGGCTCGACATCACCTCCTTTCCTCAGCAGGTGGACAACAGCGCCAGGAGAGCGAGCCTTAACACGGGCAAGGAGAGCTGGCTGTCACACCCATGAGCCTCTGACACCTCCTTTAGCAAGGCTTCAGTTCCCAAATTGCCACTACCTAGGAACCTAGTGTTCAAAACATATGGGTATTTTTTGTGGGGGGCCCACCTAATTCAAATCACCATTTATGTGGGTGCTGGGGGGAGTCAAACTCAGAAGGTCTTAGACACACTCGGGTCCTCCTACTTGCACAGGAATTGCTCTTAACTGCTGAGCCCTCTCTCCAGCCCTCTTATTGTTCATTTCTTGATTAAATACATTACGTTAAACACTCTGCTGTCTGGGCTGTCATCCCTGCCCCCAAACTCACTCTTAATATTCTAACCATCCCATTCTGCCATGTCGCTGTCTTTCCTAAAGCATAATTCTTAATTGTTAATAGCCATATTAATTTTCTTGGCCAGTCCCTCTCATTGAACAATTGGATTGTTTCTGTCTCTCCACTAGCACAAAAAGAACATATTGTACTGAGATCTTTGTACAAATCTGATCATTTCCTGGAGATATCTTTGCAAGAGTGAGAGTGTGCTGTCAAAGAATACAGATATTTTTAGAAGTCTTTTGGTATTTCCTACACTGTCTCTCATGTGGTGTGTGGTTAGAAAGAGCTGAATATTTAGGGGATAATTCTAGCCAGGAACCAGTCTAGAGTCATTAAGGCATAAGGAAGTAACTTACTGTTTGTCACAAGCATGAAGGGGACAGTTCATCTCTGTGCTGACCCCAGAAGTTTTTTGAATTGTAGCTTACTCCTTTGGCTGCCTACAGCAGATTGGAGACACGGTTAAGGCTGGGATAGTAAATCCTCTTAGGAAATGAACTCTGAACCAGCAAGCTCCTTCTAACTTATTGGTACTTTAGAATTTATTTAAAGGTAACATTGCACCTGGTCTTTGCTGTTTAAGACTTTGACCTGAACACTAGTACTTAACCGGGTGATGGTAGAGGGAGTGGTCTGGTCAAGACGAAGGTAGGAAAGAGACCTCAGCTGGGAAGAACAATAAAGGCAGAAGCAATTAGAAGGGCCACGGAGAGCAATTAGAGCAGAAAAGGATTTGAGTTTCCTGGGACCACAGAGAACATGAAAACCTCTTTTATGTTACAGTGCAATGGAAAGGTGAGCTCTGAGCTGACTTGTGCACTTAAAGTGGGAGGCAGGGGCTGGGGAAATGGCTTAGCAGTTAAGGAGTTTGCCTGAGAAGCCTAAGGACCCCAGTTCTATTCCCCAGGACCCACGTAAGCCAGATGCACAAGGGGGCACATGCATCTGGAGTTTGTTTGCAATGGCTAGAGGCCCTGGTGTGCCCATTCTCTCTCTCTATCTGCCTCATTCTCTCTCTCTCAAATAAATACAATAAAATATTTTAAAGTGGGAAGCAGGGGCTGTAGAGATTTCTCAGTGGTTAAGTTGCTTGCCTTCAGAGCCTAACGACCCAGATTCAATTCCCCAGTACTCACATAAGCCAGATGCACAAAATGGCACATGAATCTGGATTTCATTTCCAGTGACTAGAAGTCCTGGTGTGCCCATATTCATTCTCTCAGTCTCTCTCTCTCTCTCTCTCTCTCTCTCTCTCTCTCTCTCTCTCTCTCTCTCTCTCCTGATCTGTATCTCTCTGCTTGCAAATAAATAAGTAAAATAAAATAAAATAACTTTAAAAGTGGAGGCTCTGGGGAGATGTTTCAGTGAATAAAATGCTCACTGGCTCAAGCTGGAGTACCTGAGTTCAATCCTCAGACCCCATGTTGGAAAGCCAGAAGCACTGGTGGGCTTCTGTAATCCCAGAACAGTAATGCTAATGGGGCGATGAGAGGCAGAATCAGGAGAACTTTCCAGAAAGCTTGTGGTAGGCACAGCAAAGAACAAAAACAGTGAGACTCCAGAAAGAGAGAACTGTGCCTCAAATGAGGTGTAAAGTTGAAGACTGACCAAAAAGGGTCTTCTGACCACCACATATGCACTGTGACACATGTTGGGGTGATCTGAATTAGGTGTCCCCCATAAACTCATGTGTTCTGAATGCTAGGTCCCCAGCTGATGGCTATCTGTGAAATGGAGCTTTCTGGAGGAGGAGTGCTGTTGGGGATGGCCTTAGAGGTATTATAGCCCAGCTCCCCCTTGCCAGTGTTTGGCTCACTCTCCTGTTGCTGTTTCTACCTGCTGTGGCAGAGGTGATATCCAGCCTCTGCCCATGCCATCCTTTCCCCTGCCCTCATGCAGCCTCCCCTCGAGACTGCAAGAGAAAATAAAGCTTTCCTCTCCCATCAACTGCTTTTGGTTGGGTGCTTTGCATGAAGGTAACTGCAACACATGTGCATCTGTACTCATGCACACGAAACATGCACATCACACTCGAAAGATGCAAAGAAAAATAAAATGAACAAAAAAAAAATCCACAGAGAAGAGGGATAATAGGAAAGATGGGAGCTTCTGTGGAAGGGTCAGAGAAGAGCCAAAGGAGGATGGTTGGAGGGGATTCTGTACATTTTTAATGAAGTTTCTTTCTTTTTTTTTCTTGAGGTAGGATCTCACTCTAGCCCAGCCTGACCTGGAATTCACTACGGAGTCTCAAGTTGGCCTCGAACTCATGGTGATCCTCCTATCTCTTCCTCCCAAGTGCTGGGATTAAAGGCATGTACAACCACGCCCAGCAAGTTTCTTATTTTAATTTTAAAAATAAGGGTTGGGAAGATTGCCCCGCCATTAAAACCTGCTGGCCTGTGTTGATCTGTGTTTGATTCCCCAGAACCTACATAAAGCCAGATGTACAATGTGGCACATGCATTACCTGGAGTTTGTTTCCAGCAACAAGAGGCCTTGGCATGCCTATTTCTCTCTCTCTCTCTCTCCTTCTCTGTCTCTCTTTCTCTCTCTCTGTAGATGAATAAATAAAATTTTAAGAAAAGAAAGAAAAAGAGAGTGGGAGGCAGGAAGAGAACAAGGTTGGTAACTTTCCAGTGTTCATTGGTATTTAACCCCCACTTATCCTTTTCCTGTTCAAAGTCACAGACATACCCCTTAGCCTCTCACATAGACCCTCCCCAGAAAGATGTTCATCAGAGTCTCTAGGGACAGAGGCCCTTGAAATTGGGACACAGTTGTCTATGGGACCTCTAACCTCCCTGACAATACCTTTCTTCCTTCCTTAGCCCCCCACCTCCGAGAATCCAGTACCTCTCACATCCTGTTTTTAAATATCAGGAGCCTGCAGTCCACCGAGACTTCACCCACCCCAAACCACAATTCTTATTGTTGTGTAATCTCAGGGAAGTTCTCTTTGTAAGTATGCATATTTACACACATGTGGGCCTGTGTGTGTGTGTACAAGCACATGGAAGCCAGAGATTACATCAGGTATCTTCCTCAGTCACTCTCCACCTTGTGTTTTTGTGACAAAAAAAAATAAGTAAATGAAGTGAACCTACAGTTCACCAATTAGGCTAGACTGGCTAACCACGAAGTCCTAGGGGGCCCCTGTCTCTGCCTCCTCAGTGCTGGGATGACAGAGCTGTGCCACGGTGCCAGGCTTTTTACATGGGCATGGAGGATCTGAACTCAGGTCCTCATGCTTGAGCAGCAAGTACTTCAGTCACTGAGCTATCCCTTCAGCCCAGTAAGCCTTTTGGATCCCCATTTTCTCATCCATAGAGTGGGCCAGAGATGTCTGCTTCATTTTGTTGATACAGACATGAATAATATCATAAATGCAGAAGGGCCCAGAACACTAATAGAAACACATCACAGAGACACACTGATGTGTTTTATCATTTTTCGCCATCCAAGATCAAGGCAACTGTTCTCAGAAAGGCTGCAGTCCCCACACTGCAGCGCTGGCCAGTCACTTTGGGAAAAGTGCAGATCAACTGTGTGATGCTAAATGTAATGTTGGCGAGCCTTCAGGGATCTAACCTAAATAAATAATCATGGTTGGAGCTGCAAAATTGTTCCTGATGGTGTTTTTGTGTGGTATCTGAGAATCTAAATATCAAGTCGTGGAAGGAGTAAATAAAATACCAAACATACACATATTAAACCACTACCAATATAAATTTCAGTTGAGCTGGAGTTTCGCATTTCTTTAATGATTTAGTGCATCGCTAGCAGTTGTGCATCATCGACTCATCGTGAGCATCATCCAGCACGGGGCAGATATGTCTTTATATCTGGTTATTCTGATTTTTGGCCTCATGGGTTGTCTGAGTGCTTTGTAAATGAATGAATTGGCTTCTTCTCAGTAATTGGTGCCATAAATACTGTTTCCCACTTGCCCCTTGTCTTGTGACCCCAATGCTCTCTTGTCTTTATGTTTCCCACTAAAGTCCTAATTTCTTGATGTAGTTAAATTATTAGTTTTCTGTATGACTTCTGGATATTGTTTGATGCCTTGGAAATTGGTTTCCAACTTCTATGTTGTAAATATACCTACCCAAATTTCTCCCATAATTCTTATGTTTCATTTAGATCCTTGAACCATCTGGACTGTGTTTAGGTAGGAGGAGTTAGTGGGAATCCAGGTTTGTTTTTTGTTTTCAAAGAATTAGCCAATTATCCCAAACCACTTATTGGATAATCCCTCTTTTGGACAAATCCTTTTGATAAATCCTTTTCTGAAGGGTTCACAGAATCCTTTGAGAATCTGATGCAGGGTATGGATATTCTCTTCAGGAAAAAAAAATGTGTACATCTTCTACACACTGAATTTCATAATCGGTCTCAGCAAGGCCCTTCGCAGCACATTCAACTGTTGTGGGGGCCCTGCTGTCTCTGGATAAAACCCTTTTGCTGTATATAGAAGGAGTAGCAAAGACATGGTGAGATTCAGGCTCCAACACAGGTCAGTGAGAAAGAATATTGGAGAGAAGAATGGGCTAAAAATAATCCTCCTCCAGGCCAAAGATTCCCTGGCAAGTCTGGAATGTACCATGCCCTGTCCTTAGAGCTCAGAAAAGTCCCCTCATCACCCTCCAGGTTCAGGGCAGCTAATAGACTCCACAGCTCAGCACATGTAGACCCAGGCCTGCCCTTCTCAAGTTCAGGAAATACTATCTGGGCAACAGCAAGTGGGGGGGGGGGAGGAGAAGGTAGCTTAGTGGGAAAGTTCTTGCTTTGCAAGCATGAGAATCTGAGTTTTATCCCCAGAACTCATGTAAAAATGCCAGATGTGGTGGCATGTGTAGTACCGGTGCTGGGAAAGTGAGACAGAAGAATCCCATGAGCACGCTGGCCAGCCAAGCTATACTTGGTGCAGTCTGGGAGAACTGTGGGCCAGGCTGTGAGGTTAGAGGCAGACCAAGCTAAAGAGGCCAGCTGAACCAGGTGGGCTAGGGGTGAACCGACTGCCCAGGAGCAAGAAGGGTGGAGCATGTCCAGACAAGGAGGCATAGAGGGTTTCTAGACCAGCAGGAGGATGGCCAGGGATAAAGTGTCTCAGGGCTCTGGCCTGGGCCGGTCTCCATAATAGTCTCCTATCCCCAAAGATGGCAGAGCCTATTCGCAGGGGGTGACACTGGCAGACAGAGCCCCAGGAGACCTCTAAACCCGATGACAAGCATGAAGGCACAAAGATCTTGGTCCATCCACAAGGTCCTTGAAAGCGTGTCCCACTTTCTCTGAGAACCCCAGTGGTGGCCCTCCCTAGCCCATTGTTTTCTGGCCCTAGCATGATGGAGGAGGCGAAGGTTCCAGTTGATACTCAGGAGCCCCTTTGTCTTTGCATTTCTCAGCCTCCCTCTAAGGGCTGTGAGAGCATGGGGAACGTTTGCAAAGACAAGCTGTAAGAAGGTATCTCTCTCCTCAGTCCTCCCCCATCCTCCAGACCAGTCAGGACCAGCAGCCAAACCCTGTCATTCTTTGCTTGGCCGGTAGGTGTCGCTGTATCCACCTGCCCCCTAAACTTCCCGAGCTCATTGCTCTTCTCCACATCCCATCTTTCTCCTTCCAAGCAACAAACAGCACAGTCTTCCAGTCCTGCGTGTCCTTTCAATGGCTATCGTCTTCAGAATGCCACACCTCTGACTTTAAGCAACTGAGGGTGGCAACCATGTTCCAGCTGTGTCTTCATGCAAATGAAGCCACTGCCCTTTGCTGGGCAGAGGTCACAGTTGGCAGATGTAGCCTGGCCATTGTCAGGGCTATCCAAAACCATGTGGAAATCACATGAAGCAGTCATCCTTCATGCCACTGCGGTGACCACCTTAGCATAGGCAGGGGCAATGGGGCCTGTTGGGCCTCTCTTCTGCTTCTTGGTCATTCCACATAGTGCAGACATATCAACTGTTACCCTGGCTGGGTCAGTGGCAGGCATAACTAATGGATCCCAGTTCCTTTCTTCCTCCCCATTTGGGTCAGTGGCAGGCATAGCTAATGGATCCTAGTTCTTTTCTTCCCGGAACCTAGATGCAAATTCAGAGCTTTACGCCACACCAAGCTCCTGGGAGTCATGAGCTAGTTAGAGGTTGAAATGTCGCCGTTAACCTTGGAGCTTCTGAAAAGATTGTGGAAAAGTGCTCACCTGGGCCCAAAGCACAGAGAAGTATGTGCTAAGTGGAGTGGAACGCTGCAAGCTACTCAGGTATTGGACTTAAGTATATAGTGTGCTGAGCTGTATTCTGTTTTACATGACATTCTGCCGTTGATGGTAAGATAAGTACCAAAAGACTGAACCAAAATGGAGAATCATAGAATAAACAAGGAAGCTATGTGTACCAACCAACCAGTGTTCTGTGTACAAACTGAGGAAAGAAAGTCACTATTCTATTTTGCTGGTAGGACACACTCCCCAGTTCAGCATGTAGAACCCAAGGTCTGTCAGAGCAGAGGCTAGAAACCACAGCACCAAGAAAAAAGAGCAGAGGGGGCTAAGGGTGGAGCTCAGTTGGTAGAGTGCTTGCCTAGCACCCTTGGGGCCCTGAGTTCAGTCCCCACCAGTGCATAAACTGGGCATATGGCAGATGCTTGTGATCTTAGCACTTAGGACATAGAGACAAGAGGATCAGAAGTTCAAGATCATCGTCCTCTACATAGTGAGTGAATTTGAGGCTAACCTAGGCTACATGAGATCCTATTGCAAGGAAGAGAGGGAGAGAAGAAGTAAGGGAGATTAGATGGCTTCGTGAGTAATAAGAGTGCTTACTGAGCAGGCACAAGGATCTGAATTCAATTCCCCATCACCCACATAAAGAGTGGAGTGTGACCATACACACCTCTAACAACAGATGCAAAAACAGCAAGCTCTGGAATCATCAACAGACTCCACCTCAAAGAAAGAAGTGAATGAGGGAGGGAGGGAGGAGGGGCACCTGACTGGGGTCTGGAGCACTGGAGCCTGACCCAAAGGATGCTGTCAGAGGCAAAGATGAGGATCCAAGGACATTGTCAGAGGCAAAGATACAGTGGAGAAGACAATAGAAATTAAGAGAACTGGTGCAAGGCAATGTCCCAGCCTCCCAGCAGATGGCACGCCCAAACGGAACATGTGGGGCTGTTCGATGAAGGGCACATCCAAGGATATCGTAGCATCCCAGGGCTCTAAGTGTGGAAGGAAGCGGGCAGGCACTAGAGCGTCGCCCAGCATAGCTGCAGAAATCTTAGAGACATGGGCATTGCCAACTCTTGAAGGCATCCAGATCACAGAGAGGTACAAAGGGTGCGGGCGGGGATGGGTGAGGAAGCTGACTGAGCATGGGAATAGCAGGAGCCAGACCTACACAAAGGCAGCAAGCGAGCTAAGGAGTGAACCCCAGGGGTCCGAAGAGAACAGGGTGTTCAGTGGCGTAGAGGGAGCTAGGCGCTTCCCTTCATCCTCGGTCTCGTTCCTGGCTCCCCTTCCCGCTAGGGGCCTGACCATAAGTATGACTAGGGGCCAAGGAGGGCTGATGGAAGTCCTTTTGGAGTCCCTGGAAAGGACTTTCCTTCCTGGCATGGCCTGGATGTTGAGGCAGAAACTGCTTCTGGCTGTAGCTGCGTGCGGTGAAAGTGTCTGAAGTTATGGCAGCTCTTCTGTGGGAACATGGGCACAAACATCCCAGGGAGAATGGAGGGGCATAAACATGGTATTATCGTTGGCTATGAAGTGTGCCCCAAAAGTTTTCATGGGTTGAAGGCTTGCTCTCCAGCTGGCGAGTTCACTTACTGAGAAGTTACTGGATCAGGAGGACTTGAATCTATCAGGGGATTAAACTATTTACACATTCGCAAGTTGGTGACATTATTGGGAAGTTGTGGGAGATAAGGCTCAGAGGAAGTAGATCACAGGGGACATGCATTTGAAGGGTGTGTTGTCCCTGAACACTTTCTCCTCCTCTCCTCTCCCCTTCTCTCCTCTCCTCTCTCCTTCTCTCCACTCCTCTCCTCTCTCTTTTTACTCTTCTCTCCCCTCTCCTCCTCTCCTTTCCTTCTCCTCTCTCTTCCCCTCCTCTCTCCTCTTCCTTGTCTCTCTCCTGACTTCCATGAAGTAAGCATCCTGGCTCTGCCATGTCCTTCCGCCATAAGGCTCCGCCTCACCAGAGACCCACAAGCAGCGGAGCCTGCCCCCCATGAACTGTGCCCTCTAAATCCATGCGCCATGCTTGGGTATTTGGCCAGAGCAACACACAACTGACCAGTATGGAAAAGCAGTGCTGAGAAGCGGCGTCCTGGCCACTGTAACAGGACAGCATGAGCTGGAAGCATCTGGGAGGAATTTAGAAGAGTTTAGAGAAACAGATTTATAGTGGCCGTGCTTAGTGGACAGTTCTGGTGCCAGCCTAGGAGATCAGAATGCCAACATAATGCCAACAGAAAAGGCTGCCTGTGAGGCTTCCGTTGGGAACAAGGATTCACTTGGGAATGGGATTAGAGGCCATTTGCTTTGTTTTCCGACTAAGAAGTCATCCGCATTTTTCGGTGTCCTCAGACCTTGTGGGAGGCTGAGTTTAAAGGTGTGACTAATTTGGCAGAGGAAATTTCAAGGCAGCTTAGCACTAAGGATGTGGCCTGCTTATTGCTAGCTGGCTTGAGCCAAGTGTTCAGTGAGAAGCAGGAGCAAAGAACTAAATGGAAAGATTTGGGGGGGAAATACGTGTAGTTTGGTAGAAAAGTCCATGTCAAGTAGGGGCTAAGGAAGTCATGGTTTCTGAAGAGATTAGGACTATTAAAAAGAAGCCAAGTGGGCTGGAGAGATGGCTCAGTGATAAAGGTGCTTGCTTGCAAAGCCTGACAGACTGGGATAGAGTCCCCAGTGCCCATGTAAGCCAGATGCACAAAGTGGAGCATGCGTCTGGAGTTCGTTTGCAGTCACTGGAAGCCCTAGAGCACCCATTCTATCTCTCTATATATCTACCTCCCTCTCTCTCTCAAATAAGTAAATAATATATACATTTTAAAGAAGAGTTTCTCTGGGGAGTACACTGGGCTGCCTAGGAAGCCTTCCTTAGAAGTCATTTATGGCCTCATCTGGCCAGGCTCAGGCCACTCAGACCCCCGCCACGCAACTAGGTCCTGTTATTGCTCTGGATGGCAGGTAGCAGGCCCTGGCACCACTTGGCTGCCACTGGGTTGGCAGGCGTACAGAGTGCAAGTGTTGTGAAATCCTGGGCTCTTCCCCTCAGCTTGCAATGAAACCAGGGTCGGAGTCCCTGCAAGCAGTGCCCGGGAGGATGAAGTTGTGAGCCTGAATCCTGAAGGCCGAGGAGACGCTGCAGGTGCCGCGGACAGCGAGCAGAACCCTGGCGACAGAGGCCACATGAGTCAGCGGCCAGCAAGGCCGTGGCTGCTTCACTACCCAAGCTCAGCGCAGCTGGAAACAGAACTGGAGGATTTAGAGTGGGCCCCCCTGGACTTTGTTCCTGCTTGGGCCCCACCCTTCTTTTCTGTTGCCCTATTCCCCCAGCCTCTCTTTTTTCTCTTTTCTTTATAATTTTTTGTTTATTTTTATTTATTTATTTGACAGCAACAGAGAGAGAGAGAGAGAAGCAGACAGAGAGAGAGAGAATGGTGCACCAGGGCCTCCAGCCACTGGAAACAAACTCCAGATGCGTGCACCCCCTTGTGCATCTGGCTAACATGGGTCCTGGGCAATCAAGCCTTGAACCAGGGTCATTAGGCTTCATAGGCAAGTGTTTAACCACTAAGTAAGCCATCCCTCCAGCCCTCTTTTCTTTTAAAAAAATTATTTATTTATTTGAGAGAAAGAAAGTGTGTGCGGGGGAGAGAGAGAGAGAGAGAGAGAAGAGAGAATAGATGTGCCAGGTCCTCCAGGCACTTCAAACAAATTCCAGACACATGCACCCCCCTGTGCATCTGGCTTTATGTGGGTACTAGGGAATCAAATCTGCGTCTTCTGACTTTGCAAACAAACTCCTTAACTGCTAAGTCATCTCTCCAACCTTCTTATTTTTCTTTCGTTTTTCTTCTTCTCCTTCCTCCTCCTCCTCTCCCTCCCTCTCCTCTTCTTCTTGTTTCAGGCAGGGTCTTGCTCTAGCCTGAGCTGTCCTGGAACTCACTCTGTAGCCCAAACTGACTTCTACCTCACCGAGGGCTTTTGGCCATCCCTTTCTTTTGGAATGCTAATGTTTACTACAGACTACTGAATGTTGAAAATACATTACTTGTTTCTGTTTATTATTGACACGGCACTATTATTAGGCGTGTGTATGTATGGGTGAAAGTGTGGCACTGGCACGGGAAGAGGTCACGGGGAAGGAGGCATCGGCATGTGTGCCCCCTCCTTCCTTGTTTTGCCTAATTAAACATCAGCCTCTCTGGCCCGAGAGCTTCAGGATTCTCCTGGCTCTGCCTCCCATTTCTCTGGGTGCATAAGGATTACAGGTAAGGGTGCCACTTATATTTGCATGGGTGCTTGGGATTTTGGGATTTGAACTCTCATCAGCAGGCTTGCAGAGCAGGCAGTGTTAACTACTGAACCACCTCCTTGGACCCATTTTTTTTATATAAATTTGACTTTAAAAATTTTTTAATTTTATTTATTTATTTGAGTGAGAGAAAAAGAGGCAGATAGAAAGATAGAGAAAGAGAGAGAGAGATTGAAAATGGACACACTAGGGCCTCTAGCCACTGCAAAAGAACTCCAGACACATGTGCCACCTGTGCATCTGGCTTTACAAGAGTACTGGGGAATCGAACCCAGGTCATTAGGCTTTACAAGCAAGCACTTTAACTGCTGATCCATCTCTCCGGACCCCCAGTGGACCATTTCAGAGCTCAGCAGAACATCTGTCTCATCATAGGTGTTCCCTAGGTATTTCTGATGAATCATTGCTGAAGGATGGACCCGGAGGCTGGCTGTGGATGCCAGGTGCCAGGTATCCTTGCTCGCTCTCTCCAGAGGTCACGGCCACCTCGTGTCCCCATGTTCCTGTAAGAGGAGTAGGTCGGTGACTCCCAGAGCATCTACAGGAAGGCTGCGTGGCTCCTCACATACAGATGACTCATAAGGATGGATTCGTATCCCCTTCCAATGGCGATGCTCCTGTAATAAAGAATTTAATAACCCGCTGTGCCTGTGCCGAGAGAAAACTCATTTGTTTAATAGGCAGCCGTTTGGCTCTGTCATGTTCATTTAGTTTTTAATGACACACAGTTGTGCCAATATTGATTTTAGCTTATAGGGACTCAAAAAATTTACTGTCTAGATAGATCCAAGATGCAACCATTTTATCTTGCCTGCCCTGAAGATGTGTGTGCCCCCCCACCAGACCCGGCCTGGGAGGGATCTGGTTGGCAGAAGCTGGGCTCTGCTCAGGGCAAGGAGACCTTCCGGCAGGCTATGCATTCTGCCCTGCATGCCCTGCCTCACCTGTCGCCCTCCTCGGCCAGCAGTGAGGCAGCTGTCACCATGGGAGGTGCAATGTGTCTCCTCTCAGGTCTGTGTCAAGGAAACAGGAGCCAGTTTTCCAGGCAACACTCAGCCATGAGCTACCTGTGTGTATGCCTGTGTGGGTCTGCGTGACTCTGCGCCCATGCACACGCGTGTACACACACACACACACACACACACCTGCAAACCCAGAATGGAAAGAAAGCCCTGTAGATTTATTCAGAGTGTAACTTCAAATGTCATTTGGACCCCTGAGCTGGGCACCTCTCTTAAACATGACTTACCATGTTGTTTTTATGTTTTTATTTTCAACCAGGGACTGTATATAAACAGCAAAAAGGATTACTGAGGCGAGGCGAGCCAAACCTACCGGTGTGTTCTGAATAGTTCATTTAAGCATAAATACATCCAGCAGGCCCTTGATATTTGTAGGCTTGACATTTGTAATCTCAGCTGCATGCAGCCTCAATTATTCGGGAAGAGTGCTGAAGGGTGGACCAGAATAATAATAAACAATATTTACTCAGCACATACTATGTGCCAGGCACGTGGTCTGCAGTGAATTACAGAAATTACCTCACTTTGTGTCCACATCACTCCTTGAAGGTGGCCAAGTTGGTAACTTCATCTCAATTTTGGATGAAATTTCCACTTGGAGAGGAGTGTGGTGTGCCTGCATGTTTGTATGTACATGGAGGCATAGATGGGTGGGCAAGCATGGGTGCACACATTTGTGCATGCATATTGAGGCCCGAGGTTGCGATCAGCAGCCTTCTCTGATTGCTTTTCCCCTTATTGATTGAGGCAGGGCATCTCACTTGAACCTAGAGCTTGCTGACTTGTCTAGCCATTCAGTTTGCCTCCGGGAGCCCTGTTCTACCCTTGAGTTTGAAGATTATGGATAGGTAACATTTTTCTGCCTAGCATTTTAAAAAATACGTTATTTTTAAAATATTTTATTAGTTATTTATTTATTTGAGAGAGAGATACAGAAATAGGGAGAGAGAGAGAGAGAGAGATTGAGAATGGGAAAGCCAGGGCCTCCAGCCACTGCAAATAAACTCCAAATGCATGTGCCCCCTTGTGCATCTGGCTAATGTGGGTCCTGGGGAGTTGAACTTGGGTCCTTTGGCTTTGTAGGCAAGCACCTTAACTGCTAAGCCATCATTCCAGCCCTGATGTTTTTTATTCATTTATGAGAGAGAGAGAGAGAGGAAGAGCAGAGAATGGGCATGCCAGGGTCTGTAGCCACTGCAAACGAACTCCAGATGTATGTACCCCCTTGTGTACCTGGCTTACGTGGGTCCTAGGGAATCAAACCGGGGTCCTTAGGCTTCACAGGCAAATGCTTTAACCACTGAGATATTTTCCCAGGCCCCTGCCTAGCATTTTTATCATTAGCAAGTGCTGAGGATTAGAACTCAGGCCCGCATGCTTGCAGAGCAAGCACATTGCAGACTGGGCCATCACCCAAGCTTCCAGTTCCTCCTTCTTGTTGCCATAATAAAATACCCAACAGAACTGACCCAAGAAAGGGTTTATTTTGGCTTACAGTTTGAAGTCATTGTCCATCACAGTGGGGACATGAACATGACAGGAACATGAAACAGCTGGTCTCATCCAGAGTCAGGCCAGGAGCCAGCCTATGGCAAGATGCTGCCTAGATTCAAGGTGGATCGCGCCTCCTCAGTTAATCCTCTTGAGAAACACTCTCCCAGACTCACCTGCAAGTGTGTCTCCTAGGTGACTTTAAACCCCGTCAAGCTGACAATTCACGTTCACCACCACGGTTTCCAGTGGCTGCTCACCTTGTCGGCGGTGCGGGAACCTCACCGAGCCGATGTGCCTGCATCCGGGACACAGGCCCGGCAGGAACACAGCTCCACACTGGGCCACAAGCGCAAGAATCATTCCCCCACTTCCGCTGGACACAGCCAGACATTCTCAGGGGAGTCATTAGCCACTTGCATGGTGACCGCCTTTCCTAAAGCCCCGTGCTGCCGTGAAAATAGGGCCGGCAATGGGGAGACAGGCGACGGCTCTGTACACAGCCCATTATGCTAATGAATCATATTAAGTATAATTCCATGCCATTGGCCTGCTTAATCTATTGATGTAAGTGTGAGCGCTCACTTTACTCGGGATGGCAAAGTCATGGAGGATTGATTCTTAAATTCACAAAATTTGAAAGGATCTATAAATCATCTCTGCCAGGCCAGTCCCCAGAGACGCAAAATGACCTACCCAAGGTCACGCAATTAAATCCAAAGTGGTGGCCTTTTCTAGGAGAGATTAGCGTGGGGACCCTCGGCAGCAAGGCAGCCTCCCACAAGAGCCTGGGTCCTCGTGGATAAGTGGGTTTCACATGTTTCATTTCACCCCAGAGTGCCTTTTCCATGCTCATTAGCCTCCCCACTCCATGCTCACAACTGAGGCCTCCACTCTGATATGGCTAGCTTCCTGCCGCTGGCCTCATTGATGCCCTTTCTTGGCACAGCATGGACCCAAGGGTGGTCCTACAGGGTCTGGGTCAGACGTCCCTCCCCGGCCTCTTGCTGCCCACCCCTTCCTTCAACCTCAGAACCTCCTTCCTGCTTCAGGCCCTTTTCTCAGCCCAAAATCCTCTGCCACCAACCCTGCTGAATGCCTGCCCTTCCTTTAACAGTCGTTCTCCACTCTCCCAGGGCAATGCCCTCCGCATCTGTGGGTTAATGCACTCTCTCTCTCTCGCGTAGTTCCACAGCATCATTCACAGTACTAACTTTCTTTTCTCCTTTTTTAAAAAAAAATTATTTATTTGTTTGACGGAGAAAGAGGGAGAGAGAGAGGGAGAGAATGAGAGAATGGGTTCACCAGGGCCTCCAGCCACTGCAAACGAACTCACAACACATGTGCCCCCTTGTGCGTCTGGCTCACTTGGGTCCTGGAGAATGGAACCTGGGTCCTTTGGCTTTGCAGGCAAATGCCTTAACAGCTAAGCCATCCCTCCAGCCCTGTTGCTGACTTTCTTAATAATGGGGTAGCAAATGTCTTGGTTGGTAAAGGAAGTCTCAAAAGGCATGGCATTTTTTGATCTGGCCTTCGAGGTCCCTGTGTCACATGACTTCACCCACATTCTACCAGCTATAGGAGAGTCATGATATCATACAAGGCCAGGACAGACTCAAGTGAAAGGACATAGATGCCATCCCTTGACAGGGAGTGACAAAGTCACATTGCAAGACTATGTGAAGGGAATGGGAGATATCTTCACAGTTGTCTTTAAAAAAATTATTGGGGCTGGAGAGATGGCTTAGTGGTTAATAGCTTGCTTGTGAAGCCTAAGGACCCCGGTTCGAGGCTCAATTCCCCAGGACCCACGTTAGCCAGATGCACAAGGGGGCGCATGCATCTGGAATTCGTCTGCAGTGGCTGGAGGCCCTGGCGTGCCCATTCTCTCTCTCTCTCTCTCTCTCTCTCTCTCTCTCTCTCTCTCTGCCTCTTTCTCTGTCTGTTGCTCTCAAATAAATAAATAAAAATAAACCAAAAAATTTAAAAAAATTATTGACAACTTCCATAATTATTGACAATAAACCATGATAATTCCCTCCCCTTTCCCACTTTCCCTTTCACAATTCCACTCTCCATCATATCCCCCTCAGTCAGTCTCTTATTTATTTTGATGTCATCATCTTTTCTTCCTATTTTACTGGTCTTTGTAAGTAGTATCAGGCATTGTGAGGTCATGGATATCCAGGACATTTTGTGCCTGGAAGAGTGCATTGTAAGGAGTCCTACCCTTCCTTTGGCTCTTACATTCTTCCCACCACCTCTTCTGCAATGGACCCTGAGCCTGGGAAGGTGTGATAGAGATGTTTCAGTGTTGAGCACTCCTCTGCCACTTCTTCTCAGCACTATGGTGCCTTTTAAGTCATCCCAGAGGTCACTGCCATCTGAAAAGCGAGAGTAGCATTAATATATGGGTATGAACGTTAAGAAAAGTGCTTACCAGGAAGTTTAGTAAGCATAGTATATACATTCACCCAGACATCAGTAGGCATTACACCCCTAGGGCTCATGGCTTCCCCTGTCATAGGTTCGTAGTATCAGGCATGGGTTCCCCCTGTGAAGCGGGCCTCCAGTCCAACTAGAGAATGGTTCGTTTCCCCGATAACAGACATTGCACTCGTTGGCTCATTTGCCCTAGCTGGCCCAACTTAATGCTTGTAGTGTCCACTGCTGGTCATCCCCATTGATGCAGTCATCTGTTTTGTTTGTGATGTTTTGAAGCAAGGATCTCATTCTAGCCTAGACTGACTTAGAACTCACTCTGCAGCCCCAGGCTGACTTAAAACTCACAGTGATCCTCCTACCTCAGCCTCCCGAGTACTAGAATGGGAGGTGTGTACCACCTAAAGACTTCCTAGATTAGGTTAGTTGAGGTGGAAAGAGCCACCCTAACCGTGGTGGCACCGTCCCATGGGCTGGGCTCCTAGACTGTGTAAAGAGGAGACATCGAGCTGAGCCTTGCTGAATTGCTTCAAAGAGTGCCCTGCCCATCGGGGTGTGGGCTGTGGTCATCACTCTCTACTCTCCCCGCTGATGTGACACAAGCTTCCAGCTCCTGCCCCGACAGACTCTACCTTTTGAAACTACAAGCCAAAATAAACCTTTTCCTTCCCTAAGCTGCTGCTGGTCAGGTATTTTGTCCCAGAACAGAGAAGTTCACTACTACACTATATTAATTATTTTTTTCTCACTGCTGTGGCAAAACACTTGGCAAAAGCAACTTAAGGAAGGAAGGCTGTGTGCTCACGATTTGATAGCACAGCCCATCCCAGCAGGGAATGCAGTGGCAGGGGCAAGGGCAACTGGTCACACTCATTCCATGGTCAGGAAGTAGGCAGAAATGAATGGTGGTATTCAACTCACCTTCTCCTTCTTATTTAGTCAGGGACCCCAGAGCATGGAGTCTGCCTGGTTAGGGCGGTGTCTTCCTGCTTAGTTAAACGTCTCTGGAAATGCCTGTACAGACACGCCCTGAGGTGTGTCTCCTAAGTGATTCCCAATGCAGTTAAGACAGTGAAAAGGAGCCATCATTAAGGCCGCCTTCTATACTCTTCCACTGCTCACTGCTGGGACAAAACACTTGAAGGAAAGCAGCATGTAGGGAGGAAAGGGCTTCAAGGTGAAGTTTACCGTGGCAGGGGAAAGCCCCATCTTGCCCCGTCATCTGGGAAGTAGCAGCAAGAGAGAGCTAGCTAGTGAGCACCCAGCAGGGCTGCACGGGTGACCCTCAAGGTCTGCCCCTGGGGACACGCCTCCTCCAGCAAAGCTCCACCTCCCAAAGGTTCCACCAGCAGGGAACTGAGTACGTATGAGGCTTAAACACGAACATATGGAGGTCACGTCACGGGGACATTGCACATTCAAACCACCGCACCAAGTGCATGAATTCAATAGCTATTGGATAAATGGGTAATATACCTAACTATATGTAGACACGTGAAATGAAGATGAGAGGGAGGAAAAGGAAGGATGAAAGGGGAAAGAGAAAGGGTGGGGAAGAGAAAAGGGAGAGAGGAAAGAAGAGAGAGAAGCACTATGAGAAGGAGGTGTAATTAAGTATGAACCCCCGGACACCTTTGACAACTGACTTTCCATGTTCCTGTCCTGAGATGGCTGTCTTGCAGCCCCCATAGGAAACCTTCAGAGACTGTGCTGAGTCCATTTTGAGGTGTGAGTTCAAAGAGAACCCCGTTTCAATATCATGCAGAGGAAAACAAGACTAGAAGAACCAGTGGTCTGAAAGAAAAGGGGGTGGGGAGGAGGAGCCAAGCACGCAGAGTGCATTTCGAAGCCCAGAAGAAATATAATTTAATTATCTCAGCCTCCTGATTTTGTAACTGTCGCAGCAGAGAGGTGACTGTGTTTTATGCCGCGTCACGCAGCCAGGGGCACTTGGGGCAGAGACAACGTCTGTGTCCCTAAAGCGAGTGATTCAATAACGTGGACTTCTTTGATTTACTCCCCTTGCTGGGGAGCAGGTTAATAAAACTTCAATCAACTCAGTAAGTCGCTCTTGCTCGTTCTTGTGACAAGGTGGCGCACATGCAGGAAACTCAGAATGAAGTGATCTCTGAGGCCTGTCTCATCTCCAACACCACTAGTCTCTCTCTGCCAACTGGGGACCGGCTCTGGCTCGTTTCTTTGCTTGGCCTTTGGGCAGTGTCTGCCCCCCCAACCCCGGCTTGGCCTGGCCCGGTAGGTAGGTGAAGCAGAAACTTGGAGAGCAGTGCTGGGGAGCCAGAGTGTCAGGGGGTCCAGGAGAGCCTGGTTCTTGCTCCATACCTGTGGCCCTCACCGTCAGCAGGCCCCTCCATCCCATGAGGCCATTAGCCCTCACAGCTTGCAAAATGACAATTGACAGAAAACCCGATTGACAGACCCTCATTGAACACAATTGCCCAACAGGAATCATTCTGGCTGCATTAACCAGAGTGGAACTAGCTGTGATCTGGCGGGACTCCCAACATTCAAGAACTTTCCCAGTCAATACTTGAGTGTGTTATTAAAAAAAAAAAAAAAAAAAACACCCTGTCTGGAGAGGAAACCTATAAACCACACACCCTCCTTTCCAGAATATACCCGGCCGTCTCTGGAATGTCATACGTAGCCAGTAGCCTGTACACTCTCTCGTACTGCAAGGTGCTCAATACATGATTATTTCTTCCTTATGCATAGCGCCGCCCTCCACTGGGACATGAAGCTACTGAGGTGTGGAGAGATACAACGGCCGGCAGCCTGTGATTCCAGGTCTGTGGCTTTTCATGGTGGCTTCCTGTCACATGCATGTGACTCTCCTAGGGACCTTGGGGTCGCTATTCAGAGTGGAAAACAGATGAGGCACCTGTGCTTGCAGATATCTGTGGTGATCCTGGCATGAGCAGGACAGGTCCAGGGGTCCAGGTACAAACCTGGCTCCCAAACCACTGGGGTTCTGGCTCCGGGAGCCTCCACACTTCTTTTTGTTGTTGTTATTGTTGAGGAAGCCTCTTTATGGGAGACAGAGACAGGGAGAGAGAGTGGGCGTGCCAGGGCCTCCAGCCACTGCAATTGAACCGCAGATGCGCCCGCCCCCTTATGAGCATGCGCTGCCTTGTGTGCTTGCGTCACTGTGCGTCTGGCTTCCGTGGGACCCGGAGAGTTGAACATGAGTCCTTAGGCTTCGTAGGCAAGCACTTTACTTGCTAAGCCATCTCTCCAGCCCCATGTTTCTTATTTTTGGATAGGAGAGGCAAGCGCCTTGGTCTTCTCGGAGGCATGGCCTTACAGGGAAGAGCATGCTTAAAGCCTCTGCCCACCTGCCCTCATACCCTGAGGAATCAGCTCCTGATGGGGAGGGACGCCTTAACAGCTCTGGGGACTAGTCTAGGGGCTTTCCAAGTATCTGCCCTTCCCCTGGGGATACACCATGTGAGGCAGACACTACTATCATCCCATTGCATAGATGAGCCAATGGAGACACAGAGAGGGCAAAGAGCATGCCTAAGACAACCCAGCATAGTGTGGGAACTTCATAAGGTCCCTTCCAGTACCCACGATGCACCTCCCTTCTGCTAACAGGTGGATTAATACAGTGGCCATGCTTCTTGGTTCCCTTAGGCCTCCATGGCCAAGTACCACAGACCAGGCTCTTGATCATTGTGAGTGTGGCCCTCGCCATGTTGGAGGCCAAAACACCGGTATTAGGAGTTCATATGTTGGCTTCTCCCGAAGCTTCTCTCCTCGGCCGCAGATGGCTGCCCCCTCAGCCTGAAGCGTCAGTCTTTCCTCCATACCCTCATGTCCCTTCGTCTCTTTTACATGTCCCAATTCCCTCCTACCCTAAGAATATCTGTCATTTCCAGCATGGTGGTACAGGCCTAGAATCTCAACAATCAGGGGGCTGAGGCAAGGTCAGCCTGAGCTCCATGGTAAAAAGCCTGTCTCAAAATAAAATAAAGGGCTAGGAGTTAAGAGCAGAGGGAGGGTGATTGCCTAGCACATGCAAGGATTGGGGTTCTTCTACCCACAGCCCCTCAAAAAAGGACACCAGTAGGCTGGAGAGATGGCCTAGTACTTAGGGTATTTGCCTGCAAAACCTAAGGACCCATGTTTGACTCTCCAGGTCCCATGTAAGCCAGACGCACAAGGTGAGGCAAGCATGTGAGGTCACACATGTGCACAAGGTGGCACACACATCTGGAGTTCGATTACAGTGGTTAGTTGTACTGACACAGCAATTCTCTCTCTCTCTCTCTTTCTCATAAAAAATGGACACTGGTCACCTGGGTCAGGCTCCATCTGAGTGCCTTCACTTTTCACTCCACCAAGACCTTCCTCCAAACACAGAGATGTGAGGGGTGCAGACATCTATCATGCTTTAATATGAGTTTTGGGGACACACAGTTCATTCCCTAATGCTTAGCAATCCCAATTCCTGAGGGAGTGGCCAGGACTAGTGACAAATACAAAAAGGAAGAAAGAAAAACTAAGATAACGTGGAATTCTGGACATGGTGGCATATGCCTTTAATCCCAGCACTCGGGAGGCAGAGGTAGGAGGATCACCAAGAGTTTGAGGCCACCCTGAGACTACATAGTGAATTGCAGGTCAGCCTGAGCCAGAGTGAAACCCTACCTCGAAAAACCAAATAAATAAATAAATAAATAAAATAACATGGAATGCTTTTTGCATCCCGGAAGCTGGAGAAGCTTTCTCCTCTCCCTATGAAAGAGGTCCAGAAAAGCAGAGGAGAGACTGTTACCAGCTAGGGGGTCGGGGTGTGTTTTCTCTACCACTTAATGACTTAAAAGGCAGGAAAGAGTTTGAAAGAGCCAAGTTTATTTCAAGTAAACTTAATGGAAGCAGAGAGAACAGAGACTCCTCATAGAGGAGGGAATTTCACAGCTAGAGCTCCCCACCCCAGTGGGAGCCTGGCTTTCATTGACTGGGGGAAGCCCTCCCATCTGGGGTTCGTGATTGGTCAGCTTAAAGGAAGAGGAAGGTGCTTGTTGGCCCATGATGTATCCAATACTGCGGGGTCTCAGAGAGCCTGCCAAGGGAGTCCCCATGGAAAACTGTGCCCCTGAGTTCTTTGTTCTCAGGGGAGATGAGCCAAGACGTGAACTCTCCTCTTCACCATCTTCAACCGCCATCTTGACGTACACTAGGGTAGAACCACCTGTCCAGGTCCCTTCTCCTTACCTGCCTGCCTTGCCGGGTAAACAGAGCAGCTTCTGCAGTGACTCAATGCAATGGCGGGATTGGGATGACCCAAGGACAACTGGCTGAGACAGCCATCAGCTGCTGGGTGGGACAGAGACGGAGTCCTGAGGAAAGAGTCAGGAGGGTGGAGGTGTTTCTGAGAGGGCCGCCATGGCCGAGGTGAGCCTCGCTGGGGATGTAGTTAGCATGGCTGAAGTCGCAGGTTCAGTTCCCTGGACGCTGCAAGTGATGCAGGCTCCCTTGCCCCAACTCTGCCTGAGCTCCCAGGGCAGGGAGACCTCAGGCTTCCTTCTGCACCACAGTCCGTGAATCGCCGGCTCTGAGGCTCAGGTCTGCACAGTCAGAAAGCCCGCGGGGCAGGGTTCTATCTTACTTTTCTATGTTGCTGGCGCAGCATGCTGGATAATTCATACAGAATGGTAGCGCTGGGCTTCTTCACAGTTCTGGGGGCTGGGAAGTCCAGGGTCAATGAGCTGCTGTCTATAAAAGGCCTGTGTCATCATCTTATGTCACAGCTAGAGGAAGAAGAGGGAGGGACAAAGAGGGAGAAAGAGAGAGAGACAACCCCCCCACCCATTTTTGAGGAAGGGTCTCACTCCAGCTCAGGCCGACCTGAAGCTCACTCTGTAGTCCCAGGCTGGCCTCAAACTCATGGCAATCCTCCTACCTCGAGATTCCCTTGTTTGTTGTTTCGAGGTAGGGTCGCACTCTAGTCCAGGCTGACCTAGAATTCATATGTAGTCTCATAGTGGCCTCGAACTCAAGGCAATCCTCCTACCTCTGCCTCCTGAATGCTGGGATTAAAGGCATGCGCCACCTCGCCCAGCTGAGGTTCCCTTTTATAACAACTCTTCTCCCTTAATAGCCAACTCCTTGCCTTGCTGCAGCATTAATCCATTGATAGCAGCGAAGACCTCAAGACTCTTAGTCGCCTCTTAAAGATAACACCCCTTGGAAGTGTCCCACACTTCCACTATGGGGGATACATTCAAACCATCACAGATATCCTTATCATTGCACGTCACCTTTGGTACTGAGGATGCTGGCAGGTGGGGGACCCGGGATGCTAAGTGGAGACTGCCCCTTGGGTGCTAGACAGGTTGATGATGCTGGATCAGAAATAAACAAGCTAATCAGAAAGAAGGAACCTTGAGCCTTCCCCTCAGAAAGAATCTCCTAGCTCAAAGAGAGCAGGCTTAAGCCCCCTGTGCCCGGGTGGTTTGCTGCAAGAGGAGGAAAAAACAAACCGCAAACCAAACAAAACAGCTTACAGATCTTAAACTGTAACAAGGAGAGCGGCGCCTCCGAAGCCAGCCTTCTCCCTGAGCCCCGAAGGCACGCTGGGGATCCCCTGGCAGCCCTGCCCCTTTGATCCCAGCGGCTGTAAACAGGCGAGGATCAATGAGAGAAGGGCTGTGTTTTTCTATGCCTTGAATTGGAGGCAAAATGCATTTGGAAATAGAGAAATCAATTCCCAACCTTGGAGCCTTCCTAGGAGAGCAAGTTTCTCCCAGGAAAGTGAAAATGAAGAGGAGGGTGGTGCTGCTGAGCCCGCAGCATGACTGACCTTGGCCTTGAGGCAAGACCAATAGGTTTGACAATCAACTTCTCTCACCTTTCAAATACCAGAGAGCCTCAGGAGCCAGGGGCAGCGGAGGCGTCAAGTCAAATCCCATAGTGCAGGAAGGATGCGTAGTTGCAAAAGTGTTCATGCACACGTGTGTGTGATTGTGTGGCTATGCATTTGTAATACTTGTGCAGTCGTGTGGGTCCACATGCACATGCCTGTGTGACTGCTTGCATGTGTGTGCCTGAGCCCGTGGGGCCACGCTAGTGACTCCTGAGACTGAGACCTTCTGCGCAGAGTGGAGGACAAGCCTTGAGAACCTCGATGCATGGCCCATGGAAGCCTGCCCCAGGATAGGTTCCCCGATGCAGAGTCAGACATGGGGGGTTTCTCTTGAGCAAAGTGTGAAGGGACTTACTTTTGGAAACACTTGTAAGAGTGGGGTCAACTAAAGCGGCCAAGCAAAGATGGTTTCCGGAGAAGTCTAGCCTCCGCCTACCCCCTGCTGGCGTGGGTCGTTGTAATTTCCGCCCATGGCTCAGCAACTGTGAGCCTCCCCTGAAGTGGGAGCAGGAAGAACAATGCTCTGAGGGGTCTAGGTGAGCAGGTGTGATCACTCTCCGAGCACTTAGTGTGAGCAGGTATGAGCACTCTCTGAGCATTGGCACTGCCTGCTGAGGACTCAGGCTGGCCACCCTAGCACTGGTGAGAGGCGCTCCAGGCCCTCCTTAGTTGTATTTTTTTCTTTTTTCTTTCTTTTTTGTTTTTTTGAGGTAGGGTCTTGCTGTAACCCAGGCTGACCTGGAATTCACTCTGTAGTCCCAGGCTGGCCTTGAACTCACAGTAATCCTCCTACCTCTGCCTCCCAAGCACTGCGACTACAGGTGTGTGACATCATGCCCAGCCACATCCTTACTTTGCAGGGTTATTTCATCTGTGCCCAGACCCGGGCATTGGGAGGGGACACTACATGGCATTCCAGGGAGACTTCTAGGATGCACAGGCTCCAAGGCTCCCAGACAAGCATCTGGAGACAGAGGAGGGAGAGTCTGTCCTCCGGGAATCGGGGTCGAGGGCCGAGGTTGCTGCCCCAGAGCAGCCTCACCATGGGTGCTCTTGGGTGTTCACAGCCTCAATCTCAGGCTTGGCCTGCTTTCCGTGTAGAACAGTTCTCTCCAAGCAGCAGAGAACCTAGCTGGTGGATCTCAGACCATGTGGAAGCAGAAAGGATGAGGGACGTCTCCATCACACAGGGACAAAGCAGGTATCTATAAAGCAGACACTCTGATCATAAAGACTGTTCCCCAGCCAGGAAGCAGGGGCCACTCATGCCCAGACACAGCTCTGTGGATACTGTGTGTCCCCAAAGCCCAACCCTCGAGGTGGAGCAGCAGCTTTTTACCTCTCCACCTCCAGAAAACCAGGGGCAGAGGGACCACCCGTGGGCTGCCAGCCTCATTCTGATGAACGCTGTTGGCTGCTATTTGTTCCGCTCTGGTAATGCCCACCACACCTCCCTGTGGCTCACAGCCAGGTCATTCAAGCAGCAGCATCGAGGGTCACCAAGCCTCCGGTGGGATCTGCACCCAGTAGGCTCCTTTCACAAATCCCATGTAGGAAGAGAGGAGCCCCTAGCCCACATAACTTGATATCCCAACCAAGGAAGGCAGACATCAAGGGAGCCAGGACCCCAAAGCAAAGAAATCCCACTGCTCACTTTGTCCGGGGTCTTGCTTCCCAAATGTTGAGGGCTTTTTTCTCCTCCCCATGTCATGTGACTTCCCTCAAGGCAAGCTTTACCCCTCCTTAGACAATTAGGAAAACAGGAGTGAGAAGGGGAGTGTCTTGCTATTGGCCTGCTGTCTTGTCCCTTGGGTGGCTACAGCAAAAATCATTAGTTGGGGAGGGCTTATAAGCAACAGAAATCTGGAAGTGCATGTTGAAAACACCAGTGGAGTGAACGTCTGGTGAGGGCTGGCTTCCTGGCTCATAGATACAGCCGTTGGCTCTCTCCACAGTGGGAGAGGTTGAGAAGTTCAGCCATAGAGGAAGGAGGACCTGAGCCCAGGAAAAGTAGTTTTGAGAGACGCCCTACCAATATTGTGTTGTGATCCAATGTGGCTGTAACAACCTTGCATGTGACAAAATCCCTACAGCTTGAACCTGGTGAGGATGGCTGTCAGGGGGTGCTGGAACAGATGTGCTAAGATTATGTGACCAAGAGCCATCCTGGAACTTTTAGCTTCCATCTTGGCTAATGTCATAAGGTACAAGTGAGGAACCTTTGATCCAAGAGCAGACATTTCTGATAAGATAGTGTAGCAGTTTTGGGCTACACTAACTGGCTTAGCAGTTAAGTGCTTGCCTGTGAAGCCTAAGGACCCCAGTTTAAGGCTCGATTCCCCAGGACCCATGTTAGTCAGTTACACAAGGGGGTGCAAGTGTCTGGAGTTCATTTGCAGTGGCTGGAAGCCCTGGCGTGCCCATTCTCACTCTATCTGTCTCTTTCTCTCCCTCTCAAATAAATAAAAATGAACAAAAAATATTTAAAAAAAGATAGTGTAGCCGGGCGTGGTGGAGCACACCTTTAATCCCAGCACTTGGGAGGCAGAGGTAGGAGGATCACCATGAGTTCGAGGCCACCCTCAGACTACATAGTGAATTCCAGGTCAGCCTGGGCTAGAGTGAGACCCTACCTCGAAAAACCAAAAAAAAAAAAAAAAAAAAAAAAAAAAAGAAAGATAGTGGAGCAATTTAAATGTGTGACCCCATAGACCCAGGCTGAAATATTGAGTCTCCAATGAATGGAGTCCTGAGGAAGAGGTATGTCACTGGTGGTGAATCTTGGAGCCCAGCCCTCAGGTGTGTTTTGGAGCTCTGGCTGTTCCTGCTTGCAGGTGCATTGTGGTGCTGGCAATTTGGTGATGTCTCTCTGCTATGATCTCTGTAAATGAGCCAGCTTCTTCTGCCATTGATGGTGTTCCCCGGAATTTGTAAGCCTGAGATAAACCCTTCCCTCCCATAAGTTGCTTCTGGTTGAATGTTTGTCCCAGCAACTTGAAGCTGCAAGAGATTGTGATGCCCCGGGCAGATGTTTGTGTGTGTGTGTGTGTGTGTGTGTGTGAGAGAGAGAGAGAGAGAGAGAGGGAGAGAGAGAGCTTGATTCTGTTGTCTTTCCTACCATGATGAATCAGGTAAAATGTGCACCAGGGGCTGGGGAGGTGGCTCAGTGAAAGGTGTTTGCTCTGCAAGGCTAAAGTGGCATATGCATCTAGAATCCCACCATGCTTGGGGCAGTTGGAGGCAGAGTCAAGGGAATGCCGAAGCTCATGGGCCATAGTCAGGCTTTACCAGCGGCAAAACAAGACCACTGTTTCAAACAAGATGAAAGGAGAGAATCAACACTCTAAGGTTGTTCTCTGATCAATACACACACACACACACACACACACACACACACACCATGGTATGCATGTACCCTTACACACATACATATGCACACACAGAATTTTAAAATTATTTTAAATTTTTTACTTTCTTAATTTATTTGAGAGAGAGAGAGTGTGTGTGTGTAAGGATACATCAGGGCCTCTTGCTGCTGCAAATGCTCTCCAAGAGCCACTCTGTGCATCTGGATTTACGTGGGTCCTGGGGAATAGAACCTGGGCCAGCAGACTTTACAAGCAAGCACCTTTACGTGTTGACCCGTCTTCCCCATCCTACACAATGTTTTTAACGTTCACCAATCAGCGGGCATGACCCTCACCCAGCTGGCACTTTGCAACTCTCCGAGATACCATGGGGCTCCAGCCCAAGCAAGAAGACAGATGGATCAACGTGGCGCTGAGAGCTGCGTGGACTCCCAACCCTCTGTATCCCTCAGTTTCATAAAAGGTAAAAATAGGAGGCAAGCTCAAGACAGCTCTGATGCCTGGCTCAGGCAATCTCAGCCAAGAGAGAAGAGGGGAGGAGGAGGGAGGAAGAAAGAAAAATCCGCCACTTAAGGTCAGAGCAGTGAGAATAACATGAAAACACTGCCAACGGAGTAGCAGCAAGCTGCCTTGGAGGTTGGAAGTGTGACAACAGAGTTTTGGTTGCCTCAGGCTGGTGTCACGGTAGTGGAGACAGGGACGCTGCTTAGAGAAAGAGGGGGGTGGCTGGGTTCCGGGTCTCAGGAGAGGTTTGCCAGGGTCCTCCCAAGTGGGGAAGGGCTCCTGGCCATGTTGGCCTCCTAACCACAAATGAAGCTGGCACCTGGGACCTCTTCAATTCTTGAAGGCCGCTGGAGTGGAGTTTTGATGGATGGCATAGACGGGATGGCATGTAAATGTATGCAGACGAGGCCTAAGAGAACGGCGGTGCTTTTCTTCATTTGTTTATTTAGTTGAAACAGAAGAAATATATGCTCACTGTAAACAAATCAGAAAATTAGACGCAGGTACACAGAATGAAATCAGAATCCTTTTGTTAGTCTCCCACCCCAAGATAAAAAGAGACAAAACCCATTGCTAACATCTTGGTGTGTGTATATTCCTCCAGACAATTTTTGACTCATACATATATAGTTTTCCTTCCTATCCAGAATAAGTCTTTACTTCACATACTGTTTTGCAACCTGCTTCTTTTTTTTTTTTTTTTTCTTTTTTTGCATGGAGACTATAACATAAATGAGTGTAGGCCTCTCTCATTTATCTAACAGGCTCACTCATTCTTGTTGGAAATTCAAATTGTGTCCTGCTTTTTTAGTCAAACCCAGTGACACAATTGAATCACACTGAACATTTCCAGGTGCAGAGGAGTCTTGCCATTTTGGGGACCATGCACGTAAAGGGGTTGGGAGTGAATGGAGGAAGCTCAGGCCATAGGCTGTGGAGGCAATTGTTTTTTCCTCTCTCTAGGGTTGGGAGGAAAACCACTATCCAAATGTTAGATTTGCAGACCAGAGGCAGGTGGCATGCAGCCCTTGCTGCCTTCCTCACAAATGGCTCTCCGGGAGCCCTGGCCAGCAGGAGGGAGGGTTAGGTGGCTTCCTAGGGAGAAGCGGAAGGAACACAGCCACCAATTCACCTTCGTAGCCTGACGACCTCGGCTGTCCTGGTATCAGCTTTCGAAAGGAAAGACAAAAAGAAGATAAGACACCCTCCCCAGGCTGAGGGGACACACCGGGCAAGGATGTGGCACCGGTCCCTTGTGAGAGTGGGTATCTCAGTGGGATGAGAGGATTGCCCCGTCACTTAGCTGGACTCCTGCAGAGATGCTTAATCTTCAGTCACTTTGACCGGATTTGGAAGCACCCAAAAGACATACCTCTGGGCATGCCTGTGAGGATGTTTCCAGAGAAGTTGAGGTAGTTATTTGGCTTTGCACGCGCATTGTTTGTGTGTGTGGGGGGGGGGGAGGGTTATGCACTTGTAAATGCCCCTGTGACGCCTGCTGCGCTCTGTGCAACAGCTGGGGCAGAAAGCTGGGCGTCCTCCTCCAGCGCTCTTTGGCCTCTTCTTGTCTGCGCAGAACTGTCATACTGACCCTGGAGCCTTTTGGCTTTTTTTCTTTCTCTCTTTCATGAAGTCTGACAATTCCTGGGAGGTTCTGCCCCTCAATGGGACTGGGGTTATAGAGGTGTGGGCACATCCACAATGTGGGTTCTAGAGGTTCACACTCGGGTGGTCTCAGGCCCCCTCGTGCTTGGAAAGAAGCTCACTTCACCACAGAGACGTCTCGCCCGTCCTTCAAGAGAGGGTTAGTTGAGGCGGAAGACACACCTTCCACTGGGCGGCACCAACCTACTGCTGGAGGCGGGGAGCTGAGCACCAGCATTTATCTCTCAACCACCTCACACTTCCTGCCACCACGCTGCTCCACCGTGACGGACCGTCCCCTCCAAATAAACCATGTCTCCACTAGGTGGATTCTTGACAGACACCTGGTCACAGAAGTAAGAAATGTGGGCTGGAGAGATGGCTCAGCAGTTAAAGGCGCTTGCTTGCAAAGCCTAATGGCACAGGTTCAATTCCCCAGTACTCACTTAAAGCCAGATGGACAGAGTGACACATGCATCTAGAGCTGGTTTGTAATGGCAAGAGGTTCTGACAAGTCTGTTCGCTCCCTCTCTCTCTCTCTCTTTTTCTCTCTCTCTCTCTCCCTGCTTGCAAGTAAATAATAAATAAAAATATTTTTTAAAAAAAGAAGTAAGAAAAATAAGGAATACACCCATGTAGGCTCTTTCACATATAACACCTGTTTTATTCTTCAGAACATGCCACTAGGAAACTGTCTTCAGCAGATGGGGCAATGATGACAGAGAGAGAGTCAGTAACTTGCCTCTGGTCAATAGGTCACTTAATGACAGAACTCAGTTGGAGTGAACTTAGCTGCTTTAAGAGGTAGAATGCTTGCCTAGCATTCAGGAGGCCCTGGGTTTGCTGCCCAGCACTGCAAACACCAGATGTCTGTAATCCCATTTCTCCATCTCTATGGAGGTAGGGACAAGAAAATCAAAACGTGAAGGTCATCCTACACTACATGAGACCTGTCTCAAAAACAAAAAACAAACATGAAGACCCTCCCCCCCCCCCCCGATCTTCATGTGAAAGAATAGCCTGCAGAGGGTAGGCTAAAGGAGAAAGGTTACAGGGAGTGGTGACATGGAGAACTGCTTTGTGGAAAGGAGGGGACCCAGAGGGCGGGGGAGAGAGCGCGCAGAGGGTGCCGGACAGCATGACCCTGGAAGGAGGGAAGCCAGCGGTCAGCCTGCAGCTGCTGGAGTGCAGAAGCCCACATCCAGAGGTGTGGCAGAACCACGTGAAGCTGTCTCAGGGACCCAGAAGGACAAACAGCAGGGTGAGAAGTGGTAAACGCCAGGTGTCCGCACCCCTGTGGGGGAACTCCTGACCCCCTCAGAGTGAGGCAGACAACAAGCAAGGAGATCCTGGCTACCTTCTCTCTACAGCTCCCCACATTATCCCCTCGAATCACAGCTTAGGGCCCAAAGGGAAAGCCAGCACTTTGGGCAAGATTTATGAAGCTTCTCGCTGCACCATTCAGATTCATTTCTTTTGCTTCGTTTTGCCCGTGGCTCCGACGTGGCATTAATGGGCTATCTTGGATCCATGGTCCTCCTGTGTCCTCACTGTGGCTACAGGGGGCACACGCAGTTTTTATTTGCTTATTCGGCTTGCTTTTTAATTACACCAGGTAGGGAGGCAGGGGCTCTGGGCAGAGAGGATTGTTGCATCGCATATTTTTCATTATTGTTAATATTTTCACTAGCAATAATCCTAGTAAATGAGAAACTGTAATCCGGAGGATTGGGGCTGTTAATTGAAAAATAATGCTAATGATGTGGATGGAACAGAAACGAAAGAGGAAACCCATCCTAACCTCCTCCCATGGTGGTGACAAGGCCCTTTCCTCTTCTAGAGGGCACACCTAGGCCCAGGGAATCCACAAGCGCCTGATGGATGGTTTTATTAATGTCTATGTGTGTTTGGTATGTATACATGTTCATAGGTAGGGGGCATATGTGTGTGTGCAAGTACACAGGTATTTGTGTGCACATGTGTGTAGAGGACAGAGGATAATATTGGACACTTTGTTTGTTTGAGGTAGGGTCTCACTCTCACCCAAGCTGGTCTGGAATTCACTATGTAATCTCAGGGTGGCCTCGAACTCATGGTGATCCTCCTACCTCTGCCTCCCTCTGCTGGGATTAAAGGCATTTGCCACCATGCAGCTGACCAGAGGATAATACTAGGACACTGTCCACCTCCTTCGAGTCAGGATCTCTCAGTAGCCTGGAGCTCACCAGTTAGGATGTACTGGCTGGCTGGCCAGCAAGCTCCAGGAGTCCACCTGCCTTCGCTTCTCCCATTCTGGGATCACAGTTTCACATTTCACGTGGGTATGGGGGCTCAAACTCAAGTCCTCATGCCTGTGAGACAAGCACTGTGACCACTGAGCCATCGCCCCAGCCTCAAGTACCGATATTAATGTTATTATGGGAAATGTTCTGGGTATATTGATGGCTACAAGGGGAAGTGAGAAGGAGGCTTCCAGACTGTGTTTCAAGTCAGCTCCTTGGATAACCGCTCCCACCTCACAAGCTAGAAAAATCCCAAGAAAGCTTGATAATAGGAGCTCCCAGGGTCAGTGAGTGTGGGGAACACCAGCTCTCCAGCATGACCACCGCAGTGACAGAGTAAATAGGTAGAACTTCTCCAGAAAGCAGTTTAAAAAGAGCAACAAGGGCTGGAGAGATGGCTGAGCAGTTCAGGCACTTGTCTGCAAAGCCTAAGGACCCATGTTCGACTGTGCAGGTTCCATGTAAGCCAGATGCACAAGGGGGTGCAAGCGTGCAAGGTTGAACATATGCACAAGGTGGCACACGTGTCTGGAGTTTGATTGCAGTGGCCGGAGGCCCTGGCATGCCATTTTCTCTCTCTCTCTCTCTCTGCCATTAAAAGAAAAGAAAAACCTACAAAAAATAATCTTCAAAGCGTGCTTTCCCAGCAGCCCAGAAGCTCTGGGTCTCAGAATGTGTCCCAGTAAACTGAGAGATAAGCTCACAGGTGGCTTTTGACAGAGATCTGAGACAAAGGACCCCAACTCTCCCTGTTTCTAAAGATGGTTCTGGTGTGGTGTCCAGTAGGGGGGGCCGCTGACCACATGGGGCCATGTAAATTTAAATCAGTTAGGTGAACTCACCTCTCTGTCATACCAAGCACATCTCACCTGTTCTGTGATCATATGGGCTGCATGGTCCACATATTGGATAAGACTGACCTAGGTTTTTATAACATCTAGACAGTTCTATTGGACCATATCATCCCAAGGTTCATCTCCAACCCAGCCTCACTTAGCATCCAGAGGGATGTTTGCAAACATAAATGCTATCACGTGTCCCTTTGCTGGGACCCTTGCAGGGTCTCCACATTGCCCCCCACTGTGAGATCTCCCCATAGGCCCCTCTCTCGCCCCACCTTAGGCCAACCTCTGTCTTGTCAGTGCTCAGCAATGCTGATCTCTACCAGGTCTGGAATACGTGAATCCTCTAAGCCTCCGGCCCTCAGCATAAGCCATTCCCTGCACCTCGACCCACTTCCCTCCATTCTCAAGCCCAGCAGGGAGTCAGGCCCAGGAGCAGATAGCATTAAGTTGCTGCTGGCAGCAGTTGCCCCATGGGCTTAGCCCCCACACCCTCGGTGGGTCCCCTTAGAGAGCAGGTCTTCCACAGGGCTCCTGGGGAACTTTTTTTTTTTTGTCACCAGTAGGACGTTAGGGTCTGAGGCCAGCTTCTGGAACTTAGAGAGCAGTGTAGGGAAATGCAACATGAGAGGTCAGCGTGGTGGGATGCCCTCCCCCTCTGCACGCACACCTCATGACAAACAAAAGTGGGCAGACTTGAACATCAGAGCCCTTACCCACATCGTCACCAGAGTCAGCTCAGGCGGCCCCAGCAAATGCCAGCTGCAATGTTCCTTCAGCCTCTCTAGCACTCTCCATCGCTCCCTTCCCCCCACGCCTACCGCCCTGAGCCATCATGGACTTCTCCGTGCTGGGTCATCTCCCTCCTGAAGGACCAGCCCCTCCAAGGGAGGACATTGTCCTGTCCTTTCCATCTCTAGGCCGGACTGAGGGGGTGGCATCCAGGAGGTGCTCGGTGGATGCTTGTCAAATGGAGGAGAGAAACGAGGCGCCTCGCCTCTGCATTATGAGCCTAAATTAGATGTTTCTTGAGAAAAGCAGCGAGGAGTTTACAGCTGGATGCTGAATCGAGTTAAGGCGTTCCTAATGATCTTAATGGGGATTGTTATTTTAAATTAACTAATTAATCTGATTTTAATGTGCCCTCATGATGCAGGCTCGTCATCGTCATCATCATTATTTTGCAGCTCTGGATCCAGCCTCACATCACAGCCGCCGTGTTCCTGTTTGCCAGGTGTGCCGTCGCCACGGCCTGTCTCTGCTCTCATTTCCAAGTTCCGTTACAGGTACCCAGAGTGGACACGCAGGGATGCTCAGCAGCATTGGTCTCGCTGGTTGTTAACCTTACCATTCAAAGTCCAGCGTCTAGAATATCTTCTCTAGGAATCGTTCCCTCAGGATTGGCGGGGGGGGGGGGGGCGGTGGCGAAATGAATACGGTGAGGGCTCAGTGTGGGGCTACGTAGTGAATGCACTAGAGGCTGCTCACTCCTCTTTCTTCCACCTCCAAGCATCCCAGTAAGCCAGACCCCACTTCTCATGCTCTGCAGTAAAGGGTCGAGTCCTGCCCAAGGTCTCTCTTCCCTCTCATTTCTTCTTTGTCCTCTCTGCTCGTGTTAGGACAGGTACCCTTGCCATGATATCGTGGGCTGTTGCTAATCGTGTCCCCTTGTGACAGCGAAATTTCTGTTATCAACTTGATCAGATCAGGAATCAAATATTAAGAGTCACTCATCTGGGACAGGTCTGTGAGAACGTTTCCAGAAAGGACTGACTGAAGGAGGGAGACCTTTCACCGGCGTGAGCAGCCCTTCCCAGCGGCAGGCTCCAAGGCTGCAGGTTCCAGGAGAAAAGCGATCTTTTACCTGGCCGCCCGTGCTCCCAGCTGCTGAGTTCTTTCACTCTGTGGCTACAGACGACCAGCTTCTTTGGTCTTCCAATGTGGATTGAAGACCAGAGTCTCCAGGAATCCTCCAGGCCTTCAGTGCCAGACTGGGATAGCTGAGGCATCTGGCCTCGCGGGCTGAGCCCCTCTAGCCTGTGCACAGCCATTGTGGGACTGTCCAGCCCGTATCCTGTAAGCTTGTCTAATCAATCCTCATTATAACACACATTCTATATGTCCTGTTTCTCTAGAGAACCTTGACTAATGCCCCCCATCCCAAGTCTCGACTGGGAACCACCCACTGCCCAGCCAGACTCTCTTCAACCTGCTCAGCACGTCCTGCCTGCCTCCAGCCCCGCCCCCCATTCTCTCTGTCTGTCTGTCTGTCTCTCCAAAGGTGAACAGCCTGGTGTTGGACAGTGGATATAATAAATGCACAGTGTAGCCAAGCACTAGGAGAGAGCACCGTCTCTTGGAGTAGGCCTGCATGTGAAAGTGAAGACTAAGGGCTGGAGAGATGGCTCAGTGGTTAAAGGCCCTCACTTGCAAAACCTGACGGCCTGGGTTTGAGTCCCTAGTACCCACATATGGCCAGATGCACAAAGTGGCATATGAATCTGGAATTTGTTTGCAATGGCAGGAGACCTTGGCATGCCTGTCTTTCTGTCTGCTTATCTGTCTGTCTGTCTATCTATCTATCCATCCATCCATCCATCCATCCATCTATCTATCTATCTATCTATTTAGTAAAGATGAGACAAGTACTCACAATAAGGGATCCAAGGTACACAGAAGGGCCATGCAGACCCCGGGGGTAGGGGGAACTTGCAAAGGTTCCTAGTGGCAGCAATGCTTGTCCTTCCTATCTTGAGGCTCTGGGTTCCTGGCCTCACTTATTGCAGGACTGACCTCTGCTCCTTTCTCTCATGTATATAAACTCTCAGCCGCCAGGCTAGCTCAGCACTGCCTTTCCAGGAGACTTTGCCGTAGGCACTGCCACCTCTTGGGAACACCCGTCCCAAGCTAGCCACTGCACTTGGATGCTCTCCTGTTTAGAGATTCAAACTTCAAGCAAGTGCAAATCAATGGAAAGCCCTTGGCTAAGTGTCTTCCTTGGGGACGGTTTCGCCCCAAGTGTCCTCAGGGGTCAACCCCTCATTTTCTTCAATTCTCTCTCTGGGCCACCCCAGTTAGATGAATTCCCCCTCCCTCCAGTCTTGTTCTCCCTGCTCCTCCTCACTCATCCCTCCTTCCTTCCTGAAAACATAAGGGAAGCTTTTCTATGTTTCTCCCCAGCTCTTTTCGTCAGGTAATGTACTGTGTTTCTGTTTGTCTATTGTGTGAGCTCCACAGAGCAGAGATTCATGCCTATTTCCTTCAATGTCGTAAGTAATGCCCACCACAGGACGCAAGGCACACAGCAGGTGCCTAATCTGTGGTTATTAATCTAGCTGGATGAAGGGAGCTAAGAAAGTTGTTTTGTGCCATTTACTATAAGGTAGCTTAGCCCCACAGAGCCTCCAGTGCCACAGAGCATGTATAATCAGATGCTAGCTTAGTTCTCTGTGAACCTAGATGCCTTAGGTAAACTAGCCTGGACCCTGAGGCTTCTCCACCTAGGTTTGCCTGCAAAGCCCTGGCGTCCCTGCTGAGAAATCAAACACTGCCTTCTGCGCTGGGCCTGGGCTCCTGCCTCCGTCTGACCAATTGGTCTCAGATCAGACAGGGACGTCAGTAGGTGCCTAGGATCTGTGAGCTGAGGAGGTTGCTGACTTTGGGGATGGCTAGAGGCAGTCACCTTCGACATCTGTCCTTGAGACCTTAGCCTCCTGTTAACATACCAGCCTCCCTTCTCTCTAGAGCCACGGTCCTTTCCTTTCCTTCCTGGAGCTTGGGGCGGGGCAGGGTGAGACCTGGTGGGGGGAGGGGCGCAAGGGTTCTGCCAGGGCGGGGTGGCGCACGCCTTTAATCCCAGCACTTGGGAGGCCAAGGTAGGAGGATTGCTGTGAGTTTCAAGGCCACCCTGAGACTACAGAGTGAATCCCAGGTCAGCCTGGGCTTGAGTGAGACCCTACATTGAAAAACAAACAAACAAACAAACAAAAAAATGGTTCTTCTCACTCCAGAGTTCCAGGCAGCCTCTGCAAGCAGCCAGCAATTCTCATCAAGGTCTTTCTCCACGTGGGAGTCCTCTCTCAGCTAAGAGGTCTCCGGGTGTACCCAGTATACAAAGGGTTTGGCTTTATTGCCATTGCTGTCCTCATTTTACGGAAAGCAATAAACAGCTTGCCAAAGGTCACACAGGGAGCCAAAAGTGGTCTCTCCTGGCTACAAAGAAAAGACGAAGCCAGGCCTGCCTCCCTGTCTCATGCCAGCAGCCCCCCCCCCCAATCCCAGCAAATGGCTTCTAAGCGATGGCTTGTCTGGCCCCTCCTTTTCCCGCCCTCCCCCCACCTCTGCCATCCGCCCTGGCTGTCTTTAGCAGCACCACAGAGTCCAGAGACCTCTTGATGCTACAGCCCATGGGATTTTTTTGAGGCCCAACATGACATTTCAGCAGCATCTGACTCTCTCCGATAAAGCCTTCTGACAGCCTCCACCCCACTCTTCTCTTGGGGAACCCCACTCCTCCCTCTCTGCTCAAGAGTCCCTGCGTTAAGCACCCCTCCCCCATTTCCTGGCGAAGGCCAAGTTCTAGCACAGGTACTGTCGTTCATATGGCCGAGTTTGGTGTAGAGCACGTTTACGGTGAATACCTGCTAAGTGCAGGATGGATGCATGGATCTGTTAGCTCTTTGAAAGCCATACAGTAACACACTCATTAGCACACATCTCCTCCACCAGGTGCAGGTGCCCAGAACACAGGATCCATGCCTGGTCTCCCCTCCACGGATGCTGGGGTGCATAGCCCAGGGCCCGACACATGGAGGAACTCCATCTGTGGAGGTTGTGTGTATGAAAGCCAGGTGTACACACAGGCTGCCCGCTCCCTTTATCGACAGCAGGTGACCCCCACTATGCGTATGAAAGCAGCCTTCCGAGATTTCAATGTGCACATCATCTGGAGAGCGTGGTGGAAATCTACATTCTGCCTAGTAGGCCTGGGGTGGCTCTGGGACCCTAACATTCAGCTCACCTCCCTGGAGATGCTGATGGTGGCAACCTGGGCGCAACACTTTGGGTAGCAGGGGCTCCGGGATGCTAACCTGTAAACAGAGCATCCTGTAATCCCAGAATTACAGCCAAGAAGGAGGGGGAGGGCAGGGCAGCAGCCGGAATCCATACAAGGTGCCAAATCATGCCTGACTCAGAGTCAATTATCCGTCCGCGGCGGCTCTTCTCGAGCCTGCTGCCATGAATAAAATACGCTGGTTTTAAAGTGCTCCAGAATCCATAGTAACTTTTCATCATTACACATTTTCTCAGCTGATGGATGTTCAGCCTATGTGTGGGGGTGGGGAGGATGGTAGGAGGGAGATCTAAGGGGTCGAGTGTCCTGTTCTCTTTCGGGGCTGGTTGACAGGAAACAGGTGTTACCCAGAAGAGCATCTGGTGGCCCTGATAGGAGGCAGGCAGGGAGACGCAGACACAGGGGACAGGGACCACGCGAGGCAGCTGCCGGAGCAGTTTCCTGGAGCAAGGAGACACGTATTGACACTCCAAGATGCTCTCTGGGTTGGCATGGCAACAGTAATCCATGTAAATAGCTGACCCATATTTAATTACTAAAAAGAAAACAAGGGGATGGTGTTGGGGTCGGGGAGAGGAGGACAGCCTGCGCCGCTGGCTCCTCCTCTCCCATCTGAGGACTCCTGGCCCCTTCTGGTCGGGCAGTGGATGTTGGCAAGAAACGAGAGACACTGAAGGCTTTCCATTTCTTCCAGCACCAGATGGAGTAAGGCCAGGGAGGCTGTGGGTGCCGTGGGGGCTCTACAAACATCTCTGCAGGACTAGCCGCAGGAGTGACAAGACTCACTTGTGCCAGTCCTTCTGCTGGTCCCTTGCATGTGCCACTCTGTTCTGTGCGAACAAGGGCACTGTGCGCAAAGAGCTGGTATCACCCCGATTTTTTAGAAAATATTTTTATTTATTACTTATAAGGACAGAAAAAGAGAGAAAGAGAGGAGAACGAGAGTGAGTGTGCACAGCGGAGCCTCTGGTCACTGCAAATGAACCCCACTTTGTGCCTCTGGCTTTTCCTGGGTACTGGGGAATCGAACCTGAGCCCGCAGGCTTTGCAAGCAAGTGTTCTTAATTGCTGAGCCATCTTTCTAGCCCTCATCCCTACTATTAAAGGCAAGAAAATTCAGTCTTGGAGAAATGAAATGACTTGTCCAAGGTCACATGTCCAGGAAGCAATTGTAATAGTACACACATTACTGACTATAATGCTTCATCTTTATGGGCATCTTGACAAGATTTGAGGACACACATCTGGGCATGTCTGTGTGAATGTTTGTAGAGAGGTTTAACTAAGCAGAGAAGGCCAACCCTGGATGTGGGTGGCACCATCCCATGGGCTGAAGTCCCAGGAATAAGGGAAGGAGGAAAAAGCCAGCTGAACACCAGCACTCATCTTATCCTGACTGAAGACACAATGTGACCAGCTGCCTCACACTCCTATTTCCTTGCCTTCCCCACCATGACAGACCATAGCCTCTCAAGCTGTGAGCCAAAATAAGATGTTTCTTCCTTAAGTTGCTCTGTCAAGTAGTTTATCACAGCAATTAGGAAAGTAATGTAGTGACTTTTGTGTGTTCCCCTCCTTTTGTGGTTTGAGTGTAATATGTTTCCCATGTGCTCGTGTGTGGCAATGTTTGGAAGGTTGTGGAACCACTGGGACATGGAGCCTTGATGGAAGAAGTGTATCAGAGAAGGACAGGCCTTGAGGTTAAAGCTGTTTCTCTGTCTCTCTGTCTCTCTCTCTCTCTTCCACTAACTTCCTGCTCCTACCATGATTTCTTTTCTTCCCTGATAATGAACTCTACCCTCTGGAATTGTAAGCTGAAATAAACCCTTTTCCTTCTATAAGTTGCTTCTGGTCAGGTATTTTTTCCCAGCAATGAGAAAGTAACTGATACAGAAAATGGGTACCTGGAATGGATTCATTACTGGAAAAAAGAAAACCTGACCATATGGATTTTAGTCTTTTAAAATTGGTTTGTGGGAGGAAATAGGCAGGATTTAGAACTCTGGACTAAGTAAGTCCTGTAATGCTGTGAACAGAGCTTAATGAGTCATTCTGTTGGGAAGTTTGAAAGACCAGGAGGCTGAGAGAAATGCAGACAGTGGAAGCTAGACTCGTAAGGTTTCAAGAGGAAACATAGAACTTCTCAGGAACTGAGATAGGGGCAGTGTGCGTGATATTCTGGCAAAGAAACTGAGTTCATTCTACCTGTATCCCGAGAACTTGAGAAAAGTTAAATTTATAAGTAATGGCAGAGGAAGTTTCAAGCCAGAACAGCATTGAAGTTGCGGTATGGTTTCTTTTGGCTGCTATGATTCTAATCTATGATTAAAGAGAGCAACATTCAGAGAAGAAAGATACAAAAAAACATGTATAGTTTGTCACAGAAAGAAATATAAATAAGTTTAAAGAACCTGCCACAGAAACCTCAGTGGCTTTAGCTATAATTGTTAAAGAGACCATCACCACTAAAGATAAGCCAACTGCTTTGTACTGGAACAATAAGAAGGATGCTCTCAGGGTAAGTCTCAACCCACTGAAGGATCAAACTATTAAAAATGCATATTCTTTTGAAAAAAAAAATGGCCTGAAGGGAGAGTGAAAGAGTTCCTTGTTCTCTGAGGCAGGAATACAGAGACTGTAACAGCTGTGTCTCAATGGATGCCAGTCCAATAGCAGAAGTTGGTAACATCTCCCACATGGTGCTGGTTCTGGAAGAATTTTAAAATATGCAAGGTTAAAGGTTCATGAAGTCTCCCACCATGGTTCCAGAGAGCCACTGCAGCTAACTGTGTGAGATAGGGTCAAAGTCCTTGCTAGAAAGCCCTGTGAGGCCACTGGTTGAAGCTATGAAGGTGAACTGTGAGTCGCAATGGAAACCTCAGGACATTGGAAATACCAGGACGCTGGGACATTCACCAAGGAAGGTTGTGGGCTCAGGGGCAGAGCCTGTCCAGGAGAGAGGTTATAGCAGCACAGCTGTACGCGTGTGTTGGTGGCCAAATGGCAGCAGCAGCCAGCTCTGGAGTGTGACGCTGATGAGACACCGTCCAGCAGGGCTGTGCCATTTCTTTGGCGGGGCCAAGAAGTCTTTCAGCAACCTCCTGCAGAGCCTGTTGTCTGACAGTTTGCACTATTGTTATCTTGTCCTTGAAATTATTATAAGTTTATTACTGCTTACTTTTGCTTTCATGTTCCCCTTCTCAGTAGTAATAGGGGAATCCAATTCAGATGTGTTTATACAGTCACCAATGATTAAATAGGAAAAGAATGTTTCTGCAGAAATTTCTGAGGCCTTAATGTTTAAACAGATTATGAATCCTGAAACTACGACTAATTTGAATGAACAGTTTCTTAACACCAGAAATGTATATTTCACCTAATGAGACATGTTCCTCGCAATGCTGTCTCATGCCTTACCAATTCTCAAGAAACATTACTTACTGCCAGGCATGGTGGCTCACACCTTTAATCCCAGCACTCAGGAGGCAGAGGTAGGAGGATCACCACAAGTTCAAGGCCACCCTGAGAATACATAGTGAATTCCAGGTCAGCCTGAGCTAGAGTGAGACCCTACCTCTAAAAAAATAATAATAATTAATAAATAAATAAAAAAGAAGCATTACTTATGATTACAAGAATTAATGGGTACATTTCCTGAACCTACAGATGACTTACTAGAAAAGGAGCTTGAAATGCGAAGGAACAAAAGCAAACATCTTTCAAATAATTGGGCTGGGCCCACACAAGGAAGTAAACAAAATATTTAACAATAGAGTTTGGTGGGCCCCTAAAGGAAAGACATCAGTTCAAAACACTAGTTGGAAATATCAACCTTTACCATATATAGGGACATACATTAATGGAGTAAGGATGGTCTGAAAAGATGGAAAAGAATTAAATATCAAAATCTTCCTTTTATGGAAACACTTGCAATGTCAGGACCAGACTGTACAATGGAACAACAAAGAAAGGTCATAGAGAGACAAATCAGTACTAGATTAGAAATAGAGAAACGTACTATTATTCAGGCCACAAGATAATATTATGTAGAGAGTGCCTAACATAGCCCTTTCTGAGGTAAGAAATGTCTATCAACTTATAACTTCAAGAGCTGCCTGCCAGGACTCTTGGATAGTTTCTATGAGCCTGGGTCAGATATTAACCAGCTTACAATCTTTGACTTTCTTGTTTAAGATGTTATCAGAATGTCTATGGGGCAAGAGGTTCATGAGTTAAGCAGAAGCAGGGGAAACCAAGGGAAAAGAGGAATATTGTGCAAGATTTCTTAGAGAATAGAAGCTACATGAATAGGTTGCTATGTCTTGCTTGCAAAAAAAAAAAAAAAGTATTGTGAAAGTATAAAGAAACAGAGTATTGTTCTGCGTCCAGTATGTTTCACCTGCATCACTGGTCCACATCACTTCCTCACAACGCCGACTCACACATACACATCTTTCAAGTTCTACAACCCTGCTGAGGCTGCTGGACCTCAGCATATGTGGAGCTGTCTAAGCCTTTTGGAGCCCAGACGATTTCATCATGAGTTCCAGATACTGGACGTGGAGCTGCAGAATTTGGTGTTTGTCCTGCTGGGTTTCCATCTTGTTTTGGTCTGAACTTTCCTTGATATACCCCTTTTCCTCTTTTTGGAATGGGAATGTGTCCCAGTATATGTTAGAAATATGCGATTTCCATTTTGATTTTACAGGGCTCATAGTTAAGAGACTGCCTCGAGTCTCAAGTGAGTCTTTTGACTTTTGACAGTGTTTGAACCAGTAAAGACCACAGGGACTTTTAAACTTGGACTAAATGCATTTTGCATCATGATATGGCCAAGGGGCCTGTGGTGACTTGAACTGGATGTCCCCACCACCCATAAAATCTTGTATTTTGAATGTTTGGTTCCCAGCTGATGGCAGTTTGAGAGGGGAACCCCTGCTGGGGCAGGCTGATACAGCCAGCTCCTCCTTGCTGGAGTTCAGCTCACTCTCCTGCTGCTGTTGTCCACCTGCTGTGGAAAAAGTGATGCCCAGCCTCTGTTCATGCCATGCTTTCCCCTGCCTCATGAAGCTTCTCCTCAAGACTGTAAGCCAAATAAAAACTTTCCTCTTACCAGCAGCTTTTGCCCAGAAGTTTTCTCCTGACAACAAGAAGCTGTTTTGTCTTAGCAACAGGGTCTAAAGGGGCTAGGGGCAGAGAGTACTGCAGTTTGAATGTAAAAATCCCCCATTCCCATGGGTTCATATATTTGAACACTTAGTCCCCAGATAGTGGTGTTCTTTCTGGAAGGTTGTGGAAGCTTTAGGAGGTAGGGCCTTGCTAGAGGAAGTGTGTCAGTGGAGGACAGGCCTTAAGGTTGCGACAGAGCCTCACATGCCTCTCTCTCTCTCTCTCTCCTGCTGATATGATGGTGTGATGCCAGCTTCCTGCTCTGTCCGTGCCTTACCTGCCGTGATGGACTCTACATCAGGAGCTATAAACTGAATTAAACCCCCTTTCTTCTGTAAGTTGCTTCAGCGATTTTGTCCCAGCAATGAGAAATGAACTGTTCTATCTCCCCTTGAGTCTGGGCTAGCCTTATGACATGCTTTCACCCACATAGTGCAAAATATAGTTAATGAAATGCCAATCCAGTGTGACTTCACCCAGCCTAAGCTTGCAAGTGCTGCTTTGTTTTCCTGAGCCCCTGAGTCACTGTATAAGAAACCTAGCTCTCCGGCTTGAATGGGAGACAGAAAAAAGAAGTAGAGAGAGAGGAGGAGGGAGAGAAAGAGAGAGAGAGAGAGAGAGAGAGAGAGAACCCAATACTGCTAGAGATCACTAGCAAGACTAATGGAAGAGCTGATCCTAGGCCAGATGATAAATGCATAAGCTAACAGTGGTGGTGCTTTAAGCTGAGAACCTCTGGGGTTGTTGGTTGCTCCCCAAGAGATAACAAACACTTGCAGGCTTGCTTTGTGGTCCTGCAGGACCGGCCCTGACTCGCCTCACAGCGCCCTCTGCTCTTGTCACCACAGTTTGTACAGATCTACCGACCCACAAAGAATCTCATTTCTCCACTCAGTGCAACAAACCTTGATTCTACTTCCCAAAGTACCTGACTGGTTTCTCCACAGCCCCCCCCACACACACACCTTGCACCCCATCCTCCCCACTGGTCCTCACCCAGTGGGGCGCCCTCCTGGCAGCTCTTGCTCTTTTTACCCGATTCTCACTGTCTATTTCATCCTATCCTTCTCACTGACCCGGCCTATCAGATCCAGCTCACACCCAGCTCAATCTCCTCTCTGTTATTGACCCCATTCTCATTTCACTCCTCTCTTTTTGGGGACTCTTTCCCATCACATGGGTCTCCCAAAGGTGGTTCTCCCTAAATGCTCTGCTCTCTGCTTCCCAAGATTGTTCTCTACTCATTCTTCAGAACTTGGGTTACCCCCAACCCCAAGGGAGGGAGATGTGGTATATTTATGGCAAAATGCCTACGTCTCAAGTGCACATAAATATCCATATAACCATGCCCAGACTAGACACCCAGCGTTCCCATCTACCACTGCCTGGATCAGGATAAGCAGACTTCCATCAGTCATTTCAGCTTCCTGGGTCCTTCTACAGCCAGTGACCCACCGCCAGGAATCATTACTCCATGTTTTTCCTCTTGTCTTTTCTTCTTTTGGTGTGGTTACCACTACCACCCTGCCCCCTGGCCAACAGAGTCTTACATATAACCCAGGCTCTCCTCACAAGCACAATGCTCCTGCCTCCTGAGCATGCCCATTCCTGTTCACCATCACCATGGTCAGTCCTGCTGGTTCTGTAATTCCACGCCAGCGGCTCCCATCAGTACTTTTTCTGGGACTGAGTTCTTTCACTCTACACGATGCCCTTGAGGTTCTTTCACAGCAGGTGTGTCAGTCATTGGCCTCTTTCTGGGGCTGAATATTATTCCAGTATGTGAACACACTTTAGTCACTCATCCATCCTCCTGTTTGCAGGTGTTCTGGGTTTGAGTTATTAGCACAACTATGAAAGGCATTTGTTCAATATATTTATTTACTTATTTGATGCACACAGAGAGAATATGGACATACCAGGGCTTCTTGCCACTGCAAATGTGCTCCAAATGCATGGGTTACTTTGTGCATTTGGCTTTACGTAGTTACTGGGGAATTGAACCTGGACTAAGTCTTTGTAAACAAATACCTTTAACTCCTGAGCCATCTCTCCAGTCCCATGATATTCATTTGCACATGTGTCCACACGCACGCATGTGTGTATGCACACACACATCTTGTATACACACGTTTGCATTTCTTTAGCACAAACTCGAAGGAGGTTCTTTCTGCCCCTGAGAATTCATGAGGTCCCCAAAGCCCCAGGCTGCTCTGCATTCCTATGGACAGCCTGCAAATTCCTGCTCCCCTCAAACCATCAACTGCCACCCTTGGTCATCCTGAGGCCCCACACTGCTCTGAACTGCCATGCGTCATGTGACCTAGGATACTGACTGCCATCTCATCGGCTGATGGGCCTTCAGGTTTGCCCCTTGGGAAGTGACCGTAGTGTTGCCTGGTCACTGGCAGTTGTGTGGCTTGTCATCTTATTACTGACCTGTGGAGCTCAGTTTTCACATGCTGCTCTGAGGGAAAGGCTCTTGAAATATCATCCTCCAACCTTACCTGCCACACACATAGGCAGCACACTCAGAATACACACCACACAGTCACACCCAGTGTCACACCCAGAATACACACATCACACCCAGAATACACACCACACACATCACAACCAGAATACACACGTCACACCCAAAATACACACCACACATGTCACACCCAGAATACACACCACGCACATCTCACCCAGAATACACACCATACACATCACACCCAGAATACCCACCACACACATGTCACACCCAGAAAACACCACACACGTCACACCCAGAATACACACCACACATGTCACACCCAGAAAACACACCACACACATCACACCTAGAATACATACCATGCACTCATCACACCCAAAATACACACCAAGCACACATCACACTCAGAATACACACCACCCATGTAACACTCAGAATACACATCATACCACCCAATCATGCACACTGTACACCATAGTCAAGTACACATTGCACCCACCAAACATACCGCACATTATACATATGTACCCACACATGCATACTATGTACCACAAATATGTCTGCACACCACACATACTACATGTATGTATGTGCACCTTGTGCACACATGGCAAATACTCATGCCATATGCAAAACACCCCTCTGTCAGAACTGCACATATAAACCACATACATATACACATGCAATAGACATACAGCATCCATCTACCATCCTTGCACACAAGTCATGCCACAGGCATGTAGCATGTCCACATGCATCATGAATATATTCAGCCTATATATGTACATTCCAGACAGTACACACATGGTAAATAGATATACACAAGTATATGCACCATGCATACATCACAGATACATGCCCACAAAGGCTCACAAATACATATGCCATAGACACACAGCACATATGCCCACCAAATTTATCCACAAAGGTGTACCACACATTCATATCCACACCACAAGTAAGCAGTACCTATGCATACATCCCCTCCGCGCATAGCATAGCGGCCCTCTCCATATGCACACACCACAGTTAACATCCCCACACCTCCAGACACCATACACAGCATTCCAGGCACCCTCAACCCTCCTACACACCCAGTTACACACTCTCAAAGGATCGCATGCTTCCCCTGGCTAAGCTGCACTGTGACACTGGCCACCCCACTATGTTCTGTCCTCCTGTAGACTCAGTATGAGTCCAGAACACATCTGCCCGTGGATGGCTCATTCTGCACCTCTGGAAACAGGGTTAGGCACAAAGAAGGCCTCGATAATTCTTTTTTCACCCCATAAATACTTATCAACAGCCTAGAAGGAGCCTCATAATGTTGAAGATGCACCAGGGGCAGGATAGAACATCTCATTGTCTCAAGACTATCATTCTGGGGAGGGGGACCAGGAAAGGATCTGCTGACAAGTAAACAATGGAGCTAGGGGTATAGTTCCTTGAGAGAATGGTCACCCAGCATGCACAGAGCTCTAGGTTTGATCCCAACAACAGCAACACCACACACACACACACACACACACACACACACACACACACACACACATGTGCACACACATGCATACACACACACACACACACACACACACCACACAAAGTAATCCCACAGGCAGATAACATGTCAAGCATTGTTGACACCAGAGGGAGTGATGCTCTATAAAGTGGGTGGGCAGATTTCTCTGATGAGGCCATGCTAGGCATGTATTTTAAACGGAGGGAGGGACTCAGTGGCTGCCTGGGGCAAAGATAGCATGATAAACACACCCAGGAAGATTTAAGTGATAGAAATAAAGTGCAGGGTGGGGAGGGAGGCAGACAGCTACAAGGTGTGGGGAGCAGTTTATTAGGTAGGGTTGATTTTCAAATAGTTGCCGTCACAATCTCCTGTGGGGAAACTCACACACACACACGCACATATGCACACACACAAGCGTACACTCAGCTTTGTACAGCAACACCTGCCTTCGTTACACACGTGCTATTCTAATTTTTCTTCTCTTCCATACCATTTTGTCCTATTTCATATAATAAAAATGCTAATCTTATACACTAGGTTGATTTCATGACCTGTTAATAGATTTCTGTGTAAATGGCAAAGATTTTGGCTTCTCTTCCAACAGAAAAGCCAGTGGAGGGGTTTTGCATAGAGGAGTAATGCGACCTAAGCTGTGGTTAATTTTTTTAATTAAAAATGTATTTTTTAAAATATTTTAAGGGAGAGTTGCAAACAGACACAAAGGAGGGCTATTAGAATGCTTCACACGGTGCAGTTCTTCATTCAGCATCAATTACAACAGTGCCCTCTTCCTTCCCCCCATCCCCAGACACTTGTTCTGTTGAAGCCATTTCACCCAGATGCATCCATATACATTACTAGCAGATAACAACAATGTAATCTTCTTACCCAGAGAAAACAGCAGCCATTATTTTATACCTTCTTTCACCGGTTCATGATCCATTTTTCTCGATTGTCTCAAAATGCATTTTTACACCTGGTTGATTTGAAGCTGGCTGGGCATGAGGTCCATCTATTGCCCTCTGTGCCACTTGTTTTTCATCTTTCCTTCCCTCCTTCCTTCTCCCCTCATCCCCACAGATACTGAGGATTAAGCTACATAAAATAAAATGAACAGTTTGATGGGTTTGGGCCATCATAGAGGCCCACGTGACAACCACCCAAATCAAAAAATAGAGCGTTCGTCACCTCTGAAACGTCCGTCATGTGCCTCACGGCTCATCATCACCGCCAACCTCACCCAAAGGAAACCATCTCTGTGAGCCCTGCCTGAGCTTGAAAGCCCTAAAAACAGAATCTAAAGTTTGTTTGTCTGGGCTTGCCTGTGCAAATCACGTCTGAGGGATTTATCCCAGCTGTGTACATCACCGATTCATGTCTTTTCATCATTGCCTCGTATCTCGTTGTATGGATGGAGCGCAACGCCATTATCTGCTCTTGTGTTGATGGACAACTTTGTCAGTTCCCATTTGGGACTGCTAACAGTAATGCAGCCTTGAAAATTTTTGTACAAGTCTTGTTTTTATGTGTTTATATTTTTACATTTCTCGGATAAAACTTGGTTGTTTTTTAAGACTGGTTTTTCTTCAGGGTCCTGACTATTTTCAAGTATATTTTAAGAAGAGTCCACCTGTTTCTCTTAAGAAGAAGCTTGTTAGGATTTTGACTGGCTTTGCATTGGATGTATAAATTAGTTTGGAGACTATGACCATCTTAAAAATGGTGTTTCGTCCAATCTGTAAGCATAGTATATCTCTCCATTTAATTGGGTCTTCTTTGATTTTTGTTTTTAGCAAAGATTTGAGTTTTCATTATAGAGGCCTTTATATATTTTATTAAATTTACTGTATATTAATATTTTTCTATGTTGTTTTAAATAAATTTTTAAATTTATTTATTTATTATTTGCATGGGGGGGCTTCAAGGTTGGATCTCACTCTAGCCCAGGCTGACCTGAAATTCACTATGGAGTCTCAGGGTGGCCTCAAACTCACAGCAATCCTCCTACCTCTGCCTCCCAAGTGCTGGGATTACAGGTATGTGCCACCATGCCTGGATTAAATTATTTATTTATTTATTTGAATGAGAGAGACAGAAAGAAGGAGGGAGAGAGAGAGAGAGAGAAGCAAATGAACTCCAGGCGAATGCACCATCTTGTGCATCCGACTTATGTGGGTCCTGGGGAATTGAACCTGGGTTCTTTGGCTTTGGAGACAAGTGCCTTAACCTCTAAACTATCTCTCCACCCCTCTGTGTTATTTTAAATGATACTGTCATTAATTTTTTTCCTCTAATTTCATTTTTTTTGGTAATTTTTTTCTGAGAGAAAAAGGGCAAGAGTGAGAGAGAAAACTGGCATGCCAGGGCCTCTGGCCACTGCAGTCGAACTCCAGATACGTGTGCCTCCTTGTACACTTGTGTCACCTTGTGCCCCTAGTTTACTTGGGACGTGAAGAGTCGAACATGGTTCCTTAGGCTTCTCAGGCAAGTGTCTTAACCACTCAGCCATCTCTCTAGCCCTTTTCCTCTAACTGTTAATACATAGACATATAACTTGGTTTTGTATCTTTGACCTCCTATCCTAAAATCTTGCTAAATTCACATGCTGACTGTAGGAATGTTTACATAAAAGCATTCAAATATTCTATTTACAATCACGTCATCTTTTTAAATTTTTTTGTTTTATGTTTATTTATTTATTTGAAAGTGACAGAGAAAGAGGCAGAGAGAGAGTGAGAGAGAATGGGCATGCCAGGGCCTCCAGCCACTGCAAACTATCTCCAGATGCGTGTGCCCCCTTGTGCATCTGGCTAACGTGGGTCCTGGGGAATCGAGCCTGGAACCGGGGTCCTCAGGCTTCACAGGCAAGCGTTTAACCGCTAAGCCATCTCTCCAGCCCAATCACATCATCTTTAAATGAAAAAAATTTGTTCTTCCATTTCCAATTTTTTGTAGTTTTAATTTCTTTTTCTTTACTTATTGCACTGCCCTTTGTGCATTGGTTGAATAGAAGTGGGTATCCTTGCCTTCTTCCTAGTTTTAGAGAAAAAGCATTTTAGTATGTCACCCAAAACTTTGATTTAACCTTGAGATTTTCATAGATTCCTTTTATTAAATTGAGTTTTTTTGTAGTGGGGAGCTGGGGAGTAGTAATTCTGTCATAAATGGTGGTTATATTTTGCCAAATGCATTTCCTGCACTTCTTACAATGATCACTTTTTTTCTTCCTTATCTCATCACATGGTCAGTTAAAAGTTTTATAACAGTACTGGAGATCAAAGTCAAGGCCTTACAGATGGTCGGCCTGCTCTCTACCACTGGGCTAAACCTCTAATCATGTGAATTCATTTCTGAATTTCTAGCTGGCCTTATATTTTGAAATGACCTCACTTGTTGATATATTGTCCTTTCAGATCTTACTGGATTATATTACATGGGCTTTGGGAGTGGTTGGAGCGTTGTCCTTCAGTTCATGGAAGACGTTATTCTCATAAAGTTTCCTTGTCAGGTTTGGTCTTGGTGTGCAGACCTCTTGAAAGGAGTGGGAAGACATTTCCTCATTACCTGTACTTGTGTGTACATGATGATTTCTTCCTTAAAAGCTTGAAGGAATTCACCAGTAAGCTATTTTGTTTGTGCTAAAAGTTAATTTTAGATCCAATTTTTGTAATAAATATAATGTGATTAAGATTTTTCTATTGAGATGGGGAGGTAATATGATGAAGAATGGAATTTCAAAGGGGAAAGTGCGGGGGTGAGGTATTACCATGGGATATATTTAAAATTATGGAAAATGTTAATAAAAATTGTGAAAATAAATAAATAAATAAACATTAAAAAAAAGATTTTTCTAGTTTCCTGAGATGGGTTGTATTTTTTTGAAGGAATTTCTCTATTTCACCCAAGTTCTCAAATTGATTGGTGCATTTTTTTTTTTTTTTTTTTTTTTTTTTGGTGGTAGTAGAATTCTTTTTTTTTAAATTTTTATTTTTTAAATTTTTTAAAATTTATTAATTAATTTTTTAACTCATTAGTTTTGTACTCAGCGAATACAGTCAAGGTGGTAGCACTGTTAGGCTCATCCATGTCCTACCCCCTCCCTCTTGGCCCCTCCTTGTTCAGGTATATGGGTCATGCATTGTGGAGTTAGTCCACAGTTATGAGTAGGAGAAAGGTCTCTGCATATCATGATCCAACTTAAGGCTCTGACATTTTTAAGAGAGAAAGAGGCAGACAGAAACAGAAAAAGAGAGGGAGAGAAAGGGTACACCAGGGCCTCTAGTCACTGCAAATGAACTTCAGATACATGCACCACCATGTGCATCTGGCTTACATAGGTCCTGGGGAGTCGAACCTGGTTCCTCAGGCTTGCAGGCAAGCATCTTACCCACCAAGGCATCTCTCTAGCTCTTGATGCAAAATTTTTATACCATTACCTCACCACCCTAACTTGTGCATGGAATCCGTGGTGATAACAACTCCCTGGTTTTTGGAACCCCCCCCCTTTCTCCCTTACCAGTTTGGCTATGCTTCATCAGTTTTATTAATCTTTCCAAAGCATCAATTTTTGCTAGTTGGTCATTCTTATTAATTTTCTGTATTGCTTTCCATTGTCTATTTCATGGATTTCTGCTTTTAGCTTTAATATTTCCATACTTCTACTTGGCATTTTTTTCTGGCCTCTTCAAGTGGATTTTAAAACCTTTCTTCTTTTTTATTATGAACATTTAGACCATAAATTTCCCTTAGAACACTGAATAGCTTCATTTGCAATATTTTGTATATTCTGTTTTCATTTAAATTCCATACAAAATACTTTTTAATTATTTGTATGGTCAATGGAATATTTGAAACTATACTGCCTGACTTCCAAGCATTCACAAATTTTCTAAAATCTTACTTTATTGATGTATTAATAGAATTATGTGACATTCAAAGGATATACTCTGTGAGATTTTGCTTTTTAAATATTTTTATTTGTTGATTTTCAAGCAGAGAGAGAGAGTGAGGAAGAAGGAGAGAGACAAATGAGGAGAATAGGCCTATAGGGCAGTGAGTCACTACAAACGAACTCCACATGTGAGCACTACTCTGTGTATCTGGCTTTATGTGAGTACCAGGGACTCAAACCCAGGTCATTAGGCTTTGCAGGCAAGAGCCCATCTCTACAGCCCTGAGATTTTATTTTATTTTAATGTTTTTTAAAATATGTTTATTTGTGACAGAGAGGGAGAGTGAGAGAGCAAGAAAGAGAGAGAGAGAGAGAGAATAGGAGTATGGGGCTTCCAGCTGCTGCAAATGAACTCCAGATGCATGTGCCACCTTGTACATCTAGCTTATTTGGGTCCTGGGGAATTGAACATGATTCCCTTGGCTTTGCAGGCAAGTGCCTTAACAGCTAAGGGACCCCTCCAGCCTGAGATTTTATTTTTTAACCTTTAAGAGTTTTCCCCTTTTTCTAGCAGGTAGTCTTGGTATTCATTGAAAATAAAATATCGCCAATAGTGTTCTAGAAACATCAGCTATGTCAGGCTATGGAACAGCATCATTCAAATCCTTCATTGATGTTTTGTCTATTAGGGGTGTTTACACCTCTAAGTCTGACGACTCGTTTGTCTATCTCTTTTTGTACATTGTTATATTTGTATGTGTACATGTATGCATATATGTGCATGGGTATGCAAATATAGTGAGCCTGTGGAGGTCAGAGGAAAATCTCATGATATTTCTTAGGTATTTTTTATTTTTATTTATTCATTTGCAATATATATATAGAGAGAATGGATGCCCCAGGGCCTCTAGCCACTGCAAACAAACCCAAACACACGCACTACCATGTGTATCTGGCTTACGTGGGTGCTGGGACATCAAACCTGGGTCCTTAGGCTTTGCAGGCAAGGGTCTTAACCACCAAGCCACCTCTCCAATGGAACCTCATGATATTGTCTCCTCTTCTTCTGTCTTTTTGAGACAAGACCTCTCCTGTTGTTTTTGCTACTGACAAGGCCACTGTTGCTGGTGCATGAGCTTCTAGACTCTCTTGGCTTCATTTCCCATTGCCATAGGTGCCCTGGGATTACAGACTTCTGTGCCACTTTGCATCTGGCTTTCTGTGGGTGCTGGGGATAAAAGTCAGGTCAACAACCTTATCAGAGAGAAGGGCCTTTAACCACTGAGCCGCCTCCCCAGCCCATGTTTGTCTATTTCGCAATGTATTTCTGTCAGTTATTTTCTTCATGTTATCTTTAAGTTGTGCTATTAGATGCATATAAATTTAAGGCTAGAATGTCTTTTAACAAGTTCACCCTTTCATCAAAATGAAATGAAGGTTGAGGTCTGTAGCTCAGTGGCAGTTTTCTCGTTGGAGAAAAAAGGTCACTGTCTGTGCTCACCATGAAGACTCTACTTGGCCAGCCACCACTGGACACAACCTTCTGATGCCCCGTGTTTGTGTTGGGCTCTCCCCACCTATAACTTGGCCACGGTTGTCTATACTAAATAGTGCTTCTTATAAGTAGACTATAGCCAGATCTTGATTTAATTAATCCACTTTGACAACATCCATTTTTTGAGAGTTGAGTTCATCTAGACTTGTAAAACTGAGAGTCTCTTGGGCCAGAAACCAATTTCAAATCCCCCTAACTCACTTAAAAAGCTGGTGTGGTCACATGCATCTATAACCCCCGAATGGAATGGGGTCCAGAGGATCTCTGGGCTTGCTGATGGACAGCAGCTCTGGGTTAGAAGAGAGAATCTTTCTCAAGGAAAGAAATGTGAGGAAGAGAGATGAAAGATGTTCTCCTCTGGCCTCCACATGCACACATACGCATGCACCACACCCCCACAAATACTCCACACAGGCACAAACACGTGCAAGGAAAAAAAAAAAAACCCATTTGGTTAAATTGAATTCTATCAGCATTTGCTATTTGTCCCAATACTTGTCACCCTATTATCTATTACCCACTTTCTTTTTGGATTAATTATGCTTCAATGTTCCACTTTATCTCTCTCCACTGATATTTTTAGGAATGCCTCTTCAGGTTAATTTTTTACAGCTGCTCTGGGTTATAATATGCACCCTCCATTTAACATATTTTGCCTTCAGATCATTTTGTACTGCTTTACATTGTAAAACTCTTGCTGCTACATAATGTGTCCTTGCTGTTACATGTTTTACATCCACATAAGAAATGAACCACACAAAACATCATTATAACTTCTACAATAGCCAATAGTCTGCCAAAAATTAAAATGTATTTACATGCATAAATATAGCTTTTTATTTCCCTTGAGTTTATACTAACTCTGGGTAATATATTAGTTTGCTTTCTAGTCACTGTGGCCAAATACCCAAGAGAAACAACATAAGAGAAGGAATACTTTCACTCACAATTCTAGAAGGGAAACAGTCCATGGCCTGATGCTCTTGGCCAAATAGCAGGAGCCTAGAGCAGAAGAACTTGCAAGGACTGGAAAGAGGGTGAGACAGAAAGGAATCAGAGACACGATGCCCCCAGTGACCCCCCCCCCCCCCGTGATCTACTTCCCCCAGCAGGACCTCATGTTACAGTGACTTTCTTGTCATTGGGACAAAACACTGACCAGAAGCAAATGATGGGAGAAAAGAGTTTATTCCAGATTTACAGTTTCTAAGGGGGAGTGTTATCTGGTGCAAAATCCCTCCCAGCCTGAAACACTTTCTTCAATATTTCTTGTGGGGAAGTTCTGCAGGATAAAAAGTTCTCATATTTTATTATCAGAAAATGTGTCTCACTTCCAAATTTGGAGGCATTTTTTACTCAGACATAAAATTCTCAATTAAAAATTTGATGTTTGTACTCTTAACCCTTGAATAATATTATTCCATTGTATACCATCCTCTTTTTTATGAGAAGTCACCCATTCTCATGGTAATTTCTCTTCATGTGTTATGTTTCTCTTAATCGGTGGCCTTAAAGATTTTCTCTTTTTCTTTGGTTTTCTACAGTTTGACTGTACTATGTCTAGGAATGGTTTTGTTTGAAATTCTACTGGTTGAAGAATATGAATATTCTTATATTTATGGGTTAAGCACAGGACGCACCATAGACACAAAACCAGTTTTTGAATTGTCACGTTAGTCCTTGCTCGGTTGCGCAGCCTTGGGTCCTGCTTCAATGGCTTTTTGTCCCCTCTTGATTATAGGGCACCAGATTCCTGCTTCATCTCGTGTTCTGTAATTCTTAATTGTATTTCTGACATTGTGCAGGAGAGAACCAAAGTGCCTAATTACCCACTGAGGTGGGAGGCTGAGTCAGCGTAACCGCTGGTTGAGTTGAAGATTGAGATGCAGCGCAACTCGCAGGAAAACTAGTTCATCAGACTTTCTCATGCTTGGAGGATTAGCCCAGGACTTCCTGTCCCCGGGCTTTGGATCTGAGGACATGTGACCTTTCTCTGTGTGTCAGCACCTGAATGCCAAGCCCAGGACTTCTTGGGGAGTTCATTTCTCTTCCAGCTGCTTCCCAGCTCTGCGCTGCAGGAGAGTTCTCTGCACCCTGCTTCTCTGCTCCTGTTTCTTGTTCATCATTGCCTTGAACTTGATGCTTGTCCTGGAGGATACTGGGAGTGTTTCTCAAATAACCTGATGTGTTCTCAGTCATTGCCACACACAGGGACAACACTGGAAGGTGTGACTCTGCCATACCACCTTCGTGTGACTATTAACGTTATTGATTTTTTTTTTTTTTACCTTAAGCTAGGCATGGTACTACAAGCCTGTAATTTTAGCACTTGGCGGTGGGAGCAGGAGAATCCCTGGGGTTGCAGCTGAGTCAGAGAGCTCTGAGTTGAGCCAGAAACTCTGCCTCAAAATTTAAAGTGGGGACTTGGAGGCTAGAGAGATGGCTTAGCTTGTAAGAGTGCCAGTCACACAAGCATGATGGTCTATGACGGCCTGATTTCAATCTCCAGCACCCTTGTAAAGAGATGGGCATGACAGCACCCACCTGTAACCCAAGTCCTGGGGAGGGTGAAGACTGAAGAATTGCTGGGGCTCACTGGCCAGCCAGTCTGCATGAAAAAAATAATGGCAGCTCTGGGTTCAGTGAGAGACTCTATCTCAAGGAAGCAAAGTGGTAGAGCAATTGAGGACACGTGATGTTCTCCTCTGGTCTCCACGCATGAGCACTCAGGGCTCTCACATCTGTACACACATGCGCGTGCACACACACACACACACACACACACACAGTATACATACACGCTCTACACCACACATACTACACCCATGCATGTGCCAAAAAAGTAAGGTGGGGAGCAACTGGGAGACACATCTGCCCTCTGGCCTTCACATGAACAGATAGATACAGACATGTACACATGTAACTGCACACTCACCCACACCTGCACATACATGAACATGCATATACAGGCACATACACTATACACATATTCACATGCAAAAAAAAAAAAGACTTATTTTTCACTTCTGTATATAATAGGTTCGGATCTCTTCCTGACACTCTGACTGTCATAGGTCTCACTTATCCTTAAGTTTGCTTATGAATATGTGCCCCCAGCTCTGGGATGGATTGAAAAGTTATTAGGTAATTCATCTGGTTTGTTTTCATTCTTTTTTTTTTAATTTTTTGTTCATTTTTATTTATTTATTTAAGAGTGACAGAGACAGAAAGAGGCAGAGAGAGAGAGAGAGAGAATGGGCACACCAGGGCTTCCAGCCACTGCAAACAAATTCCAGATGCGTGCGCCCCCTTGTGCATCTGGCTAACATGGGTCCTGGAGAATCAAGCCTTGAACTGGGGTCCTTGGGCTTCACAGGCAAGCGCTTAACCGCTAAGCCATCTCTCCAGGCCTCGTTTTCATTCTTTAGGATCCAAGGCAGAGGGGTGGCCTCTCATAATTTTCTGCATCCTTACTGGGTGGGGGCAAACCGTCATCCTCATCAGGGACAGATGGCCTAATAAGTACTTATGAAGCAAGTGAAAGTCTCTACCACTGGGAAGCGCCCCAGCGCTCTGTCTGGGCGGGGGTGCTGCCTCCTTGAAGTCTTTCCTAATGTCCCCAGCAGCCCTGGGCACTCCTTCCTCTAGGCTCCTCTGTTCTTTGATCCTGCTAACATTAAAGTAACTTTTCTCACTGTATCATAATAGTTTACATGTCTGTCTTCTCTGCTGAACTTTGAATTTCTTGAGGGCAAGAACCTGGTAGTTCATAAGTTATGTATACACACGTAGAAATGCACACACACACACACACACACACACACACACACACACACATGTATGTGTGCTGTATATACATTACATATTCAGAGAGATAATGTAATGGCAGGGAGATCTATAGTCATATAGTAATTCAGAAAATGCAGGCACCTGCTGACACATGGATTTTTGCCTCGTGTGATCAGGTCCTGTGCCCCGGATGACGCACGGTCAATGTGAAGCCTATGTTTGGGGAGCTGATGCATAAGGAAAATAATAAACAAGGCTGGAAAGATGGCTCAGTGTTTAAAGTGCCTGCTGCCCACACATGAGGCCCTGCTCTCGGCTCCCCTGCACCCACGTGAGAGCCAGGTGTGGTGGTGTGCACCTTTAATTCAACTACTGGGAAAGCACAGACAAGAGGCTCCCTAGGGCTTTCTGGTTAACCAGTCTAGCCAAATCAGGGAGCTCTAGGTTCAGGCTGACACACTGTCTCAAAGAAAAAGATGGAGAGCACAAGTCAGACGTGGTGGTGCACGCCTTTAATCCTAGCACTCGAGAGGCAGAGATAGAAGGATCATGGTGAGTTCGAGGCCACTCTGAATTCCAGGTCAGCCTGAGCTAGAGTGAGACCCTACCTCGAAAAACAAAAACAAAAACAAAAACAAGAAGATGGAGAGTGAGTGCTGTAGTTATCTTCGTGTCTCTGACACAGTACATCCAACCAGAAGCAGTTCATGGAGAACAGGGCTTATTTTGGCTGACAGCCTTGAGGAGAAGCTCAAGAATAACAGGGGAGGGCTGGAGAGATGGCTTAGCGGTTAAGCGCTTGCCTGTGAAGCCTAAGGACCCCGGTTCGAGGCTCAGTTCCCCAGGTCCCACGTTAGCCAGATGCACAAGGGGGCGCACGCGTCTGGAGTTCGTTTGCAGAGGCTGGAAGCCCTGGTGAGCCCATTCTCTCTCTCTCCCTCTATCTGTCTTTCTCTCTGTGTCTGTCGCTCTCAAATAAAAAAAATAAATAAATAAATAAATAAATAAAAGAATAGCAGGGGAAAACCAAACATGAGCAGAAAGAGGCTGGACCTCACCTCCTGGCCAACACTAGGAGGAGACAGCAGGAGAGTGTGCCCAACACTGGCTAGGGGAAGCTGGCTGTAACACCCGTAAGCCCGCCCCCAACAATACACCGCCTCCAAGAGGTCTCCAATTCCCAAATTGCCACCAGCAGGAAATCCAGCATTCAGCACACATAGTTTATGGGTGGGCGGGTGGGGGGGCACCTGACTCAAACCACCACAGTGAGCTACTGAGGAAGGCATACAACATTTACTTCTAATTTCCATATGCACCCACACACTTACAAACATGCATACACAGACTCACCCAATACCACACAGACATAAACATGCAGAGAGAGAGAGAGGAGGAACAGGAAGAGGAGAAGAAAAAGAATGAGGGGCTGGAGAGATGGCTTAGTGGTTCAGGTATTTGCCTGCAAAGCCTAAGAACCCAGGTTCAACTCCCCTAGAACACATGTAAGCCAGACACACATGGAACATGCATCTGGAGTCCCTTTGGAACTCCAGGGTGTTGGAGTCCCTGGTGTGCCCATTCTCTCTCTCTCTCTCTTCTCTGTCTGAAAGAAAGAAAGAATGAAAGAGGAACAAATTCCTGCTCTCAGTTCCGAAATTCCATCAGCATGAGGTTTGGTAGACACCTGCCGCCCTGTGGTTCCTTACTTCCTGCAGGGTGGGCAAGGGGATGAGTTTATTTGCATGTGCAATTTCACATTCAGCCTCAGTTTGCTTTGGGATTTAGACTGGTGGTAGCATGAGTCTGTGCCCAGAGGTGGCAATCAGCAGCGGTTTTGAGAACTGGCCCAAAAGCTGGCCTGTAGTTGGTCAAATCTGCTCTGATTAGGAAACTGGACTTGGAGGGCCAAGTGAGCTGTTAAGAGCATTTATGCCAACCCTCTATCCAAATCAGATTCTGGAGCATCTCGTTCCGAGCCTCACTTCTGCTCCCAGAATTTTCCTTTCACCACAGTGCTCAGTGATGCCTGACTTATGCTCTCCATCTCAGTGATGCCTTGTCTCAGCGCAGAATCTCTGAGTCTCTGCTTTCTCCTCTGATGTCCCCACCCCAGGGCTGATGTGAGCACTCGCTGCACAAGCTCCTGTCTGCGGGGCACCCAGCCTGAGTGTCTTCCCTTCGCTAGCATCTTCCCCCACCCCAGTGTAAGCATCCCCTCCAACACACATACACACATGCACACTCACACACACACACATATACACATACATACACACACACACACACACAGACATGTACTGCTGCCGGACAGGTCACCTCCCTGGCTAGAAGACAGTCTTCCTGGCACAGCAAAGGCATTATCTTCATCTCCCCCCTCCAAGGTCACCCTATAAACTGCCTTTACATTCCAAGCAGCATTGGGTAGGGCAAGGTCTGGGAGAAAGGAGCTGGGAGGGTCCCTTCACAGGGGCTGCCAGAGCATGGAGGGCACCAGACAGGAAGCAAAGATGCGAGAGCTTCTAAGACCATCACTAGCACTTCTAGGGCAAAAGCTGGGGCTCCAGGAGCCCCACCAGGCCAGGTTCAGCCACCTGTCCCCAGCATGCCAATTAGAGAAGTGAATTAGTAGTGAAACACGGAAAGAGGAGAGTTATTCCATATGGCTACAGTGGAAGGCAGAACAGAAAACAGGGTCAGTGACCCCCTAAGACCATCTTCGGGCTCCAGACATGAGCTTCAGATTTAAAGAGAAGAAGAATTGCACAAGGTGTGCATCATTAAACCATCCCCGTGGGGCTGATCTCCTTGATCGTTGTCTCAGCTTTGGTCCAGCAAGATGGTCTGAAGTGGCTTGAGCGAATCAATCTTGTTCTACAAGATGAGACTTCTGCTCCAGGGAGCAGCCTGACCCTCATGGGTAACTGCCCTCATCTGGCAGTGGGAGAAGAGGGAAGGTCTGTCCTCAGAGGTTTTGGTCTGCCAGGAGTCCAAGGTGACTACAGGTTAGACCATGACTTATCTCTGTGCCTTCAAGAGACAGGAGGTGGTTTGAGTACATAGTCCTTGAGTAATTAGCATGCCAGCTTATAGAGGTAGATAAAGTGACCGAAAGGCAAGGAGGCAGACAAGAAATGAAGGCTTTTTAGCAAAACCAGTTTCTAAGAGCTTGTTCTAGGTAGAATATGAGCTTCAGGGCTCACTGTTAAGGGAGCAGAACCGATGCCACGCATGGAGGGAACCTGTAGATCCCTGACCCGGGTTCAGAGAATCTTGCCCCCACCCAGGCTCAGCTCACCCTCAGGGAGCCACCAGCCAGCCTCCAGACACACCAGTGGGCCAACAGCCAAAAGCAGGCCGTCATTAGCCAGTTACTGGGGGAGAGAGGTGAGACGGTCAGACCTGACCCCCTCCTGTGAAGCTGAACCAGGAGTAAAGAAAGGCGTGGGGCAGATGCTGTCGGGTGGAGAGCTGGGCTGCAGGCAAAGCATGTCGCTCAGCGTGGCAATGAAACTACAAGGCTGGGGTCAGTGAAGTACCTACCGCTGCTAGTCACACCCCGTGTCTGCGCTCCCCACTAGCTAGATAGGTCACCCTGAACAGGTGAGGACACCACTGCTCAGCGTAATAAAAATCAGGATTTGCTCTTAGAAATGTCTGATGCCTAAGTACACATTCTTTTCACACCTGACTTTTTTTTTTTTTTTTTTTTTTTTGGTTTTTCAAGCAAGATGGCCTTGAATCCATGGGGATCCTCCTATCTCTGCCTCCCGTGTGCTGGGATTAAAGGCGTGTGCCATGACCCCTGGCTTGCTGCCTGACCATAAGCCATGATAAGTCTGCGTTTTTTCGGAGCTGTTCTGGTGACCAGTTACCTCTCTCCAAAATCCTGGATGGGCTTTTTAAAAAGCATAGTTTGGGAATGGACAGATATCTCAATGGTTAAGGCAACTGCTTGCAAAGCCTGATGACCCAGGCTTGATTCCCCAGTGCCCATGTAATGCCAGATGCACAAAGTGACACAAACATCTGGAGATGGTTTTCAGTGGCTAGAGGCTCTGGCATGCCCATTCTCTCTATCTCTCTCTTTCCAAATAAATTAATTAAAAAATATTTTGTGTATGCATGTGAGTGCATGGTGTGTTTTGGTGTATGGGTGCATGTGTGCAACATACGTGTGTGGAGGTCAAAGGACAACCTTGGGTGCCAGTTTTCACGTTCTGCCTTATTTGAGACAGGGTCTCTTGTATGCCAGGCTAGGCTGGCTTAGGACCTTTCTAGGATTCTCCTGTCGCCACCTCCCATCTTGCTGTAGGTGAGCTAATCTTACAAATGCACGTAGTGTATGTGGATTCTGGGGATCTACCCTCCAGACCTCATGCTGGCTCAGCAAGTGCTTGATCCACTGAGCCATCTCCCCAGCCCTCAGATGCTCTCTTGTGACTAAATGTGAATCCAGGAGTAGAAGGGGTTGAGGAGACTGACACCCATGGGTGTTTCTCTCCTTTCATCACAATGAATAGTCATTCTGAACAAGTTCTCTTTGCAGGATTCAGATGATGTTAGGAGTCCGTTTTCTGGCTCCCTGCAGGGAAGTTGATCAATGTTAGAACCAACCTCTTCTGTGCCAAGATGACAACCTGGAGAAAAGGGATTGGTTTTTTAGCTGCTGGGTTTGCTGGTCAGGCCCCCTCCTAACTCCATGGGGCCACTTATCGACATTGAAATATCTCAACAATAAGCAGCTATCGATGCCCCCCCACCAATCAATAACAAGACTCATTGACCCAGACTGCAAATATGGAAGGCGGTGAGTCCAAGGTCACTATTTACCTGAAGGGATGAAAAATAAATCGCGGTAAGAACCAAAAATAGAAATCAATATGCAGGCGGTGGTGTGCATTGCATTCCCTTCTTCCAGCAGGAGCTATTTTAAGCTATTTTGGGGCTCTTTTGCATCAGGAACAGAGCTCAGGACTGGAGAACAAGCATGAATAGAACGTGATCTTTCTCGGTTTGCTCCAGCCAAGGAGACCAGGCCAGTTGCAGTGCTGGTGGGATCAGAGTCCAGTCCCTGCGGAGAATCTTGGTGCTTCCAGCCACTCAGAACACATCTTCTGAAGAGAAGGCAGAGTGGAATTTCCAAACACAAGAGCTATGGTGGGCATGACAGTACAGCTACCATGTAAACCAAGTTCACTGGACAGCACCTGGTGAAGGCCTATGGGGCAAGGAACATGACCTTCACCTGCTGGGCAATGTGGCATCAAAGATGGAGTAACTTGGAGAAATGTCAAGGTCTAAAACAGGGATAAAGCAAGCTGCCTGCCTGATGACCTTCCTGGCCTCCCTCCCATAAACATCCAAACTCCAAGTTGCTGTGCTGTGACATTTCCTCTTCGTAAGGGCTATTTTTATTATAATTATTTGTTTAAGCTTAATTAACTTCTTTCCCAATTACAAAGGAAATCCGTGTTCTCTGTAGAAAATGTCAAGTCAATGTGGGATGAGCCTTTTAATCTTGTCAGAGTGCTCTGAGTGTTTGATGAGGAGAGGTAAGCCCTGGCTTTGAATGGAGAGAGTTCAAGTTTCAGTTCAGCAACTAAGTAGACAAGTGGCTTCAGTAAAGAATATTTTAGTTGTTGTTGAAACAGGCTCGCATGTAGCCCAGGCTGAGCTTGAACTCACTACATAGCTAAGGATGACCTTAAACGTACCCTCCTGTCTGCCTCCAGAGTCCTGGGATTACAGAGATGCACCACCAAGCTCAGTGTTTGCGGTGGTAGGAATGGAGCCCTGGGCTTCGTACATGCTAGGAAAGAGCTCTACCAACTAAACTACAGCCAGGGCCCAGGAGTGATTTTCTCTGTTGCCATTTTCTGATAATATAAACCCGCTTTCTGAAGGTGCTACAATGATTAAATAAGGATTTATGTAAAGCACCCAGCAAAATACTAATAAAGTTGACAAATGTCTGACAAGCTTGATCACAAAACACACATATACACGTACAAATAAGCAGCTGCAGGAGAGAAACGAGGATGTGACTGCTGGAAGTAAAGATGACTTTTAAATGACAGGAGGACTTTATATACAATAGTGCTCTCACAAATTTGAGAATCAATATGAAATAGGTGACTCCTTAAGAAAAAGCAAGTGGCTTTTCAATACAATTAAGAATAAATCTCAAATGATTCATCACAGAAAGATGTAAAATATTTGAGATGATGGATAGACAAATTCACTTGATTCAATTGTCCCTTTTTGTTTTGATAAACTATAATATCACTCTGTGCCCCACAAACATATGCAATTATAAATTCTCAATGCATAATTTTATAAAAGAAAACAAGTAACTGGTCAAAACTGATTAAAGAGGGCTGGGGACATAGCTCAGTGGTTGAAGGTGCTTGCTTGGAAACCCTGCTCACCAGGTTTCAGTTCTCCATTACCCATATAAAGCTAGATGTACAAAGTTTCGCATGTGTCCAGAGTTCAGCAAGAAGCCTTGGCACACTTATTCCCTCCCATCCCCTACTCCTTCCCTTTCTCTCAGATAAACAAAAAGTATTTTTTAAATTCTTTAAAGATTTATTTTTTAAAAAAATGATCAAAGAGAGATCAAATAATTCTATCTGAGTCAGAAACCCATCAGGATATAGAAGTCAAGTTATCTCAGACCAAAGTAGAATAAGACAGGAAGCCGCAGAGGTGATGCAGAGCAGAGGAACCTAGCAGGGTTGCCTAGCAACAGTCAGAAGCTAGAAGGACCAGGAAGGAGTCACATCCCACAGGGGCCCACATGGAAGCTGGACCCACAAGGAAGAAGTTGAAAATGGTGATGGAAGTTATAAAGGGGATGTAATTGCTGTCCGAGATAGTGCCCAAAGCAGGAGAAACAGAGAGAGACCTTACATGCTCCCCACTGCCTTCTTTCCATTTTTCAGTCAGTGCCTCTGATTGGATGACCCACCCGGAAGCCCAAGAGCAAGACACCAGGATGAAAATGCAGTTTCCTGAGATGCTGAGCAAGCAGAGGAAGGTCAAGGAGGGACTTTGATGTCAAAGAGGGACCACCAAGGTCATGCTCCTCAGGAGCACCTCAGCGAATTTCTACTTAACCTTGACTCCCATGACACATAAACTAGTCACGTGTATACTGCTCAGAGCATGTTCTGAATTACTTTGAAAAAACATGACCTGAAACCCAGCCCAGAGGAGCTTAAAAAGGAAGAAGTCAGGCTAGAGATGGTTTAGCGGTTAAGCGCTTGCCTGTGAAGCCTAAGAACCCCGGTTCGAGGCACCATTCCCCAGGACCCACGTTAACCAGATGCACAAGGGGGTGCACACATCTAGAGTTTGTTTGCATGGCTGGAGGCCCTGGAAAGCCCATTCTCTCTATCTCCCTCTTTATCTCTGTCTGTCACTCTCAAATAAATAAATAAATAATAATTAAAAAATAAAAATAGGAAGTCAACTCCATTCCTACAGGTTAGAGAGGTATGACAAAAGATCATACTCTCCATACATCAAAGAGTAAAATGCTCTACTGAGTTTGACTTTGTTCTATGAGTTACTCCCCAGCCCCAGGAATTAAAGGATGGTTCAACATTAGGAAATATATTAATGCCATCTTTACCTTAACAAATCTAAGGAAAAGATTCGGTCCATTTCAGTGGGCCTTGAAGAGAGATATGATAAGGTATGATAAGGAACCTTGGCAGTTTTGACAACGTTTCATTTCTCAGAATTCAAGGTTGCAGTGGGTAGTGGCTTTTCTTTCTTTTCTCAGGAGGAAAGGTGAATCAGCTTTGTAACCTACCTCACTCAGCAGTCAGATGACCACCACATAGGAAGGAGTTGTGGCTTCACTGATGGCATCAGCTCCAAATGCTTGCGGAGGCTGAATTCCAGCACTACTCAGAGGTCTGGCCTGTGGGAGGTGATGAAATCCTGGCAACCCCATCCTTATGAATGGGATGAACATCCTTACAAAGGGGATCAATGACGAAGGCAGCTTTCTTGTTTGTTTGTTTGCTTGCTTTCAGGTAGGGTCTCACTCCAGCCCAGGCTGACCTAGAACTTACTCTGTAGTCCCAGACTGGCCTCAAACTCACAGGGATCCTCCTAACTCAGCCTTCCAAGTGCTGGGACTCAAGGTGTATGCCATCACACCTGGATAAAGGTTACTTTCTGTGGCCTTACTACCTTCTGCCACATGAGAACCCGGCAGCAAGGTACCATCTTGGTTGCAGAGACATACCCAGGCCAGACACCAACACCATCTCATGATCTTGGGCTGCCAGCCTCCAGAAATATAAAAAACAAATTCCTATTTTTTATAAATTACCAAGCTTTAATATTTTGTTATAGCAGCTCATACATAGTAAGACAGGTTTGAGTCCTCTCTCTCTCTCTCTCTCTCTCTCTCTCTCTCTCTCTGTGTGTGTGTGTGTGTGTGTGTGTGTGTGTGTGTACATGCATTTTTATGTCACCCTCAGGAACATCATAACACCTTTTGATTTTTTGGGAGGCATCTTTTTGAACTCTTTGGCCTGAAGTTTACTAATTAGGCTAGTCTGTCTGACCAGAGAGTCCTATCCTTCTATTTCTGCCTCCCCAGTGCTGGGATTACAGAAGCACACCACCACGCCCAGCATGTTTACATGAATACTGGGAATCAAACTCAGGTCCTCATGCGTGCCAGGCAAGCACTTTACTGACTAGGCTATCTCCCTAGTCTCTCCACTGGTTTATTTAGAGCAACCTTCTGCTATTCCCACTGAGTCTGTTCCTCACATCGCACCAGCTCTGTAACAAAAGATTGATGGAATGAAAGGAAATTTCTCAACCTGGTACATCTTCTTTGCCGCTATAGCAAGCCAGCCACAAATATGATTCTTAATAGACATCTATGAAAATCATTCCTACTGAAAACAATCCCAATAAAAGTTTAAATGCCATAGTCCCTACCATTTAACATTATGCTGGGAATATAGGCTAAGGCACTATGAAGATAAAACAAACAGAGGGAGAAATATGGGTGAGGGGGAGCCCCATTGTCAGCATTTGCATGCAATACGATGATCAACCTACAGAACACAGGAGAGTAAACTGAAAAGTATTAGAACAAATAGAATTAAATTGAACGTAAAGTCAATATACAAACCCAATAGTTGTTCTATTCACCAGCAGCAACCAGTTAGAAAATACAATAGAAAAGTGAGTACCGTTCACAACTGTGATGGAAAGAGTGAAATTCCAAGAGAAACTGAAAGTAGGGATGAAGATTTAGATAATGTTCCCCATGAGAATACACAGCCTTGAAAATAACACCAATCCTTTTATATTAATATGGCAATATAATCATAATTGAGACCCAGACAAGAGGAGTTTTTTAGACTTTTTTCCCCCAGTGCTGAGGATTGAACAGAAAGCCTCACACAGGCTACATGAACGCTCTACCAATGAACTTCATCCTATCACTTTTTTAATTTTTTTTTTATTTTGAGACAAAGGCTCACTAAATTTCCCACGCTAGGCTTACACTCATTGTTTAGCCCAGGCAGGCCTTGAACTTGCAGTCCTCCTGCCTCAGCCTCCTGAGTCACTGGAATTGCAGGCCTATACCATTAGGCTTGGCTCAGACATGAAATTGTTTTGTGTTGTTTGCTTGCTTCTTTGTGTGTGTGTGTGTGTGTGTGTGTGTGTGTGTGTGTGTGTGTTATGCATACATATGTGTTTGTGTGTTTGAATGTTATGGGGGGGGGGCATGTGTACTTACGTGTATTGTGTGTGGAAGCCAAAGGTCAGCACTGGGTGTCTTCCTCAGTCACTCTCCACCTTAGTCTTTGTGACAAGGTCTCTCACTAAACTGAGAGCTCACCAACTGGACCTTACTGGCTACCTTGGGAGGCCCAGGGATTTCCAGTCTTCTCTTCCCCAGTACTGGGCTTACAGGTGCTTAGCACCACTCCAAGCATTGCATGTAGGTCCTCAGACATGCATTGCAAACACTTGGAACCATCTCCCCAGCCCCCTCAAATAAGAGCGTGTAATGACTTGTTTCTGAAACCCACATGGAAAAAAAGCAATGCTCCAAAGGACTGCGAATTTTTTTTAAGAAGCACAGTGAATGGGTCTTGCCCCATTTACTCCACAGGCATTTGTTAAGAGAAGTCAGTAATGATGCAAAATAAACCAAGAGATGAAATGAGCAGAACAGAGGCCAAACCACATACTCTCTTCCACATAGTGATTTAGGCTCAGGTTTAAGCGACCTCCCAGCAGGAGGAGGGTGGCCTGGACCAGGAGTTATGCTCCATCCCTTCAGGGGAGGTGGGTCCTGCATCTCATCACACACAAAGAGCCAACTCAAAATAGAGACCGAATCATAATCAAAATCCAACAACCCAGTCGGAGAGATGGCTTAGCGGTTTAGGTGCCTGAGTGAGCTACAAGGGAGCTGCACCATGCTCAGTCTGTGCAGTGCTGGGGGTCAAGCCAATGGCTTCATGCGTGTTAAAAAAGCAGGCTACCAACTGAGCAACACTCCTGGCCCATATTACTTTTTAACTCATCAAATCCATTAAATGAAAACTGTAGATTGTTATGCCCTTACTCACCTTCTTCAAAACCTGGTAACTCCACCTTGGGGATCACTGCTGCCCTAGGAGTTGGGGTGTTTCCTCCAGTCACTGCAATATGGCGACCTCAGCCTCCACAGTGGATTCCTACCTGAGCTGCCCCAGCACCACCTGCTGCTCGTCCATCTCCCGACACCCAGACCAACAACTACTTACATTAAAGACCTCCAACCTTACGTGAATAGTCTTGCTGTGTTTTCCCATAGAACGTAATCAAATAAATTATAGTACATCTGTATTATGCAATGAAAACAACTCAGCTCTTTTTTTTTCCAAAACAAAGTAGATATATATTATCATGGAACTATTTCTGAGACATATGATTAAATAAGACAAGTCACAAAGGGGCTGGGGAGATAGCTCAGTGAGCAAGAGTGTTTGCTGTACAAACATAAAAGTCCTCAGTCTGACCCCCATCATCCATGTAAAAAGCCAAGCACAGAGCTGGGGAGATGGCTTATAAGGTTAAGAGCGCTTACTGCTTGGGCATGAGTCCCTGGAAGCATCCGAGACCACTCAAGTTTCACTCCCCCAGAACCCACACAAACATCTGGGTATGACCACACATGTCTATACCCCAGAGAATCATGGGAGCTTGCTGACTAAAAAACAGCAGCTCCTTGGTGAAAGAGACACTGCCCCATCTCAAGGAAATAATAGTAGGTAGGAGAAGTAAAAATAAGTGGAGAGATTGCTCAGTGGTTAAGGTGCTTCCCTTAACCAATTCTCTCTCTCTCCTTCCCTCTCTCTCCCTCTCTCTAAAACAAATAAAATAAGTGAAAGAGCTAAAAAGAAGGGGACCCAAAGTCATCCTCCATAGGCATATCTACCATGCATAAACACACTACACACCACAGCACACATACCCTACACACACACACAATGTGATTGCATGTCCCTGTGATCCCAGCACTGACATGAATAGAGCCAGGAGGATTGCTGAGTCCTACTGGTCAACCTGTCCGAATGAAAATTGGTGAGCTCCAGGTCCAGGGAGAAACCCTGCCCCGAGAAAATGAGGTAGAAGAGCAACAGAGGAAGACACCAGACATCCCTCTATGTCCTCCACACACGTGTTACATGGCATGTGCATCGGCACGTGCACACACATGCATGCGCATGGGCACATACACACAGTAACAGAAAAATGATGTATAAGATTATGTGGCTTGGGCTGGGGAAATGGCTTAGCTGTTAAGCGCTTGCCTATGAAGCCTTAAGGACCCCGGTTCGAGGCTGGATTCCCCAGGACCCACGTTAGCCAGATGTACAAGGGGGCACACACATCTGGAGTTCATTTGCAGTGGCTGGAGGCCCTGGCATGCCCATTCTCTCTCTCTCTCTCTCTCTCTCTCTCTCTCTCTCTCTCTCTGCCTCTTTCTCTCTCTGTTGCTCTCAAATAAGTAAATAAAAATAAACAAAAAAATTTAAAAAAAAAAGATTATGTGGCTGAAACATAAGTATATATGTATTTATATGTACTAGAAGGTAACAACATTAATTCACCATCACACTGAATGCACACTTTGCAGAGTACCCTAGAGGGGCTAATGGGTGAGTGTGGTTGATGGGAGAGATGGACAAAAGATTATGTGGCTGAAACATAAGTATATATGTATTTATATGTACTGGAAGGTAACAACATTAATTCACCATCACACTGAATGCACACTTTGCAGAGTACCCTAGAGGGGCTAATGGGTGAGTGTGGTTGATGGGAGAGATGGACATTTTTCCTATATATTTTCCTGCTTATTGAGCCTTAAGAAGCATTACTGAAGAGACAAAGAACACATTAGATCATACTTTCAGAAGCAGAGCCCCACACAAGGATCACGGCGCACGTGACTTTTTGAAGGCATGATCCTGCGACGTGAAGACATGCACTCAGGGAGAGGAATTGTCGAAGCACAGCATTTGTTTCACTAAGGTCTCCCTCAGTCAGCAGGATCCCACTGGGCAGCCTGTAGCAGGGATGGCCTCACAGAGCTTCCTCCTGATGCCAGCTCTTGGGGCCTTTGTGTCTCAATATCATTGTCGTCACTGGATGCAGGCTCTAATTGAGTGAGAAGGGTCCAAACTGCCCCAGGATCTCCTGGTGATTCCAGATGCAAAGGTCAGTTTGTCAGGCAAAGGGGTCGGCTGTGAGCTTCAACAGTGCAAAAAGGAACTGGGACAAGACCCCCGCCGGCACCCCGGACACTGTGGGTGCTCAAATCTGTTTGCATCCATCAAGCTCATTCTACCGAGGTCAGCATCTTCAGAATTGCTTGGTCACAAACTCTGGGGAAACTCACAATCCCCAAGGGGATAACCTGCGACCACAAAGGAGAGGTCCACCTCAGAAAAGGGGCAGGGACAAGGGAAAAGATGGTTTCAACATGTGTTGTTTCCATACTAAGCATGTTCATAACTAATAAAATGAATAAATTTAGGGCTGGAGAGATGGCTTAGCCACTAAGGTCCTTGCTGGCGAAGCCAAGGGACCCAAGTTCAATTCTCCAGCACCCACGTAAGCCAGATGCACAAGGAGGCTCATGTGTCGAGTTCATTTGCAGTGGCTACAGGCCCTGCATCATCCATTCTCTCTCTCTATCTGCCTCTTCCCCTACCTCTGTCTCCCTCTTATATTAAATTAAAACATGAAAAATCAAAAGAGGGAGAGAGAGAGTGGGACAAATACATCCCAAGTGATTGCAATTAGACCTGATACTGATTGTCTCCTCTCTTCCGATGTTCTCTCTGCTTGCCCTTCGTGGCCAACCTCTGTGGCTTGCCCGCAGTGGCTGAGTTGAGCCCCTGGTCACCATACTTATTACGCCAGGGATGTTGCACTTGCCCACTGTCAATAAAGGGCATGCATGAGAGGCTGCCTAAGCGTCCACCACATTCCTCCCTGTCTCTGGTGTGCACCAGGAGTTCTACCTCCTAGTGAGCGTCAGGAGAAACACTTCCTGCCGTGTGGGCTGGTCTCCTGGAATGAAGAAGCCAACGTGGCAAGGCACATTCATCACCCATGGCTTTTCATTTAAGGAGTCTCGCTGTATCTCCTGATGGAACCATCCTCTTGGGAGCTATACTTCAAAACACACAGATCTGAAGTTCAAGAGAAACAGAATTTCCCATGAGAGTCGCTGGGAGGAACAGTCACTACAGCGAGCCTTCTTTGTGTCCTGTGACTTCTAAGCCCATGTTTCTATCTTCTGGGCTTAAGATCATTCACATACTATCATACCACCTCCTAAGATATAGCTTCAAGCTATGATTTATATATTTATATATATATATATATATATATTTTTTTTTTTTTTAATTTACTTATTTATCTATTTGAGATATAGGTAGAGAGTGAGAAAGAGAGAAGGAGCACGCCAGGGCCTCCAACCACTGAAAATGAACTCCAAATGCATGTGCCACCTTCTGCATCTGGCTTACATGGGTCCTAGGGAATTGAACCAGGATCCTTTGGCTTTGCAGGCAAATGTGTTAACCATTAAGCCATCTCTCCAGCCCTGTGCTATGATTTACATGATAAGTATCCACTATATGCCCATAGGTTACAGGTTTGTTCCCCAGGTGTAGCCGTTACCTTCTTGTCTCTGGAACAAAACACTGGACCAGAAGTAGCTTAGGGAAGGAAGGGATCTATGTCTGGTTACAGTTTTGAGGGAAACTTTCGTCGTGGTGGAGAAAGCATGTCAGGAGGAAACAGACAGGTATCACCTCTCCACATCAGCAGGCCAGAAGAAGAGAGAGTGAGCTAAGTACGGCACATGGGGCAGAACTATAACACCTCGAGGCTCACCCCAAAGTGTCACATGTCCTTCTGCAAGGCTCCACTTCCCAAAGGCTCTGCCAGCTGGGGATTAAGTATGAATCTCAGTCACTCACACATGAAGCTCCAGGGACATTTTACAAACCATCACTCTAGGGTAGCACTGTTGGAAAGTGGTAGACTCACTAGGAGGTGCAGCCTAGTGGGCAATCCTTGACATTCTTGGGGAGTGCCATCAGCCTGGGACTTCTTGGTAGCTCTCAGAAGAGGAATTCTAGACTTTGGATCTGCTATGTCCCCTTAGGATCCTGTTCTGAGCTCTTAGTCTCTAGCTGGTGGCACTACTTTCAGAGGCCATGGAACCTTTAGGAGGTGGGACACAGGAGAGGTCTCTGAAGGTGGGTCATCCTTTCCTTGTTTCCTGCCTCGTTCTCTGCTTCTGGGTCTGCCATGATGCGAACAGCCTCCACCACACGTTCCCACTGTCATGGACGGAGCTTTTCCACCATGCTCTCCTCAGCACGATGGACTGAAACGATGAGCCAAAATAGTCCTTCCCTCCCGAAAGTTGTTTCTGTGCCATGTCGTGACCTCAGTGGCACAAAAGTAACTAGTACAAGCATTGTTCTAAAAGCCCCACTTTGGGTTCGGCACACTGGGGAGGCCAAAGTAGAAGGATCACTGTGAGTCTGAGGCCAATGTAAGACCACATAATGAATTCTAGGTCAGCCTGGGATAGAGAGAACCCCTACCTCAAAACAACAACAACAACAACAACAAAAGCCCTACTTTTTGGCTCCACATTTCCTTTCTCTGCCCCAGCTCTCAATGGGACTGCTTGGTTCTGCACAGCCACCATGACCTGTCTCCTTGTGTTGCCCTCCCGGAAGGGCCTCCAGTGGAGCTTCCACGTCTCTCAGTTAGTAGCACAGATCTGACTAGTACTTGCCCACCCTCCCAGGATGCCCTCTCGGATCCGCTGTCTTGCCTGCACTTTCAGCAGGCTGTTCTACTGCCCCACTGGACTGGCAGCTCCTGAGCGGTGATGTATGTGGAAGGAGCTCCAGGGCATGGCAATGTTGTCTTTACTTTCCTCTCCCCTCAGTTGAGGGCTGTGAGAATGTGGGATGAAAGCTGCTCACGACGTGGCAGACAGAAATTTCCTAGCATATCCCAAAGCACAGCATACCCCAGAGTTTTATTGACGTGACAGACCACTGGATTGGTCTATTCCCTACCCTCTGGAGAACAAGCTACCCAAGGCACCAAAAGCATTTGTACTTCTTGCTTATTAGGTCCAATTAACATATCCTCTATGCAGTGAAACAATGGGATGTTTTGTGGAACATCTAGACATCAAGATTCTCTGAAACAGAGAATGGGAGAATTCGCATGGCTCTGGGGCAAGACTGTGAATGTTTACTGTTGCTTGTCTTGTGAATGCAGCCCACCCAAGACCCTCCATCTTGAGAGGCAGGGAGAGCAAGGCCTAGTGTAAGACGTGTTACATTTCCCATTAAAGATGTTACCTGAGGGCTGGCAAGATTGCTTAGTGGTTAGGACACTTGCCTGCAAAGCCTAAGGACCCAGTCTCAATTCTCCAGGACCCACGTGAGCCAGATGCACAAGTTGGTGCATGTGTCTGGAGTTTGTTTGCAGTGGCTAGAGGCCCTGGCACACCCATTCTCTTTATCTGCCTCTTTCTCTTGCTCTTTCTCTCTCTCACACACACATAACTAAATAAAATAAAATATTTTGAAAGTTGTTACATGAAGGTTGAGGCTGGGATTTGCTTAAACTTGACATCTGCCATGACCCATCTGGTTTTTGTAAATACTTAATTTTTTATTTATTTATTTATTTATTTTGAGAAAGCAAGAACAAGAGAATTGGGCACATCATGGCCTCTAGCCACTACAAACTAACTCCAGATGCATGCACCACCTTGTGTATCTAGCTTTACCTGGGTAGTAGGGAATCGAATTCAGATCCTTAGGCTTTGTAGGCAAACACCTTAATCACTGAGACATCAATTCAGACCACCCATCTGGTTTTATAGGAGCTAGACAACATAAATAGGATAAGGACCACCACCCCTGCATCCTGGGAGACTCTGGGTTGCTAATCTCTGCCTTTGATCTCATTGTGCAGTGTAAGTTCTTATCTACTATGCTGATTGGGTGGGATGGAATAGTGAATGGAGCATTAGGAGGGAGGCTCTGTTGGTAAAATGTCTGTCAGCGTGAGGCCCTGAGTTTGGATCCCTCAAGTAAGCGCCCGGTGTGAAGCCCAGCACCTAATCCCAGCACTCAGGAGACAGAGACAAGTAGATCCTGGGGCAAGCTAACTAGCTAGACTGGCTGAATCCTTGAGCTCTGGGCTCAGTGAGGAACCCTGCCTCAATCAATAAGACAGAGGGAGACACCTGATGTCAACCTCCCACCTTCACGCACTTCCATACACATGTGCATCCCCCCACACACACGTGTACCCTTACAAGCATGCGCACATGCACACACACACACACACACACACACACACACACACACACACACGAGGAAGAAAGAGCCAAGAAGCGAACATTTTAAATGCCATACCTGCTTCTAAGGGCGGTACTTCATGGCCTGTGAAAATGACCACCGATTGACCATAGACTCATTGTAGCTCATGTCAGGTAGCCCTGAGCTAGAACCTTGCTTATCGCCTGGCCTCATATGCCTCTAGTTCTAATAGGATCGCCACAGGAGCTCTTTGGGCCTCTGGATCGCATTGTCAATTTGATTTTTCCTGACCCTTAAGATATCTGAGTATTCTCTTTTCTGATGCTTCGATGGTCTGTCTTCTCGCCGGGGGACACCGGTTCACTTCAGAAAGCCCCAGGGAATCCCGCAAGGCTCCCCCTGACCACAACCACACAGCAGGCACACTCTCAAGTCTCAGGTCGTACCCTCACCCCATTGGGGCCCCCGCTTTGGTACGAGACTAGACAAGCTTGAGAAGTGGGACTTCTCTGAAGTTGGGTGTCTCTTAAACTGAGGTTCCAGTTTGGTTTTTAGAGTGATCAGTCATTCTGGTCCAGGTGATAAGGACCCCATGTCCAAAGAGATCTGTTCTAAACCAGTGATTAATTGACTTGGGCCTGTCATTTTCCTTTGGTGACACTCCAGTGGCCCTCAGAAATAGCCTCTCAATTTTATAATCCTCACAATTACTGTCTCAGTTATACTGCTCAAATGCCAGAAATACAGCAAAAGCTGACACATCCCCTTCCAACTATAAGCTGTCACAGAAATTGTGTTATACCAGCACATTCCCAGAACAATCAATTCTCCTCCCTACACCAGTGTCGGGGTGCTCATCACTAGCAGGTCATCCAACCCCAGAGTCCCTTCCATACAACCTGCTGCTTTTGACACCTTCTGTCTTACATCAGCTTTCCTGGAACAGTGGTTCTCAAAAGTGTGGTCCCTGGACCAGTCACATCATTACTTGCTAGAAATGCCAATTCTTGAGTCCTTCCCTAGACCAACTGAAACAGAAATTGTGGGGATTTAGCCAGATAATATGTGCTTTAACAAGCCCTGTACAAGGTAAATGTTGAGAACCAATCAACCTAGAAGCAGAGTTCAGGGTAGGGATTTTTATACAAATGATGCATTGACTTGGTGGAGGGATGTTCTTAGGACAAAGGCGGAAGGAAGTGAAGGGAGTAAAAGAAGTCAGAGAAGAAAATCTGAGAAAAGATGTGGATTCTGTTGGAGGTTTGCCTTAGCCCTGAGGAGCTCTGAGCAGGCACCCTTATATCAGTTAGCCATTGGCTAACACACCCCTGCTGAGGAGGATAGAGGAAAAATTCCAGGCAAGACCACCGGCACTTCTTTAAGGAAGGGAAACTGTGAACCAGCCACAGGCAGAGGAATAGCAGCACCCAGAGCCTGATGATTTTCTTCACAGCATGAAATTAGAGGAGATAGCTGGGGAGACAGCTCAGCTGGCAAAATGCTTGTCTTGTAAGTACAGGGAGTCTGAGTTCAATCCCCAAAGCCCACATAAAAAAAGGCCAACTAGAGGGCTATGCATTCATAGTGCCAGGACTGGGGAAGGAGGGATAGGCAGATCTTTGGGGCTCACTGGCAACCAGCCTAGCAAACTCCAGGCCAGTAAGAAACTCTGTCTCAGAAAAAAAAAACAAAAAAATCTGAGTAACACCTGAGGTTGTCCTCTGGCCTCTATACATGCTTGCATACATATGTACTCTCGCCCACGCCACAGCTCGCATGTACACACGCACACACCACCCACCACCTATGTATCTAGTGCACCGGCAAAAAGCCAAATAAGGGCTGGAGAGATGGCTTAGCATTTAAGGCACTTGCCTGTGAAGCCAAAGGACCCAAGTTCGATTCTCCAGATCCCACATAAGCCAGATGCACAAGGTGGCACATGCATCTAGAGTTTATTTGCAGTGACTAGATGCCCTGGTGTGCCCATTCTCTCTCTCTCCCTCTCTCTCTCTCTCTCTCTCTCTCTCTCACTAAAAAATAAATAACTAAATAGTTTTTTAACAATCAAATAAGGGCTTGGAATGAAGCCCTTCCCATGCAGCATGAATACCTTGGTTCAGATCCCTAGGTCCCATATACAGCTTAGATGTTGTGTCGCTAGAGTCTGCAATCCCAGCATGCCTAGAGCCAGTAGGTAAACAGACAGATGAATCAGTCTGAAGCTTGTAGCCAGTTAGCAGCATGAACAATGAGAGACCCTGCCCCAAGCAAGATGGAAGGTGAGGTCTGATGCCCAAGTGTGGTGGCTTGAATGTGAAATGCCCCAGTGGCCTCTTGTGTTTTGAATGCTGGCCTTCAACTGGTGGCAGTTTCGGGCGGTAGAGCCTCGCTGGAGGCGGTGTGTTTCTGGGGGCAGACCTCGAAGCTTATTACTCCAGCCCCCCTGGGTGCTCGCTGACCGGCTTACTCTGCTACCTGCCGGCTGGTGTGACAAGATGTAACGGCCAGCCTCTGCTTTGTTAGCCGTGCTTCCTTTACCCTGGTGAAACTTGACCTTGAAACTGTGACCCTGAGATCAGCCCTTTCCTTTCACAAGCTCTTCCGGCGGGGTGGTTCCTCCCAGCAAGGAGAAGGTAACTTCAACACCAAGGCTGTCCTATGACTTCCACATGCATACCACACCACTGTGCAACCACGCATGCGTGTGCATGTGCACGTGCACGCACGCGCACTCACACACACACACACACAAAGTCAAGCAACATTTGAGCCTCAGCACCAAACAACAGGTATATGGCCTTGCCCTTGGCCTCCCTTCATTTATAATATGAGGCTAATATTGCTTCTCTATGGCTGTGAATGTCAAATTAGATGATACACACACATATATATAGTAAACTTGAAGTCATACAGTGATATTATATAGTTTATGTTTGCTGTGGAGAAGAAAAGGAATGCATAATTTACCTCTGGTGATAGGATTTATTACACAGATGGAATTGCTGGGGCACAGGGCCGCACGTTTTTATCTTAACTAGGTATTGCCAAATTGCTCTCTCAAACGATTATATCAATTTACGCTCACACCAGCTGTAGCACATGAGAGTTCTCATTGCCTTATGACCTGGCCAGTTCTCGCTCATTTATTTCGGTCAGCTTAATGGGTCTGAGGGACGTGTGCTTTCAGAGACACATGTATAAGTTCACATACATGTTTCCTGGTCTTTTGGTTAAACTTGGAAACAAGTAGGCTGCATCTCATTAAGGGAATAAGTCAGTGAACTGTGGTGTAGTTAGACTGTGTATTACTATGGAAAAGTTAACTAGCAATGACTGAGCTAATTAATAATACATCTGCACACACATACATATATGACAATAATGAATGGAAAATATAAATTGTGGCAAAGTTTGTTATTTCACTTAATTAACTGTTAATTAAGCTATTTAGGTATCTTGAGTGTGTGTGTGTGTGTGTGTGTGTGTGTGTGTGTTGTGTGTAGTATGTGTGGCATGTCTGTCTGTGTATGTGCTCTGCATGTATGGTTTATGCACATGTGTGTGCTGATGTGTATACCCTGGCACACACATAGAGGCTAGAGGAAGACTGAGCCCCAGCTTTTACCAGTCTCCAATCTTATTTCCCTAAAATAGTCTCTCATTGAACCTGTGGCACCCCATTGTTAGATTAGGCTGGCTGAACAGTAAGCCCTGGTGACTCTCTTGTCTCACCAACCCTTAGTGTTGGGGTTACAGGCAGCAGACATGCATGGCTTTTATTTTCCAACATGGATGCTGGAGATAGAACCCAGGTCTCCATTCTTAGGCAACAAACTCTCTTATTCACGATTGCCCCAGCCCAGTATTTTGGTGTTTTTTTTGTTTGTTTGTTTGGTTTTTTTTTTGTTTTGTTTTGTTTTTTGTTGTTTTTTTTGAGGTAGGGTCTCACTCTAGCTCTGGCTGACCTGGAATTCACTATGGAGCCTCAGGGTGGCCTCAAACTCATGATGATCCTCCTACCTTTGCCTCCCGAGTGCTAGGATTAAGGGCATGCACCACTATGCCCCATCTTTTTCATTTTTATTGTCATTATTGTTTCAGTGGCCCAGGGCAGAATCCAACTGAAGGGGACCAGGGTGTGGTGACCACCTCCTATCTGTTTTTGCAACACCATGCTGGGTGTGGGTGCACATGCCAGTGAACAGGAATGCCAAGAATGTGGCCCTCATGGACTGGAGGAATGCAGACCCCTGGAGGCGGGGATTGAGCAAACCTGCCCTAAACACAGGGATGGATGGGAAATGGCAGGGGCCAGTGATAAAGGAAATTGGGGAGATTACATTAAAACCAGGGCATTGAGAAGCACATTCTGAAAGGTGGGTTTTTTTTGTTTGTTTGTTTTGTTTTGTTTTTTGAGGTAAGGTCTCATGCTATCCCAGGCTGACCTGGAATTTCCTATGTAGTCTCAAGGTGGCCTTGAACTCACAGCAATCCTCCTACCTCTGCCTCCTGAGTGCTGGGATTAAAGGTGTGGGCCACCACGCCCTGCTGCAAGATGGATTTTGAGTGGACCTGAGGATTAACAGGAGCTGATGAGGATAGGATTGGAGAAAGTGGACCTGGCTTTTGGCCTTTGGAATGACATGGGGAAAGCTCTGAGGCAGGAGCATGACTTCCTTGGGAGCCTGAGGGAGGGAGGAAAGGAGGGACACCCAGGGAGCCTGAGAATGTGACATAAGATCAGCAAGAGATAAGCAGGCAGGGCAGGAGCAGACAGGGGCTGACAGGCACTTGGAGGATGTGTGGGGATTTTTTAATCTTATGAGTAATGGGGTATCTTCTCAAGTTTTTTTTTCTTATGAGTAATGAAGTCTCCTTGCAATTTGTGTTTAAACTCACTATAAAATTTCCAAACACACACGGAAGCAGAACAGCACTGTGAAACCCTGTGAGCTTCATTCCAACATGGCCAAGCTCCACCTTTCCTTCCCATCTGCTATTTTATTGAAGAAAATCCAATACGTCGCATCAGTTCACATATCTGTATTACTGCATGTGCTTCCAAAAGAGGAGGAGTCTCTTTCAGGGGGAAAAAAATAACCAAAATATAGCAGTGCAGCTTACAGAATAATTGCTGAATAATGTCAAACATTAAAGAATTTTGAGCTGAGAATCCCACGATGCAATTTACTTTCAAAATGTCATCCTAGACTTGCCAGTCAGGCAGAATGTGCCCATTAGTGCAATAGTGGCAGTATGGGGATAACCAACTGCTCTCTCCCTGGATTAGAGGCCTGCTCCATGGGAGAGAATTTATGCCGTATACTAAAAGCCTAGTAAAAGCCTATGGCTCGTGAGGTTATATGCCCATCAGGGGAAGCTAAATACATATATCATTCCCACCAAATTGCCCTCTAAGTATTTATGTTTCTGCCCATGTATCAATGCTGCTTTCACTTTCGGTTAGAGAAGATTCTCTTTTCAGGTAGTGACCAGTGGGGAAACTCAAACTCAGCAAAGTGCTGAGAAGATGTGGCAGGCGAGTGTTCAGCACTCAATGAGGTATCTCCTTCGTGCCCTCTGAAGCTCAGGGACCATTGTGGAACAGGTGGTGCAGAGAGTGTGAGAGCCACAGCATGGGTGAGGTGCTTTAGAACGCTGTCTTCCAGACACAAAGTGGCCGTTATGTTCATGACTTTGAAGCAGCTGTTGTTATCTGTACAGGACCCATATAATATTGGTGCTAATCAGCATGTTGTTATGGACGAGGGAGGGGAGCAAAAAAATGACATCATAGTAGAAGACGAAGTAGAGGGAAATTGGAAGCAGTTCAGTGGAGGGAGGCATGGGAGGGGGTATGAAGGATGGTGGGGGGAGGGGATTATGATCAGGGTACATTGTGTATAGGTATGAAGATTGTTAATGAATTAAAGCAACAACCAAAATATCATCCTGGCTACCCTGGGCAGAATGGCTTGTTGCAATAGAAACAGATCTCAGAGGGCATGGTAGAGGCCCAGGCAGAACTTGGAGGCTGAGCAGGAGTGGCAAAGAAGGCATGAATTACAATGCCAGCACAGACTTAGTGGTCGGTGAGACTTGGAGGATCAAGCAAGGGAGGCACTATGATGGTTTACCTCCGGTTATCAGTTTGGCAGGATTTAGAACCACCATGGAAGACAATTTCTGAGCATGTCTGTGAGTGATTTTTTCTACATTAGGTTAGTTGAGGTGAAAGGACCCACCCCCACTGTGGTCAGCACTATCCTGTGGGCTGGGTTCCTGGACCGTATGAAGAGGAGAAAGCGAGCTGAGCACTAACCGTTCGTCCAGCTCCACTTCCTCCCTGCTGACGTGGAGCTGTGCTGCTGGCTTCCGGCTCCTGCCGTGCTGCCCCTGCCATGACGGTCTCCACCCTCTGAAACGTTAAGGTGAACTAAACCCTTTTCCTTCCCTTAGCTGCTCCTGACTGGGTGTTTTGTCCCAGCAATAGAAGGCAACTGTCAGATACCAAAGATGGCCTGACTGTGGCAAAAGCTTTAGGGAGCGTGAAAGTGATATTTCCTGAGATGGGAGCTATTGTGCATCTATTTCCCTGCTATCGGAGGAAGTAAAACTCAGGAAGTAAAGGAAACATACAAGACCCAGGAAGGATATGAAACTTACAAGTCTCATAAAATAATTGAAGTTTACAAAGACTCAGGAAGATGCTGCAAAGAACAAGATTCATCTGTCCATCACTGGTCTTTCCCCAAGGTTATATAAGTAGAAAACAATTTTTTGCTGGCAACAGGGGACTCTGATGGACTGCATTGCCTATATGACATGCAGGCACTTCCAGAGATGCAGCTTTTGTGAGCAGGCTCTTTGGTGCCACAGTTGCCTTGGAGTTACCCATGATCCGATATGTAACTCCAGTAAGTGCACTGGTTCTCAGTGCTACAGTTGGGTTGAATGGTTTCCCTGGTCTGTGGTTTGCACCCTGTCTTGGGTGAATAGACATTCATTTGCATCCCCTCAGGAGGAGTCACAGAACAAGGAGACCCCTGGGGAGGGAGGCAAGGATAGGTGAAAAAAAAGGAGCAAAGAATTCAGTTTGGGGATCTCTCTGCTCCCATGAGCTTGCTCAGAGAGCAGCCAGAAAATGGAGTCTGCCTTGCAATTGGCCTCCACCACCTTCTTCTTCTCCCTACCATCAGACCACTGCCTGCTTGGAGCATACCCTGAGAGGAGTGGGCCTACACCTCAGGCCTGTGGAGCAAAACAGTCACCCAGTTTGTTGGAAGAAACATAAGCATAAACATAAACATAAGTGAGCAGAGAGGGTCCATTCTGCCTTCTTGCACCTTCAAGATCCCCCCACCATGCTAAAATCCTGAACGCCATCTGTGAAACATTTTCACCTCTCCTGGAAGGAGAACAGTGACTCTTCCAGGCACGGACACAATTGCCCTGAGAAATGCCCCCAACCTGGGGTAAACACCAATGTGAAAACAGAAGACATACAGACAGTGCCAGGGCGATCTGCAAACCCATACAGAGCCTTTGAGTAAATCAGAAACCAGTCCCCTCTGGGCACACATAGCCCCGAGTCATGTGACTCTGATAGTGGCCAGTATCTGTGAAAATAAAGGAAACATAACAGGGAGTTCTTTCTGGGACTGGGCAGTCCCTTTGTCAGAATGTCCCTGACAATAAATCCTGGTGCTTAAATGACCACAGCAGTCGTTTGCCGCAGCCGGAGACTTTGTCCTTACCCCTGATTGCTCTTAATCTGGTTGGAGAGATGAGATCCACATTGGAATAATTAGATTCTAGGATACCTTGGCTTGTCTTTGTGTGTGTTCGCATGGGAAGGCGGGGCTGTGGCGAAAGCTGGTGGGTTCTGTGACTAGAATTCAATGGTTTGGCTAAGTCCCTCCCGAAGTGCAGATGGGAACCCAGTGAAAGGGGAAGACCATCCCAGATGAGAGTGTCCCCACACCTTCCTCTGGGTGTAAGGCACCAACACCATAGTGGTCTGAAAAGGCAAGGGGAAAGAACTTTCTGGAAAGTCACAGTGGTCATCCACAGACAATACTGCTCAGGTACCTAAGCATAAAAGCTGGCAGAAAAAAATATTTCAGGAAAGTTCTTTAGAGGGCAGTGAAGCAGCCACCCTTTTTCCAGGAGTTAGGGAAGGGGCTGGGACAAGAGATAGCCAGAGCCTGCTTTCACATCAAGTTAAGAAATTTGGCAGCCAGAGCCAGCTGAGAAATGGGATGAGAGCTGGAAGAGGCCAAAAGGTCATGTAAAGCCCTTTCAAGTGGGGAGAGGCTTGCTTCTATTTAAAGGTGTTGGGAAAAGTCAGTGAAAAGGGAGACACTGTAGCGTGGCAGAGAGACCAGCTACACAGAGGAGAAGGGTCCCCTGGGAGTGAGGAGGCTTCTCACCTTAGAGAAGGGCAATGGCTCATTTCTAGACTTGGAGAGATGTGAGGAAGGCTGTGGGGACAGATGCAGTGACAAGTGAGGGCTCTTTGAAAGTACACATGAGGTGAGTATAAATTAGGGCAGCACTTGTCAAAATGGGACATTCACACACATCACCAAGAAGTCTACTTAAAGTCTAAATCCTGACTCAGTATGTCTGGGCTGAGGCCGGATGGTGCATTTCCAACTTGAGGGTAACTTACAGCTAGTGAAAACTGTGTGTGGTTTCAATGTAAAGTGCTCCCTACAGGCACATGTGTTGGAATACTAAATCTCCAACTGGTGGCGCTGTTGTGGAAGGTTGTGGAACCTTTAGGGTAGACTCCTGCTAAAGGTCCACATCCTGTCTTCTCTTCTCTCTCTCTCTCTCCCACCCTTACTCCCCCACTCTCTCCTGGTATGATGAGTTAATGCTGGCTTCCTGCTCCCCTGCCTCATGGACCCTTCTGTCTGGAACTTTAAGCTGACTTAAACTCTTCCATGAGCTGTCTGTGGTTGGGTATTTTGTCCCAGCAACAAAAAAGTAACTGATATACCTTAAGACGAGAGCACATGGAAGAGAGGAAATTGTCAATATCCTAGCTCAAAGAAACATTCTATGGGAAAATAAAAGCCACAGTCCCAGAGCAAAAGGGCTCCCAAACAGGAAAGGCCAACCCAGAAACACAACCAGTGAGATTTCAGCATGAGGGGGTGAGAAGTTCTCAAACAGGTTGTCTGCAGAGCTGTAGGTTTCCAGAGAAATTCAGGGCTTCTGTTTACTACAGTGTTCTTGAACCTGGGATTTAATATACCCAGCCAAACTATCAGCACCATGGTAGGGCGCCTTGTTATGAAGCATGACTTTGTCTTGCTTTGCAGCCTGGGTTGGCTTCAAACTCACTATCCTACCAAGTCCAGCAAAAGCATGACTTTTTGACTGGGAATCTTACGTATTCTGTTTCCCTGGGCAATTTTTCATATCATCTTTTAATGACATAATGGCAGTGTGAAATTCAGGAAAAGCAAGACTGTAATGTAGTATAGATATCCAGATCTGATTTTCTAACTTTAGCTAGAAGTTAATAGAAAAATGAGGTAAGAAAAATTTTTTTTAAAAGAAAGAAAAACAATGAGGCACAATAATTTAGGAATGTGGGTGGTCATAAAAATTTTAACAACAGAAAAGGTTGTTGAGTATGTAATGACCAAACAATAATTCAAAGTCAATGCATAATGAACCTGAGGTGTTCCTGGAAGCATTCGGCCATGTTGTATCATGGGCCTTGGTTCTGAACATGCAACACGCACACACCACACCCCACTGAACTTCACCTGAAGCACAGCTCGGATTCAAAGCATTGCACATTACCAACTGCAGTGTTTTTACTGTAAGTACAAGGTTTTCTACTCTTGCAGAAATATAATGGTTTAATTATGAAAAAAGGAAGACTTTAATATTTTTCTACTGTTAGAAGGTCTGATTTAAAAAATTACTACTTGAGTTGCTGATTTGAGTTCTATTAAAAAAAATAGTTAAATGTATTTTAGTTTAGGATTAACACAGAATTCACAACAATTTCTGAAATGACCCCAAGCATAATTCTGCAATTTTATATTTGTGAAAACAGTGTTCTCAGCTTTAGTGATTATAAAATCAAAATATTGATCAACTCTGAAAAGTATTGAAGATGCTCTGAGTCCTGCAGGCAGTGTCATATATTGAGCAAAGATTTAATTTTTTATGTAAAAATAAATAAGTATATACATCTCATTAGTATGCTTCATTATACACACAAAGAAATTGCTTTAAAACAAAATTCCTTTAGATTTATTCCCAGTAAATGTTTGATTTGTACATCTATTTTATATGCTATGAACTTAGGATTGTATAAAATATTTTCAGATTAAAAAGTGGTCATAGGGCTGGGAGACAGCTCAGTGGGTAAAGTGCTGCTGCACACGGATGAGGACCTGAGTTCAGATCCCTAGCACCCATGTAGAAGCTGGGCATGGTAATGTATGCCCACAGGCCATCCCCTGGGAAAGCAGACACAGAATGCTCCTCGGGGCTTGCCACACTAGTCAAATCGATGTGCTCTGGGTTCAGTGAGAAACCTTGCTTCAAAAATAAGGTGGAGGCTAGAGAGATCGCTTAGCAGTTAAGGTGTTTGCCTGCAAGGCCTAAGGCCTCATTTTTCAACTCTCTAGGTCACATGTGAACCAGACTCTCAGTGACTCAAGCACGTGAGGCCACACATGTGCACTAGGTGGTTCACGAGTCTGGAGTTCTACTGTAGAGGCTGGAACCTCTGGCACCCCAATTCTTTCTTTCTCTCTTACTATTTCTCCTAAAGAAAAAGGCCAGTTTGGGGGGCTTGCTTCAAAAAAAAATTAGGTGGAGAGAGGGGCTGAGGAGATGACTCAGTGGATAAAGTGCTTGCCACACAGCCATGAGAACTGGAGGTCAGACCCCCAGTGCCCATGCAAATGCTGGACTGTACCTGGATTCCTAGTGCCTGGCAAAGGAGACAGTGAATGCCTGGGACAAGCTGGCTAGGTAAAGTAGTCAAATTGTCCAGCTCCAGGTTCAAATGAGAGACCCTGATTCAGTAAAAATAAGGTGGAAAGCCATCGAGAAAGACACTTAATGCAATTTCTGGCCTCCACATGCATGCACCTATGTGCAAAAGCCCACAGATGTGAACATGCATGCATACCACATGCACATGCAAAAAAATAAGGGTTAGTGTGATTGATCTGTTATACTTCCACATTGGTCTTCCATACTCACCGGCACACACATGCATGAATACCTGCACGCACACACGTGTACCCACATCCATAAACACATATGCACATATATCACATACACAAATTCTGCTGAGGGGAGGGGTATGAGTTCCAGTGACCTCGGGTCTCTGCTTCCGTGTGGAGCTGGGATTACAGAGTGCGCGCTCACAGCCAGAGCCTGGGGATTGAACCCCAGCAGAGGCTCAGGTTTCCTCACGTCCTTGAGCTGGCACGGGAAGTACTCTTAACAGCTGCCCCATCTCTCCAGCTCTACGTGCGATTTGTAACTAGGTCAAAGCCAAGTGCAGAAAAACCCAATGCAACTGCCCTGACCTGCCACCTTCAGAGAGCTGCAGGCAGGCATCGGAGGGCGGGCCAGCACTTCCACCTGCAAGACGACAGGAGCCCAGACCTGGGCCGTTGTGCACGTCCCACACCCACAGTCATTTTCTTTTACAGGAAGAATTAGCAAACGTTTTTTTGTTTGTTTGTTTTGTTTTTCAAGGTAGGGTCTCACTCTAGCCCAGGCTGACCTGTAATTCACTATGTAGTCTCAAGCTGGCTTCAAACTCACAGTGATCCTCCTACTTCTGCCTCCCGAGTGCTGGGATTGAAGGCGTGCGCCACCACGCCCGGCTTGTAAAGGGCCATCTAGTTAACACTAAGTGTATTTTCAGGCCAAAAGGTCTCTCTTGCTACTGTGCAACTCTGCTATCATAATGCAAAAGTAACCGTAGATGGCATGCCAATGAAGAGGCATGGGTGAGTTTCAGCAAAACTGTATCAAAACAAATGGGGGCTGGAGAGGTGGCTTAGTGGTTAAGCGCTTGCCTATGAAGAAGCCTAAGACCGCAGTTCAACGCTCAATTCCCCAGGACCCACGTTAGCCAGATGCGCAAGGGAGCCACACGTCTGGAGTTGGTCTGCAGTGGCTGGAGACCCTGGCATGCCCATTCTCTCTCTCTCCTTCTGCCTCTTTCTCTCTGTCTGTCGCTCTCAAATAAATAAATAAAAAAAATAAATAAACTAAAAATGTGTTAAAAAAAAAAAAAGAAAAGAAAAGAGAGCCACGTTGAGTCACAGGGGGCCAACGCTCCTTCCATTATCTTGAAGACTGCCGGCATGTTTGAAACTGCTAAGAAATCATTAAGAAAGGACTCTTTAAGAAAAATGGCTTGACCTGCATTTGATTCCAGGATCTACAAAAAAAAGCCAGTGGTACATGTTTGTAATCCCAGGGCTATATAGGTGGAGGCAGGACGAACCATGAAGCTGGCTGGCTAGTCAAGCTTACTTAGTGAGTTCTAGGTCAGTAATAGATCCTGTCTCAAAAAAAAGGTGGGCAACATCTGAGGAACTACACCCAAGGTTGTCCTCTGGCCTCCACATGCATGTTCGCAGCCATACACGCACACACGCACACACGCACACACAATGGCTAGTGTTACTGAGTGCTTATTCAATGCCAGACCCGTTACCATCCCTTCCAATCTTCCCAACATTACAAAGCGGCTACTTTGATCAATATGCTTTCACATATGAAGAAATAAAGAAGACTGGAGAGGTGGCTTTAGTGGCTAAGGCACTTGCCTGTGAAGCCTAAGGACTCAGGTTCTATTCCGCAGAACCCATGTAAACAAGATGCACATGGTGGCACATGCATCTGACGTTCATTTGCAGTGGTTGGAGGCCCCGGTACACCCAGCCTCTCTCTGTCTCTCACTCTCTTTCTCTCTCTCTCTCTCTTAAATAACTCAAAATGTAAAATAAAAGAATTAAAGACTTATATCCTTCCGACATTATCCCTAACCCTACCTCCTGTCAAGCTTTCTATCTTGTCTTGCTTAAAATTTAAAAAAAAGTGGGGGGGGGGGCTGGAGAGATGGCTTAGCAGTTAAGGTGCATGCCTTTGAAGCCTAAGGACCTCCGTTCTATTCTCTAGGTCCTACGTCACATAAGCCAGATGCACATGGTGGATCATACAACTGGAGTTTGTTTGTAGTGGCTAAAGGCCCTGGCATGCCCATTCTCTCTCCACACCCCTCTGTCTCTAATAAATTAAATAAATTAAAATAAAATCTTGAAAAAGAAAGAAAGGAAGAAAGGAAGGAAAGAAAGAGGGCTGTCTTTTATCCCAAATGCTGGTGCATGCCATCCTGAAATGTAAGAGGAGTCATCTTTTATATGTACTGGCTTTTACGAATCCTGTAAAGTTTTATAAAGAGAAGAGTCCATTTCAGAAAGCAAGTGTGCAGGCCTCCTTCGGAGCTTAACTCAGAATGTACGCATTGTGCATAGCTGATGAAAAGTAGCCTTGGGCCCAACACTCATGGCGCTTTTGCATGTAATTAGCTTGTAAGACCTTACTTCATAGAAATGAGATGAATGCATGTGGTTATGTACTGTAGATATTGGTTAAACATTGGGTTAATTTTGAGGGATTAGTGAGTGCTTCCTGTAAATCCAAATATTGGAAAACACACATTTGAGGTGTAAATAGCTTCATTTGCAAGGTCAGGGTACGCAAAGGCACAGTCATGGGACGGAGAGGTTGTTCACACTAGACATGATTTCCCCTGGTTGTTCTGGTTGCATTGAGCATATGTGAGGCGTAGAGCTGAACATATGAAAATGCCTGCCTTCGAGGGGTTTGCAGTCCAGTGAGGAAATACAGAAGTAAATCAAAGGTCAAGTGAAATCTGTAGCTCAGTGTATCAGACATGTGGGGGTGCGGGGGGTGCTAAAAGAGAGGGGCAGGGCTGCGGACATTCAGCAGGAAGAGGGTGGAGAACAGGAGAAACACTGGGGGTCCTTGGCTGACAAGGGCAGCTCTGGGTTGAGTGATACTCAGTCTCAAGGAAACATGGGGATGAGAGAAGAGCAGGACCTTCAGTATTCTCCTCTGGCCTCCACACATGTGTGCACAGGGGACACACATCTGTGTGCAACCACACACATGCATTCACTATACACACATCACATCACACACTCTAAACACACACATCAGAAAAGGGAGGAAGGGCTGGAGTGATGGCTCAGTGATTAAGGGCACTTCCTGCACAAGCATAAGGACCTGAGGGGGCCCTGCGTTCAAACCTCCGGAACCCACATAAACAGCTGGACGCGCCCATATGCATAAGTAGTCTCAGTCATGTAGAAAGAGGAGACCAGGGCTGGGGAGATGGCTCAGCAGTTAAGGCTCTTACCTGCAAAGCCAAAGGACCCAGGTTTGATTCCCCAGGACCCACGTCAGCCAGATGCACAAGGTGACACATGCATCTGGAGTACGTTTGCAGCGGCTGGAGGCCCTGGTGCTCCCATTCTCTCTCTCCTCTCTTTCTCTGCCTTTCTTTCTGAAAAATAAATAAGTAAATATTTGAAAAGAGAGAGGGTTAGGAGTCCAGAGACCTGGGCTCATACACACCGGGCTCTGGAATCAGTAAGAGGCTCCATCACAAGGGAAGAGTAGGCAGGTGAGTGACGGAGGGGACCCCCAACATTCCCCTCTTGGACATCGTAGGCAAGCCCAGCATGTGCACACACCACATACGCACCACACCTACTACACATATATCGAACAACAGAGTAGGAACTGGGAGCATGTGAGCACGTGTACATGTGTGCTGGGCGGGAAGCCTTCAGGGACACAGGGGAACGCGTAGGCGGAGGCGCCAGGCAACCACCATGCGGGGTCAGTAACCACGCCTCTTTGAACTTCTCTCTAGAGTAGATTGCTCTTTCAGAGTGATTGGCAGCCAGCGAGGCCTCGCTGGTCAGATACCATTTAACCAGAGATGCTGTGAAGGCCAGAGAGTGAGCCCCTGGCCATTTGAACCGAGGGCAGTTCAAGCCCAAGAACCATCCAGAGCAAAGTCTGGGGGCAGGGCTGTGTGGGCAAGAGGGCAGGCAGCTCTGCTCGGCTCATTTGGAGCAGCCCCAATCAAAAGCATTCGCCCTGCCCTTGAAGGTGTGAGAACTTGGCTCTGGTGACCCTGAAGGGCAGATGGTCTGGTTTCCTTTTGTCTTAAGCAGATTATCCCCACCTCGCTCAAGTTAAGAGTTCATTGCTCTGTGATTCTGAATGGCCCTAAATGATTCTACATCCTTGTCCAATCCAAAGATCAATGTCCCAGCCTCCCAGAGGCAGGCTTCTCTGTGGTGTGTATGTTACTTAACGGAAGACATATTATAGCCGTTTCCAGATAAAATGACTCCTAGTTTTGCAACTACCACAAAGTACTCATTCTATTCCAACCAGCTTCCTCCTTCCTGGCCCTTTTACCAGCATGTTAGAGCGCCCTCTCCTGTCAGGCAATAGCGCTTGCCAGGAGGCTGGCCACCCTTCCCTGCAGCCTGTGCCTCTGAGAGGCTGAAGCAGACCTAGATATAAAACATTCCTAGCTTTCCTCATGTACTCACTTCCTGCCCCAGCCTAGCCTACATTTAGCAGTTTGATTGTTTAAAAATGCTGTCTCCTGTGGTCTCTTAACCTCTATTCTCTCTAGCTTGCTTCTGGCTCCCAACCAGCACGCCCTGAGCGTTTCTGCATCAGTTTGGATGGTTTAGGGATTTTCGCAGTCTCTCCAAATCTCCCATTCTCCTTTTCTAGAGAGGGAAAGGGCACAGGCAGGAAGGAACAGGTGCATGCTCCAGCAGAACAGCCCCAGGCCTTGAAAGCCAGGAGTCTAACCCATGGGATTTTGAGCCTTGGCATCGAGAGACTAAAGGTATAGATTGCCCATAGCCTAACCATGGACAAGCACTGCCTTTTTAGGTCCACCCTCCTAAGAGAGCACTTGGGAAGCTGAGGCAGAAGGTTGGCAAGTTTGAGGCCAGCCTGGGTAATACAGTGAAAACCTATTGGGAGAGAGCAAGAGAAAGCCTTGAAAAGACCCTCATAAGTAAACTTATCAAGCCAGCCCCTTGGCCTTGGTCTTCCTCACCTCTAGAACAGTGGGAAGTAAGCTTTTGGGTTTTTTGGCAACATCTGCCTGGTCTGTGGGATTTATTATGGCAACCAAGCTCGCAGGACAGGGATCTAGGGCCACCATTTTTCCAATGGAGATTAACAAACCACTTCTATCTATTTCATTCCTTCCCTTTCTCCCGCTTCAAACAGACCAAAATCAAAAAAAGAATGGTGCTCAAGTACTGGTTTAGATGTGAAATGTTCCCCCATAGGACTATGAGTTTGAACACTCGGTTCCCAGTTGCCGGCACTGTTTTGGGAGGTTGTGGTGCCTTCAGAACGGTGGCCTACCTAGCAGAAGTAGACCACTGGGGCTTTGTGCCTTGAAGGTAATATCTGCTTCCGGTTCCAACAGCCTGATCTCTGCTTCCTGACTCACCCTGACCTGACCAAACCATCCCCAGTCCACATTCCCAGCCGCCATGCCTTCCCAGCACACGGCACTGCTCCCTCTGACACCGCGGGGCAAAAGAAAACTCTCCTCCCTTAAGTTGCTTCTGGCAGGGATCCTGTCCTAGCCAAACAACTCATTTTCTTGGTTCCCTCTGGGTGGTGCAGTAATGCTCAGCCAAAAGTCCCTATGGCAGGGGAGTGGCCTTGCCCCAGCCCACCCACGTCACCCTGAGCCTGCCACCCCCCCCCCACCCCCCGCCACACCGGGAAGAGATAGTGGAACATAATGGGGCTGGGAAGAATGAACGCTCACTATTTCTGTTCTGAAACCCTGTCTCTTCGCCTGACTCTCCTCCAGTCTCTTTAGGTTTCCCTTCTGGGTTACATTGTGTCATTTCTCTGACTCACTCTAGTTTATCTCCAGCAAAACAGCCCCTGTAGTGGGCTTCACGGGGCAACTTGAGCTTCAGAGTTGAGGGAGTAAGTAAGGCAGGTATGCTTCTGTCTGTTCCTCCAGGGTGGCCCAGCTGGTCGCTGACTCCATCCCATGCTGGTGGAGCACTGTGTGGCCCTGTAACTGAGCACTCAGTCCCAGCAACTATTACGTCTGAGATTGGAAATAGGAAAATGTACACAGTAACCGCACCGAGAGGCTGATGCTGCCCAGCCTGACCTGTGTGTTTTGCACATGAAGTGGGGCTGAGGTAAGGTTCGGTGTCTGAGTATGGGGACCAAGGAGAATGGTGGCCTTCCGTGACAGCGAGAAGCCCTGCTTGCCAAATTGGAAGACACAGCCCTGAAATTATAGAAACTAACCCTTGGAGAAGCATAGTTGCCCATTTGACCTGAGAGTGGACTTGCTGCTTCCAGGGGCAGAGCCTGGGAGCTAGGGGACTAACCCTTGGGTTGTTTACCCCAGAGTGGACTAACTCCTAGCTACAGCAGTGCCTCAGAGAGAAGAACTAACCCTTGGAGGGTTCTACCCAAGGGTGGGCTAGCTGCCTCCAGCAGCAGCCTGAGGAAAAACAGACTGACCCTTAGGATAAACCAAGTTAGACCCACTTCTTCTACCGTGGTCGCCTGTGGCCACTCCTCTGACCTTACTGAGGTTGTAACTTCTTGTCCATCGGCACTCACTGGCATTTTAAATGAATAGCTGAAAAAAAGAAAACTCCAAAAACCTAATATGGGGCTGGAGAAATGGCTCAGCAAATAAAAGCTCTTGCTTGTAAAGCCTGATGGCCCGGGTTTGATTTCCCAGTAAATCCAGATGGACAAAGTGGTGCATGTGTGGTTTGAGCAAAGTGGAGAGCGTGGTTCTATCTGGGCTTCCATGGTCATGTTCCTAAAAGAAAAGTAACATTGCTTTTTTTTTTTTTTTTTTTTCGAGATAGGGTCTCACTCTAGTTCTGGCTGTCCTGGAACACTTTCTGTAGTCCTAAGCTGGCCTTGAACTCACAGCAGTCCTCCTACCTCTGCCTCTTGAGGGCTGGAATTAAAGGCATGCCCCACCATGCCCTGCTGAAAAGTAACACTTTAACCTAACACCCACTTGGAAGTGGAGGAGAAGCAGGGCGGAGCAGCCAGGCCTTCCTTCTCTTTTGAAAAGAATCCTATTGTTCCCAAGCTCTGCTCCTGTCCTCAATTGAGAGTTAAATGTACAGAAGGAAGCCTTCCAAAGGGACCTGGCCCTGGGGATGGGGAGAGATGGGCTCCAAATGAGGGAGAAAGTCTGGCCTGTCCCCAGAGCCTCACTGGAGAGCTGTAGGGGACTCCAGTTGAAAGGGGGTGAGATGGCAGGTGAAACCACATGGAACGGTGCGCGGCCCTTCTGATGAGACACCTGGGGCAACGTCACCCTTTCTAACCTCCTAAACCACGTGCTGGTGGAGAGAATGAGAGAGTGCCATCTGCAAGTGACTTTCCAAGGAATGACTCCCTCCCCAAAGTGGCAGGCTGCCTGCACAGTCTCCCTTAGGCTAGTAAAACCAGTGAGAAGAAAGCTGGGTTTGCATAAGCCAAGACCCCAGGAGCCTGAACCCTCCTTTCCATCCCAGATGGATGGAGACAGATTTGCTAAGAGTGGTGGAGCGGCAACCTCCCCTTCCTCCTGTACCTTGCAGGCATGCCTGGGGACTGCCGACAAAGACAGGAAAGCAACCGGGCACAGTGGCTCAGGCCTATAACCCCCGGAGGCCGAGGCAGGCGTATTGCCACAAGTTCAAGGCCAGCCTGGTCTACACAGACAGCCTAGACCCCAGGGTGAGACCCCGCCTCAAGACAAGCAAGCACCCTCTTTTTCCTACCCTATCTTGGGGATAAAGCTCCTGGGTTTGCAGGGCTGCCCACAGCTGTCCAATGAGTTCTGCTTTTAAGAAAGGAATAAACACAGTTCGGGGGGCTTGGGGAGCAGTCAGCTCAGACTCTCACTGCTGCAGATATGGGGATTGGCTGCAAGCAGAAGGACCCCTCCAAGGTTTCAGCCTGTGTCCATATGAGCTCCAGCCTCTCGGAACAGAGGCAGCTCTCTGGCTGGCTGGCTGGCTGAGAAGCAAGCGATTCTCTGGCAAAACTGGCTCTCAGGCCCCCTCTGTGTGCCATGCACGCAACAGCACCCTAAAAAAAAATCAGCTGTTCCTGGGAAGGGCCCGAGCTCTCAACTGAGTCTTCACAGCATGTGGGAGGGTGTGCGCCACCGTGCATCTGCACGTCTACGCGATAGAAGGGTGTAGCCACCCCGGGCGGGGTGGAGATGGGGACTGGAAAACTGGTCACACCTAGCTTGCCTGTCCCCAAATCCCTTCCAGTCAGGAGTCATCCAGGCAGAGAGGCTTGGGCCTGGATGGGGAAGCTGACAGGAGAAAAGTGACAAAATGTTGTTTGAACTAGGTGATTGAAAGACGGGGAGGGCAGGCTAGCTTTTTATCCATTTTCCCAAAAGATAGGCGACGTGAGAACAGAGGGGTAATGATGCAGTGGCCATGACCAGCAGCTATCAGCAGAGGCTCCGGGATGGGAGTGGGCGGGGCAGCGTCCACAAAGTCAGTGAGGGACCTGCCTGACCGTCAAGAACCAGACCGGGGAGGCAGTGGAGAGGACTCCAAGAAGAGAGGAACGGTGCGAGGATAAAGGCAGAGGCCTTTCTCCTTCCCTTCCCAGCAGAAATACCAAGCCTGTAGCGCTGACTTCTCCAGCGGGCTAAGTGCCAGGGACCAGAGTCTATAAGGGACCCATGAACATGTTTTAATTTCTTTTAAAGTCAGAGAGAGAGAGAGAGAAAAAAAAAAACAAAGACCATTCAGATGGAAGGAAATGTTTTAATATGCAATAATATGCTTGTTTGGATGCCAACCCAAATAAAAATATTATTTTTAATATTTTTTAATGGAGGAAAGGGTCCATGGAGGCAGAGGGGCCTGGGGCCCATGTATGTGCGCGACTGTGTTCAAGCTGGGCTTCTTGGGCCCCCAAAGGGCAAATTCTGCTCACTTCCCTGGAACACTGGGAGGAGTCCTCTTTTGGGGCCCATTCTTCTGCCCCTCGCAAGAAGAGCTCAGAAGAGAGAAGAAACAAATAATAATAATAATAATAATAATAATGCACACTTTGGGCACTAACTTCACTTTCTCGGCCTTCGGTGAGTCCCAGGCCTCCCTTTTGTCTCCTCCACCCTGAGCGTTTCCAGACTTTTGAAGTGCCTGACCTGGGAAGGGATAACTGCAATCCGCCGGCTAACTGACCCGCCCCCTCCTCCCAAGCCGTCCTCCGCTGTCCCCTGTCATCAGAGTCAAGTGGGGGGGGGGGAGGCGTTGGGGTGTTCCCCAGTTCCCCAGCTATGGGAGACAAGGGTGAGGCCTCAGAAGGAGGGATGCCCTGTTGAGGGTGGAGAGCGCGGAGGGGTGGGCGCGCCTCTCCCCAGCACGCTCCCCGCAGCCCCGAGGCCCTCTGGCGGGTCCCGGGGAGGCCGGGCACCCGCGGCCGCGCACACGGGTCGTGTTTCCGCGGGGCTCGCTCCCGGGCTTGGCTCGGGGCCGCCGCCGCCCCCTCCCGGCTGCTCTCCAGTCGCGGCCACGGGGAAGCGCTCGCCGCACCCCCCCCCCCCCCCCGCCCCGCCGCCTCTCCGCGTCTCCGCCTCCGCCTCCGCCGCGCTCGTCCCCGGCTCCCGCGGCCCCCGCAGCCCCAGCTCGGCGCACGCAGAAGAAGCGGCTCTCCGGACGCCGAGGCAGCCCGGGGAACAGGAAGGCTTGGCGGGCTCCGGCGAGCCGAGGCCATCGAAGTGGGCGGCGGCGGCGGCACGGCCGAAGCACCGGGGGCGGCCGCCGCTCCTCCGGACCCCGCGCACCGAGAACGGCGGGGCGGGCGGCCGAGGCGGCCCCGAACCCCCGAGCGCTCCCACCACCACCACCACCCCCCACCCCGGGGCAAGGGGTGGGCACTGCCAGCCGGCCTCCCCGTGAGCTCCGGCCGGGGCGCGGCGGAGGGTAGAGCCGGCGCGCTCTCTCTCCATCCTCGCGGCGGCGGCTGGAGGCTCCACGCCGGAGCGCCGGCTTCCAGCCCGGCCGCGGAGCCCGGCTGCCGTCCCCCGCCGGCCGGCCGCTGCTGCCGCCCGCCTGCCCGCCCGCCTGCCTGCCGGGGACATGGGCGCACGGGGCTGCGCGCCGGGCGGCACGACCGGCAAAGTTTGCTAACCGGAGGGGCGCGGAGCCGAGGGCGAACCCGGCGCTGAAGACCACCCCCCCCATACACCCCCCCAAAAAGGGACCTGGAGCCTCCGGATCCCGTGCTAGAGCCAAAGCGGGTAGGGGGTGGCTCGGCCCCGCCTGATGCCGCCTGCAAAGTTGAAGAGAAGAAAACTTCGGCTCCTGGGAGACTCGGACCGTTATGCTTGCTAACCGAGCCCCCCGAACCCTGCGCCCCTGAACCAGAGGCCAGGCGGTCGTGCCTGTGGCCGCCATCGGCTCGAAACGGGTCCCGGGGGGGCCGGGCTCCCGGAGCGGCGGTGACAGCGTCGGCCCGGAGAACCCAACCAGGGGGCGGGGAGGGGCGGGGGGCGGGCAACGTGGCCACCGCAGGAAGTTTCCTGAAGTTGTCCCCTCATTCCGGTGCTCGGCCAGCGACCCGGACGCTTCGCCGGGGCTGCCGTGCCTGCGAGGGGAAGCCGGGAGTCGGGGTGCTAAGGGAAGGAGGCGCCCCGAGTTTGAAGGGCGGTGTGTGGCCTCGGTCTCGGCGCTTGACCCTCGCCTTCCGGGTGCATCGCCCGCTGGGACTTGGACTGCGAGGAGGAGGAGGAGGAAGCCTGGGGGTCGCCGGAGCGGCCCCTCGGGGCGGAACGCGCCCGGGCTCATAGACAGTCTCCCGGGAGAAGGCGCGGGGTGCGGGACCCCACCGGATTATAAAGCAGCGTGCAGGGGAAGAACCCTCACTCCCCGGAGAACAATCCCGCCTGGCTGGCCACCATGGGGAAGCTGCCGATCTGGACTCTGCTGGCCCTGCATCTGATCCCTGCGGCTGGAGCCCAAGGTACAGGCGCCGCTCCCCACGTGGGACTAGAGGAGGGGGTTCACGGTGGGCAGGGGAGGGGGACCCGCGAGACCCCGCGCTCAGCCCAAGCAGGAGTCATCTCCTGGAAATCTCAAGACACCCCCCCTCCCGTTTCTCCTAGTTCTGGGGGCTTTTATTTTGGGGCTGACACAGTCTCCCCGTGACTTGTGGATTCTGAATGGAGAAGGTGGGTTCGCCCCGGGGAGGTCGTTCGGAGCATCCTAAGGGGAAGTCAAGAGGGGCGCTGTGGCGGTGGGTGCCCCCGAGCTGGGGTGGGAGGGGCGCGCCATTCCGTGCCTGCTCCGCTTCCAGCACCCGGCTCCGGCTCCCGCTCGGTGTCCGCGTGGACGGGCCAGGCCGTGCAGGACACACGCTGGCCGCTCTGGGGACAGAGGATTGGGCGGGCTGGCGTTGGACGAAGCTAAAGTCGGGAGCGGGGTGCCCGCTAGGATTTCCCTGGCGAGCAGTTGCCCTACTTGGCCGCAAACAGGAGCCCACGCCTGGCTGCCTGGCGGGCCACTGGATCTGAGGGTGCTTTGTGGCCTCGGCCTGGAGCCGGGCGGTGGGGCCAGCCCGGCGGGGGTGGGGGGGGGTGTTCCCGGGAGGTCTGGAGCTTGCATCCCACCCACCTCCAGACACACCCATCTGCCCGCCCCTGTTTTCAGCCTCCGGCGCTGGCTGCATTGCCTGGCAGACTCCTCTTTGACCTGTGGCTACCCGAGCTGCCTGCCAGCCAGGGCCGGGAGGTGTGGAGTGGGAGTGTTGGGAAGGGCGTGGAGGTGTGATCCATCCTCTCCTGAGACAGATGTCCATACATCTCCCCCGTTCCCTGGATGATCCTGGCCAGGAAGGGCGGCTGCATTGGCGCTTTCCTGCCTTAGAGGTTCCTTCGTGGATCCAGGCAGCGGTGCCCACGGTGTCCGAGCGGCGCCTGCTGGGGGCGGACGGAGACGAAGTCTAGACTGGGCCCAGGACTCAGGGCCTCTTTCCTCCCTTTCGGCCTTTGGTCTTCCAGGCTCGGAAGGAGGTGGGGCCCAGCTAGGGACACCCTAGTGGCTGGTGGGGGAGGGGCGGCAGACTGTAACCTGTAACCCCAACAGAGTCAGTCCACCACTGGGGTCGCAGAGCCTTGGGGAAGAAGGGACCCAGCGTTTCTAGAGTCAGAGATGAAAATGATCAGCTCTTGCTCACAGGGTCGAGGGGAGGACTTTATGAGGTAATTTAGGTAAAAGCGCTTCGAAATTTTGTAACGAGCTCTATAAATGTAAAGTAATAAAAGTTATTATTTTTATGGTCATCGTAAAACCTCCCAGCAGGCAGGGACCTCAGAGGTCATTTTGTACCGGTAGCCATTTAACTGATGGGGAAACTGAGGCCCTTTGCGATTCAGTGGCTTGACTAAAGCCACTCTGAAATCTGGGGTGGGAATCAATACTGAGACCAGAGGAGTTCTTTAAGACCCACTCCCAGACAACTGTAGCCAAGGGCTCCTTGTATGGGGGCCGTCATCGTGGGGTCCCAGAAGGACAGTGATGCTGGCTGAGTAGGAATGGATGGCCCTCTGAGCACCTCACTGGGTTTTTCTGAGGTGCCCATGTGGTTAACTATAAAGTCAGGGTGGGGTGTGTTATGCGAGCTATCAGTGTGTGTGGAGCCTTCTAGCTGTTTACTGCAGATTCCAACAGCCACATGACTTGTCTTTTCCAGACAGGTGGCTCATCACCAATTGATCTTCCCTCCAGGACCAGGCCCTTATAAAAACAGAGCCTCCAGGGGCACCTGGTGGCCCCTCGTTCAGGTTCTTCCTGCCTCCTTCTGACACATTTCTACACGCGTTCATCCTCCCGAGGTCAAAACTCTACCTGTCTGGCTAAAGTTATGGCCTCTCAACCTGTGCTGCTTGCCGGAGAGCACAGACCCTCCTGGCACGATCACTGAAGGCCATTCTGATTGATGCATGCTCTCTCACGCTCGCGCGCGCTCTCTTTCTCTCTCCTCCCATTTTTCCTGGTTGCTGCATTTTTTGAGTGTCAGGCTGCCCAGGCCCCTGCTGCTCCTATTACACTCTCTGGCTCCCAGGGGGTTTGTTTGCCACTAGTGGGGTCCTTCTTGCCATTTGTCTCCCAGATGGCAAACCGTGTGGAGGATTATGGGAAGACCAGCTCTGTACCCCAGATTGGAGGCAATGCTGGGTTTGTGTGTTGTGTTGGAATAGTGGGGTGAGGGTACAGGGTCATCTCTTAATCTGTTTTTGGGATCAGAGTGTCTTTGAGTCTGAGGCCGTGACGTTCATCCTGCGGGGGTAGATAAAGCAGCAGCGTCACTTCTTGAGCCCCTGGGGCCCATTCTGCAGGCGTGGCACAGTAAGAGACCCAGCTGGCTGCTCCTCCCTTGAGACAAACCTCGGTTGGATTGGCCACTACTTTGAGATTTTTTTTTTAATCCAGATTTTGCCTGGGTTGTTCCCCAGGTGTTGGACTACGCTACCTCACCTGGTTATCTTGAAAGACACATTTGATCATTTCCCTCCAGATGGATGTCTTAGGATTCCAACTTACTTCCCAGACAAAACATAAGGATGATCTAGAAAGCACATTCTTTCTGGCAGTGGAAAGAAAGGGCTCTCATGGCCTGGCTCTGCCACCAGGGCCAGCGGTAGCTCTGGAGATTTGCGGTGAGACCTTTAGCCACTTGAGTCTCTATGTCCTCACCTGTACATTAGGAGTGGCAGCCCCCTTCTTGCAGAGTTGACATTGCTTGGAGGACGGGTTCCTGGGGAGGCCTCCGAATGAGTGCTGCACAGAGAAGCTGCCACCTGCCCTCGGTGACTTCCTTGGTTAATCTGCAGCCACGAAGCTCTGAGCTCCTGGGAGGAGTACAGATTCGATGGTCCCTCCCTCCCGGATGCTGGAAATCGAGGGCCTGGCGTCCTGTTTTGTTTTTACTTGCTTGTGTGCATGTATGTGCCCCTGGTGCTCGTATTAGTGTGTGCATGGCGTAGGCATGCCTGTGTGTCCTGGCGGTGCCCCATACTTTCCCCTGCAGTGGCCCGGGCCGAACGATGGCTGTCCCCATTCCATCATGCTTCTGCCCGTTCCTGTTCTCTTACCGATAGCAGAGCTTGCTGTTTTTCCACAGCCCAGGCAGGCTATTCCCTGGTCTCTTTGCTCCCCTTTGCAAGATGGGGGTACAGGAGTGCATGGCCACGCCCAGCCGTCTAGGTGGAATCTGGAAATGGGAAATTGGAAGAATTCAGACACCGCTCACACCCTCAAGCTGGCCCAGGATGCTCACATAACCCCTGAGCCCGAGGCTTGTGTTTTACCGAGTGCCTCAAGGGACTTCACATGTGACTGTGAGGTGTTTGCTGCCACGGGGCATCCTGGCCCAAGTGGCTAGAAGGAGGCCAAAAGCCACCTAGCCAACTGGTTCCAGAAGGTTCTTGCAAGAGAACTGTGCCTGGGAGGACAAACAAGGGGGTGTGTGAACAGAGTAAACCAGACAGGGGAGAAACCCTGACAGAGTCTTGGAAACTCCAGTCTGGGGGGGGTACCAGAGGGAGAAAGTTTAGTGCTAGGAGCTAATCACAATAAAAGCCAAACAGCACGCGAGGGAATGGGATGAAAGTTTAATTACATGGTATGGCTAAGCTGTAATTATTAATTACTGACAGCAAAAAATAACTTATTGATCAGGGCCTCTTGCTAATTACCAGAAGGCTGAGTGTCATGCTTGCCTGGGGCTCAGCTGTCAAAAGCCGCACACAACAGTGGGGTGGAAAAGGTCCTTACTCCCTCCATATCCTTCACCCCTGCCCCTGCCTCTCTCACCCCGGGAAGCCCTTGGCATCAGCTGGGAAGTCTAGAACATTCTTGGTGTGTGCTGAGATGATTGATAGAATTTGGTGCTGGGATGAGGACTCAGGACCCCGAGCCAGAGGTGGCATCACATGGACGGACAGCCTGGATCTGCTTCCCTTTCATGCATGTGCATTAGTTCAGCAAATACGTATCGACCGCCTCTCCCCTATGTCCTCTACAGAAAGCCTGGAGTAGGGGCCAGGAGCCTCGTTACCTCAGGGAAGGGAGGCTGGGAAGGAGGCCAAATCACTTACAGAAAGACCTGTGTTTAAGCAGGGCCTGAATGGCCGACTTTAAGATGGTGTGTTAAACTGCATATTGGTATAAATTTGACCTTGTACTCCAGAACGCAGTTGGGCTGTGAGCTAAATAAAGGTGAAGAAGAATGGGCTTGTCCCCTGTCCTAAGAAGCGAGCAGAGTCCTTGCATTGGACTTGAAAGGCACAGGAACAGTCAGTGAAAGTATGTTTTGCCCGCACAGCCAGGATAGATGGACATGTGGGTTGGCTTGTGTGTCCTCGGGGATGGAGAACTCACTACCTCCTATCAGCTGCTTCTTAGACACTGTCTTATATCGATGGGACAGTTGGCCTCCATGTGGTTGGTCATCCAAGGATTTGATTTAAATAAAAGGTCCTCTGCTTGGCTGGAAGCCACCAGCCCCTCACCCCGCCCTCCGATTCAGCTGGGCAGAGAGTCAGGGGACTGAGCCGTCATTGTTGCCGGGTGTTGCTGAGCCGCCGTGAGCTGTCCTCCCTGGCTGTCTCCCCTGCCCCCCGAGTTGTTGCAGACGGCCCTGGAGCTGTCTAAGCGGCAGGAATTAGTCATCATAATTTTGGGCCTTGGGATGCCAACAGCAACAAGTGGGTCAGGAGCCACTGCCCGAGTGGCCTGTTGCCCGTGAGGGGATGGAAAACAAGCTGGTTGCCGGGACATCCTGGCTTCCTTCCCATTGCTGTGCCAGCCCCTCTGCTGCCCATACACCCGGCTGAGTGAGATAGGGCCACTGATCCTTGCTGGTGAGGGTGCGCCAGGGCTGCCTGGGTTCCAGGTGTGGAGGAGACGAAGGAACTGTGACTCCTGTCCGGACAGAGTCCTGGCAGAAAGTGTGGACCAGGCTGGGGCTGCGCCTGCGCCTTGGGAGCCCCTTCAGATACAGGGACAGTCAACAGGCCAGGGCCTCGCAGCCTTTGAGTCCTGCTTCCACCGTGGGGTGATGCTGAATTGAGTCTCGATTTCTTCATCTCTGAAGTGAGGGGTGAAGAGTCCCCCCTGCCCTCTTCTGCCTGGGATTGGGATGATCCCAAGGCACTGGAAGAGCCTTCCTCGGGACCCCTGACGCACTGATGATTGACTGGCCAGTGACCAGGCCCCACCTGACTCTCCCAAATGGCACAGAGCACAGGGCAAGGGAGGAACGAAGGAAGAAAAGCCATTAAAATTTGATGCCACTAGGAAGCGATCAGTGGCCTAGAGGGGCCATGAAATTTTGATGTGACAGTCCATAGGGAAGAAACCATCACTGTTGGCATGTGGCTCAAGCAGGGGCCTGAGCTTCTTGGGTGGACACAGAGACGTGGGGGCAGCAGGGGCCAGGGCACCTGAGACCTTCCTGGGCACGGCTGGAGACGCAGGCCAGAAAGGCCACTGGTGTGTGGTCTGGAATCGGAGTGACAGGCAGAGAGGCATGGCTGGGCACCTGGACACATGGGTGGACACAGCACAGTGTGGACCCTGTGAAGAGTCTGGTACAGGTTCCCCACTTCCTGCTTGAAAGCAGCATGTGACACCGGAAGTTTGGACAGGAGTGCGCCGGCTGCTTTCGGGGCCCGCAGACATGGGCAGCGCCCTGAGTTCAAGTCCTGCTCATCATTTCCTGCTTGAGTCGCATCATGTTGGGTGACTAACACCGGCTATGTGTACCCCGATTTCTTCATCAGTACACTGGGAGGAACAGACCTCGGGTTCCATTGCTGGTGGCAGCGGTTGATGAGCTATGCTGAGTTCTTAGACACGACTTAGTGTACAGTCATCCCTCAGTGAGTGCCTTCACTCCCCCGTCACTCCTGTCTTCATCTTGGTGGTAAGGAAATAAGGTGAGCTTTGGGCATTAGATATGTATGCCCTATGGCCTCAAAATCTTCTGTCCTTTTTGTCCTCCACAAGTCTCCAGTGACATCTAAACTTTGGATATTAGGGATTTACTTATTAGGCTAAGGCATTCTTGTCCCCTGCTCGAAATGTGAATATGCCACAGCAAACCTACATAGTGAGCTGCTGTCTGCTGTGCAGACCTGAGAGTGAATATTTTTACTGACTCTTTCCCAAAACCTCGAGTTTTATCTGGGCAGCTCTTCAGCCCGCCCTGTGAAGGAAGCTGACCAGAAAACACTCTTCCAGTTCCAAAACCTTCGGTAGCTAGCAAAGAACATTTAACCAGTGAAAAAGGGACGGTGACACGCAAAGCCCTAGGTTCATTACCCCCTCCCTTGCCTGGAAGGATTAAAAACACCCACAGCTGTGAGGATGGGTTGCTCCTGAACACTGCCACTGAGCTAGCAAAGATAGTCACCCTCCGGAAGTGTTTGCCACTCTGTTTTGGGGCTACAAGCCTAAGGGATCTATCTGGGAGTCATCTACTGTGACTCTAGGATTGTCCCCAGCTCCCTGGCGACGAGATGGCCTCCCCTCTCTCTAAGGAAAGTGAAAAGTTCCCCCTGTTCTCCCTTTGCTTATTTACAGGGTCTTAGCCATAGGTTCTGAGGCCAAAACCTGGCTCGTCACCCCCAGCTCACAGACACACCCCCAACTCTGTCCCTTTGAACTCCTGTGCCATCCTTGCTCCAAGCTCAGCCTTTCCTCCTCCACAAGCATCCTGGCCCTTCCTCTCTTGTCTCCTCTACAGATCCAGACTCCATCTGTCCCCACCACCCCATAGTTGAACCCCACCTGGAATGCAGCCCCAAAAGTTTCCACTCCCCCTGCAGGGCCGTGGGCTGGTTGCCCCGTCCTCTCTGGCCTTAGTGACGCTGACTGATCTTGTAATGTGTGTGCGAGACTGATGTCTTTAATTATAAACTCCTGGAGTCTAGAAAATAACGCTTCCTCAACAAGGATGGAGATATTCGACTTCAGTGCTTTCCCCCAATGAATGAACTTAACCCTTTAAGGAGTGTACTGTGAGGGCTTTGAAGAAAGGAGCCAGTAAGCGACAGCAGTGTGGTCCTTGAGGCTTCCGTGGAGATTTCTTTTGGGTCCCTCTGGGCATGTTGGCCCATGGGGCGAAGGGACCGTCACTGGAAAGGCATGGGGACCGCCACGGTGGAGAAGGATCTGGCCATGTGGCCGGAAGCAGCTCACTGTCCATCATGTGCCCTTGTTCTTTTGCCTATTTTATTTTCTAAATAACTGGACATTTGCTTTCTACTCAAGGTTTATCTGAATTCTGTTCAACAGGCAGAGAACGCGTCAAAGCCCGCCGACACTGTGTTGGGTCCTACCGTTGCCTTTCTAGACCCCCCCCCCCCCGGCCGGAGTATATAGAAAACCCTACATGAGGCGATTTCTTGGGTGATGGCTTCCGTAAGAGTCTATGATGCCTGACACAGACATTCTAAGCTTTTGTGTTTCATTTTTCTTTTCTGTAATCTTTGCAAGCAAGTACGTCCCAGACACAGTGGACTGTGGGCCACCCTAACCACTTGCCACACCTGGTCTGTGACAGTGACGACCTTGAGGGTGGTGGGCATGAACACTTGGCTGTTGTCCCTGCCCAGATGCCTTGCCCCTTGGGTCACAGGTGTGCCTCAGTTTTTTCAGCTCCAGGCCACTGGAAGCCTGTTTCCTAAGGCCTTCCTCTGTCCTTTCAATTGGGATTGGACAAGTCAGTCAGTAATGGCATTTTCCAGAGCTGGGGGGACAGAGCCCTGAAGAGGGCCGCAGACCCCCCCTTGGGGAACTGGGCCCCAGTACAACTGTCCTTTTCATTTGGGGGTGGTGTCAGTTGCTTTTCCAATTGCCGTGACAAAACACCTCACAAAAATAACCTAAGGAAGGAGGGGCTTACTGTGGCTTAGAATTTGAGGGAATCGTCCTGTGCGGCAGGGAAGGCACCGTGGTAGGAGCGGGAGGCAGCTGGTCACATTGCACCCACAGTCAGGAAACAGGAATGTGGGTGCTTAGCTGGATTTTTGCTTGTTTTTTTTTTTTTTCCTTAATTTAATTTATTTATTTGCAAGCACACAGAGAGAGAGAGAAGAGAGATAGACAAAGAGAGAATGAGCATGCCAGGGCCTCTAGACACCCCAAACGAACTCCAGACACATGTGCCCTTTATACATCTGGTTTACCTGGGTCCTGGGGAATTGAACTTGGGTCCTTTGGCTTCGCAGGCAAACGCCTTAGCCACTCAGGCCGCTTTCTGCTTTTTACCCGATCTAGAACTATGGTTGACGGAAGGTGTTGCCCACACTCAAGGTGGGTCTTCCCTCTTCATTTAATTAAACCTTTCTGGAAATACCTCACAGACTAGAGGTGTGTTCCCATGGAGATTTTTAAATCCAGTTAAGGCACAGTGCAGGTGACCCGTCATCGACGCCCAGGTCTCTTCCAGTAGCCGACCCTGGAAGCAGCCGACCTGCCTTCTTCGTCTCTTTCAGTTGACCTTGGCAAGTTGCTGAGTGTCACTGAATGGCAACCCTAACCATATTAGACCATTCCTATTCTCCGGCCAGCTTCCTTCATAGGTTGGGATTAAGGGCAAATGGCATGCCTGTGAAAACTGCTCACATAAATTTGAGGTTCGTGGAAGGACCCAGTAAAAGACGTGCTGTTTGGCCGGCACAGTGGGTAACAGCTCAAGGTGTGGTTTCACATGGCATGTTCACACACAGCACCTAAGAGCCCACCCTCCTGCAAAGCTGAGCTTTAACTGTAGCTGCCTCCCTTGTCACAGCTCTGAGCACCGAGCTTTCTCCAGTACCACTTTTGGCTTGGCTTGGTTTTGCTGTGGCGTTCATGAGTGTGCACGCGTTCATGTCTGGGCACGCAAGTACATGTGAAGACCAGACGTTGATGTCAAGCGTCTCCCTCTGTCTCTCTCCACCTTATGTACTGAGACTGGAACTTTTTCTTAATTTTGAGGGGGGGATTTTTTACGAGAGAGAGAGTGAGAGAGAGAGAGAGGGAGAATTGGCATGCTAGGGCCTCTGACCTCTGCAACTAAACTCCAGACACATGCGCCACCTTGTGCACACGTGCGACCTTGCACGCTTGTGTCACCTTGTGCACACGTGCGACCTTGCACGCTTGTGTCACCTTGTGCGTGTGGCTTACCTGGGATCTGGAGAGTTGAACATGGGTCCTTAGTCTTCACAGGCAAGCGCCTTAACTGCTAAGCCATCTGTCCAGCCCTTTTTATATTTTTAAAATATTTTTGAGCTGGGCGTGGTGGCCCCTGCCTTTAATCCCAGCACTCAAGAGGCAGAGGTAAGAGAATCACTGTCAGTTTGAAGCCACCCCAAGACTACATAGTGAATTCCAAGTAAGTCTGGGCTAGAGTGAGACCCTACCTCAAAAAAATTTTAAAAAAGGAAAAGAAAGAGAAAGAGAAAAAAATTTATTTTAATTTATTTCTTTAGCTTTATTAATTATTTAATTTATTTATTATTTGCAAAGAGGGAGGAAGGGAAGAAGGGAGGAAGAGAGAGAATGGGCACATCAGGACCTCCAGCCACTGCAAATGAACTCCAGACACATGCGCCACCTTGTGCATCTGGCTTACATGGGTCCTTGGGAATCAAACCTGGGCCCTTTGGCTTTGTGGGCAAACACCTTTCCTCCTAAGCCATCTCTCCAGCCTCAGACTGGATTTTTCACTGAACCCAGAGCTCATGGATTCACCTTAGTCTAGCTGGCCTGCTTGCCCTGGGATCCGCCCGTCTCTGCCGCCCACGCGCTGAGACCGTAGGCACCTGCCGCCAAGCCTCACACTTACGTGGGTCTTGGGGATGTGGGCTGTGGTCCTCATGCTGCCGTAGCTGTCACTTTTTACCACACGGAGCTGGCTCCTCAGCCCACTAGTGCTCCTGATCAGGTACCATCAACCCTCCCCATGCCTTTCGACGTACTTGTGTCTCCCGTGTTCCCTCCGGGCATGAGCCTGGCCTAGCACTGGTACTTATCTCTAGCTACCCTGGCACAATGCCTCAGAACCCAGAGTAGAGCAAGAGTGTGCCCAGTTACTTAACGCCTCCTGCCCAGTCAGCCTTGTAGTCTTCCTCCCTGTGGGCAGCTTGCTTGGCAGTGGACCACTCTGCTCAGCCTAGTGACCCGTGTACTCCTCATTTTGAGTCCCTCTCCCAGGTAGGGCACATGCCTGAAACAGGGGGTGAGCTGGGAGGTTGTGGGGGGGCGCTGTTGAGGAGGGCGGGTGGGGGGGAGTTCCTCATTAGCTCTGCTCCAAGCTCGTTAGCAGTCTGCACATCACTGGGTGAGAAATGGCTGTCGTCAGGATGGTAATAAACATGCTCCTGTCAGCATTGATGTGATTGCACTAATGAAGAGAAATCAGCCGCCCAGGGAAGGTCCCCCGCTGGCTTTGGCTTCTGGTGTCCGGAGCATTCTGTCCACTGTCCGTCCTCCCCCACCTGGGGAAGAAGCAATGGCCAGGCTGTGGGGGAGAAGAAAGGAGGTGTTGGTATGGAACTCCTTGCTGCTGAGGCTAATCTTTGGAGAACCTAGAAGGTTCTGGAAGCCATTGAAGAAAAGGCTCACAGTACAGCCCTAGGAAGAGAAAGAGGGGTGGGGTTCTGAGGTCCACAGCCCCAGCTAAGGCCTGGCCAGAGCAGTCAGGAACAGCCAAGGGATTGTGGTACTTTTGATGTCTCAGCCTCCCTTACAAGCCTTGGTTTCAAAGCAGCCTGCAGGAAGGCGTGGAGGGAACACAGGACCCATTGTCTGTGTCCCCCAGCCTGCCACCTCGCCTGTGATGTTAGAACGCATTGTGTCTCCAGGAACTTGGAATGCCCGGCCCCGGGGAACGGGGAGCAGACCTCCAGCTCAGCTTCTCCTCTGCTGTGCTGGGGAAGAGCCCCAGAGGTACTGGGCTAAGGCCAAGCCAAGCCTCCTGGGTTCTGAGGGGTGGTGAGAAGGAAGGGGGCTCAGGCTTGTCCCCATGTCAGGCCCTGGGGCACTTGGGCACTGGAGCAGGCAGGAGGAAGAGGGTGAGGCTGTGTCTTAACATCTGGAGCCTCGAGATTCATATTCGTGGGCTCAGATGTTACTTGCCAGGAGTGGTCCCACTCCAGAGCGGCGGGCTGTTAGAAATGCAGGTCCTCGCCCCCCCCCCCATTAGGCCTCAGACGCATCAAGTCTGAGGGGGTCCTGCTACTCAACATTGCTAGCAACTCCTCATGTATTTTGCTGGCACAGGGACCCCACTTTGAGAAGGCCCAGTATAGAGGGACAGCCTGGGTGGTGCCCCAGTGGTGGCTGGTCTGAGTCACTTCTGCCCAGGTGGATTATGCCAGCTTCTGCTGGCAGATGCCTGTGGAAAGCTTAGTTGGTCAATATGTGAACTTGGCCTGTAACCTTGCACTTGGGTGATGGTTACTACTCAGTCTTCTTTATCTCGGAAAGTTCTTGCTCTTTGTGTGTGTGTGTGTGTTTATATGTGCCAGTACTTATATGTGTAGTGGGTACATATGCACGTGTGTGCTCATCTGTGTGGAGGCCAGAGGATGTTTCAAGTGTTATTCCTCAGGCCCACCCACCTTTTATTTATTTATTTCTAAGATTAATTTTTGGGTTGGAGAAATGGCTTAGTAGTTAAGGTGCTTGCCTGCAAAGCCTAAGGGCCCAGGTTTGATTCTACAGGTCCCATGTAAGCCAGATGCACATGGTGGCGCATGTGTCTGGGGTTCGTTTGCAGTGGTTCTCTCTCTCTTTCCCTCCCTACCCATCTATCTGTCTCTAATAAATAAATAAATATTTTTAGAAGATTTATTGTTATTTATTAGAGATGGAAGAGGGAAAGAGAGAGAGAGAGAGAATGGGCACACCAGGGCCTCTAGCCACTGCAGATGAACTCCAGATGCAAGAGTCACCATGTGCATCTGGCTAACATGGAACTTGGAGAATCAAACCTGGAACCTTAGCTTTGCAGGCAAGCACCTTAACTGCTAAGCTACATCTCCAGCCCTATTTATTTATTTTTAATATTTTTAACTAGAGAGAAAGGGAGAGAGAGATTAGATGTTCTGAGGCTTTCTCCCACTGCAAATGAACTCCAGATACATATACCACTTTGTGCATCTGGCTTTACATGGGTACTGGAGGAGTCAAGCTTTACAAGCAAGTATCTTTAACCACTGAGAAATCTCTCCAGCCCCAACCACCCTCCTCTTGAGACATGGGGTCTCTTACTGGCCCATAACTCAACAATAGGTTAGACTGGCTGTCTAGCTATCCCAGTGGATCTGTCTGTTGCCACTGGGATTACAAGCACATGCCACCATATCCAATTTATTTTATATGGGTTCCTGGGGACTGCACTCAGGCCCCTCATGCTTCAAGGTAAATCCTTTACTTATAGAGCTATGTCCTCGTCTCCAGAAAGGTCTTGCTCTGAATGTCTGTTAGCCAGTTTTCTCTTATTGTAACAAAATATCTGAGCTAATCGACTTAACTAAGTGAAAGGATCATTTGGGCTTATAGTTTTGGAAGTTTGGGCACTTGGCCATGTTGCTTTGGGACTGTGGTGACACAGTGCTGCCCATCAAAGAAATCTACTGGCGTTCAGGAAGTAAAGAGAGAGGAAGAAAGAAAGAGGAAGGGGACTGTAGAGATGGCTTAGTGGTTAAGGCGCTTGCTGGCAAGACCAAAGGACCCAGGTTTGATTTTCCAATACTCACGTAAAGCCAGATGCACAAGGTGGCACACATATGTATTTGGAGTTCGTTTGCAGTGGCTATTTATCTGCCTCTCTCTTTCTCTTTGTAATAAATACATACAATATTAAAAAGAAAGAGAAAGGGGACATTATCCTAGTATCTCCTTAAGGCATACCTCTAGGGACCTGACTTCTTCCCACAAGGCTCTACTTCCCTGTGTGTGTGCACGCGCATGCTATGATGCACTGTGGAGGCCAAAAGACAACCTTGGGGTGTTGATCCTCTCCTTCTACTTGTTTCAGACAGGCTTTCCCTGATTTTGGGCTGATGGGTACGTCAGACTAGCTGGCCCCATGACCTTCACAATTCTCCTGACTCCCCCTCCCATTGGCATAGGCACTCTGGATTATAGACACATGTGCCAGTTTTGAGTCTTGCTAGGATCCAAACTGTGGTTGGCATGCTTGCACTGAGTCCTCTGCCCAGCCCCAGGTTCCACTTCTTAAAGGTCCCACTGAGTCCAGTGGCACCTTAGGCTGGGGATGAAGTTTCTAGTACAAGGGGCTTCGAGGCTCTTCTCCAAACCACGTCACCATCCTTTCTTAAAATATATGTGACCAAACCAGCCCAGAAGCTCCTGGCCTGGGAGGGAATGAGCCCGGCTGAGTTGAGGGGTAACAAAAGCTTCTTGCTCCCCAGGTATTTTCCAAGTTTCCACTGTATGCGGTGGTGCGGTGTCTGGATCCCAGCAGAGCCTCGGGTGGCTTCCCAGCCTCAGGGCACTTCCAGTCCAGTAAGAGAGTCAGGCAAGTGGTCCATCAGGAGGGACAGTGTGAGAGGTGCTAGGTGAAGGTAGGAACCCCACAATTCCAGAGGTGATCTAAAAATGCTGCCCACAAGAGTCTTCAGAGGGGAGGAGACTGACCCCAAAGCCTGGCCATAAGAAATGGGTGATGTCCCCATCTTCCTCAGAGACCCTGGGGGCTTGGTGTCCATCTGCATTGTTTCCAAGTGGCATTTAGGGGCTGGAGAGGTACACTACGTGGCTCCTGACTGCTTAGAGCAAATGGACTTTTTTCCCAACGAGGGATCTCTTCCCAGGTCTCTGCTTGCCCTCTTTTACCCTTGTACCAGCTTGTAGAAGACACGAGCTTCAGAGCTAGGGAGGTGGCTCCGGGAATAAGAGTGCTTGCTGAATCCCAGCACTTGGGAGGCAGAGGTAGGAGGATCACTGTGAGTTCGAGGCCACCCTGAGACTACAGAGTGAATTCCAGGTCAGCCTGGGCTAGAGTGAGACCCTACTTCAAAAAAACAAAAAATAAAAACAAAAAAAAAAAGAGTGCTTGCTGTACACACCCAGGGGCTTGAATTCAGTTCCCCAGCACCTCAGGACATGGCCACACGCATCTGTAACCCTTGCTGTATCTCGTGTGCTTGTGTGTGTGCGTGTGTGTGTTGGGGTTTGAAGACCTGAAAATCGGTGGGGCCTGCTGGTCACTCTGACCATGGTCAGCAGCTCCAGGTTTTAGTGAGTGCGTCTCAAGGAAATATAGAGGAGCCCAGAGAGGAGGACACCTGATGTTGTCCTCTGGCCTCTGCCTGTGGTGCGTGCATATGCCACACACACTACACACACACACATGTGTACATGCACACATACACAGAGAGAGAGCATACAGGCTTCAGGAAGGAAGGGGCAGGATTGAAAGCTGGGTGAACAGTCCCACTTCAAGCGTGTGATAAGCAGGTTCAGGTGTGATAACAGAAAGTGTTTGGGGTTTATAGATTTCCCACCTTCCTTTTCCTCTGGTCCAAGGTCCTGAAGCCTCCCTAAGGGATGACGAATGAGCTCAAACTGTACTCTGGGAACTCCGAGACTCATGGTGAGGATCACAAAGGCCTTCTGGGTTAGGAAGGAGGATGTGAAAGGGAGTGAGGTCCCTGGGTTTCACATCCCCTTTGCAGGCTCCGCCCACTGGTTTTCTGCTTCGGTTTCCCTGGTCCCTCCTCTTCCACCCCAACGCTAACGCAGGAATCTGAGCTTGGTGCGCGCGTGGTCACATCCCCACGTGAGAGGTGGGCTGGGTGCAGGTCTGGGCAGTCTTCCGCGGAGTGGGGGGGCGAAGGCTGCACCTCTCTAGAGTGTGGCGGGTCTGAATGTTCTTGTGAAGTTAGGCCTCGGGGAGGCAGGAGTGGTCCTGGAGCAGCACAGAGAGAGCCCAGACTTTCCACACAGACTCCCCTCTGCCACCGCACAGCCTAGCCACAGGCACTTGAGGTCTTGAGCAGGAATTGGGGATCCTGCAGCTCTCCTTGATAATGTTTCTGGAGTCACCCAGAAGTGAGGTCGTCGTACCAAGAGGCTACGCTGACCTTTGCCACCTGCCGACGTCCTTCCTCAACGCCGTGTGGGGCTCCTGCTTACGTCCTTTCAATGTGAGGAGACTTATTCCCAACCCCCCCGTAGTGATCAGAAAATGGAGGCGCCGGGAGCTCCAGCAACTTTCCCAGAGCGCCGGATTCCAGGACAGATGCAGGCACCGGACTCCGAGCCTGTGTTCTCCACTGATGGGCCGTCGAGGAGGCTTCCTGCCTTCCCTTGAGCCTTTAACGAGACTCTGTTCCCATAGCTGGTCTAGAACTTGGCCTAGCTGTGCCCCCTGAGAGGCTGATTGGCTTCAACCAAATCAGCCAGGCCCCTCTGCCTCCGTTAACTGTGGGTTTAAAGTAAATGACCCACTCCCTCACACTCAGAGCACTGTCTGTTATCCTGCAGGGAGTTGATCTAGCATGGTGTCTGGCCTGTGGGACACTGCTGTGAGTGACAGGTAACTTCTGTTGTCTTGTCGACGTGACTGGGTGAAAACTAGGGCTGCTGTGGCATCCAGCCAGCCTCGTGGACTGAGGAGCTATGGGGTTCTCTCTATATATACGCAGGTGCAGATGGCATTGTTGGATTGTCCGGCCAGTAACATGTAATCTGACCTCATAAATCCTCTTTGTAATATATATTCATTCTGTGGGTTCTGCTCTTCTAGAGAACCCTCACTAATGTATCCTGTAAGCCCAAGGCACTTCCTTTTAAAAGAATTTTTAAATTTAATTTTTATTTATATTTGTTTATTTAAGAGTGACAGAGGAGAAGCAGTAGAGAGAGAGAGAATGGGCGCGCCAGGGCTTCCAGCCTCTGCAAACGAACTCCAGACGCGTGCGCCCCCTTGTGCATCTGGCTAACGTGGGACCTGGGGAACCGAGCCTCGAACCGGGGTCCTTAGGCTTCACAGGCAAGCGCTTAACCGCTAAGCCATCTCTCCAGCCCTCTCCCCAGGGCACTTCTTTGGGAGCCTTGTCCTAGCCCGAGCCCACTGCGCCCTTCACCTACCTGCTATTCAGTCAGCCCGACCTTACCCTAACCTTACACCGAGCCCTCTCACCCCCTCTAGCAATCTCAGTTCTTAGCGCCCACAAACAGATCACCCTGGAACTCAGCTTCTGTGGGACAGGGTGGTGCTGAAAGATGACAGCTGACGACGGCACCATCATTGTCAACATCACTGTCTAGGCCATCCTGATCAGACCATCTTGGGTTGACCGCGGACGTATCTAAATTGTAAGACATGCTGTGATTTCCCGTGTCCCTAAGAAAGACAGAAGAAAACAAAAAAGAAAGAAAGAAAGGCTATTTCAGCCATAACGTGCATTCTGACTGCAGACATATAAAAATGAACAAAAGAAAAAGGTGTCTTTAGAGGGTTAAAGGTGTTGATGGCAACTGTGTGCCACTTGCCAGCCTCCCTTCTCAGACCCTCATGTCCTCATGAGTTTGCCTGTGCCATCCTAGCAACCAGAGACCTGAGCAGTCTGGAGGCACAGAAAGTGCTGGGCACTTAGTTCCCACCATGGGACTCCCCAGGACATCATGCATCCTGCCAGGACACCACTCTTGGCTGGGCATAGGCAGGACAACAAGAGGCCATGGATTAAGAAACCACCGACAGGGCTGGAGAGATGGCTTAGCGGTTAAGCGCTTGCCTGTGAAGCCTAAGGACCCTGGTTCGAAGCTCGGTTCCCCAGGTCCCACGTTAGCCAGATGCACAAGGGGGCGCAGGCGTCTGGAGTTCGTTTGCAGAGGCTGGAGGCCCTGGCGCGCCCATTCTCTCTCTCTCTCCCTCTATATGTCTTTCTCTCTGTGTCTGTCGCTCTCAAATAAATAAATAAAATTTTTTTTTAAAAAAAAGAAACCACCAACAGACTGCAGCCTCCTCCCCTATTCCTGGCACAGGGGCTCTAAGCCTGTGGGTGAATCGGGCTGCTCAGGGAGTCCAGACATAGACCAGGCTGCCCCTGGCGAGACCCCTGCTTTGGCCCAGGCTTCAGAAGACCCTCTCCTCCTCCCACTGGCTTTTTGAATGCACTGGGCCTGAAGGAGCCTCTTCCCGCTCTGTCCTGGCCCACGTCTGGATTCCTTCCTCAGCTGTGCCTGATGCCAGCACCTGTCTCCTGGGGAACAGAGGCCCCTAGGGGTAAAAGTTTGGCACGGGTGACTGGTGGGGGTGAGGGAGCCAGGAAGCCACCCCTCCCCACAGCTGGGACTGCCTGCCCCAAACCAATTTATATCCACTTGGCTTCTCCGTCCCCCTTCCACTTTGGCCAGTTCAAACAGGGGAGTGAAGGACTGGGCTGAGAGTCCACAGAGACCTTGGGGATGGGCTGGCAGAGCTGAGCTCATCCACCCGGCTCTTGGGGCTTGGTGTGGAGGTTTCCTTAGAAACACTAATGTCCCAGGGCAGCTGCCCTCCTTCCCTGCCCTGGTCAGTTTGCTAGCCTGTTACCAAAGCCCAACCCAGAGGCTAGGGGAGCCACTCTCTTTGCTTTAGGCTGTTCCTCTCCCAGTCCTCAGCGGACCCTTACTTGCTGGGGACATTTTCCCACGAACTCCAGGCCTTGTGACTCTGGTATTATGGGTGTTTGGGGCTTGTAGTGGCCCAGCTCCTGGCTCAGTGCTGCATAGTCACGTCACAGGAGCTGGCGTGGATGAAGGTCCAGCCAGGTGGGCATACTTTTAACTCACTGGCAGAACCATCTGCATCGTTGGCAGGGCCTGGCACAAAAGTTTATTTTATTTAAAAAATTTTTTATTTATTTATTTGAGAGCGACAGACACAGAGAGAAAGACAGAGAGAGAGAGAGAGAGAGAGAGAGAGAGAGAGAATGGGCGCGCCAGGGCTTCCAGCCTCTGCAAACGAACTCCAGACGCGTGTGCCCCCTTGTGCATCTGGCTAACGTGGGACCTGGGGAACCAAGCCTCGAACCGGGGTCCTTAGGCTTCACAGGCAAGCGCTTAACCGCTAAGCCATCTCTCCAGCCCACAAAATTTTAAAAAATGGTTATGAATGTAAAAATGATGACCAGGCAGGTTGGTGTGACCCCAGACACCCCAGATCTCTGGAAAGTCTGGCCACTGGGGAATCCGTTTTCCTGCTGTCCTTTTCCTCTCACAGGGATGATGGCGTTCAGGGGCCCCTCTTGTCTCAGACCCCGGCATGTAAGGGTGAGACAGAAAAATGGTGAACAAGCCTGGAAACTCCCCAACAAAGCTCTCCTGTTTCATGGCGGGCGCGGGGAGGAGGGCCTGCGTCCAGAGCTCTGGTGCCTGCGTGTCTGGTCCTGTCAGGTGTGCTCTGCTCTGGGCTCTGGCTCCTCAGCTCCTGAGAGGCTGGCTTTGATCCCAGCACACACCCCAGCAGGGAAGCTGTGGGATCTCGGGGAGACTGTGCTGTGAGGTGGCCGAGGATTGGCCAGTGAGTCCACTTTCCATCCCCGGAATAGGCTCCTGAGACAATAATTAACAACAGCTAAGGGTTACTACAACTTGCGCTTGTTTGCTGTTTCTGTCCACTAGCCGGTGGCCCATTGCTTTAGGGCCTGTGGGAAGGCAGTGTCCACAGCAGCCGTGCATCCCAGCTCACAAAGGAAAGGAAGAGACCAGGGTTCTGCAGGTCCCTTCAAGCCTTCCAAAGGGCATGCCCGGATGATCCAAAGACTTCCCACTAGGACCCACCTCTTAAAAGTTTCCACCACCTCCCAACAGTGTGGAGCTGGGGTCTCAGCCGTTACCACATGGGCCTTAAGGACACTCAGGACCCAAGCGAGGGCTGCAGAGATGGCTTAGTGGTTAAAGTGCTTGCCTGCAAAGCCCAAGGACCCAGGTTCGATTCTCCAGGTCCCACACGAGCCAGATGCACATGGTGGTTCATGTGTCTAGAGTTTGTTTGCAGTGGCTGGAGGCCTTGGTGAGCCCATTCTTCCTCTCTCTCTCTCTCTCTCACACACACACATATACTTTCCCTCTCTCTCTCTCTCTCTCTCTGTCTTTAATAAATAATAAAAATAAAATAATTTTTTAAAAAGAGAGAGATCCAAGCTAAAGCACTCTGAATGCATGTATCCTTTTTTTATCCAGCCTGAGTTTTTGAAGGACTGTAGGGAAATCCTGCAAATTGGGCAGATGGTCCCTTTGTCTGCTGGAGGCACAGAGGGCCTGACACTTAGGTGCTCAGTCATACTGCTTTTCTACCTCAGCTTTGGTTATTCCAACCAGGTAGAGCAGGGTCACCCAGGGGTCTGGACGTGCCTTTCCGAGAGCAGCTCAGTACTCACACCAGCAGCCGCAGAAGCAGCCAACTGAAGGCCCAAACTGCGGCGCCTGGGCCCCCACCCCAGTCCTGCCCATCAGCCTCCTCCGCTCTTGAAGGTGCCCCAGTTGGCGGGGGGGGGGGGGAGTGCTTATCATAGTCTGGGAAGCACTGGACTGCCTGACTATTTTAGGAGCATAGAGACCTCCTCAAAGTCCAGTGGTCAGCTCCATCCACTTTCCCAGAGTATGTGTGGAGGAGAGCTTACAGGTTGCCTAAGATGGGTCGAGTTGGAATCCTGGTTTTCTGTGTCCCCTATTCCTGCCCCCAGCCAGCAGGATAAAGGATTACAGCCCAGCCCTCCTCCTGGAAAAACAGTCCAAGGACCCCCAGATTTATTAATGGCTGCTTAAAGGGCCGTCTTTGGGACAGGAAGAACATGAGAAAGGATCACCCCTTAAGTACACAAAACTGAAAATTCTCCGGGGACCAGCATGGGAGAGCTCTGCAGGAGCCATCGCTTATTTAAGCGCAATTCCCTACAGAGCCAGCGCAGAGCGGCTCCTTTAAACAGCCAGCCCTGTGCGGAGGGAGCTGAGGGTGTCAGACTTGGGAGGCTTCTGGGGAGTTAGTTGGCCCTGAGGGGGTCAGGGGCCCGGTATCAGGTGATAGAAGGCAGCCAGGCCCATCCCCATACCTGCAGAGCAGGGGAGGAAACAGGACCGAGTTAGCTAGGTGCAGTCATTTCCCCCTCACTCACTTGCTTCCTTTTTCCTTCCACCGTCTCTGGGTCTGTGCTGAGGGCCAAGGGTCCCTATTCCCCCACCAACCAGCCGATGAGGCCCCCGTTGCCAGATCAGTGGCGAACCACCAAGTTCCTGGGTAGAACAAGAGGCAGAGTGCTGCCATGTCTTCCCGATCTGAATGAACATCAAGGGTGGTAGTAACTCACTCCTTGAGGGAGCTGGGAGCAATAAATAATCACCTATCAGGGCTCTGAGGACAGGCTGTGCCGGGCAGTTGTCAGGATATAGACACAAATAAGACGGGAAGCCATGTCCAAATGGGGGAGAGAGGGCGCCTTGCTGGGGAAGTCGGGAGGACTTTGGGGAAGGTGGGACTTTTGAACAGGGAACAACCCCGAGATATGTCGCTGTGAGAATGTAGAGATGCAGGCTTGTGGCAGAGGTCACCACGAGAGCTCGAAGACAGTCAAGATTAAGCTGGGTGGGTGCTAAGGACTTGGGAGATCAGAGCCTGTGAGGCTGGAAAGCAGACCCACCCCGGCTCTGGGCGTGAGGACAGGGCCGCCTGGGCGTCGTTCCTGGACCACACCAGATCTACGCGTTTCTCTGTGGTCCTTCTGAGACCCTTGTCCCAAGGTAGAAAAGAATCACGTCCTTGTGTGAGTCACCGTAACCCAGGCGAGACCATAGCTGGGTTTTCAGCACTTCCCGCTTCCCTTCCACTCAAATCTGAACTGGAAAGCTCTGGAGGAACAGGAGGAGGCTCCAAATGGAGCCTGGTTGCATTCATGACTTCATAGACACTGTTGTCACCTTCTGTGGGAGCTTGAATGTGTATCTCCCTCATGGTCTCAGGTGTTATTAAAATTAAGTTTGCACCCTGGGCATGTCCCAGGGGGGTGGATTCACAGGGAAGTGTGAGCTGTGGGGGTCCTGCTGCGGGAGGGTCCTCCTTGCTGGCTTGTGGTGCTGGGCGTGGTTGGGTCTCTCTGCTTGATAAGCCTGGAATAAACCCCCTTCTTCCCATAAACCATGTCTGGTTTGCAAGTTCATGCAGCAACGTGAACTATAACTACTGCCCAGGACCTGCACAGCACCGGGCGCACTGATACTCTGTTCTAGATGTTGAAGGAATGCAGGAGGCCCACACCGCTCCTTAAGGAGTTGGCATCTAATGGTTGCTGGAGGACAGACGGGAGACATCTTCTAAGGGGCGTAGCCACTGGTAAGTTGCGTGCAGGCAACCTAAACTCAGTGGCTCACACAGAAAGACACCAAGATATAACAGAAACTGGATGAGAGAAGGTGTCGTCCCCTTTGACCTCTGTGCTCACAGGGAGAAAAGTACTTGGGCCCGTGGCTGAGCAGGAGGAGAGTGGGAAAAGCCCTCTGAGGCTTGGAGATGTGGAAACCCGCGCACGTCCCTGGCAGAGCAGGCGGCGCGAGGGTGAGGACACGTGGCTAATGGCAGTGCCCGGGTCTGTGCCGTGCCCCTCCTCTTGATTCTGTTGCTGGGACACACAGGACGGGCAGCTAAGGAGAGGACTCAAATTCTTCTGTCCTTTCTCTTTTGCCTTGGTTTTCAGAAGTTGGACCTTTCGGTTTCTGCTTGCTTCTTTAATCTCTTCAGATTCAACCATTTATGGCTGGAGCGGTTGAGGCGCTTGCCCACAAAGCCTAGAGATCCAGGTTCAATTCCCCACTACCCACATAAAGCCGGCTGCACAAAATGGCACGTGCATTGGGAGTTCATTTGCATCAGCTAGAGGCGCATGCTCTCTTCTCTTCTCTTCTCCCCCCCCCCCCATGTGTGTGTTTATCTGTATCTCTGTGCTTGAAAATAAATAAAATATTAAAAATTTTCTGTATATTTTTAAGTATGTTATTTCTATATTACTCTTTTGGCAAGTCATCCAGTGTATTTTTAAATTTCATATATTTCATTTTCAAGTTCCAAGATTTCTACCTGGAAAAATATGTGTGTGCATGTATGTGTGTGTGTGTGTGTGTGTGTGTGTGTGTACATATTCACATAATTTCCAGCTCTCTAGATACTCTATCATTCATACATATCATTCTAGATATACTGTCATTCATAAGGAGCATATTACTGTTCATCTCACTGAGTTATAGCTGCTTTAAAATTTGTGCCTGCTAATTTCAACATCTAGTCATTTCAGGGTCAGTATCCTTGATTTCCTTTTTAGCCTGCAGAGGGGTTGTGCTTTCATGGTTCCTTGTATATGTGTGTGGTGTGGGGTGTGTGTGTGTGTGTGTGTGTCCTGGGCACGGGCATTGCAGTTTGTTCTGGGGAATCTAGATTTGGTTCTGTTTCTTCAGAGTGTTGACTTTCTTCTTGCTTTAGCAGAAATTTGTCTATCTGCTCTCTTGGGTCTTGGGGTACTGGTTCAAGGTCAGTTCCATTCCCTTAGCCTCCACTGGGTTAGTGCACTCTTCCTGAGTATGAGTGGCTTACAGTTCAGCCAAAGATTTAGGCAGATTCTGTCCGTAGAACTGGGGGCCCACACTTCATTTCTTTCTTTGATCCTCCCTTACTTTGAGGTAGGCATGTTTGCTTTGATCATAGACTGAGTTTTCTGTGGTTGCTTTAATTCATGTGATGTTCCTATGACATAAAACTAAGCTTCTCTTTTGATGTGTGTGTATGTGTATGATGTGTGTGCACATATGAGCACACACATGTCATAGCACAAATGTGGAGGTCAGAGGATAAACTTGGGGGGGCTGGAGAGATGGCTCAGAGGTTAGGGTGCTTGCCTGCAAAGCCTAAGGACCCAAGTTTGATTCCCCAGTACCTACATAAAGCCAGATGCGCAAGGTGGTACATGTGTCTGGAGTTCTTTTGCAGTGGCAGGAGGCCCTGGCATGTCCATTGTCTCTCCCCACACCTTTCTTTCACTCTCTTATAAATAAATAAATAAAATATTTTAAAAATATATTTTATTTATTTATTTATTTGAGAGAGAGAGAAAGAGGCAGAGAGAGAGAGAGTGAGGAAGAGAATGGGCATGCCAGGGCCTCCAGCCACTGCAAACGAACTCCAGATGCATGTGCCACCTTGTGCATCTGGCTTACGTGGGTCCTGGAGAATCGAACTAGGATCCTTTGGCTTTGTAGGCAAACGCTTTAACCACTAAGCCATCTCTCCAGGCCAATAAAATATTTTTATTTATTTATTTATTTGAGAGCGACAGACACAGAGAGAAAGACAGATAGAGGGAGAGAGAGAGAATGGGCACTCCAGACGCGTGTGCCCCCTTGTGCATCAGGCTAACGTGGGACCTGGGGAACCGAGCCTCGAACCGGGGTCCTTAGGCTTCACAGGCAAGCGCTTAACTGCTAAGCCATCTCTCCAGCCCATAAAATATTTTTTAAAAGAAGACAAACTTGGGGTACTGGTCCTCTTCTTTCACTTTGGTTGAGACAGGATCCCTGTGGCTGTCACTGTGAACACCGCACTAGCTGGCCTGTGAGCCTTGAGGATCTCCTGACTCCTCTCCCCGTTGTCGCAAGCGCACTGGGATCACAGACGTTCGTACCTGGCTGCCGTGGCTGAGGAGAACCACGACTCTGGCCGCCAGGCTTGGGCAGCAAACACTTTTAACCACTGAGATAAGCATTTTAACGTGAACACTTTGGTGACATTTAGTTCCTCGCCATGTTATATAAACACTACCTCTGTCTAATTTCAATAACATTTCTGTATCCCCAAAAGTAAACCCTTTACTCACTAAGCAGCTGTTCCCCATTTCTCCTTTTTCCAGGCCCTGGCAGCCACCCATCTACAATCTGGATCTGTGAATTTACTGCAATATTCTGGATGTTTCATAAATGTTGAATTTTGTGTTTTGGATCCTTCATTTGAGCATGTTTTAAGGGCCACCCGTATATAGCATGTATCACTACTTTTTTTTTTTTTTTAAGGAAAGAAAGGGCTTATTTTTGACTTGTGGTTTCAAGGGGAAGTCCACCACAGTAGGAAAAGCCTGGCAGGAGTGTAGAGGAGCAGAAAACATATCACATCTTCACATCATCAGTGAGGAAGAAATAGGAGGGAGAAAGGAATGCCCAGTGGTCATTGTTATAGCTGAGTAATAGGCCACTGTGTCTATCACAGTGTTTGATTCATTTGCTGATGGATATTTTGGAATATCTGCTTTTGGCTAGTGTCAGTAGGGCTGTCTGATTTTATCTGAACACAAATTTGACAACCTGATCTCCACTCTTAAGTATATCTCTGGGAGTGGAATTTCTGAATCAGATGTTTGTTTTTTTAATCTGAACAATTTTATAATCTTGCCAACAATTTACAGAGTTTTCCTATCTTCACACCACAATACTCATTATTTTTCATCTGTTTGACTGTAACTCCTGAAGGCTGTGAAGTGGTGTCTCATTTATGGGTTTGATTTGTTTTTAATCTTCCGTCACTTTATACAGACTTTTAAAATTAATTTGTAAGTTAGCATACAAAACCACAGGTCACGCTGTGGCATTCGCATCCAGATGTGTCATGACGCCTTGTTCTACTTCACCCCCTTCCCCAGCGCCGTCACGCCTCCTGCGCCCCTCGCCACCCCACTCTAGCTGACTCCCTTCCTCCCACCCAACAGTCTCCCCTCCCACTCTCCTCTGCAGGTCACACAGAATCCATCAGGCGTCTTTGGTTTGCGTTTCCCTAACGAAGAGTGATTTGACCATCTTTTCCAGGGCTTGTCGTTTGGCCATTTTTGTATCTTCTGGAAAATTTTTAGAGGAATCTGGTTCTTTGTTCACTTTCCAGCTCTGCTGCTTGTGTTGTTCATGTTCCCTATAGATTCTGTACATTCTTTGCCAAACGTAGGACTTGCAAATATTTTCTTCCTTTCTGTAAACTTGTCTTTCCATTTGCTGGATAAACGTCCATTGATTAATAAGAGTTTTTATATTGATCAAGTCTGACTTAACTATTTTTTTCTCTCTAGGAATCTTATCCAAGTGTCCATTGCTTAAACTAAGATCATCAGGAGAGTTCAAGACCAGCATGGGCTAATAAAATGAGACCCTGAAATGCCTGCTTTCTTCTGTCTTATAGCTCAGTCCTGCTGTTAAATAGGTTGACTTATTTGTTACTTTTTTTTTTTTTTTTCTTTTTGAGGTAGGGTCTCAGTCTAGCCCAGGCTGACCTGGAACTCTCTCTTTAGCTTCAGGCTGGCCTTGAACACATGGTAATCCTCCTACCTCAGCCTCAGATGCTGCAATTAAAGTCGTGGGCCACCACACGCAGCTTGACTTAATTTTTTTTTTTTTAAATATGTGAAGTAAGGGCTTGTATCATTACTTTCTCACTGCTGGGGAAAAATACCTGACCAGAAGCTGCTTAAGGAAGAAAAGGGTTCATCTTGGCTCCCAGTTGCAACGGGTGCAGTCTATCATGGCAGGCGAGACGTGGAGATAGGAGCAGGAGGCTGGCTGTTCACATCACGTGTGCAGTCAGGAAGCAGAGAGCAAACAGGAGGTGGAGTTTCTAAAGCCTCAAGGCCTGCCCCCAGTGACCCACTTACTGCAGTTAGGCTCTTCCTCCTGAAGGTTCCTGAAGGCTCCATGCCTTTCCAAAGAGCACTACTAGCTGGGACCAAGTATTCAAATTCATTAGTCTATGGGAGACATCGCATATTCAAGCACTACAACAAGACTCAACTTTGTGTGTGTGTGTGTGTGTGTGTGCGCGCGCGCGCACGCACATGTGTGTGTGTGCATCTCATTGTTGAAGAGATCATTTGTCCCTGTGGAGGCTCCTCACAGCCTTGTCACGCATTCGTTGGCGGTCATGGTAGTGGCTTATTGCTGGACTCTGTTCTGTTCCATGGTTCTCTGCGTATCTCCATATGACCATGCCACACTGTTTGGACTGCCACAGCTTTGTTCTGTTGGAAGTTTAGCTCTCTGGGTCATACTGGCTTTATCATGCTGTCAACCTGAAAGCCATTGAAAATGTTGTGCCATTCATTTCTTCCAAGTGGCATGTCCCTCCAGAGCCTGCCTGCTGTGCCTTCCAGTGGCTGCTGCCAGGAGAGTCACTTGGCATACCCTTCACCTGCCTGTCCCTCTTTGCCCACCATTGCTTACCATGGCTCGTGGTGAGATGGTCTGGGGACAGTAGTGGAGGGGAGGGAAGCTGCCTGTCCAAGTATTGCTTCTTCTTGTTGGGCCTTTGCTCCCTCAGTCCCCTTTGCCCTCGGACGCTAAGTGGCCTATAAATTATAGAGAGAAGTGCCGTTTCCTGTCACAGTTTAGAAATGGAGACTCCTTCCCTCACCCCCTAATTTCTCAGCCCTGTCCTGTTCACACAGAGCTTTGCAGTGACTCCTCTCTGAGTAATCAAAAGGCCGCAACTAAGGGCTAGAGAGATTGCTTAGTGGTTAAGGCATTTGCTTGCAAAGCCAAAGGATCTGGTTCTACTCTCCAGGACCCACGTAAGCCAGAGGCACAAGGGGGCACATGCATCTGGAGTTCATTTGCAGTGGTTGGAGGCCCTGGCGTGCCCAATCTCTCTCTCCCTCCCTCCTCTCTCTCCCTCTCTCTCTCTCTCTCTCTCTCTCTCTCTCTCAGATAAATAAATAAAATATATTTTTAAAGGCTGCAACTCTAAGAGATCAAAGGAGTGGTTCCTCTGTGTCCCCTTCTGTGCCATAGTCCTGGCCTGGAGCTTCCCGGGAGGGTCTCTTTGGGAGACTGGATGAGTCCACAGACAATTGGGGCTCTCCTTTTCCACAGAGAAAAACAAGTTGGCATGGATGGCTGTTTCCGTCCCTAGCCAAAACTTGAAGTATGACTGGGCCAGGTTTAGGGAGGTAATTCAAAGGGACATTCCTAAGTGTGTGTGGGGGGTGGAGGGGAGGTGCTGTCTTTACAATAATGAATGGGCTTTGTTCATTACTGTTTTCCGTCCTTGCAGGTGAATGGAGCCTGTTGTTTCCAGGCCTTTCTATGGTGTCTGGGGTGATTTGAAGCCTCCACTCTGTCCCTTTCTGGCTCACCCCTCTGAGGGACCTCTTGGGACCTCCTGCACTTCACGTCCCTTCTCTGCTAGTCATAATTCCCGCAGGAGAAGCTCGGCCTGGTGTTGGCTCCTCCATTCTGCTTGGCTTTAAGACACTCACGTCTTGATGTGTTCCCAAAACAGGGCCACTTCCCTGTTAGGTTTGGTTGGGTTTTCCCGGATCCCAGAGGCAGAGAGGGGTAGAAAGGACGACTTTCAGGCTCCCTCTTCTTCCCATCCTTCCCTCCTGGAGGTAGATCAAGGATTCCTTGGTTAATGGGCATAAAGTGCTTTGAAAACATAAACTGTTAAGTGGCACCAGGGACGAGCTCACTAATTATTTATGATTTCAGGAGAGCCAGTTAATTCACCAGGAGAGGGAGTTGCGTTGGTGGGGGAAGGCCGATAAATCATTCAAGAGGCCACAGATAGCAAGGACCCCTCTTCCCTTACCCCCACCCACATACAGTGGGGGTTTTGCAGGACGGGCACATTTTCTGAAGCTGGGGACATGTTCTATAGGCTATGCCACATGCAGCCTTCCTCCCTAAAACGCCAGAGTCCTCTCCCTGCCTCAGACCAAGCCTGTGCTCAAAGAATGATGGACTCTGTGCCCCTTAGCACTCTCCAGGGAGACACAGCAGAGGCTTCCCTGAGAAAAGCCCACGGGCACACTCCCTGGTCTAGCCTCAGGAAAGCCTGCCAATGGTCAGGGATGGCCAGGTCCTTGCTGCTGCCACTGAAATTCCTGGTCCACTCCCTCCCTAATGCAGCCTTTCACTGAGGGCAGCCATCTGACCGACAAGTGGGCGCCTAGCCGTGGCCACTTGTTGCTTCTGTCACTCAGTGAATATTCAGTGACTGTTTGCCAGCGGACTCCCACATGCCCGGCGTGGGCATGTGACAATCTTTGCTCCCACTCTATGCTGTTCCTTTCTCCCCGGCTTCCTGGGGGCACGGATTCTGCGCTCACCCTCTCATTCTCAGCTGTCCCACTTCACAAGGGACCTCTGGGCCCCAAGCCCTGGAGTCCGACCTTTTCCCAGAGAGCCCATTGCAGACCTGAAAGGGGGACCCCGCCCCAATTCTAAGGCTGAGCTGAGAAGGAGCATGGCTTCCAGCTCCTGTAACTCACGCTGTTCTGCAAAGCTGGTTGGAATTGTGCTCTGTGTAGATCGTGGGTTTGTCTATGGAGCTGTATGTGCGTGAATCCATGTGTATATATTTGTGTACATATGTGAATACCTGGATGGTAGTTTGAATGAGTATCCCCTCCCCTCAGTAGATTAAGGAGTTTATTAAAGCTTGCAACTTAGATTTCCAGCCACCTGGCTGAAAGAGGTGTCACTGTGGGTGGGCCCTGCGGTCCAGCCCTCAGGTGTCACTGGGGGAGGATCTGAATTCCAGACTAAAGGTACACGGAGCGCTTGTGCTATCCCAGAGTGTGCTTGGGGTGGTGCTGGTGGGGCTGCTTTGCTGTGTATGTAACCTGCTGACCACCCCGTCTCCCAACATCTTCATCTGAGGTACCACCCAGTTGAGAGTCTTACTCCAGACCACTCCCCACAGTCTCATACATCAGACCCGGTGGATAAGATAAAGACTAGAGGTTCAGGCTGGAGGGATGGCTTAGCGGTTAAGACGCTTGCCTGCAAAGTCAATGGACCCAGGTTTGATTCCCCGGGACCCACCTAAACCAGATGCAGAAGGTTGTGCGTGTGTCTGGAGTTTGGTTGCAGTGGCAAAAGGCTCTGGTGTGCCCATTCTCTCTTTCTGCCTCTCTCTCTCTGTCTCTCTAAAATAAATAAAATAAATGAAGACTAGAGCTTGGGGTGAATGTTCAGGATTCCCTCTAGTCCAGTGAGCACAGACGTAGGGTGCCTCCGCCACCTCAGCTGGTCTCTGAGTGCGTGAGAGTCCTGTGACAACTGCCCGGCCCTCCAGGAATGCTTGGTTCCTTGTGGACCTGGCTCTTGGCAGGAGAGCAGCTGACCACAGGTAGTGTATTGTCACAAGGTCAGGGGGTTGATTCACATCACACACAGACGTCCCCTCTTATCTGCTGGGGACACGTGCCAGGACCCTCGGGAGAGAGTAACAAGTCCTACTTATGCCGTGCTTTTCCCCATACATGCACAGCTACTAGAAGGTTTGGTTGATAAAATAGGCACAATAAGGAGTTAGCAAAAAAAAAAAAAAAAAAAAAAAGTAAAGTAGAACGCAGATAACAATAGACTACATAAAAGTTACAACCTATGACTTGTTTATTCTGGGAAATTTCCACATAATGCAGTACTGTGGATAGTACACTTGCAGATAAGGGTGGCTGATAGTGTTTTACTCTGAACCATCAGGCTGAGCGTCAGCAACAGGGTGATTAAAGCTGATGGTGTCTAAGGCTGTCCCCTGCTGTATCTCTTACCAGACCCTTGAACAGAATCCCACACTTGTGAGGCCACAGCATCCACGCCAAGCATGTGCTAGTTACATGCCAGAAAATAAGTGGGAAATAAAAACAAGACCAACAATAATAGTAACGGCAGAGCAGAGTACCCAGAGCATTCAGTCCTTGCCAAGCGTGATTTGAGCCACACCTCAGAAATGGCCTTTCGACGCGCTCTTTCCAAGGAGCCCCAGACTGCTGTCTCGGTCTCACCTCCAGCTCGGCTTAGACTCCTGGTCCGGCCTCGTGGGGCACCAGCCCTGTGGGTAATGCAGTAGGTAATCCAGGAGGGCTGTTATTCCTGGGTTAAGAGAACTGGTCCAGGACCATTCTGGGTTTGCCCTGCGGCTGCACTGTGAAGCTTGTTGGAGAGGCCCAGGCCTACAGAAGGTAGGGGGAGGCCCTCCTGGCTGAGCACTAGACCTCTAGACTAGAGAGACCACAAGCACCATGCTTGAGAGACTCAACAGTGGAGCATAAATTACTGCAGCCATGGTGGCCCGATGGGGGGGCGGGGGGTGCAGGAAGAGCTGCTGGGAGGGCTTCTGGCCTGGGGGCTGCGTGGGCCAGACGTTATGTTCTGCGTCATAGGCTCTGCAGGGATGGGGCAATGAGTGAGCTAATTTCTTTCTCTTTCTCTTTCTCTTTTTCTTTGTTTTCTTCCTTCCTTCCTTTTTTGGGGGGTGGTGGTGGTATGTTTTGTTTTAACTGCCAGATCTCTCTGGCCAGGCTGTGGAAGTTCTGTGGCTAAGACTACAGGTCCCTTCATTTTTCAAGATTCCCCTTCACTCACTTGGAAAAGTTAGCCAGACCTCAGTTCATTCCTTCCCTGGTGGGATCTAAGAGGCCCCATCCTCTCCCCCTTCCCCCCCACCCCGTACCTCCCTCTCCTCCCAGGGGGCTTGGCTGATGCATCCCAGGCCTGGCCGGCTGTGGTCCCAAAATAGAAGTGAAGGTGGGGCAGCTGGTGGTGGGAGGAGGGGCAGGGGGAGAGGCCACTAGGAGGGGGTTGGCCTGCCAACAAATGGGTCCCAGACAAAGTGATGGATGGATGCGCACACAGGGTGGGGGGAGGGGCGGCACAATGGCTCAGGTTTCAGAAGCCTGCCTCCCCACGCCTTCAAACAGCTGACAGCCGTGGAAAGCGGATGAAATGGGATTAGAACATCCTTTCCAAAGACAGCGCGGACTGCAGAGCGTGACAATACAGTCCCTGTCCTGCTGGCTTCGTGGCTAATTCAGCCAGTCTGGAATCATCTTTTTCCCTAGGGGGCCCGGGGCCAGGGACCTGGAGGGGTGGGGGAGGACAGCGGAGGCAGTTGGGGGAGCAACCACCACTGGTGTCTCCAGGGAGACTGGCGTTGGAACCACAGAGGTCCCTGGCTTCTGCAAAGGTCACCTTGTCCATCTTCCTGCCCCCAGCCCAGCCACAGGATTGCAGTGATCCTTTGCAAAGCATACTGCCATTGCTACTGTTTACCTGCTGGGTCCTCCAAACCTCTCTGACCCTGTAGGGATCAGGCTGGAGTGAGGACCTGAGCCAGGGAAGTAGGACCATCAGACGGTCACCCTGGCCTTGTCCTGAATTGCAGAAGCTATACATCCTTAGCTCTCCTTCCATCCCTCCCTCAAAAGGGCCGCGGGGACCAGTGAGGGGTGATAAGACCTGCTGAGCCAACTCTCAACCCACCGCAGCAGGGTCACAGCCAGCCAGGCCGGTCAGCAGCGCCTGTGTTTGTCTTCTCTTGCTTGGAGAGGCTGCGGCAGGGGTGAAAAGAATTGATGTTTATTTTGATAACGAGTTCTCAATGCGTTTGCAAACTAATAAAATCAACTCATTAGGCTGCATGTTTAATTCACAACTGTACTGTGGGGAGACTTCCCTGGTGGCTGATGGGTAATATGGACTCCCTTGTGAGATGGGGGAGGGGTCTATGGTGCTTAAACTCTCTGTGACCGGCAGCACATGTCCAAGGGTCCTGCTGCTCCTTCCCCTGGCAAGTCCAGCCCTAAGTCCTGCCCAAGCCCAGAGCTGGAGACAGCTCACTCTGTCCCTGGCTTCTGGTGTCATCTCTTGGTAAGGACAGAAGGGCAGGAGCCTCTCTGGACATCCCCTGTTCAAAGTTGTCAAGGACCGGAGTCCTGAGCACATAAGTTAAGAGTGGATGGACACTTTAGAGATGAAATGGGAATGAGGGACCCCCAACTAAAGCAAAATGACATGTAGACCCTTGTGGCTCTTACTGGAATCATTCCTGAGAAAAGAAGCATTATAGCCCACCGAAAGAAGCTGAGAGAGCCATTGGTGGGAAACTGAGGCTAGGAGAATCTCCATGCTGGGGTCTTGACAGGTTTCACACCCAGACCTCCATGATGTTTATTCTACTAACTACATGATTTGAGGCCCCTACACCTGGGGGGATGCAGATCCTAGTCAGGACTGTTTGGGGGACCATCCCAGATACCTGTCCCAGAACCTGGCTCTCTGGCAGGATGGAACTAGGGGCATAAGCCAACCAACCCAGGGTGGTCCAGGAGGTCCTGGGGAGTGTGCCACATTGGTCACAGTGGGCCTGGCTCTGCCATGGAGAAAACTGGCTCCATCATAGTCCTCTTAAGAAAGTGCTGGGGGCTGATGAGATGGCTTGGCTGTTGAGCACTTGCCTGTGAAGCCTAAGGACCCCGGTTCAAGGCTCGATTCCCCAGGACCCACGTTAGCCAGATGCACAAGGGGGCGTATGCGTCTGGAGTTCGTTTGCAGTGGCTGGAGGCCCTGGTGCGCCCATTCTCTCTCTCTCTCTCTCTCTCTCTGTAGCTCTCAACTAAATAAATAAAAAAATGAACAAAAAAATTTTTTTTAAAAAAAGAAAGTGCTGGGTGTCAGTGTGTGCTGGGACTTTCTAAATGGTAGCCTTGCCCAAAGAGGAGGGGCTCCCTCAACAAGGTGATGTCACGGTGTTGACAACCTGGGGTGTTGGTTCCCTTCCCGAAGGGAGGACTAGAAGTTTGTGTCCCTCAGAGCTGTATGAGTTTGATAACACCAGAATCTCTCTCAGCCCCTGTGCCCAGCCCCAGCGGATACCATGTCCTTCGATGTCCAGTAAAATGCAAGTTCATTCCCAGAGAAGATACAACATTAAGACTAGTAGCTGATTTCACATCCTTAGGAAAGCTGAGCCATGTTTCTGGAGAATCTTCATGTTCATTGACATTGAGATGTGGGGGGCACATGCTCCCCACACTCTCCATGTTCCTGTTGTTCTCTCCATCTGCACGCAGACTACACACTCACACACACGCCCCTCCTACACACCGAATACATAGCTCTGCCCATACGGGAACGCGTGTGCGCAAGCACGTCCATGTGCGCATAGCCCTCAGGCTTTCTTGGACACATGATAGTTACTTACATGCCACTGTATGTACATATACACTAGTTGCACACAGACCATGTTCACACTCTTATTCATTCTTTGACATATGTATATATGTGTATAATTTTGATCTTACAGAGCCCCCCCTTTACCCTCTCTTGTCTCCCCTCTTATTCTCCCCATGTACTAGTGGATACAGCTTTGAAAAGAATGACTCTTCTCCCCCAGAAATCAGTAACTAACAGCAGCCTCATAAGGGCCTCCTAAACCTCTCTCATCCGCGACAGCATGCAGACCATAGCTGAGGTGAGTTCATGAGCATGCATGCACAAATTCTTACACGGTCCCACCACTCTCCTCAGCCTCTCTGGGGTAAATACACAGTGTGATCACTCTCTCTTCTCTCAGCATCCCAACTGCACCGGGGCGGCCCTGTGAGTCACGGAGATCCAGGTACCGAGATTCTTGCACACTGTCTTTGAAATCTGCAGCCACTTGGGACGTGTGAGGGGATAAAATCTATGCTGACGATGGAATGGCTAACTGATGGATTTCCCCCTTTCTACCGTATCTGGGATAAGGCAGGAAGCTTCTGGGCTAGGAGTTGGGGACCAGGTATCTGGATCTCCCTTTCTCTTACGAGAACATGAACCTCTTTGAAAAGCCAGTGAAACTTGTGGGCCCCCTCTCCAGAAAGCCACCCACATGCATAAATAAAAAGCATAAGTGGTAGAGTATAATTTCCAGGAATTTACAGCCCTGCTTGGGGACCTTTTAGGGCAGTGGGCTTCAGAGCACAGTTGGCTTTGAAGGTGCCTGGAGGAAGGAAATTGATGTCTCCTCCAGTGGGGCATGAAGAGCTCCCTCTCTCTCTCTCTCTCTCTCTCTCTCTCTCTCTCTCTCTTTCTCTCTCTCTCTCTCCCTCCAACCCCCCAAGGGTTGAGTTGCCACTGCAGCTGCCTGGCATCTACTCACTTCAAGTCTTCCAGGTTTTGTCTCCTCATGGCTGCCCCCCCAGCCAGCAGGGCTCTGTTCTCTGTGCACAGAAGGCTCTGTCTCCAGGAAGGTCTCATGCACCATCCACAGCCTTGGCCCTTCCTCCTGCCCGTGCTCCAGCCGCTTTGGAATGCGGGGAGGCTCTGGTAGGGTATTGCACACTGCCAGGGGTCAGAGGGTATCTGTCACTTCCCAGTAGTGACAAGCTTGGTGACTTCCCCCTTCTTAGACTACTTCCCCGTCACCTCCCATCCATTTCTTTGTCTCCCTTGCAGCATAGTCTTCAGAAAGTTGCCACCCCTTCTGCCTCTGGTTCCCCACTTCCCTTTCTCACCATCCCACCTCAGGCATGGACCCTGGCACCCTGCCAAAGCTTCCCCTGTGCGGCTGGCACTCGGTCCTTCACCATCCTCTGGCATGCCCTGTTTTTGGCTTGGTGCCTCCCTCACTGGTTGGCCAAACTCTGATGTCAGGGCATCCTGGGGCTCTACCCTGCTCTCTCCTCTTCTTTGTGCATGTTCACCCCCTGGTGATCTCACCCAGTCTCTGTGCCCATGACGCCCACATGTCTCCCTCCAGCCCAGACCCGTCTCTCAAACTCTGGACTTATCTATCCAACTCGCTGTCCCAAATCAGCACACCTGAGGTCTTTCTAACTTCTACTGGCCCCCTGAAAGTCTCTCTATCTGTGGCTTGTCCAGCTTTGAAGAGGGCATTGCCAACGCACTTGTCCACAGTCATAACCCTAAGGCACCATTGGCTGCTCACTCACACACTGCATACAGTCATTGTTATAAACCTGGTGAGCAGATATCCTCGTGATGCAAAGAGTTTAGCACCCTATTCTGCTGCTACAGGGTCCTGGCCCTCAGTCTGTGAGAAACTCTAATGCCCGCTCCCCCAGATAGTTGGCCACGATCACTCCTTAAAAATAGAACCTCCTCCCCAAGTGTGGCCTGCACTGCTTCTAAGCACATAATGTGGAAAGGGAATCTGAGAAAAGTCCTTGGCAGTGGAGACGCTGGTCAACCCTGTCTCACTCATATCACCTGCGCTGAGTCACAGGAGTGGCATGTCCCCTGCTGTCCTGTGTGTGATAACAAGGGCACCTTAACCTCTGTGGTCTTCTTCTCTCAAAACCCATGACCACGACAAAAACCACTAAGTGATCCCCCAAGCTGAGGGAGCCTGCTACAAAATACCTGGCCTTGGACATCTCACAGTGGTAGCGATCTAACACAAGGCATGCCTGAGAAACCGCCACCGTCCTGGGTAGCCAGCAAGAGGTAGCAAGCGAATGTAATGTGGGGTCCTAGGTGGGCTATGGGGGTATCTGCATGCGCTGTGGGGTGTGGTGGATGGTAGTGGCGTCTATGGGTGTCTTTGTCACACACGCTCTGTAGTGGACAAGATGAAAGTGAAGAGGTGCCTGGGTGCTGCATATGTGGAGCTGTAGTTATCTTCTTATTGCTGACACAAAGCACCCGACTGAAATCAACTGGTAGGAGGAAAGGATTTATTCTGGTGTCGAGGGGAAGCTCCACTGTGGCAGGGGAAAGCATGGCATGAGCAGAGGCTGGGCATCCCCTCTGCCACAGCAGTGGAAAACAGCATCAGGAGAGTGAGCTGAACTCTCCTGAACTAGCTAGCAAGGGCTGCGACACCCCTAGACCTGTCCCTGACAACACACCTCCTCCAGCAAGCCCCCACCTCCAAAAGTGCCATCAGCTGGGGACCGAGCACCCAAAGCATACGAGTTTATGGGGGGCATTGGACTCAAACTACCACATAGGGGAACTCCTCATTTTACTTTAGCAACTGCTGTCCAGTCTAAAATTGTTCTAGAATAAAATATAATTAGCAACAAGCAGACATCACCACATGCATCGCATGCTCGAGCCTGCAATGGAAACCCCAAGCCTAAGGGCCAGAGCTCTTCCAGGGGCTTCTGGGACCTCCGAGCCCTGGCTCTGTCGCTTCTCTGAGCCTCACCTTACACCCTCAGCTCTGACTGGACCGTGGCTGCTTCCGTCTAGCACACTTCTGCACAGCCACACTCCAGTCATCTGGTCAGCCGCCTGGAATGTTCCATCCCAGGAAATTCCTTGGCTGTGCCTGAAGCATTGTCCTCTAGGGTGGGGTCCGCCTGCTGCTCCTACTGAACATGGCAGCTGGCACCTAGCACCTGTCACTTCTGCCCCAGACCCCGTGTCCTGCCCGGTGTCTTTCTTCTCTTCACAACACATGTGGCCCTTCAATACTTCAGGTCATTTACGTGTTTATCTTGCATTCTGGCCGCTGCCTAACTAACTAGCTCCCTGGGAAAATAGCCCTGGTCTCAAGGGGTTCACTGGAGGGTACCCGCAGTGGTGCCCGTGGACTTGGACTGTGTCGAATGCATGAATGAACACAGGTCTCCCCTGTGCTTGGGCCACATAACCATTAAGATGGTGGTGTAGCTTGTATGGGGAATGGTAAAGGCTTCGTCACCAGCTCATGGCACTGTGGGAAGACGTGGGTCCTTTTGGAAGCATAATAGAAGGTTCGGTCATTTGAAGAAGAAAGTAGAGACTAATAGAAGGTTAGGTTATTTGATGAATGACCTGGACGGGACATTGGGACCCCAGTTCCCTCTCTCTCCCTCCCTCCCTCCCTCCCTCTCTCTCTCTCTCTCTCTCTCTCTTTCTCTCTCCCTCTCCCTCTCTTTCTCTGCTTCCTGACCAACAGGAAGTGAATAGCACCTTGTATTCTCCTAGTCCCAGAGCAACAAGGTCAAGTGACCTTGGTCTGAAACCATGAGCCAGCATATACCCTCCCTCCTGCCGAAGTTTCTATTCCAGGTATTTTGTCACAGTGATGGGCAGCTGACGTAACACAGGGAGTTAACAGTCCCACAGGCCAAGCCACCAGCCAGTCAAAGCGAGTGTCTCCTCTGTGATGCCTTAGCTTTGTTTTCCACTAAGGTCATTCACATGGAGGACATGGGGGTGCCTCTTCCTTTTGCAAGGTCTGGAGGATCCTACAAAACTCTCTTGGCCACTGCAGTCCCCTTCTCTTGCTTTGGCACTCAAATCAGTGTTTGCCTCTTCCTGGGGACACTTCTTATCTCTCGCAGACAATGTGAGGCAAAGAGGCCACTCCTAGAAAAAGTGTTGAATGAATAAGGGAGGAAAGGACCATCCCCTCACCTGTCCAGCTAACCACAAGGCCTGACTCAGAGCCTCGAATGTTGGAAACCCTTGAGAAACATTGGCACGAGCCATTCCCATACTCTTTGCCTCTAGAGTCTGGACTCAGGCCTCCTGTTTAATCTTTGACCCCTTACCATTGTGATCCATGCTGGGCCCCTTCCCCAAATCCCTTCTCAGAGCCTCAGCTGCTCATGGAGGCTACTATTTCTGTGTCTTTATTCTTTATTTTGGCATGTGTCATGCACGTGTGCCTACACATGTTCATATGTATATGAGTGTGTGTGTGAGTGTGTATGTGTGTGCATGTGTGTGCATGTGGAGACCAGAGGTTAGCATTGAGTGTCTTCCTCAGTTGCCCTCCAGCTTATTTTTGAGACAGAGTCTCTCACTGAACCCAGAGCTCACCAACTGGGCTAGACTAGTTAGCCAGTAAGCCCTGAGGATCCCCCAGTCTCTGCCTCCCCAGCGATGGGATCAGAGGTGCATGCCACCATGCCCAGCTTTTATGTGGGTCCTGGGGGCGAGGGTTGAACTCAGGTCCCCATGCTTGTATAGCAAGCGCTTCACTCCCTGGGCCACCTCTCCAGCTCCCATTCCTGGCTCTGGTTCTCCCTTCTCCATCCCTTTACAGGACTGGGAATCTAGATTCTACAGAGTGGAATGCATCCCCCATGGCTTTGAATGAGCCAACGGGGACTAGAAAAACATTTACCAGTCAGGTCACCTGATCAACCAGGTGACGTCACCTCACTGAGGCCTGTGGTTGGGAAGATGGGCCTGGCCTGGGCCGTGGTTGGGAAGATGGACCGTGCAGCAGAGGACCTGGCCCAGGACAGACGTCATCACGAGGATGGCTGCTGTCTTCTCATCCCTTAAAAGTCCCTCCGAGCTTTAACTCACCAATCCCGTCACCCCCTCCTAGCTCCCAAGCCTTGCTTTGGAAGGTGGGCTCCATGGCCACCCAGTCACCCTGCCGGTCCAGCGTCCCTAGGGAGGATGGGCTGGCTGCTGCTCCAGCTCCCTGGACCCCTGCTGCTGCCTCCCAAAACCACAGACTTCATCACAAGTCCATCCGTGTTACTTGAGGCGTGAAGCAAGGCAATAATAAGAAACAAGCTTGGTGTGTCCCCCCCCACAAGCATCCCACAAATAATAGGATGTTTGTGAAGGGAAAGCAGCTCAGTCCCATCTCTAATTGGAGCCCGTCAGCCCTCTGACAAGGCCACCTCATTCTGTTTGTTTGGTCTGGGCAGATTGTTTTTCTTCTTCTTTTCCTTAAAACACAGCAAGGAGAAAGCCAACTCCAGCTTTCTGTGGTCTCGTTGGCTTGGCAGGAAGTTGACGTATCTGCTTTTGCAAACTGGGTGCATCTGAGAGACTGGAGCATGGAGGGGGAGAGGAGGGGAGAACCTTCCCAGCCATGCGTCCTCCATGGTATTTGAGGCAACTGAGAAGGCCGAATGTGCCTCGAAGGGCCAGTTGGAGTTAGTGAACGTGACCCTGGTGGCTCATGTGCAGTTAGTGGGGAACCTGTCAGGTCCTGATGGGACGCAGCTGGTTCACAGAGGTGTGCTAGGTCCTGGGTAAGGAGGACCCTCCCAGGATGCTGCTAGGCAAACCATAGTAAAGACGGTGTGGTTTGGGGTAGTTAATGATGCCCCCACTGTCTTCTCCTAAAGGCAGAGGAGCCTTCAGAGGGGGCCCACCTCTGCTCCAGCCTTCAGCCTTTCCGCCGCCCTGTCTGCTCCTCCGCTCCCGCCTCCCAAGGCTACGGCCAGGCTGATGGTTAAGCTTTGATCTCCCAGTTGCTCAGGTGCCCTCTCCCCTGGACTTTCCATCTCTCCCTGCTCCAAGGACCCCGCTGAGCACTGGTCCCATCCCTCACTCCTGTTCTCATGCCCTGGGAAGCCTTCTGCGGGTGCCATCACCACCTGCCCACACCCTTTGAGGCTTGGTGGAGGTGGCCTGTGCATTTTCCTCTGGGCTCCTGGATCGCCTGTGCTCTGGGGTCCTTTTGGCAAATAGTTCTCCTTCCTGGACCTCTTTTGAGGTCTCCCCTTTGTGCAGAGCGGTCCACTCCTCCCCCATAGCTTGGGTCCTTGTCACCCCTGGCTCCCACCCAGATGTCTGTGATAAGACCAGACCTCCTGGATGTCTTTCAAGGTCTTAGCACCCCTAAAGTGATCCTTCAAATTTCCATGCCTTTGTGCCTTTCATCTCAGTGGGAGCCACACCTGGGCTGGGCCCCTGGTACACCCCAGTCTCTCCTGCACCTGCCACATAGAATAACCCCTAGTTCTCTTGGATCTAGGAACTAGCTGCTGCTTTCCTCTTCCCCTCTCATTCCCAAGGCTCAAGTCGGGGAGGAGAAGGAGGTGGGGTGGGGTCCCAAAGGCCACCCACTCTTTGGCGTTGTGTGTAGTTGCAGGGCTGTGCCTGTGAGACGCTGAGGGTCTCACAGCGCCACGTCTGCAGCATCGTCCCCGGGGAAGGTCTGAAGGGCCACGGGTTGCGGCCCCGCCTGGCGCTCCCCCGGAGCTGGCTTGTGCATCCTTCCCAGAAAGGATCGCGGGCGGCTGCTGGCTGGGCAGGTCGACCCGCTGGCCAGGCTGAATGGGGCTCTGTGCTGAGCAGCAGCGGGGCAGCTCGGGAGGGCGGGTGTCGCTGCGGGCCTCCCGCGACCCCCACCTGGAACCCGCTCCCGGCCCCGCCCTGGAAACAAACACTCGGCGGCCAGGCAGCCTGGCGTGTTGGCGCCTGTGATCAGGAGCTGCCCGGCAGGCGTTCCCTACATGTGGCAAACTCCAGGGGTTATGCTGCCCATTTGGCCCTGGGTTCTGAGACTGGCATTGTCCTTCTGCCAGATGGGCCTCCCTCCTCTCTGAGTTCCCTCCCCAGGGGGTTTCTATTGCAGAGACATTCATGCCCACTGCTTCTGCCCTCCAGCAAGCATTCCAGGTGGGGAACATCCTGATTGGACAGAGGACCGTATGCCAGGGCCTGGGTGGTAGAAGGGTCCAGGCAGACCTGGGTTGGAATCCTGGCTCTGCCACTCACAAGCTTTGTAACTTCTGGCAACTTTCTTAAACCTCTCTGAGCCTTATTTTCCTAAACGTCTTTGGAACAGGGCTAATACTGCCTCTCTACTTAGGGCGTCTTTAAGAAGGAATAGTAAGATATTTGACAAGTTCCCAGCACAAGAGTCTGTCTTAGATGGCTACCTCTGTGTTTAGAGACTCAAAGTGGAGGGTAGAAACAACAGGGACCCCAAATCTCTGTATCTAGGAAGCCTGCATGGCCTAGTGTGGCTTTGCAGCCACCCCAAGGTGTTAACCGTCTTGGGACCCACGGGGAGCTGTGTTTCAGAGAAAGATGTTATCCCTCCTGTCTCACCAGCGTGGTTGATACTAGGATATTTTAGAACCTTCCAGAAGGGACGGTGGTATTTACTATGAATCCTCCATCTAGAGCCAGAAGTCTCTCCACCAACAGTGGCCCAGCCCATGCTTTGACTCCTCCGACGGGAAGCTTCACAACAGGGTAGGCCACGGATGGTGGGCAGCAAAATGCCCCACCCCTAGGGGAGGCACACTCTTTCCTTCCAAATCCGGGTTTCCTCCCAAAGATGGAGATTCTGCCTAAACCCTCATCTCTTTGCACCCCAGGGGACATGTGACAGTGTCCGTGGATACTTTGGGTTGTCACACCTCAGGAAGGAGTGTTAAGTGCTCCTGGCACAGAGCTGGCTGCGGCCAAGGACACTGCTAACATCCTGTAGGGCACGGGGCGGCACCATGGCAAAGGACCGTCCCATCCGAGCTGCCAGCAGCACTGAGTGGAGAAATTCTGCTCTAAACCAACATCCTCCCCAAGGGCGTGCCAGGCTCAACACAGAGCTCCTTGTGTGGGTTTCTTGGGATTTAAGAGACTAAGAATGGGGGAGGGGGCCATCCAGCTCCATTTCCACGTGACCTTCTGAAAAGGAAGCCTTGCAGAGAAATGCCATAAAAACTTGGATGTCGTTTTTTTCTTCCATCCACACGTTCATTAATTAGCACCTACTGGGTGCCCGGCATCCTGCTAAATACTTGTGATTCGTAGATGCCGACTGTGAGACAAGGCTGTCTTGGCCCCCTTTCCCCCAGCGCTGACGGGAGATGGGATGTGCGTGGCGCTGGGGAGACAGTGATGGAAACGGGTCCTGACCCCGCACCCCCAGCCTCCTTCCAGGCAAAAGGCCATGGTAGGGGGTAGGTGATTCTTTGCAGCCTGTGGGGCTTGCGGAAGGTTCTGGAGAGGGGTAGACAGAGGCACGAAATCCTGCCTCAGACTTGTCACTGTCCTGTGTTTGTGACCTTGGTGTGAACTGCCCCAAATTCTGGGCCTCAGTTGACCAAACCTATCCAACATACCTGCGCATTGGCTAGTTTCCTATGGCTGCCATGGCAAAGTGGCACAAACTAGGTGGCAAGGGACACAGTCCTGGAGTCTAAAAGTGTCATATTAAAGTGTGAACAGTGGGAACGGGAGGGAGACAGTTCTTTCCTCGTGTCCTGAGGATGCTCCCCTGTTTGTCTCTGTAGCCTATAGATGCCGCGCTCCGCCATGCCTCCGTGGTCACGTGGCTTCTCTGTTCCCACCTCATGCAGTCTTCTCTGCGTCACTGTGACACCATCATTGTGTGAGGGTCCGCTCATTTCTGGTAGGACCTCGTTTTGACTTGATGACATCTGCGGTGCCCTTGGGCTGACATGACTTGGGGGGGGGGGACACTCGGCTCAGTGGACCCCTGCAGGGGTCCACGTGGTTAAAGCCCCGTCACTGACAAAGGCTCAGTCCTCTAACAGGTGGGCTGTTGAGCCCAGACCCTGGCATGCGCTTCCTGCCCCTGCGTGGACTGGCTTGGGCAGAGATTGGAATGCAGAGAAAGCAGCCTGGATTAGTCAGTCTGAGAGGCTCCAAGGACAGGCGAAGGGTACCCGCCAGGGAGTGGACATGGGACCGGCCAGGCACAGGGCGGGGGTGGGGTGGCCTGTTTGTTTTCAGGACAATAAATGTGTCTTGATGGGCTGAGGTTTACACGGGGCCTTGATGCCAGATCGAGTTGTCTGCATTGATTGGAGAGCCACAAAGCCTTGTCACAGAAAGGAGAGAAGCTGGTAGGGACGCCTGATGGCCTGTCCCCAAGCCATCCCCAGGCATCCTCAGAGGAAGTTAGGGACAGAATGACCACAGCCTATGGGGGGGAGGTGATGCCCTGGAGAGGCCCTGGGTACCCTCAGGCAAGACAGCTCTGAGCTTGGCCTCAGATGTGTCTCAGCCTCCTGCCCATTCCAGTCATCCTCTTCTCTTGGGGTGGGAGAGGCCAGGTCTGATGGAAAGAAATTAAATGAACAAATTACTAGTCTTTGTTAGCAACCCCAATAGAGCTTTGGGGGATCAAGGGAGCTGAAGCTTGAGAAATGGCCACTAATTTGAAGAAGAGGATGAATTCCAGATGTAGCTGGCACATCGCTGCTGTCCCTGGGAACCTGGACAGAAACCCAGTGCTCCTAGATAGAGAAGGCTCAGGCCAGGGCCAGTGTACCCTCCTTTTCCAGTAAAAAGTACCGTGCTGCACAGGAGCACGGGCATTGCCACGTGCTTGTGGCTGTAGCAACTGTCGTTTGAGGGTGTACATAATGATGGGCTACTTGGAGCAGCCTCCCTTCAAAGTGGCCTTTAAAAATTTTTTTAAATATTTTTATTTATTTTTTTGAGAGAGAGAGAGAGAGAGAATGAGCATGCCAGGGCATCCAGACACTGCAAACAAACTCCAGATGTGTGCGCCCCCTTGTGCATCTAGCTTACATGGGTCCTGGGGAGTTGAACCTGTGTCCTTCGGCTTTGCAGGCAAGTGCCTTGATGGCTAAGCCATCTCTCCAGCCCCGAAGTGGCCCTTTCATCTGCTAACTGCAGCAGCAGTCACTCACATTGGACACTGGACAGAGAGCCATAGGTGTGAGGAACATTGATCTGTCAGCAGATGGGGTTGGGCACTCCCTGGGCTGGAAGATCCCCCTCCCAAAAGAACAATTCAGGGGTCCTCAGCTTCTGCATTGGAGACCACAGGCTCAGCTCTCTGAGAGCATTTTGGGTGCTGACAGGGCCGGAGGAGAGTCTCTGACTCTACCCTGAGTCCCAGGAAGCTGAGGGGTGGTTCAGGATGGGCATATGGGCTGTGCTCAAAGGGAGAAAAGAAAGAAAGAAAGAAAGAGAGAGGGAGAGAGAGAGAGAGAGGGAGGGAGAGAGGAAGAAAGGAAGGAAGCAAGCAAGCAGGCAGGCAAGCAGGCTAATGTATTTGCCTCTGCATCCCTCTGTGTTCTTCCTCTCTCCTTCCTTCCCCCTGTTCTTATACTAACAAGTGCTGCTGTGTATTGTGTGGGACATAACAATGAAAAATGTCCTGTCTTTGTCTTCTTGCAGTGTCAAAGCCTTATAGAAGTTTCTGATTAGAAAAATAAGAAGGGGACGGGGGTGGAGAGATGGCTTTGTGGTTAAGGCATTTGTCTGCAAAGCTTAAGGACCTGGGTTCAATTCCCCAGTAACCCCTTAAAGCCAGATGCACAAGGCGGCACATATGTCCATTTTCAGTGGCTAGAGAACCTGGCGTGCCCCTTTTCTCTCTCTCTCTCTCTCTCTCTCTCTTTCTCTTTCTCTCTCTCTGTCTCTCAAATTAATAAATAAAAAATATTTTTAAAAGGATAAGAAAGGGAGTGGTTCCATCCAGGAGGGCTACACTTATCACTTGCTGTGTAACTAGAACCTTCTGTTTGTCATTTCATATACTGGAGAGCTGTTTAAAATTTTACTTAAAGAAATGGTCTGGAGCCGGGTGTGCATGCCTCTAATCCCAGCACTTGGGAGGCTGAGGTAGGTGAATCACTGTGAGTGCTTCAACTCTCCCCAGCATAACTAGCTAATTAACTAACTAACCAAAGAAATAAATGGTTCTGAGACTGGGAATATAGTTTAATTGCTAGGGTGCTTGCCTGGCATGCACGAAGCACGAAATTCAGTCTCCAGGACTGCATCAGCTGGGCATGATGGTGCGCATCTGTAAGCCCAGCCCTTGAGAGACCGAGGCAGGATGATCGGTCAAAGTCATTCAAAGTCATTCTTTTCTGAATTACGTAGTCAGTTAAAGGTCAGCCTGGGATATTGGAAACCTTGTTGAGGAAGGAAAAAGAAGAAACAAAACAGAGCTGGGACCCCTGACACTCACTCCACTCACTGCTCTGGAAATGAAGGCGAGAGAGGCTCTATCTCAACGAGTGTGGACATTTCAGGCCACAGACATGAGGCTTCCTCACCTCCCTGCCCAGGAACACCCACACCCCACCACACCCTTCCCTTCGATGTCATAGGTACGGGACTTGGAGGGCGTACCCTGCACACCCAGCGAGGCCGTTCGGAACCTCTGCTGAAAGAAGAGGCCAGCGGTCCCGGTCGTGCCGGAGCCTCACGCTTAACTGGCGGCTTCCTCTCCAGGAGGGCCATTTACTGACAGTGATGGGTTTCAAGTGGGCCCGGCTTAGCAAGTGGTTTCTATAAAGAGCAGAGCCCCATCCCCAGGGAGCTTGGGCTGGGTAGGGGAGTGAGGGGAGTGGGAGAGATAGGCACTATCAGTGTTATGGATTTTATCGAGTCATAAACAAGGCTGGAGAATAAACAATTAAAATTGGCTGGAGCATGGGGCGGCTGGCCAGCTGGCTGTCAGAGAGGCCCTGTGAAAGCAGAGAGGCCAAGCTGGGGTTGGATACAGAGTGCTCCAATGACCTGGTCCAAGGGGTCCCATGGTTGGGGTCTAGGCCTGCGTGTGCCTGGATGGCCTCAAATGAAAAGAGCCATCGAACCCTGGGAGGAGGGAGGTGACTGAGTAGGGTACCCAGAATACTCTGCCTGCTGATGAGGAAAGTCCTAGGTTTGAAACACCTTGAAGTAACTCTTCGCTCAGTCACCACTTAGCTAGGTGACCTCCGAATAGTGACCCGAACCCTCTGTTTTTTCATCTGGACCATTAGGTGGAGAGTATTTGGCCAAGTAGGGATGCTATGAAAATAAATGAATGAGCGTAAACGCACCAAGTGGGAGCGCCTTGTTAATGGGGTTACAGAAGCAGGCAGGGGAGGTTTGCAAAGGCTGCGCCGGAGCCTAGAGATCTGGCGCAAGAGTCAGCCACGTGCCCTGCCCCTCTTCATCACCCTCCCAGGGTTGGGGTAGCATCATAAAACATTGGGGTCCCACTGGGAGATGGAGGTTTCCTCTTGGAACAGGTTGTGGGAACCAGACATCCTATAGCCACTGCCCTTCTGCCCAAGGCCAGGACACAGGCAGGGCCTGTGGATATCTTTGTGGATAAGGCAAGTGACCCTCCCAGGTTGAGTGCTGCCACCTGCCCGAGTGTCAAGTCCAGGCACGCTAGGTAAGACATCCTCCTCGGGGGCAGGAGAAGAGGTCCTCACGTCACCCATCAAGTGAAGAAAGGGCCCAAGGCAAGTTCATCTCTCACCTGAGTGCTGGTCACAACACCAGGCAATTTCTCTCATTTTTTTGTTTATTTTATTTTTATTTATTTATTTGAAAGTGACAGACAGAGAGAGAAAGAGGCAGATAGAGAGAATGGGTGCACGCTGGGGCCTTCAGCCACTGTGAACGAACTCCAGACTCGTGCGTCCCCTAGTGCATCTGGCTAACACGGGTTCTGGGGAATCGAGCTTCAAACTGGGGTCCTTAGGCTTCACAGGCAAGCGCTTAACTGCTAAGCCATCTCTCCAGCCCAATTTTTCTCACTTTTTAAAGAAATATTTTATTTATTTATTTGAGAGAGAGAAAGAGGGGGAGAGAGAAAGAGAGTGGGCATGCCAGGGCCTCCAGCCACTACAAATGAACTCTGGAGGCATGCATCCCGTTGTATATCTGGCCTAAGTGGGTTCTAGGGAATCAAACCGGCATCCTTTGGCTTTGCAGGCAAAAGCCTTAACCACTAAGCCATCTCTCCAGCCCTATTTCTCTTTTTTTCTCATCCAGACTGCTAGGTAGTTCCATTTTAAAGCCACCCAGAACCTGTGGGACTGAGAACAGCCTCCTGTGTGTTTATCCCTGCCTAAGATAGGCTGGCATGCTAACACAAGCAGAAGAGGAGAGCCAGCCTGGCATGAGGAGTCTGGGAAAGTCCCCAGAGTGATTCCTTCCCCTTGCCCCTCAAACCCATCCGCCTGATTTCTAGTATACCATTTCACAGGGCCATCTCCGTCAGCCCACCTGGGCCAAGTCCATGAGGGCTCAAAGATGCTCGGCAGCCAATCTTAGAAGGTGGGAACACGGATGGGAGCCCCTCCCCCAGCAACCCCCTGGCCTCTGGCTACTTGCCTGGCTTCCCCCATGCATTCCAAGGACAGGCTCCTGCCAGGGCCTCAAGGACCTACACCCGGCTTTCTCACACAGCTTTCTGCCTCCAACAGCAACAACTCTCTGCATCCCAGCTTCTTGCCTGACCCTAGGGCGGTAGTGAGCGGCTGGAGCCACGGGCTTGACTCCACACTTCACCCGGAGGTGGCTCATGGAACTTGGCAGTCTAGGCAGAGAGGTGCCTTTTCCTATGTTCGTCTCCTGAGGCCACCTACAGTGACATCCTTGCTGCACAGGGCTGAAGGCCACATTGGTAAGGGCCACAGAGCTGAGAGCCATGGGAGATATGGGTTGTCTCGGAGGCTTCCATGTGCCCCTCTCCCCAGTTTAATCCATACCACGTCACAGAGCCTTTTCCAGCAGTCCACCTGGGCCATGTCCATGACACCATCCATTTGGCCGCCAGTCCCAGATGGCAAGGAGCCTGACAGGAACTCCCTCCCTTGCACCCCTGGCCCATCACCCCCCTCTTGGCTGTCCCCATGCATTCCACAGCTGAGGACCATGGCCCTGAGAGCTATAGACGTGAGACTCAGAGCTGAGGACAATAGGGTTGAGAGCCACAGGGATAAGAGCTGTTGAGTCGAGGCCACAGTGCTGAGGCTCGTGGGGGATGAGCACCGTGGAGGTGAGGACCACGGGGGTGGAGACCCCAGAGATGAGAGCCATGGAGAAAAGAGCCGCCGGGCTGAGGACTAAGGACTGAGGGTCATAAGGGTGAGGGACACAAGGACAAGGTCTGTAGAAGCGAGGGCCATGCTGGTGAGGTCATGAGTGGGGACTGAGAAGCATGAGGCGAGGGCCGTGGGCTGAGGACGACAGGGATAAGAGCCATGGTGGTGACTCCAAGGAGCTGAGGACCACAGGGTGGCTGAGGGTCACGTGGACGAGGGCCACGGTGCTGAGGACCGCAGATCTGAATCTTCTGCACTGGTACGTGGAGAGTGGGTAGAGGACATGCCCATGCTCGGGAAGAGGCTGCCAAGGATATGAGATACGGACCCCTGGGTACCCAGTGATGAAGGGCAGCATCCCAGCCCAGTGTTGCTGTGGCGGTGGCAGATCTCCAGTGGCTGACCTACCCCAGTCTCTGGACACTCACAATGCTGCCTCCTCCCTGCACTGTGCAGCCCAGCCTCGGGCCAGCAGAGGTGAACTGTCCCCAACAGGGACTAATAAATCAATTGGTCATACACCCATTAGGTTATCCCCTTTTGTCCCCTCTCCCCACCACCTTTTTACTAAGGGACCTCCTTAGTAGAGGCACTGTGGGGTCATGAATTCACCAGTCAATTTGTGTGAAGGGGATGGGGCCTCACATGCCTTCCCACCCTGTGGCTGTTACATTCTTTCTGCCCCCTCTTCTGCAATGTTCCCTGAGCCTTAGAAGGCATGACAGAAGTTTCTTTTAGCATTGAGCTTCTCAGCAGCTTTTTATCTTCTGCTTTGATGCGTTTTGAGTCTCCTCAATGTCTACCGCCGTCTCGCTGGAGGAGGCTCTATGGCCAGGTGAGAGCAGCACTCATGCCTAATCCACCTCTTCCTCTGCAGTGTTTCCTGGGCCCTGTCATGTGTGATGGAGAAGACTCCTCCAGTGTTAGGCACTAGGTTTTCTTCTGTCATTCTGATGGGTCTTGGGTCTCACAGGGCATTTTCGTACCCTTACTTTTCCCTTCCGTTGAGTGGAAATGCTCCAGCCTCCCTGGTAAATCCCGTATGAAGAGCAAAGATGCCAATGCTACCAAAGTGTGAGACACAGAACCTGACATGCTTGGTGCTGAGAGAAAGGAGGACATTAATCATAATCAGGGACTGGAGCGATGACTCAGCAGTTAAGGTGCTTGCCTGCAAAGCCTGAGGACCCAGGTTCGACTCACCAGATCCCACGTAAGCCAGACACACGAGGTGATGCATGGGTAAGGTCATACATGCTCACAAGGTGGTGTACGTGTCAAGAGTTAGACTATGGTGGCTGGAGGTTCTGGCTCAACAATTCTCTCCCTCTCTCTATCTCTGTCTGTCTTGCTCTCACTCTCATGGCCAGTTTGAGGCACTGTGAGCAATTCAGGAAGACCAAGGACCCAGGGATGTCCCTCTCCTCTGCCACTAGGAAGGGAGGGGAGGGAGAGAGGGTGCTGGCCTGGATCAGCCCAGGTACCTGTGTGATTTAATAACCATTCTCACGCTGGTCTCCTGGACAATTTCTTACTAATCCAGTTAACGCCTCCTGTGATCCGATTACTCAGCATAAGAAACCTCAAATCTGATCAGCAGGCATCACGTGAGTGGCATGAGTTGGGGGTGCTCCAGAAAGAGGGTTCCACTTTCGTTCCCATCCATTCTTTTTCTCACATCTCTATTCCTTCCAACCCAGGTGTCCTGCCTCTGGGACCAGAATCCAGAGCCACCTCCTTTCTCCCCAGGCCCCTGAAAAGAAAGTGGATGCTGTCCCCGCTCCCCAGACCCTGGCGGTTCATTCCATGGCCTCCATGGGATTTTCCTGGCTTACCACTGTGTCCTGTGGGTAAAGCCTCCTGCACAGCAATGGGCAAGGCAGCATTTGGAGGGAGGACAGAGGGGGGGAGAGGGACACCTTGTATTTGTGCCCCACCTACTAGTGATCCTGACCTACCCCATTCTCCAAAACACCTCCATATCCAGGGCTTGCTGAGCAATCCCCAGACCCCCCCCCCCCATCAGCACTGGACATAGAGTTCCAGTTGGCAAGGACAGGAGCAAGGACAAAGAACAGATGTCACCCAGCCTCTTAGTGCTAGGCAGAAAAGAGGGAGAAAGACAATTGTGTTTTTTAAATATTTTATTTATTTATTTGAGAGAGAAAGAGGCTGGGTGGAATTGAGAGGAGAGAATATGGGCGTGCCAGGGCCTGCAGCCACTACAAATGAACTCTAGATGCACGTGCCATCTTGTGCATCTGGCTTACACAAGTACTGGGGAATTGAACTTGGGTCCTTAGGCTTGCGGGCAAGCACCTTAATGGCTAAGCCATCACTCCAGCCCTTAATTGTGTGCTTAAGGAAGTCCTCTCATCCAAACATCTTCTCTAGGTATATAGTAGTCCTTTCTTATTCATGGCTTTATTTTTAGTCAGCTGAGGTCAACCAGGGTCCAAAAATATTAAATGGAAAATTCCAGAAATAAACAATTCAAATTTAAAATAACATCTCTTTCAGTTATTATGAATTGTTCTGCTTTATTATTACTAAGGATAATCTTGTACTGTACCTGACATATATATTTATAGTTTATTATTGATGTGTATGCATAGAAAAAGGTTCAGGGTTCAGGTGTCCTGGAAATTTTGGAAGATGACCCCTGTGGGTGAAGAGGACCACTGAATTTAAAGTGTGCAGGTTAGGGGCTGGAGAGATGGCTTAGTGGTTAAGGTACTTGCCTGAAAAGCCAAAGGACCCAGGTTCAATCCCCCAGGACCCACACAAGCCAGATGCACAAAATGGCACATGCATCCGGTGTTTATTTGTAGCGGCTAGGGGCCCTACTGCCCCCTCTCTCCCTCTCTGTCTCTGTCTCTCTCTCTCTCTCTCTCTCCCTCTCCCTCCCTCCCTCCCTCAAATAAAAACTAAGTAACTAAATAAATAAGTGCTATTCATTAAAATGTACAGGTTGGGCCATCTGGACTGAGCGTTCTTCCCACACTCTTGTGTGATTTTGTGTGGTGCAAGCATGACTGGGGTTTGTAAGGTGAATACTTCCAAAGCTACTTGGCAAACATCTGACCCTGACTCTTAACTGTTCTCTGAGCACTTGGTGCCAAGCGTGGTACACAGTAGACCCTCCCTAAGTGTTTGTCCCTGTCCTCAGTCCACCCAGGGAGAGGGTCTGGATGCCCCCAGGCCTTCCCCACTAATTCATCCTCCCCTATTCTCTCTACATCCTCAGCTTCCCTCCCTCGGCTATGTGCTTGTCTCCATCCCTGCCCTGTCCTTTCTCCTTCTCACCTCGGCGTGGCTAAGGGTGATGGCTCCTAGCGTGCCCCGTTAGACGGCACACAGCCATGTTTCTACAAGGCAGTTGACCAGCAAGGAGCTGTTGGGGACAGGTCGAGGCTGGTGGGACCCAGGAAGGAGCTGGCCACAAACTCCTTTTGGTTGGCTTGCTTGAAACATAAAAAGGCTTGGGACTCCCTCCTCCCTTCCCTCTTGGCTGGGTTCTGACTCCATCATGATCTTTTTTATTTTTATTATCCCATGAAATCTGCTCTTACACATTCTAACCATACAGGCATAATCCTGCCAGCATATATGGGAAGCCACATGGAGCAGAGATGCCAAGATCACAGAGGCTTGGGAGCTACGTCCCTCTGGGACATGGGAGACGTTGGGAAGACGGGCCAATATGAGGGCTTTAAGCTAAGTGGGCCGAGACAGTCCACCCTCTCCGCTTACAAATGAGAAGCCAAAGCTGGGCGCGTTGGTCATACCCGCCCAGTGTCCCCGGCAGGGTGGAGCGTGTGCTTGGCAGCTCTCAATCCGCAGCGGAGTCTGCAGTGCCACTTCCAAGACCCTCTTCGCTTTCTGACCCCGGCTGCTTCTTATCTATAGATTCCTGATGACCTTGTGCCGCTGGCCGTAGGGACTGCCCCCTCCCATGAAGCTTAGACATACGTCTACCTTAGTGGGGAGAGCTACAGGGGACCCAGACATCCTGGTGCCCACTGTGCTTCCCTCTCGTCATGTTTTTAGTTCATGCGCATTAGGACACTCGGGTGGAGGGAGTTGTCGATAAGCCAGGTGCCCAGGCAGGTCTGTGTGGCTGAGAAGTGAGGACTCATCTTTTGGCTTAGGTGGGCCTCGATGTTGTGGGTACCGATTGCATTCCTCGCAGGTTCAGTCTGCTGTAGACCCCAGCCCTCACAGTCCAAGGTCTGGAAAGAGACCCCCGGGTACCGGGTCATCCTAGATTTGCACATAGCCAACCCAACCTAGCAAGTCCTCTGTGGAACCTGTACTAGAGGGGCAGAGCCCTTCCTGGGGGGGGCGGTGAGCAGAAGCCTGGCATGACACCCCAGCCACCTTTAGGAGCCTGTGGGTAGCCCTGACGCCCACGGGCCCACCTTGCCCTCTGCAGCCAGAGCAATGAGGAGTCACTTCCATGGGAGGAAACCCATGGCCATGGTTGGGTAGAGGCCCGACATGTCGAGTCTCTGAGCAGCCTTACACCGTGGGAATCCCAAGGGCGATAGGCCAGTGTGAAGTTCCAAGTGTGATCTGAAGGAGCAGTCGAGTCAGACTGGGCAAAGGAAGCAGCTCAGTGACAGGTGACAGTGGGTCTCAGCTTTCATTCTTCCTAAAAAATTATTATTAAAAAAATATTATTTATTTATGAGAGAGAGAGAAGCCCGCTGCAGACGAACTCCAGGCGCATCCACTACCTTGTGCATCTGGATTACGTGGGTACCGGGGAAACAAACCTGGGCCCTGTGGCTTTGCCGGCAAGCGTCTTAACCACTACACCACCTCCCCAGCCTTCAGCTTTCACTCTCGATGATGGACAAGACCAATTCTGAGTTGCTGGTGTGTTTCCTGCGGAAGGAACCCTCAAGCCTTCCAGCATCATGTCCCACGGGGGGAAGGAACGCCTGAGAAGGAGGGCCTGGCTGCCAGGCTGCCAATCTCCCATGTTCCTGGCACTCAGCTGCATTAGCACACGTCTAGATTACCGGGAACAGCCTGTCCCAACCTCCCCCCCCCCCCCGATCCAGGCTGTCCTTCCGTACCACCCGCAGACCGCTGTGCAGTTTGTCCTGTTAAAGGTCCACTTTCATCAAACTCCTTAACTTTCTCAATGCCCCCCCCCCCCCCCGGTTTCATTCTGAGCCAAGCTTTGGATCGCCCTCCTCATTCAAACGTCGGAACCGCCTCCTGGCTGGTCACCTGGTGTGTCCCCCTCTTCAGACCCGCTGGCCTGGCGTTTGAAAGAGGCCACTTTGGGAGCAGAATGGACATGTTTGCAGGTGGCAGCTGTCTGCCTTCTCTTTAAGGCCCCCTTCAGCCCTTGGCACTGCACCTGATAGCAGCAAGGACAAAGGCATCATTAGGTGCTAATGACACTTAGCACCCTGGAATCGCTGCTCATTTGCAGAAACCGCCTGCTGCCCTCTGCCCACTGTTGGGGACGGGGCGCCATTGCTCCCCCACCTGCTTGCCTCCCATCTCGCGCCCCACCTTGAGTCCCAGCCCCCAGGGAGCAGACCAGAACTTTCATCGCTCCGTCGCCAGCCAGCACGGCCCTAGGAGCAGTGTGAGTGCTGGGAGTTTTGCTATACACTTCCCTTTCCATCCTTGCCCAGCGAAGGGTGGCGGTGTGAGGAGGGGAGGGGCGCAGTGTTCCCATTTTGCAGACTAGGAAACTGAGACTTGGAGCAGAAGTGACTTGACTAAGATTCACACTGCTGGTAGGCAGTGGAGCCTACCCAGACTCTTTTCTATCTGACTTCTAAGCCCCATTCTTCCCCGTTCCCACGACCACTACCACCACCACTCTGTAAATCTGACCTGTATCCCAAAGCTCAGCCTGTCCCTCAAGGCCCACCTCCACTTCTTTTCAGTTGGTCCAGCTGCCTTGAACACCCAAAGTTCTGCGTTTTGGAAGAGCCGACCCTGTGTGTAAGCATACATGTGTGTGAATACGCATACAGTCATCTCCCCCAGTCTGGAATGTGAACTTCTTACACCTCCACCATCACACCTGGAGCAGCTAGCTGGCTTAGGAGTATGCAGTAGGCACTGAAAAGACAAGTTGACTGAGCAAGAACATACAATGCATATCATTTTCCTTTCTTGCTTAAACCTGCATACCAGCTGAGCCTCAGCGTGTGTGCCCGGGCTGTGTGTGGTGTGCCGGAGAAGCCACTGGCTCTGCCTTCGGTTGCTGTGGGTCCTACTCCTGGCCTGCTGCTCAGCTGGTACGCCTTGCACAAGTTCTTTGCACTGCAGCTCCCCCTTCAGTGCTGGTTTGAATCCAGTGCCCCCTATAAACTCATGTGTTCTGAATGCTTGCTCCCCGGCTGGTGGCAGCTTGGGAGGTGGAGCCTTGCTGGAGGAGGTGTGCGCCTTGAGGTTTGTGAGCCAGTGTTAGATGCTGCTGCTGCTTTCCACCTGCTGGGGCAGAGGGGATGTCCAGCCTAGGCTCATGCTATCCTCCCCCTGCGCCCACCACCATCATGAAGCTTCCCCTGAGACTGTAAACCAAAATAAATCCATGCCTTCCATCAGCGACTTCTACTCAGATGTTTTTGCCTGGCAACTGGAAGGTAGCTGCCACACCCTCTTCCAGGAGGACCCTCTGTAGAGGCCCCTCGAGGACTGTAGTGGGAACAAGGTAGACTGACCCGTGTCCAGCATCTTCCTCTCAAAGGGCTTCCTAGGTTTTCTGTGTGTTTGAACTCGGCACTTGACCTGTGCCGCTCTGGCCCTTAAAGATTCCGGAGAGCACTGTGGAGTCCCACCCACCTCCCAATGTCAGCTGCAGGGTTCCCGTGGGTCAGCCATCCTGTGCAGTGGGGACCACCCTCAAGCCCGGTGGGATGTTTAGCAGTGTCCCTGGGTCTTCCCACTAGATGCCAGTTGTGATGAGCGAAATATTTCCAGACATTGACCAATGTCCCCTGGGGCCAGAGTCGTCCCAGGTGGGAACCACTGACCTGGAACACTGGTCCTCTACCCTGAGCATGCCTCAGAATGTCCTGGATGACTTGTTAAAACATGTACGGCCGGTGCTCCCTCCAGAGGGTCCAGCTCATGCAGCCTGTGGGGGGGGGGGGGCAAGCCCCAGAGTCTGAAGTCAAGTCCCCAGGAACCTCACTTTGAGAACCGCTGTGCGCTTGTCCCGTAAACATGGTTCACGCTGGAGATCACCTTGAGGTGATCAGCTAACATGATGTGGAGACAAGATTCCACAGCCGGAGTGTAGTTTCCTAGAGAGCTGCCTCCCCGGGGGCATGTAGGGTTGTAACAGACTAGCAAAAGCAACAGACTTGCTCTACGTGGAGAAGACTGAACAGAGGTGGCTGGGGGCTGAGGAGAGGGGAAGGCATCCAGGGAAATTTGGGGAAGCTCCATCCAGCCCGATCAGATGGAGGGTTTGATGGTGGGAGAAGGGCTCTCTGCCCAGGAGCTGAGGGTTGGACCACTCAGCACCAGACAGAAAAAGCACATCGCCCTGGGAGGCTTGCTCTCAATGGGAAGTCCTCAGCTCGCGAAGGAGCTGAAATCCCACCTATGAATGAGCCCTCGCAGGAGACTCGAGTCACTGCATGGGAAGCAGAGATAAGGGCAGAGTCACCCTCCCCTGCCCCCCACGCATCCCACAGCCAGACAGAGATGGATGCTTCTCTGTAGAGCTGTGATGCGGGCAAACAGAGACAGGCGGGCTGTGGGCTTGGCCTGGCACAGTGGCAACGCCAAGTCACCGGCAGCCGTGGTGGGACTGGCAGCCTTGTCTTCCCCGTTCAGCCTCAGCCCCCAGGGCTGGGGGACACAGAAGCAGGCCAGGACTAGTGGCCGAGTGGACAGCCTAGCCCAGCGACTCTAGACCCCAAGGCCCGGAGATGGAATTCCAAGGGCTGGGATTAAGGAGTCTGTGTCAACTCGTGGCTGAGTGGATCTCCTCGGGTGAGTCACTGAGTGGAAGGTCTCTACCCTGGCAGCCGGGCTCTGGCCTGGGACATTTTCTCACTTTGGAGCTATAGGGATCTGTATGCTCTTGGACAGAAATGGAAACAGGGTCAGAGAAGCAGCTGGAAAGTGGCGCAACAGGAATTGCATCCAGTAAAGAACATGCTGGGGGGCTGCAGAGATGGCTTAGTGGTTGAGGCGCATGCCTACGAAGCCTAAGGACCCAGGTTCGATTCTCCAGGTCCCACGTAAACCAGATGCACAAGGTAGCACATGTGTCTGGAGTTCGTTTACAGTGGCTGGAGGCCCTGATGTGCCCATTCTTTTTCTCTCTGTCTGTCTGTTGCTCTCAAATAAGTAAAAGTAAACTTAAAAAATATTTAAAAAAATAAGAAAGTGCTTGAGGACCTGAGTTTGGATCCCCGTTGCCCACATAAAATGGCAGGCACAGCAGCACCTACCCGTGGTCCTAGTGCTAGGGAGGCAGAGAGAGCAGGATCCCAGGACTTGCTAGCTAGTCTCTCCAAATTGATGGGCTCTGGCTTCAGCAGGAGACATTGTCTCAAAAAACATGAGGGTGGAGGTTGATTGAGGAAATCACCCAGTGTTGACCTGTGGCCACTCACATGTGTATGTGCGTAAATATGCATACACATATACATACGTGTGTGTGTGTTAGCCTTGGTTTTTCTGTCTCTAACACGGGGTTTATGTTCCCACTGCATCTCCTCGTAGAGATGCCGTGACAATCAGACTGGACGTCAGAACTGCGCAGTATCGCAACTCTACCGACGCGTTCTCATCAGCCACTGAACTGCTGAGCCGTGGAGTTTAGAGAGCCAGGCATGCTCCGCCTCCAGCCATCAGGGGAGGTGGTTCAGCCAGCCCAGCTGGTGGGTCCGGGGTCTTGGGAGGGGACTCCACTTAGGATGTCCCCATGGAACAGGTACCCACCCACCCCACATGGTGTGCTGGAGCATCCAAAATTAAATTTCACGGCTGGGTGCCCAGAGATGCCAACTCGAGCCTGTGTGTTTATGGCTCGAGGAGGAGATAAGATTTGATTAAGAAGACTGCTATTAATTTATGGCAAGTACACTGGTGTGAAGGGAGAGGCTGCCTTTAATTAATAGCCAGAAGGAATTTACGCTCCTGGTCTCAGTGAGAGGAAGAGGACTGGAAGGAGACGGCGAATGGAGCCAAGAGAGCAGGCGGATGGATTGATTCAACCACATGCGCACACCTTCTTTTTGAAGAGGATATAAATAAATAAAGGGCAATGGGAAGGAGAGAGGCACTCTGGCTGAAGAGAGCTGCAGGTGGGCTGGAGAGCCAGCCAGCGGTAGGAACGGCAGGAGGAGGAGGGGCAAGAGAAAGAAGAGGAGAGGTGAGAGCCCCCATGCTATGCCATGCGCTGGGCATCGTGGTACACTGTACATGAACCATCTGTGCCATGCTTCACCACAGCCCCCCACACCCCTCACCATGGAGCAGGCAGGAAGTTATTTTGAGGATAACAAACATGGAAGAAGAAATTCAATCGGGGCTGGAGAGATGGCTCAGCAGTTAAGGCATTTGCCTGCAAAGGGTAACAACCCAGGGTTTGATTCCTCAGCACCCATGTAAAGCCAGATGCACAAAGCGGCACATGCATCTGGAGTTCGTTTGTGGTGGCTGGAGGCCCTAGTACATCCATACTCTCTCCTGCAAATAAATAAATAAAATTTAAAAAATTTAACTGTCCTGAAAGAGCATCCAGTAGCTGGTACACCACCCCTCCCCCCCCCACTGACTAACTTCCCAGTGAGGTTCCAACCACCCACTTCTTGTCTCTCCTCCTGTGCATAGGACTCTGGATGGATATTTGCAGGTGTGTCCATTTAGCATGTGTGATCCTCTATTCAGTCACCTTGGCATTCCCCTCAGACACCAGTGTCCCAAGGAGGTTTAAGTCCTTCATATAAAATGGCACAGTGTTTGCATATACCTTGTGCTAATTCTCCCATGCAGCTTAAATCCTCTCTCAACAACTGACAGTAGCCAGTACAACATGAATGCTGTGTAAATGATTGGGACACTGTATTGTTTGAGAAGTGATGACAATGACAAACGTGGGCATGTTTCATACAGACAGCATTTTAGCGGAGTATTTCCCACCTGGGATGGGTCGCAGAGCCCTTGGGCACAAAGGATGGGCTGTGGTAGTTTCAGTCTTATCCTCCGTTTACATGAAGACGCTGGGCTCAGAGAACTCTTAACCTTCCAGGCCATACAATTCCTAGACAGAGGTGCCCTTCTCACTACGCCCTCTGCTGGCTCAGAGGAGAATTCGGTTCTTCCAGGGTGGGGTGGCTGGAGGTGGGAGGCTTCTGAGTACTGGGGTGGTCAGATCTGATGGAGGGTGGACCTACAGGGAAGAGAATACCCCGCGGACTGAACCGGCCCATCCTGCCTGGAGGATGAGGCTTGTGCTCCAGGCCTGGCCCGCACATTGTCTGGCCCTCCCCTCGCACCACGCTTCTAACTTGGTTTTCCATATTTTGAAATCCAAAATTAGTCCTGAGACATTGCCCAGCTGAGTGTTGCCCAGATGTGGCCCGCAGAGTTGTGGCCTCAGCATGGAGGTGCAAACAAACTCTAGACGCATGTGCCAACTCGTGCATCTGGCTTACGTGGGTTCTGAGGAGTTGAACCTGGGTCCTTTGACTTTGCAGGCAAATGCCTTACAAAATTTGAGTATCAAGGCAGGCCCAGGAACCTGCTTGTTAAGGAACCTTCCAGATGAGTCCTTGTCACATTTGTTTGAGAAGCGTAGCATTTTCCCATTTTACAGATGGTGAAACTGAGGCCCAGAAAGAAACCCTTAGGGGCCCCAAGGCACAAATCTTCATGGCTGGGGGGGGGGGGCTCAAGACTGACCTTGGACAAGCCTTCTGAGGTTCAGTGTTCTTTGCACTGATGAACCCTAGATACCCCCCTCCCTGGCACCCACAACAGTAAGCATGTGACCTTAAAGGAAAGAGGGTACCTTCCGCATCGGTTGGGCTATGCCTTCCACTAGGCAGCTCTGGGTGATTTTCTTAATCTCTGTGAGCATCAGGGCCTCACATTTGCAGCAGGAACCAGGAGCTGCTGTCTCGTCTGGGTAAATGGGAAGTCTCAGCGAGCTGGAAGCTCAGTTTACCGGGCAGGTGGACAGTAAGAAGACAGGGTTGAGTCATTGTTCCCTGACGCCCTCATGACATAGGAGTGGAGCAAGCGCCGAGCAGGAAGGTCCCCCGTCCATCCACTTCACCAGTCTTTTATGTTCCATCCCACACCAGTTTTACAACAATCTTGACCAATAAGTAGCCGTCAGCGTCCATCACAGCAGGGAGATTGCCAGGTGTCGACCTCCGAGTCCCCTCGTCTAAATCACCCGTGCTCCATGACAGAAACCGATGTCAGGCGAGCGCTCACGGGAAGGCAAGGGGGGCGGTAGCAGGCTGGAAGGCCCTATTGCGGTATGGAGTCTGATCTCTCATTTTAAAAAGTATTTTATTTGTATTTATTTATTTGACAGACAGAAAGAGGGAGAGAGAGAGAGATTGATAATGTGCATGCCAGGGCCTCCAACCACTGCAAACAAATTCTAGACGCCTGTGCCACCTTGTGCATCTGGCTTACGTGGGTTCTGAGGAATCAAACCTGGGTCCTTTGGCTTTGCAGACAAATGCCTTAACCGCTAAGCCATCCCTCCAGCCCCTCTGACCTCTCATTTGATAGGTGGAGAAACTGAGGCTAGGGGAAACCCTGCTCGGGACCCTTGGTCTGGCTTAGGGTCATCTCTCTGCCTGCTGGGTACTTGATGTCAAGGAGTTCCTCAAGATCTTCTTCCAGCCCTGCAGGCAAGACCCTGTAAAGGTAGCTGTGTTCTGTTCCGTCCTGAGATGGGCTTTGGTCTCCCTAGAAAGGAGGGCGAATGTCACCCTGGGGTATAGGATGTTATGTTGGGGAATCCTTCCTGTTCTTCCGGGGTTGTCAACCGACGTGGAAGAATGGGACTGAGTGTGGGGGCTCCTCTCCCAGCCTACCCTGCTTGGGCCCCACTTCTCACCCATTCCTAAGAGCCTGCCAGCCACCCATCCTGGAAGCGGCAGTGAGCGGGGCCACGTGCGGCCATGCCCAGTGGCCCAGTGCTCTAGGCGGCTGCTGTGCACCTACTTCGCCCACGGGGACACCCCGTCCCTCCTGCCTGCACCGATCATGAGGCCAGCCCGTGAGGGCGTAAGTCCTTCCCAGAGCCAGCACCTCCAACCTTCTTCTGCTGAGCAGTCCCAGGGTGGGTTTCCTGCCTGCCGCCTGACCTTGGAGGTTACCTCTGCATGCCTTGGCACCTCTGCAACCCCTGGTGCAGCCCACTAGCACACAGAGGCCTTGGGGTTAGCTGGTTTTGCAGTGCCCCACCCTCACCCGTATGATCACTCTTGTGCAGGGTCTCCTGAGCCTGAAGGTGGGCATCATGGAGAGATCTGGTGGGGGGGGTTCCACCCAGTGCTACCCTTTCCTCCAGGCATGTAGCAATCCCAGCAGAGAGCAGGGGTGACATGGGGCAGTCTCCCCGACTGAGACACGCACTACTCAGGTGGCCCTCCTCATTCTTCCTCTCTGGCTCCCTGGATGAAAGCCTGCCTCCCTCTGTGCCTGGAGGGAGCCCTGGGAAGGAGGAGGGGGGTGAACTGCAGAGACCAGTGACTGTTCCTGAAGAAAGTCATCATTCCACCTGCATATGGGAGCCTTGTCCCTCCCTGGCCACACAAAGTGCCCACTGGGGGGCAGGAGAAAAGTGGGAAGGGTAATCACTGTTCCTGGGAAGTTTAAGTGTAAGTGACCAGGGTCTTAGCGGTGGCATTTCCCCTTCATCCCATGGGTACTGAAGACACTACCATATGCTTTAAAGAGATTGGGGGTCACATCAAACATCCTGACTGCAGGGAGAGGCAGACGTTAGTTTAACATTATTTGAGTGCTAGACTGATGGGCGTCATCAGGAAGTTTCAGGACTCTGAAAATCCTCATGGGGCATCTGAGACCTTGAACGGAGGCATCTTAGAGAGTTTCCCAAAGGAGGTGACAGAAAAACTGTTCCCTGAAGGACATATGTAGGAATAGATAAAGAGGTTTAAAAAAAAAAAACAAAGAGAGAGAGTGTGTCCCGGAAGAGGGTGTAGGATGTATAAAGGTCCTGGGGCAGGCAGGAAGCGGGGAAGCTCACCACATTTGGGGGACTGAAAGCTAACAGGGGTGACTTCTGTGTTTCAAGAAGCTTATGGAATGGAGTAGAGAACATGTTAATGAGGGAGACATGACCCTTCCCAACCACACTACTGAGCACGGGGGTGAGAGTGTAATGTGTAGATGGATACTTCTAGAAGGTTTCCTGGGTAGACAGATCTAGAGTACGTATCTGAAAGGTGGAAGGAAGCTACCCAGGAAGGGAAAAGGTGTTCTCTGCTGAGGGGCCGGTCGAGCAGGAGGGGAAGAGGTAGTCAAGGACACAGCCTCTCCCTCCCGGCACTGAGGTTCCTCCAGGGCAAGGCCAGGGTCGCTCACAGGAGTAAATGGGCCAGGAAGGCAGAGCCCCTCCCGGAGCCTGGTTCTCGGATGTGACACTTTCTGGCTGGGAGGCTGGCGGGCTTCTGCATTATTAACAGTGACACACAGTAAACATTTTGATAATTGTCAGAGCCACAGGCTCTGAGAGCCAGTGCCAGCTGTTACCAGCGTGAAGGAAGGGCGGATCGCTCCTGCCCACACGCCAGGCTCCCCGCTCTCCACTCTCTCTCTTCTTTGCTCCTCCTAAGACAAGCTCATCATGCCTAGGTCTGAAATGGGCACTTTGGAGAACGGGGCCTCCCCTGCCCTTCCTGCCCTAGCCGTCAGGCCCTGAATGGGGCAAAGAGCATGCGGGCTAGGCTCAGGTCAGTGCTGTGCCACCCTGAGGGAGTGTGGGCCATGATGTCTCCAATTAGGTAAAGCCACCCTCAGGTGACCCTTCCAGCAGCCGTCCTGCCCTTCCCCAAATGACCATTCCCACTGCACACATGGCCCAGTGCCCACTGCAGTTGGGGGCGGGGGACAGGATGGCCAAGGCCTTTGTGGGGAGAAATGGGGGCTTCTTCCCTGATGTGTCCTTGGATGAAGGGGCCTTATAGCTCTAGCATTGTGGGGGTGCAGCTTACTGGAGTGGGTAGAGATGAGAGGTCATTGGTGGCCAGAACCGAGGTCTCAGGAGGCATGGAAACGAATGCAAAGTCCTTTATGGGAGGGGACTTGAGACTTGTCACAGGACTGGTTGGGGCGGACTGTGCTTGGAGCGGAGGAGTCTTTGTTGTGTGTGCGGCTGGCTGCATGGCCTCAGGGCCCGGTGCAGGGTGACTGTGTGGGGCATTTGTTAGTAAGACAGACAATGTCAGAGGCACTGGTAGACTACACTCTCCCCGGGCCCTTTCTCCGCGCCTGCTGCGCTGTGGGTCAAAAACGTCATCCCTGTGAGGGAGGGAACAGGCCAGGGGACCCTGCTCAGGGTACAGCACAGAGCTAGCGGGCAAGTGGCGCACGGCAAATTCCGCCGTGCTGAAAGAACAGCTATGGCCAGCTTTATCAAAAGCGGCTGGGGCAACTCATGAGGAACTTCTTGAGAGGCTTGTGAAATTACGCCTGTCCACTTTCCCCCGGGGAAGAAAGGGTGTGGGGAAGGTCGTCAGACCCCCCACCTGAGACTGCAGGTGCCTCCTGTGCCAGCTCTGCAATGACGCTCGAGGTCTCATGGCCTCAGAGGGAGACAGCATGTGTAGAAGGGGACGACAGATCAAAGGACACAAGACTCCACCTTAGCGGCCGTGTGGAGCCCGTCACCTGTGCTGGCATGGACTTCTTGGTGGCGCAGCTGCCAGAGGCCCCTCCGTGTTCTGTAAGTAAGCGCTCACCCTGAGCTGAGGGAAGAGCATCCCTGGGGTGGTCCCAGCACGCGGAGCACCTCCAAGCAGCTTTGGGGAGACAGTCATCTGTGCTGGGATGAGACTTCTCGGCGTGTGGCTGTTTTGCAAGCTCTATGTTCCCATATGTCACCCCTCATCCTGCTTTCTAAGTGTTGCAGCCAGGTTTGCATTGCTGGCCGAAATCACCCGACCAGGAGCAGCTTGTGGGGAAAAAAAAAAAGGTTTATTTTGGTTTAAAGACACGAGGAGAAGCTCCATGAGGACAGGAGAAAAAAAGATGGCATGAGCAGAGGGTGGACATCACCCCCTGGCCAACATAAGGTGGACACCAAGAACAGGAGAGTGTGCCAAACACTGGCAAGAGGGGACTGGCTGTAACACCCACAAGCGTGCCCTCAACAATAACACCGCCTCCTGAAGGTGTTAATTCCCAAATCTCCATCAGCTGGGAACCTGGCATTCAGAACACCTAAGTTTATGGGGAACACCTGAATCAAACGACCACATTCTACCCCTGACCCCCATAAACTGATAATTATACATAATGTAAAATGCAATGCATTCATCCAGCTTTAAAGTCCCTATAGCTTTTACCAATTCCAATGATGTTCCTACATCCCCACATTCCAAGATCTTGTAACTGGGCCATAATACTAAAAATCCCCCCAAAGCCCATAATGGCACAGAATAAACATTCGCACTGCAAAAGACGGCATTGGGCATAGCAAAGAAATAGTTAGCCAATACAGGATTTAAAACAACCAGGGCAAACATCAAACTCTATCCAGTGACAATTCTCTAAGTTCAATAATTCTGACAATTCTCTGGAGTTTCAATTCCTCCCCTCCAGCTAGATTACTCACAGTCCTGGAGAATTTCCTCCGGGGCCAGCAGCTTTTCTTACCAGCCATCTCGTGGTCCCAGCATCTCCACTGGGTCTCCACTGCAGCCTATAGTTCATTCCCATGACTCCACTGGGTCTCCGTGCAGGCATCCAGCAAACCTGCTTCACACTGTCCATGGTCATTTCCAAAAACACAAGACTGTGTTACAAACTCAATGACCCTCTCTTTCCTGCATTTCTTATACCCCACAATACCAGGTAGGGTGCCAGTTTGTTAATCCAGGGGGGAATAAAGCAGACTTTGAAGAACAGGACACTCCTTGAGCACTCAGATCCCTTCAAAAGTGTCTACATTCTTCCTGTTGTCCAAATGCAAATCAGTTGGCCCAATCTCAAAGGTTGTAATCTCTCATATAATTGCAGTTGAACAGGCAGAAGTTTCAGCCCAAAGATTTCATTTCTGTGCCACATTCCTCTGCTCACACCAAACCATGTGTACACAAAGCAACCCTGCACAAGTTCTCAGGACACAATTATAACAGCAGACCTCTCACACAAACTGCTTCTAGTCCAGTCTAGGTGAATCTCTTTCTCACCCTCACAAGACAAACCTCACAATCCATAGTTCTTACTGCATTCAGGTCTTTCAACTCTGACCGGAATAGTCCATCAAGCTGTATTTACAGCACTGCAAGGCATCTCTTAGGTCAAAGTTTCAAATCCTTCCACATTCCTCTTGAAAATCAGCTCCAAAAGGTGAATGCCACACAGTCAGGTGTCTAGCAGCAACCCCACTCTTGGTACCAACATTACTGTTGCAGTCCAGTTCACACTGCAGGCAAAAATCACCTGACCAAGAGCAGCTTGTGGGAAAAAAAAAAGGGTTTCTTTTGGCTTACAGGCTTAAGGGGAAGCTCCATGATGGCAGGGAAAATGATGGCTTGAGCAGAGGGTGGACATCACCCCGTGGCCAACATCAGATGGACAATAGCAACAGGAGAGTGCGCCAAACACTGGCCTGGGGAAACTGGCTATAATACCCATAAACCTTCCCCCAGTAATACCCTGCCTCCTGGGGCGTTAATTCCCAAATCTCCATCAGCTAGAAACCTGGCATTCAGAACACCTAAGTTTATGGGGGACACCTGCATCAAATCACCACAATAGGTAACTGCATTAAACTCACGAAAACTAGTTTGGGTATAACCATACTTAGTCTGCCATCTGTGTTCTAGGGATGAGTCGACATGTGTTCATGTCTCCCCGGGGAAAACATTTCACACCAACACCAAGTGTGCCAGGCAAGCTGTGCCCTTGGGGGGGGGGGGACTGGAGTCTGATAAGGAGGGTGTATGTTTGCTAATCCCCCCAGTGAAGGGAAGGAGGAGACCTGAGGATCTTTCAGGAGGGAGAATCCCCTGCTAGCCAGGGACAGGGAAGGCTCTGGGTTCATTTGCCAGGGTGGCTTTGAGAAATTTGTTTCTCGTGGTTCTGGGAGTTGGACATCCAAGATGGAAATGCAGGACGGAGTTCGCTCATTCTGCAGCTCTCCTTGGCTGGTGGAAGGTTTTTTCCCCGTGTCCTCACGTGGGCAAGTGACCCTGTGTACCTGTCCAGATCTCTCCTGTCCCCCACTTTCAGTGCTGGGGTTGGAACCGAGGGTCTTTTGCATGTCAGTTAAGTGCCCTAACATTTATAGCTATATCCCCAGCCCTGAGTCTTAGGAGAAAAGGTCTCCCTGTGTAGCCCAGGCTAGCCTTGAACTCGTAATCTTCTGCCTCAGCCTCCCAAGTGCTGGGACCACAAGTGTGTACAAGAAGATCCACATCAGATCTCTTCTTATAAGGTCACCATGTCATTGGATTGAAACGCTCACTCTATCTCCACACACAGTCACATTCTTAAACAGCAGTGGTTAGGACCTCAACAGATGAGTCTGAGGGGCAACAGTGTAGCCCTTCACAGTGTCCCTAAGGAAGTGTTATTCAGGCCAAGTTGTAGCCAGTCACCATAAGACTGGTGACTCAAACAGTGCCTGTTTGTCGTGTTATACTTCTGGAAATCCAGGATGGGCCTCCCTGGGTTACAGACAAGATGTCCATGTGGCTCGAGGCTCTATGGGGAGATCTGTTTCCTTGACTTTTCCAGCTTTTCTGCAGCCTGTCTACAAACCAGCAAAGGGAAGGAGTCTTTCTCAGCCTCAACCCCAGGTAGTCGATTTGTATTGCTACATGATACCACAGGCTGGGTGAGTTATCAAGGGCAGAGGTGTGTTTGGGACTTAAGGTTCTGAATGTCCCAGGCTGAGGAGTACATCTGGTGGTGACCCTGCTGGCAGAGTCCAGAATAGCATAGGAATTCCATGGCAAGATGCAAGCAGTTGGCCTGTTTATCTGCAGTGCAATCTCCTTCTCTTCCTTCTCTTTCTCCTCTTCTTCTTCCTCTTTGTCCTCTTCTTCTTTTAATGATAGGGCTTCCCGTGTCCCAGGCTGGTCTTGAAGTCATTACATAGCTAAGGATGACCTTGAGTTTCTGATCCTCCTGCCTCTACCTCCTGAGTGCTGTGATTACAAGCATGCCTGACCACACACCGCTTATTGGTGCTAGGGAGTAAAGCCAAGGCTTTAATGCGTGCTAAGCAAGCACTTGACTAGCTGAGCTACGGCCCCAGCCCCTCTTCTTGTATGACCAAGGTTCAGTCACGGGGCACTGCCTTGATGGTCTCATTCAGCCGTAGTCACTTTCCAAAGCCCCCCCTCCAAACACCACAGTCAGGAACACATCCACCCTCCTCAACACGCCACGGGGGTCGCATTCTCACGTCGCTTTCAGAGGGACAAGCACCTTTCTTTCTCTCCTCCTCCATTTTGTGAGCCTTCTTGACTTGTGCTGACACGGTCCACCTGGATGGACCGGAATGCCACCCCAGTTTCCAGGCAGCTGATTTACGTCCTTCATCCCATTGTGGCCATGTCACAGGCTGTGTGAATGTCTTTGGGAGCCCTTATTCCGCTGACTACAAGTAACCAACCTTCTACTTTACACATGAGGAAAGGACGCAGGAGATCAGTGATGCCCAGTCATTTAGCTAATGGGGACCTGGCACGATTCAGGCTTAGGTACGCTGGTCCCCTGCCCCCAAGCTATGAGCTCCTCTCTCAGGGACAGTTGGTAAAGGCCAAGTACAGTTTTCTATCCCAGAGAGAAAGGACCCTGTTTCAAGTATCCTTGTCTTCATGGGAGGGTAAGGACCCTTGTTTCAACTATACTCAGTTCTTAAGAGCACTAGCTTTTGCCTGAGTCTCCCTTCTAATGTCTTCTTTGTGTTTGTGGAATAAATAAGACACTGAATGACAGGGCTTGGCCCTGGACTCCAATGCCAGCAGATTTAAGAGTGTTTTAGATACACTCAGTGGAAGCCTTCATTGGTCTCTGGAAAACCCTAACCCACAGCTAATGGTGCTGTGCACATCACTGTTTCCCTCTCCTCCGTGTCCCTGGACGCACTTCCAGCTCCCAAGGACCACTTTCAGAACCCTCATTCTAAAGCACTCTGCACTCCGTGCTTCAATTGCCTGTCTATATCCCGTTCCCCAGGAAATACTCCTGTGACCAGAAGGCAATGTGGGTTGGACCGGGGCGAGACCTGGGGAGTTGGAAGACCAGAATACCCAGAGACCATGTGCAGCTCAGAGGCCATGGCATGTCCTTGTAGACTCCCTTGACGTCCTTGGGGCCTTGTTAATGAACGCTCCTTCTCAGACCTGCTCAGAAGGCCTGGGATGCTAACGGGGTGGTGTTAGGGTACCCTGGGGTTTCCAGACACTGAAGAGCAACACGGTTAAGGCAGAAGCACTTACAGCCATGGCTGTAACGATTCACTGCCAGTGACGGCTGGATAAAGTCCCACAACGTGAAGAAGACCTCTAGGAGCAGGTGGCCCTGTCAGGATTAAAGGACACGCAAGAGCCATGATTGATCCCAGAGGGCTTGCAGCCCTGAGCTGGCCACAACCTCCAGGGGTCATGCAGAACCCATAATTTAGAACTGGGAGGGAGCTTGGAAATAATGTCCACCCCTCTCTACCCAGAGGATGGTGTTCGGCATCAGGTTAAGATCACTGAGCGAGTTGACCCAGAGCCAGTGCTGGAACCTGGGTCTCCTGCCCCCCAGCATGATGCTCTCCTGCTAAGGGCTCACTGCTTCCAAGCGGCAGAAGAAGCAAGGGCTTCTCAGCATCAGGGACCCCATCTGGGTCACTCAGACTCACCCTTTGAGGCCATGGGATCGAGGTCACAGGCCTATCATAGTCAGTTATGGGAAGGGGCAGAGGAGTGGGCCTCGCCAGTCCCCAATCCCCTGAGCATCCTTTCCCCTTGTCCTCCCAGGACTCCTGGTCCTGTGCTCTCTGGCCCATCTAACCTTTCTAGTGCCAGGGAGCTCTTCCCATCTGTAGAACGCTCTACTTCCCCTTGGGATATCCTGCCTGGCCTTGGAGTACCAGTCCCTGTCTGGAGACATCCATCCTCACCCTCTTTTTTCTTCTGAATCCATCTTTGCCCCAGGCATCCAAGGCAAGCGCTTCTGGTCTCAGAAACTTAGCTGCTGTCTATTCTCTCTCCCTCTCTCCATTCACATATATGTGTGTTTGCAGAGTGCCCACATCTGCCACGTAGGCTCCTGTGTGTGTGAGCACTTGTGCATGTCTGTACACGTGTGTGTGGAGGCCAGAGGTCAATGTCAGGGGTCCTCTTCAATCACCTTCCACCTCACTTTTTGAGTCAAGGTCTTGGAACCCAGAGCTCCCGCCCTGATTTGGCTAAACTAGCTGTCCAGCAAAGCCTGGGAATCCTCCTGTCTCCGCCTCCCCGGCGCTGGGATTGTAAGCACATGTGGCCATGCCTGGCATTTTATGAGTGCTGGGAATCTGAACTCAGGTCCTTGTGCTTGTGAAGCAGGCATGTTTTAGGCTGAGCTAGTTCCCCAGCCTGGCCTGGTTCTCTTTGATGGGAACGTAAGGATCCTGCTTTGGGCCCCAGCAAAACTTTTTTCACCTCCCCTTGGGTATGCAACTCACCCCTCCTCCTAGACCCGCCAGCTCAGTGCCAGGATGTTGGGGGGGTACCCACATCGTGGGCTTTGGGCTGACTTTGCTCTTTAGTAGGTATTTCCTCACCCCACAGGTCTGTGAGCCCCCCCCCCCCCCGAGCCAGGCGCCTCTCCCTGTAAGAACGCCAGCCTCCAGCTCTCATTCCTATTCCTCTCCCAGGCCCGGCAAGGCTGCTTGGAAGGCGCCTGGGTGCATGCTCTGGCTCCCACGCCGGGCTCAGCCCCTGGAGCACAGTGATTGTCTATTCATCTTTAATTCCATAATTACAAAGACAACAATCCTATCGTGCTTGCCAAGTGCCGGGCACAGTCCTGAATGCTTGACACATATTAGCTCGTTTAATCCTGACCCCGCCCCAGAGACAGATGTGACGGCGACCCTCATTGCCGACACAGAACAAATACGCAGAGAGGAGAAACGACGTGGGCTTGCAGGGTGCGTGGCTAGCGAGAGGCAGAGCTCCGGCCCCACGTGGGTCCAGCTCCATCACCATCACACCTGTCACAGCCGCCCACCGGGCCAACGTTCAAGGAAACACTTATGGAGTGAATGATTGAATGAACCATGTGCCTGGTTTGGAGTAACTAGGGCAGAGTTGGGGTCCATCAGGAAGATACCTGAGGATTTCTTTCTTTATAAAAATGATCACTGGGGGCTGGAGAGATGGCGTAGTGGTTAAGCGCTTGCCTGTGAAGCCTAAGGACCCCGGTTCGAGGCTCGATTCCCCAGGTCCCACGTTAGCCAGATGCACAAGGGGGCGCACGCGTCTGGAGTTCGTTTGCAGGGGCTGGAAGCCCTGGCGCGCCCATTCTCTCTCTCTCCCTCTACCTGTCTTTCTCTCTGTGTCTGTCGCTAAATAAATAAAAATTTTAAAAAAAAATGATCACTGGGCTGGGGAGATGGCTTAGCAGTTAAGGCATTTGCCTGCAAAGCCAAAGGACCCAGGTTTGATCCCCCCAGGACCCACGTAAGCCAGATGCACAAGGTGGCATGTGTGTCTGGAGTTCGTTTGCACTGGCTAGAGGACCTGGCGTGCCCATTCTCTCTCTTTCCCTCTCTCTCTCAAGTAAATAAATTCAAAGAGTTAACTAAGAGTGATCACTGGTCCAGTTAGAGCTCAGCTATGACTTTGATTCCTGTAGCTGCCACCCTCCCCCCTGAGGCGGGCGTGATGGCCCAGCACACGCAGGAGACGGCACCACAGGGTGCCTCCCACCGGGCCATCCTGAGGGCGAGGGGCCAAGCCAGGACTGTTTGATGCCTGGAGGACCTACACACCCAGCAGATGGCCCAGCCTTCCTCCCATGGGGTTGAGGAAGGCAGCTTGTCTGAGACCTTATGAGCGTGTCACTGAAACACCAAGCAGGGGACAAGGGGCTCCCTAGGTGCGAGGGCCGGTCGGCGCTGGGCCGCTGGCAGCCTCGGCCTCGTTCTCGGTATTGCCTCACTGTCCGGAGCCTTTAGGGTGAGCCCCGGGTTTCCACGTGGCAGCTGCACTCCCCAGGACCTCACCATGAGCGACTGAGCTGTTAGGATAGTGTCTAGAGACACGTGGGGTGGTGGGCGAGGCGTCAACTCGGAAGGCAATGTTTAGTCATCTGGAGTGAGATGCTGAGCACACCTACTGCTTTAGGAGGGCGGCGGAGGGGATGCTGAGACCGACGGTGGGGGACATTTCTCCTGGTTGTCCCCTGGCTCACGCTGGGGCTGATGGAGAAGGAGGAGCTGGCCTGCTTCAGGGGCAGATCCACACCCTACCTCAGCACTTCCACCCGGAGTTGTTGCTGCTAGGGAAAAGACAGAAATAAACAAGGCTTGAAATCTGGTGACTGGGGAGTTGAAAGCACAGACAAAAGAGAGGAAGGGGGGAGGGGAGAAGGACCAGGGGGCGTGCACACGTGAGCGTGAGTTCCTGGGTAGGTGCCGCCCGGGCTTCCGTCTGATGTGTCTGTCCAGGCAAATGTGACCAAGGAGAGTGACTGAGGAATCAATCATGGCTTTGAAAAGTGTTCAGTCATTCTTCCATTCATCCATTTGTTCATTCAGCAACCATCAGGTGAGTGCCTTTTATGTACCAGGCTCTGGTCTAGGGCTGAGGGGTCTTCGGTGAAATGGTAGCTCCCCGTTACTTCATTCTAGTGGAGCGGCCCAGAATCTGGAAGTATTCCAACATGATAGTCGGTGGTAAGAGGGCACGAGGCTCTGAAGGCCATTTGCAAGCTGACAGGGTGGCGATTGTCCTTGGGGTCATTGTGGAAGGGGCGATTGGAGAGGGGGTCTCTAAAGAAGTGGCATAAGGACAGTTGCCCCAATGAAATGGGGGGGGGTAGAAAGAGCTGAGGGACCCTGAAAGCCAGACCTGATAAAGGGCTGAGCATGGCCTATGCTGGGATCGGCAGGGGAGCAGGGCCCTGCTGGGGGACAGCCAGCAGCCAGTCCATGGGATTCTGATGGTGGTGGTGGGGACTCGTGATGTTTGTTATTCTGAGTGGGAGTGGGAGCTTCTGTGGCTGATTGATGTACGCATTAAACTGAGCTCTCTGCTCCCCTGTGGGGGGCGGGGGGAATAAGGCAAGGACAGAGGAGGCTGGGGTCTAGCAAGAGACAGCGGTGTGATCCCAGCGAGGGTGCCTGCCAGCAGCAGGGTGGTGAGGAGGCGCGGTGGGACCTAAGGTGCCTATTTGGAAGCCAAGTCCACAGGACGCACGGAGCGAATGCACTGGGTACAAGGAGAAAACTGGATCCCGGGTGAAGACAAAGTCCCGATGGCTGGGCTAATGGTGATAGCACCTGTCATTTGTGAAGGTTTATGTGCATTGTCAGCTGGGCACCTGTGAGGGATTATGTAAATTAGATGAGCCTCCGGGCATGTCTGTTTGGGATTATCTAGAACAGCCTAGTTGAAGTGGAAAGATCCACCTTAACTGTGGGCTGCACCGCGGCACCGCCCCATGCACGGGGTTCCTGGGCGGATGAAGGGAGCGAGCTGGCCGAGCACCGTCACCCGCTGCCTCCTCGTGAGAGCTGACTGCGTCCAGCTGCCCCCAAAAGCCTGCTGTCACGCCTTCGCCGCCATGACAGACCGTCACCCACAACTGTGACCTGAAATAAGCCCCGCCTCCCTGAAACTGACTTGTGTCAAGTATTTTGTCCCAGCAAAGAGAAGGAAGTTAAAGGAGTGCCCACCCCTAAGATGAAGAAAACTTGGCGACAGTTGGGTTGGGAGGTGACGCAGAGTGGCCCGTGGGCTAGTGAAGCGAATTTGATCGAAGGACTGGTTGTGGAACCAGGTCCCCCTGTCCTCACTGTGCCGCAGAAATTAGGGGGGACTCTAGTAGCTGGTTAGGTGGGACCCCATCCAGAGCCCAGAATCCCCTCCACCTAGATCTTTGCTGCATCATTGTCACAACACTGAGAGAAATCCCGGCCAACTCCCGCGGCGACGTCCTGGGCCTGTTTAGTCCAGAACCAGACCAAGATTTCTCGGGTTTAGCAGAACCAGACCAGGGCTTCTCGGGTACCAGGAAGTGCCCCGGGTGTGGCTGGATGGAGGTGGAAGACTAGGGGGCTGCCTCACACAGGAGGAGGTGCTGCCACATAACAGCAGAGCCCTGCGGCAGGCTCTTACTCATTCACTCACTCATTCATTCATTCTTCATTCAGCAGACCTGCATAGGGCACTGAGGCATGATCGACGGTACAGATACCTGTCTTCTGTCAGTGAGAGACACACGTAGGTGACAAAGGAGCATGTTGAGGGAGTGCTTGGTGGGGCTGGGAAGCTTCTCCTCCTCAGAGGGAGCATCCTGGGGAAATAAGGGCAGATGGGTAGTGACCAGATGCAGGAGGTTATGGAAGGAGGAAATACTGGGGACACGGGAATTATCAAGATCATTGCATGCAGACACCCTTTCTCCAGAAGCAAACTGGACATCATCTACTTGGATCATTCACTCTTCATTCATGCATTCATTCATTCATTCATTCATTCACCTATCCAGTCTTCTGCTTCTGAGTTCATGCTGAAGATAAGGAAACAAACAGCCAAGGTCTAGAATTGTAAGAATATCAGGGAAGACGGACTACCCCAGGGAGGAGAGTGCCGCTGGGGGGTGAGAGCCTCGTGGGCTGGAGAGGGCAGGCAAGGGCAGGTGCTGGCTGCGGTCCAGCCGGGCTCACCTTTCCTGGAAGATGGGCTAGGCAGCCATGGGAGACTGTGTTTCCAGTAAGCAGGCATAGCGGGCTTGGGCACACGCCTCCTCACTCGGATGAGGCAGCTCTGGGGCTCCTCGGTGGCCCTAATGAGTGCTGCGGAGAGCTGTTTACAGCTAAGTGAGCTGTAATGGCTTTCTGCGGTTGTTAGACACAGGCTGCCAGAGTCCAGAGGGGCCTCCCAGCCTGGCTCTCCACACTGTACCCCAGGACCCAGATCAATGAGCCCAGGAGACGGAGGGGGTGCTGGTGGGCCATGAGGGTTACACTAGGGTTTGCAGTGGTCACTCCTGACCATGGGCTGGTAGAGAGAGAGTTCAAAGGAACAGGAATCCCAATGGGTCAGTCACATCCTTGGAGGGCCTGGGTCCAACCTGTTGTGGGGGACCATTTAGGGCTAAGTTGGAATCAGCCCAGAGAGGATTGGAGGAAATCTGGAAAGCAAGTGGAGTGCTGTGATGGGCTGTGGTGTTACAGACAGGCCTGACTTTAAGCTCCATTCTGATGTAGGCTGTGAGCCTCAGTCTTCCCATCTCTAAAATGGAGCTAAACTAGCACACTTGGAGGGCTGGCTTTGAAGATACATGCCTGGTGTGTCCCAAGTGCTGCATGGAGGACAACTGATACGTCACTACCATCACCACTGTTCCGGTCGCCGTCACCCACAAACATCTTTGCCATCATCACATTACTGCTACTTCTCTCTACCACCAGTGTGTCCATTGTTATCACCACATTCCACACTCACCACCATCATGAGCACCACCAATACCTATTGTCACTACCACACTCACCTCATCACCACCGCTGTTGTCACCACCACCACATCACCTCCACTTACCACTGCTGTCACTGTATTCATTGTCACCACCCCATCGCCACTGCCGCCATCACCACCACCATCTTCACCACCATCACATCACCTCCACTTACCCCTGCCCTCACCATACCCACTGTCACCACCTCGTCACCACCACCGCCATTGCCAGCATCACAGCCACTATCTCACCACCACCCGCCACATCACCACTAGTTCACACATCACGTTAGCTCACCACAAACAACACTGACCCCACGGCCACCGCCATTAGAACCACTATGACAAGGGATTGGCTTATTGAGTGTCGTTTGCTTGGGGGTTTTGTCCAGGCGAGTGAAAAATGGCAAAGCCAAACTCCTTGCTCTCCCAGCCAGAGTGGGAGCCTACCTCCATTAAATGTCTTCTGAGACTTTCTGTGCTGGAGTTTGGGAAAGCCCTAGACGCCCATAATCTGTGGGTCCTGTGATCTCTGGGTCAGGTGCTAGTGTGGGGGAGGGTGGCAGCCCTATCCTGAAGCCAGGATGTTTCTAACAGAGTAGGCAGGGGGCTTGACACCTCATACCTTCCTTGCTTGGTGCAGTCTTGCCCTCTCAGACTTTGATAAGGGTCCTGGGAGGTTCTGGGAAGAATCATGGGGACAGATGGCCCTTTCTTCAGTAGAAGTCTGGAAGAGTTAGGGCTCTGAGGTCTCATTGCTGGTCCCTCACCCAGAGAGAGTGTCCTACATCCACTGCCATAACTCAGGGTCTGCTGTGAAGAGGGTTCTGAGAAACTTTGATCACCCCTTACCCTCTGGAGCTGACAAAGGGGATTCTGTGTGCCTGGGAGAGAGACAAGGAGGGAGGTGAGAGGCTCACAGGTAGGGACCTTCATGGAGGTTCCTGAGCTACTTGTGTGAGCTCTCATGGAAAAGGAAAGAAAGTGGAGGTCGGGCATGGTGGCACACACCTTTACGGGAGGCAGGGGTAGGATGATCATCATGAAGTCAAGGCCACCCTCGGACTCCATAGCGAATACCAGGTCAGCCTGGGCTACAGCAAGACCCAACCTCAAAAAACCAAATAAATAGGAAAAATTAAAAAGAAAGAAAGTGGGCTTTCAGATTGGGCTTCTCACCCTGGCTCTACCCCTCACCCCTGGCTGCAGGATCTTGGCTGACTGACTCAACATCTCCGAGCCTTAATGCTGAGTTGGAGTTTTCAAAAAAAAAAAAATTAATAAGCAAAACAAATAGGAAGCGAGAGCTCCTGGTCCTTATAGAGGTAGTGGTGAATGTAGATTAAGCAAATGTTTGCAGAGGCACTTATACCTGCTGGAGGCTCTTTTATCTTTTAGCCTGAGAGAACTCTGTACACTTTGGAGGGGAGGTAGAAAACACAACAATATTGTCACGTTATGGGTCACAAAGCCAGTGGGGAGGTGGCCCTGTTGTGAGGGGTTTATAAGACCAGGCGGCCCCCTACCCACAACCCCAGGTTGCTGGGTGATTGGCTCTTGACTCTGTTCTTACGGCTTAGGGGTCTCGGAAGCTCCAGAATCATTAATTTATCTTCCTTCAACTTAGGAGAATACTCAGCCTTTGTAGTTTCAGACTTTTCTCCGTTGCCATTCCCTCTACTTCATTCTTTCTAGAACCATAGACCTTTAAATGCAGCCCCAGAGGCTCTGGACTTTAGGGCAGTAGTTGTTATGGCTACTACTGCTGTGTTTGTAGATGTGTTGATGTGAAATCTTTTCCAAAAAGATATCTTCACTTATTTGTTCGCAAGCACAGAGAGAAGAGAGGCCCAGAGAGAGATCGTGCATACCAGGGCTTCTAGCCACTGCAAACAAACTCCAGATGCAGGTGCCACCTTTTGCATCTTGCTTTACGCTGGTACTGGGAAATTGAACCTGGGTCGTTTAGGTTTTACAGACAATCGCCTTAACCACTGAGCAAGCTCTACAGCCCCAAATCTTTTTGAGTCTATTTATCAGTCTGGATATTTTCTGTTGATTTATCTTTTCTACTCACTGACTGTTCTCTTCAATGCACCGTCAAACCTATCCAGCAAATTTCTGGTTTCAGATCTTATGGTTTTCAATTCTAGAATTTTCTTCTGGTTCTTTTTTGATAGTTTTTGTTTCCCAACTGAGATTCCCTCCCTGTTCATTCATTGTGACTATGTCTTCCTTTATGTCCTTGAGGATAGTTATGAGAGAGCTGTTCTAGAAGAGTCTGTAATGGCTGCTGTGTTTCCTGTGTACGGGTCACCCTTTCCTGTTTCTCCATTTGCCCAGAAACGTTGGACTTGTCTCCTGGTCAATGACAATGACACATGACAGAGTCTCTGGATTCTATTATACTCACTGGAAGTAGATTGACTGTCTTTTTAAAAATATCTTCCTAATCGGGCGTGGTGGCGCACGCCTTTAATCCCAGCACTCGGGAGGCAGAGGTAGGAGGATCGCCATGAGTTTGAGGCCACCCTGAGACTCCATAGTGAATTCCAGGTCAGCCAGGGCTAGAGTGAGACCCTACCTCGAAAAACCAAAAAAAAAAAAAAAAAAATGTATATATATATATATCTTCCTATGTGTATGTGTGATGTGTGTGTGCATGTATGTTCATGCATGTGTATGAGGGTGGGTGCATGTGTCCCATAGCACACGTGTGGAGGTTAGAGAACAGCCTCAGGTGTTGGTTGTCATCTTCCTTCATGTTTGAGACAGGGTTTCTCCTTCCCTTCCTCTCTCTGGCCCTCTTTCAAATTTTTCATGAACAATTTCATATATCATATAATTATATATATATATTCATATTGTAATTTGATCATATAGATTCCCCATTGCCCCTGCCACTCTCGCTGAACCTTTCTTTTTCTGCCACGTACTAGTAGATACATTGGTAAGCAGAATGACTCCGCCTCCCCCAGCAGCCATTAACTACCAAGAGCCCTGCAGGGAGAGGCGGAGACTCGCAAGGCCTGCCCCACCCGTCTCGGGATGCAGGCTGCCTTTACTTTGTCCAGATCTTGGGCAGGTACCCACACCCTGTGTGAGTTCATGAGTGCACTGGCAAGGCCTTGTCCTGTCCAGGCAAGAGTTCCCCAGCCTCCCTCCCCACTCTCCAGCTCTTACATTACTTTTTTTTTTCTGTCCCCTCTTCTACAGTGTTCCCTGAGCCTTGGGGGAGGGGGACATAGACGCCACATGTAGGGCCGAGCGCTCAGCAGTCACTTTCAGCACTTTGCCCACGTGTGAGGCTGCGTTGACCGCAGGCCGTTGCAGAGCTTTGCCGGGCCGGGCCTCTGTCTTACATCGCCCACCGCTGCGTTCTTCCGGCTAGCTGGCCTCTGACCTTCCAGGGATTCGTCTGTGTCTGCTCCTTGTCCCCTCCATAGGCCTGCTGAGATGACAGATGCACGCTCTACATCCAGCCTCTTTTTTTTTCTTTTTCATATGAGAGAGAGGAGAGAGAATTGGTGTGCCAGGGCCTCCAGCCTCTGCAGTTGAACTCCAGATGCACGTGCCATCTTGTGCACATGCGTGACCTTGCGCGCATCTGGCCTATGTGGGATCTGAAGAGTCAATGGGTGCTTGGGCTTTGCAGGCAAGCACCTTAACTGCTAAGCCATTTCTCCAATCCTGCATCCAGGTTTTATTAGGTTCTGGGGAATCCCAACTCGGGCCCTCATACTTGCACGGAAAGCAATTTGCTCTCTGAGCTGTCTCCATAACCCCTTGACTTTTTTTTTTAAAGCAAACAGTTAAATGATCAGGAGCTGAATGCCAAACTGTTTGTCGTGGCAGGAGGTGACATTAATCTCTGTTCAGAGCCTGGAATGAGGTGTATTCCTTTGACGCTAGCCCATGGGTGGCTAAGGCAGGAGAATCACCAGTTTGAGACCAGATTCAGCTACAAAGTGAGACCCTGACTTAAATGTGTTCTATTTTTTTATTTATTACTTATTTGCAAGGAGAGACAAAGAGAGAGAAAAAACAATAGGCATGCCAGGGGCTCCTTCCACTGCAGCCCAATTCCAGATGCCTGTGCCACTTTGTGCATCTGGCTTTATGTGGGTACTGGGAAATGGAACCCAGACCATCAGGCCTTGCAAACAAGCACCCTTACCCATTGATCCATCTTTCTAGCCCCCTGTCTTAAATTTCAAAACAGAAAAAATAAAAGCAAGCCATGTAGTTTTTGCTGGGCCACTTGGACTCAGCCTTGGATGTGGAGGTTTCGGCAGTCAGCCTGGGAGTGTTTGTGTGGAGAATAGGAGTCTCTGCCCTCTGGCTCTTCCTTCCCTTTCTGAGGTTCTCTACCTCACCTTCCAGTTACCAGGATCACCTCAAACTCTGTCCACGAGGTCTTGAAGCCAGTGAAGCCATGGTTTCTGTGTGTTTTTTTTGCCTGACCTCATCCAAATGCCCTCTGCACAGAAACTTGTCATTTCTGCTCTGTCTTCACTTCGGTTCTGCGTCTGGGAGAGGGGAGGTCACTATGCCTTACCTGCTGCTAATGTCTCAACGTTGCGGTCATGGCAGAGGGGGCCCCAGGTGCCTCTGCGTCCAATGGGAATAGTGAGATCAGCTGTGGCAGTTGTGCCAGGGACATGAACTCAGGACTGAACACAGATGAGGTGTATTTTGAGCTAGAAGCCAGCCCGTCCCATAGAACTCACTTGCAGCCACCAACCCTATGGGGCCAGATTCACTGGCAAGGGGAATTGTTATACTAGCCCATCTAAGTGTGGTAAGTGTAAACTTAAATGATGGCACAGGGCTAGCAGTCAGCCACTGGGCAGTACAGTGTTAAGCAAACCCAAGAAATCAAGAGGCTGGATTTATAGAAATAATGAAAAGAAAAAAAAAAAGCCAGGCATGGTGGTGCATACCTTTAGTCCCAACACTCAGGAGGCAGAGGTAGGAAAATTACTGTGAGTTCGAGGCCAGCCTGAGACTACAGAGTGAGTTCCAGGTGAGCCAAAAGAAGAGCTGGGAGGATGGCCTAGCAGTTAAGGTGCTTGCCTGTGAAGCCAAAGGACTCGGGTTTGATTTGGAGGACCCACATAAGCCAGATGCAGAAGGTGGTGCCTGCGTCTGGTGTTCATTTGCAGTGGCTGAAGGTCCTGGTGTACCCATTCTCTCTCTCCCTAATAAATAAAAAAATAAAGGAAAAAATGGGGCCAAATGACAAAGAAGATTTACTGGGAGAGAAAATGACACTGGTTCCGTTGGTAAAATGTCGCTTAGCATGCACAAATCCCTGGGGTTGATCCCAGTACCGAATAAAACTGGGTGTGGTGGTGGTTGGATCAGGAGTTCAAGGGCATCCTGAACTACATAGCAAGTTTGAAACCAGCCTGGGCTACCTGAGACCCTGTCCAAAAAAGATAAAAAGAGGAGGAGGAGGAGGAAAGAGGAAGGAGAGAAGATTATTTGCTAAAAAAAAAAAAAATGAAAACTCACCTCGGGTATTTGAAGTAGGATTTTGTTACCTACCCCACCCTACACCCACCAATATATGTCTAACTAGAATGGAACTTTCCAGAGCCATGTTGCACTACAAATCACTCCTGCTGGCTATAAGTTGCTCGTGACTGGCTTTGGCTCCCTCCAGCCCTGTTAAGAGTCTCCTGGGTAGTGGGCACCTTCCCAAGCTTCCTTCCAGTAGTGGGCAGAGGACCAGGGTGGGGGTATGTGGCAGCCTGGCCATGTCTGGACAGAGGCTGCCCAACCCTCCCCCCTCTTCCTTCTTTCCTGGAATAGTTAATGATCCTGAGGTCTGAATTGGACACTCTCCAGATTCCTCACAGCTCCATAGCCTCAATACCCCCATCTGTAAAATGGGAAAGGAAGTAGCCCCACCTCACAGGGCTGTTACTAAGAAGGACAAGTTAAAATGATCTAATGAGATCTGCAGCCCAGGGACTTGGCATTAGCAGAGCCACAGAACACAAACTGTGCGGTGTGTCTTCATGGGTCTTATTTCTTCTCCCTCACTTCACCGTGATCAGCTTCCCTTTTCCGCCCTCGTTCTGACTGCCCACCTCCCCCCTCCCCCCTGCTCTTCCCTAGTCCTCGCCCAGGGCTCGGGACAGACACTCACGATGGCCTAACAGCTCCCTCCATGCCTGCCAGCTTCTTGTGCCCTCTAATGCCTTGTCGGTTTTCTTTTGATCCAGTGTTTTTGTGTGGGGGTGTGCATGTATGTATGCATGCTCATATGTGTGGGGTGCACATATGAATAGGTATGTGTGCACTTGGGTGTGTGTGTGTGTGTGTGTGTGTGTGTGTGTGTGTGTAGAGGCCAGAGGTGAACGTCAGGGATCTTCCTCTATCACTCTCCATCTTATTCTGTGAGACAGGGTTTTTTCAATCAATTTAAAAGTCACCCATTGGACTAGACACGCTAACCAGTGAGCCGCAGGGATTCCCTGTCTCCACCTCCCCAGTGTTGAGATGGCGGGCGTACACCCGTGTGCTCAGCACTTTTCATGGGTACTGGGGATCCAAACTCAGGTCCTCATGCTTGTGTGGAAAGCATTTTGCCCACTAAGCCATCTCCCTAGCCTTTTAAAAAATATACATTTTTTTGAGGCAGGGCCTCACTGTGTAGCTCAGGCTGACTTTGAACTCGCCATCTTCCTGCCTTGGCTTGCCTGCCAGGGGCTGAGGCCACAGGCATACATCCCCGCACCTGGCTCGTGTCTTCTTGTCCTTTGAGGTATTTCTGTCCCTATGTGTCCCTTGAGCTCTACATGACCACCGATCTCTTCCGTCCACACGTGGCCTCATTCTTGGGCGAAAGGCAAAGTTAATGAATGGATCTAAAAAGTACAGAGAAGCACCAAGCACACAATTTAAGGGACTGCTCCCTAAAACTCAGTTATCAAGACAAATACTACTTTAACTTTCTTTTTCCTTTGGTTTTCAAGGTAGGGTCTCACTCTAGCCCAGGCTGACCTGGAATTCACTATGTAGTCTCAGGGTGGTTTCAAACTCTCGGTGATCCTCCTACCTCTGCCTCCCGGGTGCTAAGATTAAAGGCGTGTGCCACCACTCCTGGCTACTTTAATATTTTTTTAATTATTTTATTTCCAAGCAGAGAGACAGGAGACAGAGAGAGAGAGAGAGAGAGAGAGAGAGAGAGAGAGAGAATGTGCATACCAGAGCCCGTAGCCACTTCAAACGAAATCCTGATGCATGTGAACTCCTGACATATGTGCAATTTGTGTCTGGCTTTATGTGGGTATTGGGGAATTGAACCCTGGACATTAAGTTTTGTAGGCAAAAGCCTTAATAACGGAGCCACCTCTCCAGCCCCATTGTAACATTTTAACGTAATATGTGAAACACCCGATGAATGCAAACATTTCCAGATGAACAAAATACCAAACCATTCAATGAAAGCAGGGCCCAGTCCTCTGGTTTCTGGCTCTTCTCGCCCATCGTCGGAGCCCAGGCATGTCAGAACTTGTCTCAGTGGCACACTTTGATGTTTTGTTCATCATGGAATTTTTAGCATTAGTTTGACTTTTAGAAATGCCACATTAAGACATGATTTGTCTTGGGTGCTGAGACATTTGGAGCACTCGTCCATTAAGCTGTGTGTCTCCCTCACCCTCAGCCAGCTCCTGAACAGAGGCCCCTTCAAAGGGAGAGACTTGATCCAAGGGAAAGCAGCTTGGGGTCAACATGCTGACGGTCCCCGGGATCCTTGGTCTGTCTTTGCTCCTAGCCCAGCTTTGTAGCCATTGGAAGTCAGGACAGAGCCTGCTCCTGAGTCATACGGAGGAAAAAGTGTGACACAGTCACTCTGAAGACCCCCCCTCAATGGCCCCTGTGCCACGCACCTCCAAGACTCATGACAAAAACCACACAGTACTTGACTAAAGAAGAAACCAGATGGGCCTGTTGTGGGGTGGCCCAGAGAGCCATGTCTCCCCGTGGGGACTTCCCATCAGCCCCATGCTTCTTGGTCAGTGTTCTGGTGTCGTCCACGGCCAAGAGTGTCCACAGGGCAGGGGTGGGTGGGGCAAGGGGACGACTACCCTGCCCACCCTGTCATTGTCTCCCTGACATGCCCACCACAGCTCTCGCTGCAGACCCAAAAATAGCTCCCCCAGCTCCTCCCTCAACCCTGTCTCGGCCACAGCTCACTATGCCAACTTGCGGAGACAGGCAGAGAAGTTACGAGGTCCCCAGAAACTTGGACAGAATGAGCAGTGGGGGAGGAAGGGGAGTCTGGATTCAGCTGTTCCAAGACAGGGCGGGGGAAGAGGTCACTTACCTTACACCCCTTGTCCTGACCTCCGTAACATCCTGGCTTTGGGTCCTCACTGCCCAGCGCTGTGGAAAGGCTCTGTGTTCCTAAATCTGCATAGTGTGGGTTGAGCCCCACATAGAGTGAGGGTTGGGGTTAAGGGTCAGGGTCAGCAAGGCTATAAGCGGGGCTGTGCCCCCACAGTGTCCTTTCAGCAACACTCTGGGTCTGATATGGAAGTTCTGTTCAACATGTCCATCCTGTCACGATCCAGTGTCTTGACAGCTCTAGAACATTCTGCTTTCCAGTCGCAGAAATCCAGCCCCACTCTGGTTCTATAGCCTGGGTTGCCATTAGATTTTTCTTCTTTTTTGCACCTTTGTGTGTGAGGTGTGTGCTTATGTGTATGTGCTTGTGGGTCCACATGTGTGTATATGCATGCAGAGGCCAGAGGTTAATGTTGGGTACCCTCCTCGGTTGTTCTCCACCTTTTCTTTTTGCCACATGGTGTCTCCCTGAGCCTGGAGTTCACCAGTTTGGCGAGAGCATCTAGCCAGTAAACCCTAGGGATCCGCCTGTCTCGGCCTCCCCAGCACTGCGATTATAGACATGCGCCACAATGCCCAGCATTTACGCGAGTTCTGGGAATCCAAACTCAAGTCCTCATGCGTGCATGGCAAGCACTTTACCTACAAAGCCATCTCCCAGGCCCCCATCATTAGAATACTTGGGGAGGACTGGAGAGATGGCTTAGCAGTTAAGGTGCTTGCCTGCAAAGCCAAAGGACCCAGGTTCAATTCCCCAGTACCCACTTAAGCCAGATGCACAAAGGGGCGCATGAGGAGTTTGTTTACAGTGGGCGGAGGCCCTGGCGTACCCATTCTCTCTCTGTCTATCTCCCCCTCCCCGTGTGTGTGTGTGTGTGTGTGTGTGTGTGTATGTGTGTTCAAATAATAAATAAAGTAAAAAATTAAAATATAAAAAGAATTTTCTTTTACATTTGTGTTGTGTGTGTGTGTGTGTGTGTGTGTGTGTGTGTGTGTAGATCAGAGGTTGACTGGGTATATTTTCCCATTGCTCTCCACTTCATTTCTAAAGCATGGCCTCTCGGTTGAACCCAGAGCTCTCAGAGTCAGCTGTTCTAGCTAATCAGCTCCCCTCAGGTATCCCCTGCCTCTGCCTTGTGCTTGGATGACAGACAGGCTGCCCCACGCACCTGGCACTTCCATGAGTGCTGGAATCCAAACTCACGTCCTCACGCTAACACGGCCAGTGCCTTATCTCCTGAGCCATCTCCCCAGCCCTATCATCTGTAATGACCCCTGTCTCTGGACTTTATCTTGGTGGCTTTGGGTGGCAGAGCTAGCAGCAACTGTCTGCTGATGATGAGAAAAAGAAGGTGCTAAGAGCTTAAGCAACATCCCCAGTGCAGGGTTTGAATGTCTGTGGAACTGGTTCCTGAAAATACCTCCACACCATGCTCCAGGTCAAGGCAGGGCCAGACATACCTTCCATGGCATGACAATTGAGAAGGACCCTGCAGCCATTACCATCTCCAGGGAGCCGCAAGAGTGAGCAAGCCAATAATGGTGAGTCCCCAGCCCGTCCCAGTCACACTCCTCCTCCAGCAAGGCTCCACCTCCCAAAGGCTTCCCCAACTAGTGACCAAGAATTCAAAACACATGAGGCTGTAAGAAACATTCAAGCCTTCACTGACCCCTAGCCCACTGTGACATCCTACCCTGGGGTGTCCCCTGCTGAGCCCAGCAGCTAAAGACAAGGAACAGTGCTACAAGCAATTGCACACGAACACCATGGGGATCCATGTCCCTGGCTGGATGTTAGATGGGGAGGAGGATGGGGAAAAGGCTCTCCTACCCTCTTCCACTCAGGCTGCCCACCTGGCCCTTGGAAGCTGGGGGCAGCCACCCTAAGGTGTACTATATGGTGAAGAAAGGTCGGGGGGAACTCCCTTTCTCAGCATCCTAGCTCTCACTTGGAACTTGAAGCTCTTTGGGTCCCTCTGACTACTCTCCCCCACCTCTCCTATCTGTAGAAAGGCCTCATTCTTGAGAGCACAGGGGCAGAATGAGAATGGGGGTTATCACATAACGATGATTCTGTATGGTAAGAACACGCTCTGTCCTAACACGCCACGCTGTGCTGGGCAGCACTCCCGCGGGTTAGCTCCTGGCTCCTCCTCAGTTATCAACTCTGCATCCCTAAATGGGGCTGCAGGTAAGACACCAGGGAGGTCCAACGGATCTGCTCAGCATCGGCCAGGAAGAGTCAACTTTTCTGGCTTGCCTCCCCTTCTCAGAATGGCCTGTCTGTGGCTAGACTGTGGGGCCCTTCCTGGAGGAGGCAAAGGGACTCTGGCTTTTCAGTCCCACTTTGTCCAGACGAGATGAAGAGGCAGAAGAGCTCACTGCCCCCCCCACCCCGTGTTTGCCCATCTCCCTGTTTCTAACTGGCTTTGCATTTCTTTTTTATTTTTATTTACTTATTTGACAGAGAAGGAGGGGGTAGAGAGAGAGAATGGATGCCAGGGCCTCTAACCTCTGCAAACAAACTCCAGAAGCATGCGCCCCCTTGTGCATCTGGCTTATGTGGGTCCTGGGGAATTGAACCTGGATCCTTTGGCTTTGCGGGCAAATGCCTTAACTGCTAAGCCATCTCTCTGGCCCCCTGCATTTCTTTTTAAAAACATTTTCATTGACAATTTTCATACATGAAGGTGATTTAAATTGATCATAATGCCCTCCCCAAACTTCGTTTTGCTCCCCTCCTCCGTGCCTGAACTCTTTCCAACTAAACCTTCTTATATTTTGATGACTTTTAAAAATATTTTTATTTATTTATTTGCAAGGAGAGAAAGAGAGAGAGAGGGCACACTAGGGCCTCTAGCCACTATAAACGAACTCCAAATGCACACACACCTTGTGCATATGGATATACATGGGAGCTGAGGAATCAAACCCAGGTTTCAGGCAAGCACCTTAACTGCTGAGCTATCTCCCCAGCCTCTTGATGACTTTTTAAAAATTTTGCTTAAATTATTTTTTATTTCACTTTACGAGAGAGAATTGGTGTGCCAGGGCCTCCCCCCTGGCAATCAAGCTCCAGATGTGTGCGCCATCTTGTGCACATGTGCAGCCTTGTGCATCTGGCTTATGTGGATCCGGGAGAGTTGAACATGGGTCCTTAGGCTTCATAGGCAAGAGTATTCACTGCTAAGCAATCTCTCCAGCCCTCTCTTGATGAATATTTTCTTTACTCCTCATCCATGTCAAAATGTTGATAAGCTCAACTTTGTGGGGGGGTCTTATAGAAGCAGCAACAGCAGATATGTTCCAGAATCTTTCTCCATGTTCTCTGGCTCCTACTGTCCTACTGCCTGCCCTTCCTCAGTATCTCCCGAGCCCCGGATGGGGGTGTTGTATATGTCTTAGTTAGCACTGGTCACTCACCCTTCACTTATTCACAGCACTTTGGTGAATTGAATTTCCCCTGCAGTCACCACCATGTACAGAAAGAAGCTTCTCTGACCAGAGGTGTGATGAGCATGAATCTATGTGGATAAACATAACATAAGTAATTTGAGGGCAGGTTGATGGCCACAGGATATCCATTTAGTCAACCAACAGTAGTGACTTTCCTTCTATGAGCTAGGCAAACGTAGGTTCTCAAGTGGGTTTTCGGTACCAGCCATGAATTGCGGCGAACCCCCTGACCATCAGGAGAAGAACGACCAGCAAACGAAGATCCTTCTTGATCACACTTTATTGGAGAGCCTCTTGGTTAACAGGAAAGCTGATGGCGAGGGGCGAGGGGCACGGGAGTGTAGCTGCTTTTATAGGGTGTCATACTACGGGGCACCCACTGATTGGTTGCTATGCCTTTACCCAACCACAGGAGCCACGGGATAGGCTCAAGACAGCTGATGTCAAGCGCATGCGCACTCTTGGGCGCGACTGGCGCCAAGGTGTTGCCTAATAAGGAGTTGTTTTCCTCGAGGCTGCCAGGAAGCCAGCGCCATCTTGTAATGGCGTCTGTAGCCGCTCCCTGCAGTGAATTCCCTCCTATGGGGCAGGTCTCAGAACCAATCAGAGAGCAGTTGGTTACCCCCGTGCCAGTCATGCCACCATTGCACCAGTGGGACAGCTCTTGACTGACTAGTCACCTGTAGAGCACACAGGGGCGTCAGCAGTTGGATAATCATGTTAATGAATTTTCTCCCCCAGCATCCTGCATAGAACTTTCCGGCACTATGCTAGCTAGGTAAGGGGAAAGGAGGCTTCCAGCTCGGTTCTAGCTTGGTTTTTCATTAGCCTGCTACCAATGCACATGTTATCTTCAGCAGTAGGGTCTTACTGTTGAATTCTGGTGGGCATCCAAGAGCTTTGGCAACAGTTGGTATTGTTTTGGTGGTCTCAGGGACCTACAAGACCAACAATTCATTGGGAGGAGGCATCCTACCCCTAACTGCTAAGGTTTTCCTGTAACAATCGGCGCCCTCTATGAGAAGCATTATTTGTTCCCATAGAAAGTTTCTATCCTGGGATGGGAGACAAGAAAGAATGATTGGAGGGTATTATGACCGGGGTTCATTGTGTGCCTGTAGGTAGGTTGTCAATAAATAAAGATGACATATTCCTTTGTGTATTCCTCATAAGTCATTGTGCATCTAAACATACGTAAATGAGATGAAAGTCACACCATAGTCTAGAGCTGGGAAGTGGCACATTAGCAGAATTTGAAAACTAATTTTATTCAAAATATATTTATAAAAGCACATTTATTACCTATTTGTTTTCTAATGCTACCCTCTTTGAACAATGTGAAGTTTCTTTCATGAAAGAAAGGTTCTGTCATACCTAGGTCTCTCTCTCTCTCTCTCTGTCTCTCATATGTGGAATCCTAACTTCATATTTATTAAATCTGGGTAAGTGGACGTAAAGTCAGTAGAGTCCAGTCGGCTACAAAAGGAGCTATGAGCAGGGTGACGGGGAAGGCTTAAGGGGAATGGATTACAGATACATTAACAGAGGGCCGAATATGGGGGGGTAGTGAAAAAAATTAAATGGGATTGGGGAGGGGAATGGACAAACTTACAATGCTATAACTGTGTTCTTTGAATGTGGAGCCCAGCAGAGGCTATGCCCAGGGCAGATGTTTTCTCTGCACACATGTGGAAGTGGGGTACCTCTTGCCTCACAAGACAGAGCTCAGGACTCAAGTAACTGGGACAAGAAGACCATCCAGGGAAGGGCAGAATAGCTGAAAAGCTGGAAAGGACCTTAGCCCCTCCAACCTTGTTGACTTGGTGGCTGACTCTACCATGGTGTGGGAAAGACAGCTGGCCTCCCATTTCTTTGTCCCTCAGATGGACAGATTGTATCTAAGCTGTGCTCATAGGCAAGATGCTAAAGGGGTTACAGTTAATGTGAATGTGCAGGAAATGTTACAGAGCCAGGCAAATATGAGATGTACCCAGTCATTATTGAGTTCCCTTCTCCCTTACTTCCCTCCCCTTCTATTCCCTCTCTCTTTTCTTCCCTTCCTTCTTTTCCTCCCTCCCTCCCTCTCCTTCCCTGCTCCCTTTCTCCCTCCCAGCCGAAGTTGGTTTTAGAATACTCCATCCAAGTCCCTTTCTATCTTTAGCCGGACAGTGTCATTGTCATTCATGAAGAGATTCTGGAAAGTTCCAGAGGAAATCTGGCAGAATCCTATGCAGAGCTGATCACATCCACAAACTCTCCCATATTTGTGGACTCCTTTGACATTTGCACAGTGACACTGTGGGCTGAAAGTCTGCTTTCTGTCAATTCCCAGGAAGAACTTGGGGACTCGCCCCCCCCACACACACACACTGCCATACTCTTTGCAGCCAACTTGCATCCAAGAGCTGCTGAGTGACCCAGAGGCTGAGTCCTCAGCCTGGTGCTCTGGAGGCAGAGGGCCAATGTCAGGTAGAGAGAGCTTTTGGAAAGGAAGGACAGGAGACCTGCAGGGATTAGGGTGACAGGGGATGATGGAAGCAGGCACTCACCCGCTGCCCGTTCTACTGCAGGCCTCTGAGGTGCCAATGCAATGCTTCCTCCCATGGAAGGGGCCCTGGGCAGGGTCCACCAAGGCAGAAAGTGTGGCCTTTGGAAGTTCTGAAGCTCTCCTTAGTGACAAGAAAACCCCCAGTGGAAGCTGGCTCTCAGGAACCCAGGATTCTGTGCTCCATGGAGGGAGGGAGGGAAGAAATATGGAAAGAAGGAAACATAATTCCTTCAAGATGCCCTGACCTCTGCATGACCTCTCTGTCAGTTACCTTCTTATTGCTGAGCTAAACACCCCAGTCAGAAGCAGTTTATGGGCGGAAAGCGTTCGTTTTGGCTTGCAGTGTCGAGGGGAAACTTCATCCCGGTGGGGAAAGCACAGCACAGCAGGCAGCCGGGCGCCACATCGTATCCCGGCTCCGCGGGACGGAAGCAGCAAGAGTCTCTGACACTGACTCTGGCAAGGGCGCTGAACCTCAAGGTCCGCCCTCGGTGACACACATCCGCCAGCTTCACCTCCCAAAGGCCCCACAACCTCCTCAAATTGCCACCAGCTGAGGAGCAAGTGCTCAAAACACAGGAAGCTTTGGGGAGCATTTGGCATTCAAGCCCCCACAGCCTCTGACCTGGGTCTCAGCAAGGTGGCCCCGGCCAGCATTGTGAAGTATGTGTCATGTGCCCGGATACTTCGTGGGTTTCAACTACTTTAAAATATACCTGTTAACGCGCTCCTCCAGACACAGATTGGCCTCACAGTGCCTGACAGTACCTACACAAGACCGTCATAATAGGAGGAAAAGATGACGACATCAAAATAAAAAAGAGACTGATTGAGAGGGGGAGGGGATATGATAGAGAGTAGAGGTCCAAAGGGGAGAGAAGGAGAGGGAGGGAATTACCATGGGATATTGTTTACAATCATGGAAGTTGTTAATTATAAAAAATAAAATAAAATACACCTGTTATTATAAAAATTATATTGTAAAAATTATAATAAAATAGGGCTGGAGAGATGGCTTAGTGGTTAAGTGCTTGCCTATGAAGTTTAAGGACCCTGGTTCGAGGCTCGATTCCCCAGGACCCATGTTAGCCAGATGCACAAGGGGGCACACACATCTAGAGATTGTTTGCAGTAGCTGGAGGCCCTGGTGTGCCCATTCTCTCTCTCTCTCTCTCTCTCCCTCTTTCTCTTTCGCTCTCAAATAAATAAAAATAAACAAAAAAATTATAATAAAATAAAACACACCTGTGGGACATATAACCCTTATTCCCATTTCACAGGTTCCAAAAATACACTGAGGCCCAGAGAAGTAAAGTGACTTGCTTGTGTCGCACAACTAGGATGCTGTGTGGCGGTCAAGGACACAATAGGCCACACTCAGTCTCTGTGTTCTCTAGCTCCTACATGGGACTCTCCCAGCTTGTGAGAAGGAACTGGACGGAGGTCCAGCTCTCAGGCATAGTCATTGTCCCACGCATGCTTTGAGGCTGGGACTGAATGGCTTCCATATGAATCTGAACTCATGAGATCCTCACAAGACCCTAGGAGGGCGTTTCCATGATAACCATAGCCCCAACATACACAGGAGCCACACCAGGCTCTTCAGATCAAGCCAAGGCTCCCCCGTCCCCAGGACTGTTCCATTGCATACTGATTTGGCCAAGGGGAGCTGTGTGGAACTCCAGCTGGCCTCCTTCCTCCATTTCAGAACCCCTGGCCTACTTTTTCTCATGGTTAGCTGAGACCGGGGCTTTCTTGCTCTGTGGATCTGTCCAGAAAGAACCCGCTGCTTCCCACCATGGTGAACCACGTCCATAGCTGGGCCTCTGCCCTCCTTATCTGGCATCATTAAGAAGAGCAGGAATGGGGCTGGAGAGATGGCTTAGCAGTTAAGCGCTTACCTGTGAAACCTAAGGACCCCGGTTCCAGGCTCAATTCCCCAGAACCCACGTTAGCCAGATGCACAAGTGGATGCATGCGTCTGGAGTTCATTTGCAGTGGCTGGAGGCCCTGGTGTGCCCATTCTCTCCTCTCTCTCTCTCTCTCTCTCTCTCTCTCTCTCTCTCTCTCTTTCTCTGTCACTCTCAAATAAATAATTTTTTAAAAAGAAGAGGAAGAATGGTCCCCGTGTGTGTCACTTCCTGGCAGTGAATCCTGAGGTGTGCCACTCCTTTGCCAACTCTTTACCAAGCCCAGCCCCTATGGTGTCTTCCAATACCCTGGAGCCCAGGAGCTCATGCCCTTCCATGTGCCCACAGCCTCCCTCTGCGCCCTGTCCAGTGCCTTGAACCACCAAAGAGGAATGGTTTCCCCCTCCTTGTCCCTCCTTCGTCTCATTCCCGGGACCCCTTTCCTGAGGTGTGAGGTGTCACGACTCAAAATCTCCCCCAGGTGTTTGGAGTCTGCAGTATTTCAATTCTGTGTTTGCTTTTTATGAAAGGGAAGTGATCTTGTCTGCAGAATATTAAGTGGCCGGGGCGGCTTTGGGAGGCAGGGCTGCTAATCCACCGACATCTGCTGTGTATGTGATCTTGGCGTGCTGGCAGCCCCGCAGTCATCCACCCACCTGGGCCCTTCCTCATCCTCCCCAGTTGAGCTCTGGGAGCCCGAGGCACAGAGGCTGCCCCAGCCAGGCTTGACTTCTGCCAGGGGCTGCAACAAATGGTCTCTGGAGCCCCTGGTAGAGGCCAGGGCAACGCAAGCTTCTCCTTCTTGCATTAGCATCCCCGGTGTAGGGTGGAGAGGCATGCCCAAGGTCACGTCCTGCTCCTCTTGAGCACTTGCTCCAGGCTGGTCCACTAGCCTACTATCTACATGGCACACCCTGGCAGGGTCAGCTTCCCCCTTGTACTCTGTGCCCGTGTCTTCAGCCAGGTCAGGTCCTGACTCTGCTCAGGGCTAGGTCAAGATCAAGATCCCCATGAGGCCCTCGCTGACTCATCACTATAGGCAGTGCTTTCGTGGTACTGTTTTCTCCCCACACCGTCACAATCTTGACTCCACCTGAGTCTTTTCGGAGCGTCTCCCCCAACGCGCACCCCCAGCTCAGGGCTACACACACAGCTGGTCTTGGAAGACCCAGAGATGAGTCAGGATTAGCTTCCTCTCAACTCCGTTCCCAGGTAGTTTGGAGACCAAACTCCTGCCTGGCCTCAGAGCACCTAGAAGGGGGTCCTGAGAGTGGAAGAGAGACATTCCCCGGGAATGGAAAATCCAGCCTCAGTCTTGTAAGAAAATCCACACTCGGGGCTGGGGAGATGGCTCAGTTGGTAAAGCACTTGCCAGCGAGAGGACCTGCGTTCGAACCTTCAGCACCTGCACAGTGCCAGGTGGGCATGATTACCCACCTGTAAGCCCAGCACTTGGAAGGCAGAGACAGGATCCCTGGGGCAAGCTGCCTAGCGAGGCCAGCCAAACCAGTGAGTCCTGGAATCAAGTGAGAGATCCTGCCTCACTCAGTAAATCACTCAGCCATTGAGAGCAACACCCAACATCAACCTGTAGCCTCTGCATGCACATGAATCACATGTGTGCCCACATGCCTATGAACAGGCACACAGATACACACACACACACACACACACACACACACATAAAAAAGAAAAAGAAATCCACACTTAAATCCTGTTCAGCAACGTTACAGAACAGCCCATGTATGTGCAAATTTATACTTAGCAAGCAGGACACCCAAGGGCTACCCAGAGCTAAAAGTGGAAAGTGTGGGTTCATTTGGAGGGGGTTTCCTGGGCTTGGGGGGCTTGGAGCCAGGGAGTGACTTATAGAATTCATATATTCAATTACAGAAAAGGGAAGTGAACTCACCCTAGGACGGAAATAAATATCTGTACAAGACTGTAGATTTGCTTGCTGGGACCATAACTAATACCAACCCTGTGAGAGGGGCTTAAACGACAGGAATCTGTCTTCTCACAGTCATAGAGATGAAGCATCCAAGGTCAAGGTCTTGGGGGTGGGGCTGGTTTCCTTTGAGGCCTGTCTAGTTGGTGCCTTTATGTCGCGTTTCAAATAGCGGCTGTTATGTGTACGGGGTTGTGAAGCTCTGCCTCCCAGGGATGAGGTAGATCTGACAAGTGTTCCCAGGAGCCCAACGTCATCAAGAGCCCCCCTGGAAGGAGGCGACAACCTAGAAGGCCATGGCTGACGCTGACAGTGGGCCTGCTCCAGGGTTAGGGACCGTTGGAAGACCTGAAACCTCTCTCCATGGGAGCCTTAGGACCCCAACTCCCCTGTGGCCCTCCCTTTCCACCCTACCGTCCTCTGGAGACTGATCTACTCCGGTGATAGTTAATAAGTGATATATAAGCGTACAGCCCTGACACTGAAATGGGTAGGTCAATATCAGTGTCTCTTGCGGGCGGGGCCACGGGTCTTCACCACTGGCCACTGCGGCCCGCCCTGCCCTTCTCCCACTCTTGTCTCTGAGGGATCCAGAATAAAAGCACACCCTGCCCTGTGTATATTTCCATGCTCAGCAGCCCCTCCATGCCTAGAGTTAGGGACCACCACTCCCTCTGCCTTTGATCCCCAGCCCCCACAGTGGGCATTCGTTTATCCCAGGAAGCAGCAACCTGAGGGCTGGAGCTAAGCCCCAAAAGGCGGGAACCAGGTGTAGTGGAAACCCAGGGCCCAGACAGATCATGTCTCCTCTAGATAGCTGAGCCGGCGGCAGTGGCATTCCCTATCTCTGAGTGTCAGCGGAGGAGGCTGGGGTGAGGGCTCTTGAGCTGAGAGCTTGCCAGGGAGAGAGGGCTTAGAGGCAGCGTCAAGGCAGCCAGAGTGAGAAGCGCAGAGGAGTTGATGCCGACATGAGGTTGCCAGAGGAGCCGTGCCCGCGGTTGGCACCACAGTGACACATCGCCTGAAGAGTCTCAGTCAGTGGGCCCAAGTTCGGGTCCTGTTCTCCCACATCCTACCACTGTGCTGTGGGAGGGGCGACGTAGCCTGCTCCTCACCGCGGATGTGGGTGAGACACAGGCTCGGGGCATAGCATCGTGCGTGAGGCACGACAAGGGAAGTAAAATGCAACCTACGACGTGGGCAATAGCAGGGGTGCCTACTTGGCTGGGTGCCGAGACATGAGGCTGGGTGGCACGTGACAGACGCAATGCATGTCGGTTCTTAAAAGGGATCTCACTAGAAACTGAGAGGCCAAGACAGAGGCTCACGGTGTCCCTGCATGCCGTGCCCACTAGGTCATCAACCACAGGCTGCCCTGGCACATGTCTCTGCCCAGGTGTCTTTCCTCCTCCAAGGCGTCCAGGGCTCCGGCTGTGACTTAACTCAGCAGGTCAACTGTCCTGGAGGTCATGACCCAATGCGTTCCTCCCCTACGTGCAGACAGCTCTGCACTGTTCGGCATGCCTGGTACCCACGGGCACCTCCAAGGGAGCAGCGGGCGCTCCAGGAGAGTGTGGAAAGCGCACCTGGACACTCTGTAAGACTCTCCTGAGATAGCTCCTGGCCCCCAGCCCTCGGGGACCTGTCTTCCACCATCCACCTGTCCTCAAGGCTTGGGACGTCTGCCTCCTCCTTCCCTGGCCCCTCCCACCCTCTTCATGACAGCTGTCAGGAGCGCTGGCCAAGCTGCCTTAACATGAGGGAATTCTATCTCAAATATGTTGCACAAATGAATAATAAAAACAAAGGAAAATTACCCTCTTTATTGAAACTCATTTTATGAATAAAACAATTATTCTGGTAATTGAAAAAATGTGTCGTTAAATTAAATGCAGTGGTTCCTATTAAAATTTTAGTGCGTTTTTGCTGCTGCCGGCTAGAGGCTGGTAATTATAGAGGAGACTTTCTCTTTCTCTTTATTGTTTTTTAATCTCTCAGTGCTGCAGCTCTCCAACGATATTTTATGTCAAAGAGATTTAGAGCGGTGCCCCAGAAGGGGGGCAGAAGCTGGCCGAGGTGTGTGGTTGGTGGGGGGCGGGGGGGGGGGAGCCAGCAAGCAGAGCGACTGCAGCGACATCTGCCTCCAACGGAGCTTGCCTGTCGCTCCGGCTGTCCACACCTTGATTGGTCTCTTCACCCATCTGTCAACGTGGAGGCATCCAATCACCAGCCAGCCTTCCGAGTGCAATGCCCACCCCATCCACTTGCCTCCCGGGACTCTCCTGGGTTTGAAAAGGTCTGCTGGGAGAAGGCAAGTGTGGAGTGAGGTGTCCTGGATGCCTGGGTCTTGGGGGCCCCTCCTGGAACCTACGTTTGCAAAGCTGCAAAGTGAAGTGGGTGGGGGGGGCAGACTTGCTAAGACTCCTCCTGTGGGGGAGCCATTGAGTCAGGGTGTGGCAGCTTGGGGTGTACTGAGGCAAGGTTCATCCATCCCTGCTCTGCCCATTAGCATCAGTGTGCCCATATCTTGCAGTTGCCTCTTTGAATTCGGGTTGAGGAAAGAAGGGGGGAGCCGGGCCACATTAGAGCCTGTTTAGTGTGGGGTGGGCTGGAAGAGAATAAAGGGCAAGGGAATGATCTAGAAGAGCTCTAGGTTTCCTTTCGACATTGCCCCCTATACACGGAGGAGAACCTTAGGTGTGGCAGTCCGAGCGCCAAGGCTGGCAGGCGCCCCGAGGCTCCCAGCTCGGTTCACCTGGACGTGATCTACAGGGTCGGGCTCCCCCTTCCTTCCTTCCTGTGTCTGGGAGATTAAGATCCTGGCGGGCAAGGTCTGTGACAGCGCAGCTGGCCACTGGAGTTTGACGGATCCGGCTGTGCTGGGAGCGTCCTGGCATTTGCCTCTAAGGCACCAGGAGCTGGTTAGAAGCCAGGTGCCATTGTCCAGTGACGTCAGAGGAGCCCTGGGCCCCAGGTGGGTGGGAAAGCAGGATGAACCTAAGAGCCTGGCTTATGTGCCATTCTGCTCCTTGGCCCCCTCCTGGGATGTTGCTGTGGTCGGGCCTGGATCACAGAGAGCCGTCTGCCGGTCTCCCAGGGTGCACGATCAGCGGGCTTTGGCTGTAATGGGAGGCCCTGGCAGGAGATGGGAGGTGTTCGTTTCCATCGCACCAGCTCTCCTGACGGCGGCTGCATTTGGTTCGTGACACTAGCTCCAGGTGGACAGGTGACTCGTGTGGCTTGTAGGAACCCACTTCCCTCCTGGCCGTTGAAATGAAGGGTGGAGAAGACTTGCTAACCATTTAGCTTCACAGCACTCCCCTCACATGTCTCAATTTCCTTGTAGCAAATTCATCCTGTGTGAAGTTGTTGTTGTTGTTGTTGTTGTTTTATTTTTATTTATTTATTTGGGAAGGACAGAGAAAGAGGCAGGAGAGAGAGAGAGAGAGAGAGAGTGGGCACGCCAGGGCTTCCAGCCACTGCAAACGAACTCCAGATGCGTGCGCCCCCTTGTGCATCTGGCTAACATGGGCCCTGGGGAATTGAGCCTGGAACCGTGGTCCTTAGGTTTCACAGGCAAGCGCTTAACCACTAAACCATCTCTCCAGCCCATGTGTGAAGTTGGTTTTTTTTTTTCTCTTTCTTAAGCTGAGCTCTGATTAGGCACCTGCCCTGTTAACATCCCAGAGAGAGACAGAGAGAGAGAGAGAGGGGGAGAGGGAGAGAGAGAGGGCACTAACCAAGGGCTGCAGAGGTTGTAGGTTCTGTGGCCTCCCGTGTCCCTCCAGCTTCCTTTCTGGATGTCCCACCACCACCCAGGGGAGGCTGTTGTGCACAGACGGTCTCCACACTGTCCCCGTCACCTCTCCAGACAAGTGGCTAGTGGTGCCTTGCCCGTTCTAATTACCATCAGACGCAGATCCATCCACGCTGGGACAGCTCATCAGCTTGCAGCCACGGAACGATTTCCCAGCAGACCAAAGGGTTAGTAGCTGAAGGCAGGTGAAGGGCCCCTTTACTCGTGGCCAGCAGAATATGTATTAGAGCCATTGAGCCTTGGGCAAGAGGGCTCCCTGTGGCCCCGTTGGCCGGTCATTCCGTGCCTCTTGCCCCTTGCTGTGTCCAGGTCAGAACTGCGTGGAGCACTCTGGCAAGAGTAGCCAGGTCATGCTGATCTGGAAACACCTGGAATGCCCTAGGGATCATGGCTGGGAGCTGTGGCCAGCTGCTCTGGGGTCCCTAGAAGCCCAGGACTTGGTGGCACAGGAGCACAGCACAGGGCTTCAGGAAGGTCGTGGAGGTCATCGTCCTTGTCCTGTCCCGCTGCTTACACCGTCTTGTTCCGAATTTTAGTCATGGCAACAATGGCCAATGTCTACCCGGCCTTGCCCTCTGGTCCCCAAGCTGCAGTCAGGGTGATCTTCGAATAAGGAAGTCTGCTGCCCTTGGCCACGCCTCTCACCATTCTCCCAGAGTCTCTGCTCACCCTCCACCTACACATGGCATCCTCTCTGTCGCCCTGGCTATTACCTGCTCCCTCTGACTGGCGACTCCCGAACCCCTTCTAGGAAGTTGGTCTTGATTCTTATAGTCAAGAGTTAAGCTTTATTTTCCTCATACATGGGTCTATTTATATGTAAGAATTCATTAAGTATAGCTCTATCATCCTTTGCCAAAGGATTGGGAAAACTAAGCGCTGAATTAATTTATCTAAGTCTATATATCTAGTATGTAGTGCTAACATTAAAATATTATCAAGATACCGTCTTTCAAACATAAAGCGGCCGTGGTGTTCGTGACCTCGAGGACGCCTACCTACACAAGATCTGCACGGGGTGGGGGAGAATGATGACATTGAAATAGAAGAGAGTAGATGGAAAGAAGGGATTCAGTGGAGGAAGGATTTTGAGGGAGGGAAAAGGGAGGGTTCTGGGAGGTGATTATGATCATGGTATATTGTTTAAATGTATGGAGGTTGTCAATAAAAAAAAAATCTATTTCAAGTTTAGAAAATAAAGATTAAGTGTCCCTCCCGCCCCATGTGCCTGCGCGGAGCCGGTTCCTGTGTGAAAGCGGAGGCTAAATCTTGGTTGGCAATGCCCTGCACATGCTAGGGACTCGGGGAATGGTACGCGGGTGGATGAATGAGGCATTAAATTACCTAACTAAAAATTAATCAAGTACAGGATGCAGAGAATCTGGAGCAACAAGGCGGTTGTAGGAAGGGTTCTCCAGCACACACAGTCCCGGGTGACCGGGCCACCTGCTGCGCAGCAGTCAAGACAGACTTCCAGAAGGAAGAAGCCAGCTCCTCCTGCACCTCACTCCCATGTCTCCTCCTGCTTGCGGCTGGTTTTTCTTCTCTGGCAGGGAAGTCATTCCCTTCATCAGCCAGCAACGGGGCTCCGGTGGAGGGGGGGGGGTGCAGGTGCCTGTGCGAACAGTGTGAAGGCCAATGGCGTCATGGCGACAGGAGTCCTTGACGAGTCTCCTTAGGTGGCAGCCAGGGTCAGCACTGAAGGTCAGAGCGGTGCTGAGAAGAAGAAAGCTGACAGCAGCAGGTGATGAGGGACACACCTAGGGGTGTCTGTGCTGGCAGCGGGGGGCCAGGAAGGGCCAGGGGCTTGCTGGACCCCAGCTGCCTCCACCGGCTTCTCTGCCTGCGCTCCCAGAGCTATCTCAGCAGCATGCAAAGCCTTGTCCTCCTCAGGCGCACGGGAGGCTTTCTGCTAGGTGCCTGTCCCCTGCTGAGGCCAGCAGCTGGCCCCAGCGTGCGGGTCAAAGGCTGCAGTGACGCGCAGGCTGAACCTTGGTGGGTGAGAGGAAAGAAGGCCTGCTTCCCCCGGTCCATTTCCTACAGACAATGTCAAGTTCCTGGCAGAATTCAAAGTTACAGCCTCTGCAGAGAGGAGGTGGGATATCCAAGATCTGCCGTTAAGAGCAAGGACATTGGAGACCTCACGAGCTTGGTCACCAGAGGGGACAGCGGGAGGCCCTCTACAGAGAGCTGGTCCTGACTTTCGTTCCAATGGCACTTTCGCCTCGGTTGCAGCAACCTCCCAGTGGGCTCCCGTCCCTGTGCCTGGTAGGAGGGGCCCTTGGAGTATGGGGATAATCACACCAAAGGCCAAGTGGCTCTGCCCCTGCTTCTCCAAGCTCCAAGCTTGGGGACATCAGGAAGGGTACAGACCCCAGGATGGAATGGCACCCTTACCCCTGCCTGACCCTATGGCATCAGATGTGTAACTTAACCTGCCTCATCCTCAATTTCTCAATGTGTAAGTGGGGTCGTAATGCTCCAACTGATCCAACTGAGATCAGAGATTAGAACACCCAGCTCAGTCCCTGCTGTCCCCTCCCACCGGCCCACCCAGGGAGAGCCCCGGGGGGGCTTCGCACAGCTGTCCTGTGTGGAGTTTCGGGGGCCCTTGTGTGCACTGGAGGAGAACAAGAGCCTTGCTGAGCCCTTGGCGCCTCCACCCTCACACCACTGCAGGAACGCCTGCATTGCAGACCCACGTGCCTGGAGCCCGCGCCACTGGAGAGCATGGAGGCTTGTCTTCCTCGGGGCACAGGGTCAGAGCCCCAGCACCTACCAGCTGGGCAGGCCCTGAGGTAGTGAACGCTGTGAGGGCGCTGGCAGCATCCTTCAGCAGTTAATGTCCACCCCAGGGTGCTCGAAATCCAACCAGGGCCACTAACAAGGTGTAATATACGACCAAGCCGCCTGGCTCCAGAGCCAAGTCTTGCATCGCACTGTCCCAATGGGGCTGCAGAGGCACGTGGCTTGGTACCCTTTGTAACCTGTGGAGTGTAGGTTTGGGTCCCGTCCAGCTCTGTTGCTACGACTCTGTGTGACCAGAGTGACTCCTGAACTTCTCTGAGCTGCCTGCCTCTTGGCTCCCGGAGTGCCCAGCTGTGGGCATTTAATAAATCCTCCACAGATTCTGAAATGTACGTGCACCATAGGATGACAGATCTGAGGATGTCAGGCTGAAAGGGACGTCTGGTTATCTGGATAGATCCTTCCATAGCAGGAACATCTCTGTTTTTTCCTCTAAGTTCCATGCTCAGACCCTCAAGGGTTCTGACATCCGAAGTCAGGAAGTAGTTAATGGCAGGGCCGGGCTGCATGGGAGGAACCCTCGGCACGTGTCAGCTGAGGACTGAGGGCGACAGGTCCATGAGGAGAGGGAGGGAGGCTCCTTCCCTGCTCCAACATATGCCACCATTGCCTAGCTCTCTCTAACCCCACCTGCCTCGGGGAGCTGCCTGGCCTTCGGCCCCTACGTCTTTGAAGTGTGTCCCATGCCACGAAGTAGCAGCAGGTCCAGGTGTCATATCAGAGCAAAAGTGCCCATTAAGCCACCGCTAGCTGCAAGGCCCGCGGAGTTCCGGGAGCGAGATGTTCACGGATATGTCAACCTAATGAATTAATTGACTCTTTCCTCCACAGCCGCCTGCCCGAGAGGAGGAAGAGCGGGAGAGGAGGGGTAGCCGGGGTCCAGCAGGCTTCTGCTCATCCCCTCTCACCCCATCCTTTGCCTCAAGCCTTGCAGGGTGCTTCTTTCAGCCCCTCTTTGCAGGCAGGGCGTGAGTCTGTAGTGGGGTTGACTGTTTCGGGACTCTAGCCCACAGCCCGTCTCTTCCTGAAGCCACTTCTCAGTCTGTCTGCCTGTTGCAGTCCTAAGAGGAAGAGAAGGGAGGCTCTTGCCTTCCAGGTCGCCTGGGCATGTTGGACTCCTGGGAGGAATCACCAGGGCCTGGGAGCATTTCTCCTCTGCCTCTCCCTGAGGTGCCGAGGAAGCCTCAGCTGTGGGGGTGGGGGAGAAAGACAGGGCAGCCAAGGGGCTGAGAGTGCAGAGACCTGAGCCTAGACCCAGTCGCCACCAGCAGGCTTGAGCCTCCAGCCACAGCAGGGCATCTCCCCACCCGCTCAGAGCAGCTGGTGTCCGCACCATGAAGCCCAGGGGGCCTTCCATTAACTGACATTAATCAGGTTGGGGGAGCAGCTGGAAACGGCAGCATTGTCCCCTAACCACTTTCCCAATGTGACATTCCTAATCAGCCTTCTGGGGTCTCAGACAGTGGGGTGGGGGTGGGGCTTCTCTATGTCTAGTCCCTTTTCAGGGCAAGGTTAGTCACTTGTCCTCCTTGTGTTTTCTCCCTTCCATGGGCCTCGCTTGTTCATTCTGTGCTGCCCCTTCCTCCTAATGCCCAGCCCACTTCCACCCTTAAGGGGGCTCTCATGGGCATACAGTAATTTAAGAAGGAGTGACATCCCCACCATAGTGACAGTCACCCTCCACAAGTCTCCCACCTGCTGCATGAACACATAAGGTGGGGAATAGGGTGAGCGGGACAGAGAGAAAGAGAAAGAGAGGGGCAGCAGGCTGGCGGCTGGGGGAGGAGGGCAGGGTTGAGCGATGCACTGGGATGATACAGTGGAGTGAGCTTCCTGCTTCTCCTCTCGTCTGCGGGGGTGTCTTGGTCCGTGATAGCGAGACAGAGGCCCAAGGGAAAGGGAGCCTTGGCAGCAGGAGGGTACGAGCTCAGGAGACTGGTCTCTACAGGAAATGGGGAGAAGGAGAGGGCCCAGGGGCCTGGGATCTGTGATGTGCTCAAGTCACGAAGCACCTGCCGCCCTGCGGGCTGCATGATTGACAGGCCCTGGTGTGGCGGCTGCTGAGCTGGCTGTGACCTTGGCTGCAGCCTGCCTCCCTCAGAAGTCTCACAGGAGCCGTTTCCCCTCCATGAGGCTCCGTTGTTCTCCACCTTTCAAGTGAAAGGGTAGGTTAGGTACCAGCTGAGGTGAGCTGAGGTGAGGCATGCTGCCTGGAATGACTGATACGATTCTGGGGAACTAGCCAGCTCAGGCATCGATCTATCTATCTGCGACCCTTTCTCTCGTCACCCCCATGTCTCCATCCACGTCTTCCTTCCTTTATCCATCCCTCCACAAACAAGGTCCCCACTATGCGCCAGATGCTGGTACAAACTCTGTCACTGGCAAGTGATCAGAGAGCTGGACAAGTCTCTGTCCTCACAGAGTGCCGAGCTGAAGGGAGGCAGCTGCAGGGATGACGGTGGGAGGTGACACTCACTACAGAGGTCCACGTCAGGAACAGCCATTGCTACCGCCAGGCAAGCCTTGCCTCAGCCTCAGCCTCATTCTTCCAGCTTTGCCAGCACCTGACCTCCAAAGGCCCCAGGCCAGCCATAGGAGAGGACGTGGGGCCAGCTTGCTTTCTCGCCCGTGAGCTTGGGCACTTTTGAGCTCTCCTAGGGTTCAAAATCTCCAAAATGCAGCCTCACCACTGTGGGACACTGGGCAGTTCGTAACCTGGGCCTCACGCCTGCTGGTTTATTCAGTCCTTGTCACCACAGCCCCTAAAGGAGGTGCAGCTGTCATGGCTTATCAGCACACCAGGGCTCAGACAGGCCGGGGCTACCTGGAGAGCACGCGGGCAGGACTAGGCCAAGACTGGCATGCAGGCCAGAGCCACAGACCAGGACTTCACCCTGGCATCTCATACTGCCGCTTTCCTGCAGCGTGGGCTCCTTTAGTGACAACAGCGTTTTCATTCCGAATTTCATTTCTAATGCCCCTCCACGTGACTCCATCCCACACCCCATTCCTTCCGCTGCCATTCATCCCAGACAAATTCATTTTCTTATGAAATCAGATAGTGGTCAGGAAGAATATAAGGGCCAGAGAATGAAAAGGGGTGCTGTGGAGTGCTGTCTGCCGGACGTGACATGGTCATTGCATTTAGGACCGTGCAGTATTTATCTGCACAGTACTGAACCCTGAGCCCGTCAACATTCTGTCGTGAATGGTGGAGAAAGAGTGTAAGCCCCCACCCCCTCCAGAGTAACTGGCGGTTAATGGTTGCTGGGGAAGGAAGAGACATGTCACTGAAGTGGTGTGGCCACTGGTTAAGTTACACGTGCTCTGATAAATAACCCCACACAGGATGGGTAGATGGTTCAGTCACTAAGGAGCTTGCCTACAAAGCCTGATGACCCAGGTTCAATTCCCCAGGACTCACATAAAGTGATAATGCATAAGATGGACCATGCATCTGGAGTTTGTTTGCAGCAGTTGGAGGCCCTGGCGTGCCTATTCTCTCTACCTCTCTGACTCTCTTCTCTAGGTCTCTCTCTGCTTGCAGATAAATTAATAAAAATATATTTTTTAAAAATAACCCTACACACACACACACTAAAAGATACCAAAGTAGAAGAGGAACTTGTTAGAAGGGGTTCAGTGGGAGGAGAATGGGGAAGAAGATAGAAGGTAATGGTGGAGGGGTTATGATCAAAATACATTACATACATGTGTAAAATTTATCAAAAAATAAAAATTTAAAACATTAGATTTACAACAGAAATAAAAGACCATATAGAATACATCAAACTCAGGAAGGTAAATATACTATGAGAACCAGGGCTGGAGAGATGGCTCAGCGGTTAAGGCGCTTACCTGCAAAGCCTAACGACCAGGGTTCAACTCCCCATTGTTAAGCCAGATGCACAGAGTGGTATAGGCCTCTGGAGTTCATTTGCAGTGGCTAGATGTCCTGGCATGCCTATATTCATTCATTTTCTCTCTCCTCCCTCTGCTTGCGAAATAAATAAACAAACAAAACACAAATACATAAAATATTTTAAAAACAATGCAGAGCCAACAGGATGAAGGGGAGGTGGGCAGGCTCTGGCCTCTAAGCAGTAGGACGTAGACAGTGGGCTGATGGCTTCACCACAGGCTCGGTGTCCTCACCTGTGCAATGCAGATAGCGCAGCCTTGCCCTTGGCCACGGAGGGAAGGAATCCAAGAGGGACCGGGATAGACTACCCAGTGAGCCACACCGACCGTGCCGGCAGACCTGGCCTGTGTCCATCTGGTGCTGTCTGCAGCCTGGGGCTTGCTCATGCCTTTGCATCCGCTTGACAAGAGGGAGAGCCAGGCCCCGCAAGGACACTTGGCAGTCAGCCCTGTCCCCACTGCAGCTTGCCTCCTCCAGACCCTGGGGGCCTGGCCCTTCCCCCTCCCTGACGCCCCAGCTGGAGTGGAGACAGGAAATCCCAGGAGCAAGCTGTTAGCAGCTGGCAGAGGCTTAACTGTTCGGGGCACTTGGTAGCAGCCTTTTTTTGGCAACTTCCTAGGCTAAGACCACATTGGTGGCATGTGTGCTGGCAAGGTAGGGATGCCCACTGCAAGGGTGCAGAGGGATACTGGTTGTCCAGTGGTTACCATAAGTTGGCACTTCCATCTCAGCCCCTGCTCTGGCAAAGACACTGGACTGCCTCTCAGTCAGGGACTAATTTGAGGAGGAAATCCAGCGGAGGGGAGAGACGCATGACAGTCAGGAGCTCTGCTCCCAGTAGATGGAGGTCCCCAGCTCTACCCTTCCTAGCTAGCCCCAGTTTTCCCATTTATCAGTTGTTGTAGGTTCTACTGAGAATGTCACATAGGTGACCCATGATATTCCTGAAGTGAGAGTAGAGTCATTGTTACAGCAGGAGGGATGGAAGTCAGGCACAAAGAAGTGTGTGTGTGTGTGTGTGTGTGTGTGTGTGTGTGTGTGTACACAGGAAACTTCCTGCGGGTCTTTAAGGATTTAAACCAACCATCAACCCCAGCTGACGTGACCAACAAGGAACTCTGATAAACTGTCACAGTCTCAAGCTATGGGGACACACGACTCCAGAGTACACTGTGTTATACTCAAGAGGTTGATAGGTCACATGGTGTAGTCAATAAGAATGTACCAATACTGGCTCGCTCGTTATGACAGAGGCACTCTCTGCTGTGAGATGTTGACAACAGGAGCAACTGCATATCTGGTGCCTGGAAATTCTCAGGAATATCTTGAACATCTTTTCTTACATCAAAACCAATGGAAAGTCAATGAAAGCCATTCCCACTGCCAAGTGCTGCCTTCTGTCCTGGCTCTCTGAGGTTGCTTTCTTTAGTTTTCTGTCTTGTATCTGACCTTGTGTTGGACACAAAAATGAGAGCTTGGTTAACTTTTGCATCATTGTGATCAAAATGCCTGACAGAGCTGGGTGTGATGGCGCACGCCTTTAATTTCAGCACTGAAAAGGCAGAGGTAGGAGGATCGCCGTCAGTTCGAGGCCACCCTGAGACTCCATAGTGAATTCCAGCTCAGCCTGGGGTAGAGCGAGCCCTACCTTGAAAAACAAGGCAAGACAAAAACAAAAACAAAAAAGCCGCGCCAGCTATGGTGGGGCACACCTTTAATCTCAGCACTCAGGAGGCAGAGGTAGGAGGATCCTTAAGAGTTTGAGGCCAGCCTGAGACTCCATAGTGACTTCCAGGTCAGCCTGGGCTAAAGTGAGACCCTACCTTAAAAAACAAACAAATAAACAAAAAAAATGCCTGACAGAAACAACTCATTTATTTGGATTCATCATTTCATAGGGGGTCAGATCCTTCTTCTGGTTGGGTGTTTTGTCCCAGCAACAAGTAGGTAACTCCGGGCTAACTGCCCTGGCATCTTTGGGGCAGTTCTCCTATCCCTGCCTCCCTTCTTGCCATAGGCGCGCTAGGATTCCCGGCTTCTGCCCCACAGTGTACGGCTTTGCATGGGTTCTAGGGATCCAAATCCAGGTCCTCACGCTTGCACATCAAGTGCCGTGGCTGAGTTTTTAGTAGAGAAGCCATTCGGGCTTGTTCACGGCGGTAGTGGGACATGCCTATGACCCCAGCACTCTGGAGGCTGGGGCAGAAAATCTCAAGTTCAAGACCAACCTAAGCTATATTGCCAGACCCTGTCTCAAACAAACAAACAAACAAAAATTAAATGCTCCCCTGATTGCTCTGGAACAATGGATGTACAGTTTGGGGTGGAATGAGCAGGCAGGAGATAGCACTCAGGTCAGGGAGGTGGGTGGGTTCTAGAATACCTCTTGATATAAGTGACCACAGGATTAGTGGTAGAACTGATGGGCGCAGGATCAAGGAAGACCCCCAGGTTTGGGGTCAAGCAAGCATGAGGCTGGCTAGGGAGAACCCTCCCTAGATAGCAGTGGTAGGAGGTATAGTTTTGGGGTTTATTGGAGAAACCCATTCAAAATGGAATGCACTCAGGCCAAACCTTAGCTACATGAACAAAAGGCTACCTGCTGAAGGTCTTAAAACACTAGACAGTGATTATCTCCCAGTGCTGAAGCCCAGAAGTCAGAACTCAGGGCATCAGCAGGGCCACACACACCCCCTCTGAGACTGGGTGGAATCCTTCCCCCTCCCCCAGAATAGGTGCCCCTGCTGGGGTCCCAGTTTCAGGGCTGGGGAGAGTCTCCAGCTCAGAGGCCACAGGTGGACCCCTTATGCATCTCTGCCAGCGTTGCCTTCTTTTTTTTGTTCATTTATTTGAGAGTGACAGACACACAGAGAGAAAGAGACAGAGAGAGAGAGAGAGAGAATGGACACGCCAGGGCCTCCAGCCACTGCAAACAAACTCCAGACACGTGCGCCCCCTTGTGCATCTGGCTAACGTGGGTCCTGGGGAACCGAACCTCGATGCAGGGTCCTTAGGCTTCACAGGCAAGCACTTAACCGCTAAGCCATCTCTCCAGCCCAGCGTTGCCTTCTTATTAGGACCCAATCACACTGAACCAGGACCACATCTTCATGATACCAACTCGGTTACGTCTGCAAAGACGCTCTTTGGTGGACCCTGGAGGAGAACTTGAACCTGTCTTCCCATGTTCAGACCACAGCTGGGTCTCGCTTCTGCCCAGGACACACACTTCATGACCTTGGTGCTAAATCTAGCAGTGTTCTCGGGCTGTGAAGCTCCCACGTCCACCTTTGGTCTCTCTTCTTCAACCAGTGTCCCCTGTCCCCAGCCCACCTCCCTGTGGTGGTGCTCAGCAGACCTGGGATCTTAACCTTTCTGCCTCCTGCTGACTTGAATGCTGGCCTAGTGGACCCCTCACAGACTTTGTTTCTCGCTGAGAACAAACCAGGGATTTCTCACTCTCTCATGTATAGCTGTTGTTCCTCTTGAAGAGACCTGCTCAGCTGCTCAGTGAGTGATAGCCAGACAAATGTTAAGTGACAAGGATATGTCCCCAAGACTTCTCCTTACTTCTGTGGGAGGCTCATAGGGCGGAACAAGATCAAACCTGGTTCCTCTCCATTTTATGGATAATGGCTCAGACGACCCAAGGCAGGGAAGTGGGGTACTGCACAGGATGATAGCAGCCATCCCATGTGCCCTGTCTCTGGCTTCCCCTGAGGTCACCTCCTCTTGGGAGGGTCACCAATATTCAGGTGACAATCCCAGAGTGTGAACAGATTGGAATGGCAGTGGGTCAGGGAGAAAGTTTCCTTGTTGCAGTTATCTTCTCACGGCTGGGAGAAAATACCCCAGCAGAAGCAGCTGACGAGAGGAAACGGTTTATTTCAGTTTTGGGGGGCAGCTTCGTCGTGGTGGAGGAAGCTGGCTCACTTCGTCAGCATCCATAGCAGAGAGAACAAACAGCAGAGCTCAAGCTAGCTGTGAACACACCGTAGGTTAGACTCAAGATCTGTCCCTAGTGACCCACCTCCTCCAGCACGGCTCTCCCCACTCTTGACTAAGTAGGACGCTTAATCAAAAATGCCTTGGGCTACGGGGATATTCACCACATGCCTGAAGGTTATACCAGCAATGGGGGACCCACACAGGATTGGCTGATAGGCCTCATGGCTAAGGACTCTTTAAGGGGGAAAAGAGGGCTGGAGAGATGGCTTAGTGGTTAAGATGCTTGCCTGTGAAGCCTAAGGACCCATGGTCTACACTTCAGGTCCCACAAAGCCAGATGCACAAAGTGACACGGCATACAAGGTCAAATGTGCACAAGGCGGCAAATGCATGCTGGAGGCCCTGGTGTGCCAATATTCCCCCCCCCCCACACACACACACACACTCACTCTCTTGCATTAAAAAAAAGGTCAAGGGCCGGGCGTGGTGGCGCACGCCTTTAATCCCAGCACTTGGGAGGCAGAGGTAGGAGGATCGCCGAGAGTTTGAGGCCACCCTGAGACTACATAGTGAATTCCAGGTCAGCCTGAGCCAGAGTGAGACCCTACCTCGAAAAACCAAAAAAAAAAAAAAAAAAAAGGTCAAGGACTGGAGAGACAGTTTAGCAGTTAACCATTTGCCTGGCAAGCCTAAGGACCCTGGTTTGGGGTTCTATTTCCCAGGACACACATAAGCCAGAAACACAAGGTGGCACATGCATCTGGAATTCGTTTGCAGTGGCTGGAGGCCCTGGTGTGCCCATTCTCTCTCTCTCTCCCTTCCTCCCTCCCTATTTCTCTCTCCGTCTCTCTCAAATAAATAAATAAAAATAAACAAAAGAAAAGGTCAGTCTGTTGGGCTTGCCTCAAAAAAAAAAAAAATAAGGTTGAGAAGAGAAGGGGAAATAGAGTGGGTATCTAAAATATGTTACTTCCTGACCCTATCTCCAAATGTGGCAGTGAGAGGCTTTCAAAGGGACCTTGATATTTCCTCCCAACTGCCTCTCATGGACCCCAGAGTGACTGGAGGCCTCCTCAGTGGTTGGAGAGGCCCTCACTCAACACTGGAGGCCAGAAGAGCCCCTCCATCTTTCTGTCACTCATGTATATATGCTTATTTTTGTATTTACTGTCAAAGGTGTCCTGGCACTTGATAAAACCAGGATTTTCAGTTATAGCCTCGCATGGTGAGTTTCTAGCAAAAGATCCTAAGCGATTTTTAAAAATTTATTTATTTGAGAGCGACAGACACAGAGAGAAAGACAGATAGAGGGAAAGAGAGAGAATGGGCGCGCCAGGGCTTCCAGCCTCTGCAAACGAACTCCAGACGCGTGTGCCCCCTTGTGCATCTGGCCAACGTGGGACCTGGGGAACCGAGTCTCGAACCGGGGTCCTTAGGCTTCACAGGCAAGCGCTTAACCGCTAAGCCATCTCTCCAGCCCCCCTAAGCGATTTTTTGTTGTTGTTGTTTTGAGGTAGGGTCTCACTCTAGCCCAAGCTGACCTGGAATTCACTATGGAATCTCAGGGTGGCCTCAAACTCACAGTGATTCTCCTACCTCTGCCTCCCAAGTACTGGGATTGAAGGCATGCTCCACCATGCCCGGCCTAAGTGATTTTTTTAAATAATAGAGAGATATTGGCAGGAGGAATAGGAGATGCTCACTGGTAGAGTGTCTATAGCAGATTCATGGCCAGATGTGCCAACCTACTGACTTTTGGCTCTGCATCCTCGGGAACTTGCAAATAATCTTTGCATGCCTCTGTTTCCCAGCCTGTAAAATGGGCACAGTCATGCCTCGAAGGTAAGAATAATCCGTGGAGCTTCAGAGTCTGGCCCGAACAGGAGATAGTCCTTGAGCCCTTCTTGCCCAGGGCCATGAAAACTATGAGCCTGTGGTCACAGGTCTCTGTGCCCCAGCGGTTGCTAGCCATCGGACTCCAGGATAAACAATCATCTAAGTTCTACAGAGTGGGGAAGTACCTGCCCACCCTGATCCTGAAGGCTGAGTGGGTCGCAGGTGCCACGCCACGTGGGTCCAGTCCCCCAGAATGGCCAAATATCCCGCTCAGGCCCCAGATTGGTGCAGAAATATCCCCCTTCCTCTTCCCTAGAAGCCACAGTGCAGCCCCAGCTCCCTCTCCAGCAGCTCCAGCAGTGCCCCTGGACTGTGTGGGCTTCAGGAAGAGCACCCCCCTTCCCCGCAGCCACCTCTCCATTAGCAACCCTGAGCCCCATGGAAGGCGCCCTGTGAGTCCAGTTGCATCAATAGGTCCCACTTTGGGAGATAAAAGCTTGGGGGTGGAGAACCAAGTGGGAATGGAAAGCGAGGGGCTGGGGAGGGGGAAGGTGAGGAACAGAGCACTGAAAGGGAAATCGACAGATTGGAAATCTACTTTGATGGTCTCTCTGTTTATCCCCCTCATTAACAAACGTGTCCATTTGGTAGGGGAGCAGGGCAGGAGGCTGGCTGGGTTTCAAGTTTGATTTCTCGGGGCTTACAATCCATTTCTCTTTGTATAAAAAAGGATTAACATCAACCATTGAGTATTAACTGAGCACCCAGGCACACATGTATGCACGCGCGCACGCACGCACATACACACACACTTGTGTGCACAAGTGTGCACATTATCTCATACTGCTGACAGGCACCAGCAATGTACCAAAATCTATCTGCACCGTCCCCAGTGTTTGGGGTGGGCCAGTGCACCTGCACCCCAGATTTCACTCTTGCCTTCCCCCACAACACGCCTGCCCCAGCTGGATGGAGGAAGGCCTCTCTGGCCCCATTATGTAAATAAAGTGCAGGGACCAAGACGATGATCCCATTGGGGGGAGATTAGTTACTCAGAAGGCTTGGAGATTAGAACATTGGCCAGAAGGGAGAGGTTGAGCACTGAGGGGAGGGGCCTGGGCTGCAGTGGCCTGCACCATCTCGTGTCCTGCTTAAAAGAGGCTTCTCAGCAGAACCTGTCATCTGCTTCCAGTGTGGCAGGGGTGGTGGCTATGAAACAAAAACAAACAAAAACTAGCTGTGTATTGCTGAGCCTCCTCTCACTTGTCCATGGCAGGTGGGGGCAGGGCAACAAGCGTTCACTGATCTGAGGGACAGGTCCTTGCCATGTCTAGGGCAAAAATCAGCAGCCCCAGCCATTCCCGCCCCCTCTCTCTTTCTGGCCTCCCCTCACCACCGGAGCATCTGCACATGGTGCTATAGCAGGTAGCAGGCGTAATCAGCGCAGCCAGGGGGGCTTGGGGAGAACGGAGGTCAGGTGGGGTGCATACAGTATCCCACTGAAGGCTTGAGACTGACTCCTAACTAGATGGGGGAGCACTTAGATGTGAACACCAACAGTGACTCTAGCGGTAACCTTCCCTGTGGTTAGAAAGGCACTTTTAAACTCCCCGACATCCGGGTCTTCCTCAAGCCAACGCGACATGCAGCTCTCACTGGGCCTCCGCGACAGTGACTGTCAAGGCGTGGTCCTTGCACCAGCGGTAACAGCATCTTCTGGAACTTTGCTGGAAATGCTGCTACCGAGGAGGCCCCAGCAGACCTGCTCAGTCACACAGGGGCCAGGTGCTGGGTGGTGTGTGCTGGGAAATTAAGTTCGAGCACACCGTCGAAAAATTGTCACCCTGGTGGGGAGGCAAACGTAGCCAGCCAAGGCATGCTGTGTCCACAAACTCCTCAGGGCAGCAGCTGGGCCTCGTGGCCGTACAGACACAGCACACAGAACACCACGGTAACCCGTGTAAGATGAGCACGGTGTCAGGCCAGGCAAGGAGGGAGGGACTACGAGAAAGAGCGTTCAGCGGTTGGCTGTACCCTTTAGTGAGTGTGTCACCAGCTGCCCTCTCCCCTCCTCCACCCCCAGAGGCGGGTCCACGCTCATACAAGCAGCTATGCGTTCCAAGAGCTCAATTGACCTGACCCTCGATCCCAGTCGACCCCTGCCAATCACATCCGTAGGTAGGGGAATGTCTGTACCACACGCTGGCCTGGTGGCATGCAGGTGGACATCTTCTAGAGCCCCTGGCAACTGCACCTCTCTCGATCAGGCACAACAGGAGCCAATGCAACCAGCAGGAATTTTCTCCTCTGTTCCTGGATCATGGGTGCCAGACATTCACCAGTGCACCTTTGCGTTCAAGCAAGAAGGTGAAGGGGGCGGACTCGGCATTTCTTTTCTAGGGGGCACCAGAGTGCAGAATGCCCCACCCGACGGTCCCTGGACACGCACGTGGAATGCCAGGATGCCGCTAGGAGAGAAAGCAGGGAGGAGACCTCCTTCCTGCCCCCTTATTGCTGGCTGTCCCGGGAATCTCCCTGGAGCATGCAGGCTCCTTTGGGGATTGTGGGTGCAGCCGCTCTTGGAGGCTCGGGCAGATTTCCCCAGCTGGCCTCCTTCCACCCTGGCCAGCAGCCACTGGCCTAGGAGCATCCCCACAGAGAGTCCCAGAGGCTCAAGGGAGTCCAGGGAGCCAGCACCGCTGCCCACTGCCTAATTAAAAGAAGAGAGCCTTGGGTAAAATCGCAGCCATGCTGCAGGAGGGGAGGGGAGGGGAGGGGAGGTCAGGGTCAGGGCTTTCCCTAGTCCAGGCTGTCATGCAAATGGACGGTTTCCATCCACGGGCCACAGAGACTTCTCCCTGATGAAGCCACATCTCCTTACGAGAGCCAGGGCCGTGGCTCCCGCTCTTCAAGGCCACTGTCTTCGCCTCTCCCTTGTCTTTCTGCCCCTCCTTTTGTGACAGCTTCTGCCCTCTCTGTCCCAGCTGACTTTCCCCCCACACCCCGCTCTATGTCTGCAACCCTCACTGGGCCCCACCGCGAAGTCCCGCCAGACATCAGACCATGTCTCGACCCCCATCCTCTTCCAGGGACGCTTTTCCCCACAGCCCAGAACTAGAACTCCCGGTGCCATTGCCAGCCGGTTGGCAAGTGCCACTTCTTCTCTCAGTGGTACACTTTCTGTGGCGTCTGCTTGGGGACAACCACTCAGTCGCTCATGCATGTGCCTGTTCATTCGGCCAGCGAAGAGTGCATCGAGTTTTCGCCGCGTGCTCGGCACTGCACTTTGCTGAGGGACGGAATCAAAGCGCTGCCAGCCCAGGCTTTCTGGAAGCTCATTGGAAGGAGGGTGGTGAGGAGGAGGGAGGAGAGCGAGCGGCACGATGGCGCCTGGGCTCCAAGCAGAGGTGCAGATGTTGCCCGCATCGCTGTGCTCTTCCTGCTGCCGTGTTGTGTTTGGAAAGTGATGAATTTCACCACCAGCTAATTAGTCTCTAATTAGCAAGTGGAGTGTAAACAATCACAACAGATGGGGGAGAAAAGGCATTAGCAATAATGACCCTTCTTCAGGGGCACAGTCTCCAAGACAGGCACTTCCTTGACGGAGACAGAGCTGCAGCCCGAGGGCAGCTGGAGGGGTCTGCGGATAGCGGGGCCTGGCTGGGCTTCAGGGTCAGTGCCGGCCGGTGCCCTGGTGGCTTCCCCAGTTTGCCTGGGAAGTGTCACGGACACATCTGAGGCCACAGGTGACCCAGAGTGCCTGGAAAGGTGAGTTTTGTCAGAGGTTATACAGTCAGATACAAGTAATGCTTTGGAGGTTGGGCATGTCCCTAAATGGCCTCAGGGCCTGTGTCAAGGGATTTAGGATATCCCAAACTGTTCCTCGGCTGCTCAGGATACAGGCTTATGTTGCTGGTCCCTGCCCAATGACCAGACAGACTGCTAGGAGATGTGTGTACCTACTGTGGGGTCATTGTCACCTTGGGCTCGGCAACCTGCCCCTGAAGCTTGGCCAAGCCACCATCCTCACCAGCCCCAAGAGACCTTGAGCATGTTCTGGCTCCTGGATGGCCTGAGTCCTTGGCTGGGGGACCAGGGATGCTGGGGAGCTGGGTTGGAATGTGGTTGGTTTCTGGCATTTCCCCATCAACATGTGCCAAAGAAAGGAGACATGGATAGAAGGGTGTCCTCGGGCTTTCCTGCTGGGACGCTGTTCTACCCAAGCACCACAGAGACACACAATTTGTTGGGACGATTGGAGGAAAATCTCTCAGGAAGGCCCAAGCAGTCCATCTCTAGGGAGACAGCCAGAGTGGACCAGAAACTAAACGTGAACCTGAAAGAGAAGGTTTTTGATGTTCAGGTTCATGCTCATTATGTCTTTATTTTTCTTTAAAAGAAATAAAACTTATAGGTTGATATTGTATATATGTAAGTACAATGATTGAGATGGGGAGGTAATATGATGGAGAATGGAATTTCAAAGGGGAAAGTGTCAAGGGGGAGGGAGGGAATTACCATCGGATTTTTTTTTTATAATCATGGAAAATGTTAATAAAAATTTAAAAATTAAAAGTAAATAAATAAATAAAACTTTATGTGGGCTGGAGAGATGGCTTAGTGGTTAAGGCGCTTGCCTATGAAGCCTATGGACCCTGGTTCAATTCCCCAGAACCCATGTAAGCCAGGTGCACAAGGTGGTGTATGTGACTGGAACTCAGTTGCAGTGGCTAGAGGCCATAGCGTGCCCATTCTCTCTCTCTTTCTCAATCTCTGTCATGAATAAATAAAGTATTTTACAAAAATTATTTGCATAGTGTGTGTATACACACACACACACTCCAGGGTCTTTTTCTGCTTTACATGACTGTCTGTCCAGCCGTACATGAATTGAACACTGGCCAGAAGGCTTTGCAAGCAAATGTCTTTAACCATTGAGCCAACTTCCCAGCCCCTCCTATGCGTATTAACTGCCTGTCTGCTGTACACTGCTGTGAGAGTGCCACAGGAGCATTAACCTTGGGGAGCCCGTGGGTGAAAAAGGCATATGTGACCTCTGTGGCCAGACCCTCCCTGAATCCCAGAGCTGCAGCCACAGTGAGGTGCGCCTTCCTGCCCAGCCTCCTCCCATCTCTGATGGAACAAGACAGCTTCCACACAGCTCCTATCTCAGTGTCTTGGGAAAAACTGTCCCCTTGCAGCTGCTATTACAGGCCTAATTAACAGGCTTGTTTGTCTCATCTGCCTGGCACTCATTGTTGGTAAGAAAGGCAATTTCATTGTCTGGCAACGTTACCACGGCCCTGGCAACTTGTTAGCTAAATTGGTTGCATCCGCCCTGGATCCTGGAGGAAGCCAGCGTCTCTCTGAAGGACATGACTCTCCCCTGCCTTTGTCTCGGTCACCTGATTCAGGTCTGGGAGACAGCCAGCAGCCTTGCTTTTGCAGCTCGGGCCTCAGATTGGAGAAGGGAACTATATTTGGCCCAGGGGTCCCGGTAGAGTGTGGGATATTTACTCAGGAAGCACTCGTCGAGGGCAGGGTAGGGCCCAGACTGTGCAGGTGGACAGGTTTCACCTTGCTCATGTCTCAAGGCCCCAGCATGGTTGGCATTCTGGGTTGGATAACTCTTTGCAGTGGGCAGTCCTGTGCAATATAGAATGTAGAACTGTCTCCATAAACAGTGCATTTTCCCCCTCCCTCAAGTTGGAACAACCAATGACGCCTTCATATACTTCAGGGTCCTCCCTGAGTACATTATCTCCCACTGGGAGTCAGGAGAGCCAGAGTCACCTCCATTGAGAATCACTGGCCTCGCAAAAAAAGATAGGTACATAAAGAGATTGTTATAACGGGGCATGATGGAGATGACCATGTGTGGCAGAGAGGTGACCTCAGCCCTATGGGGCTCAGGTGGTCAGGTGTGGGCAGCATGGTGAGGAGGCAAGAGCCTACCAAGGCTGACGGGAAAGAAAGCCAAAGTAAGGCTGCATGGTTTGGTAGGAAACCACAAGTGGTTGAGATCGCTCCAACATTCACTATGCATCTGGTTCAATAGCAAAATGGCCTATGGATTCCTTGCTGTAAAGGAATGTTTTATCTGTATTGTCATGTGTTCCTGTGAAGGTGTTTGCATGGGAAACACATAGTGTGGTGGTTTGCATGTCAAGTGTCTCCCATGGCCTCAGGTGTTTGTGATTAAGCTTCCTACTTAATCCCAAACTGGCAGGACCTTTGGGAGGTAGAGCCTTGCTGGAGGAGGTGTGTCACTGGGGGTGGACCTTGATCTATTAGCCTACCACATTGGATGTTCATAGCTGGCTCACTCAGACTACATTCTTCTGCTGCTGTGACAAGATGTGATACCCCAGGCTGCCTGCTATGCCATGCTTCTCCCTCCATGGTGAAACTTCCCTTCAAAACTATAAGTCAAAATAAACCTTTTCCCAGCAATGAGAAGATAACGGAAACACATGGTTAGAAATCCCTTTCGTCTAAGTAGATCAGGCTAATGACAGATGGCCGGAGGTCAGCAAGGGCCTGATGGATGGAATCCAGAGCAGAGATAAAAGAGATGGGCAGAGTGGCTTGCCAGTTTAAGGGATACTTAGGGTGTAAGCCCAGCAGGACTAACTAATTTGTTAGTTCAAAAAAATATTTACTGACCACCAGCTGTGGGCTGCATGCTGAGTTAAGTACCAGGGCTAGAGAGGGCATCACAACATGGCAGCTGGCTCCCTTATGGCCTGGGGTGGGGAGGGGTTGTTAGGGTGAGAGGGAAGAGAAGAAGGCCAGCGTTCGTTTCTGGCTGGGGTGATGAGGCCAGCAAGTTCTGCTAATTGCGTTAGAGAATTAGGGGGACTCTACAAGCTCATGGAGCCCTGAGTTCTGTTTTGGATGTTTTCGATTTCTACACTTGGAGGTCAGCAAGATACAGTTGGCTTAGTCAGGCAAGAAATCAGAGTTCGAGGCATGGGATGCATGACCATCTAAATGGTATCTAAAAACCGGAGAGCTGGCTGTTCTCACCTAGTGGGACTATGGGAAGAAGGACCTGTTCTAAAGATTGGAACCCCCAATATTTCAGAGGCCAGCCAAGAAGCAACGTGGTGGGGGAGTGGTCATCAGCACATCCAGCGCAGGAGGGAAGGTGCTCTAGGAAGTGGTGAATGGAAAAGCAGAGAGCACATGGAGGGAGGGACCATCAGTCATAGGCCCTGGGGTGGTGCAGCTAGCCCCCACAAGCTGTCGACGCCTTTATCTGAGAAAAACGGACAGAAGAGGGTGCATCTCTCTGGGGAGTTTAGCTAGAAATACTAGGGTTATAGTTGGTTCCACTGGCCGTCGCTACAAACAGGAATTAGGCACCTCGCTGTCCATTTCCTGATGCTAATAACAGACTGGGTACATTGTGAAGAAAACAGGTTTATTTGGCTTATGGTTCTGGAGGTCAGAGGTCAAGGGACTGCGTTCGGTGGTAGCCTTCCTGCTGGCAGAGTCCTGAGGTGGTGCATGGCATCACATGCCAAGTGACACAGGATGAAATATATGTTTGTTTGTTTTTTCTCTCTCTCTCTTGCTCCCATTAACTATAAAGCCACCAGACTCCATTGTTGGGCTCACAGTGGTTAGAATAAAATATATCCCAAAGTCTGACATATGTGAATGCTTGACTTCCAGCTTGTGGTGCTGGTCAGGAAGGCTCTGTGTCACTGGTTGCAGGCCTTGGGATTATAGCCCAGTGCTCAGCTCACTCTCGCTACTTCCTCTTTTCTGACGTGCAGATGTGACCAGCTATCTGCTCCTGCCATACTCCCGCCCCCTTGATGAAACGTCCCCTTGAAACCATAAGCTGGAAATAAACCCTTTTCTTCCACAAGCTTCTTCTGATCAGGTGTTTTATCCTAGCAATGGTAAAGTAAATTCTACAGGGCTCCACTCTGATAGTTTAACCCAATCCTATTCACCTCCCCCGACTCCACACAATCAGATACGTTCTTGCTCTCTTTATATCTCACAATGGGAATTAAAGTCCCACATGAGTTTTGAAGATATAAACTATACTCAGGGCTGGAGAGATGGCTTAGCGGTTAAGCGCTTGCCTGTGAAGCCTAAGGACCCCGGTTGGAGGCTCGATTCTCCAGGACCCACGTTAGCCAGATGCACAAGAGGGCGCATGCTTCTGGAGTTCGTTTGCAGTGGCTGGAAGCCCTGGCATGCCCATTCTTTCTCTCTCTCTATCTGCCTCTTTCTCTCTCTGTCACTCTCAAATAAATAAATAAAAATGAACAAAAAAAAATTTTTAAAAAAATAAACTATATTCTGACCTTAGCCCCATAACATTTGTTAGGACCATCATGGTCAGGGGCAGGAGGAGCTCAAGCGAGCTAGAAGGTGAGAATGTGGGGGTATCGTTTCACTCCACTGCCACCATGAAGCCAACAACAGAGGCTCCACCTGTCACCAGTCTTCCAGGCCTAAGACCCTACACCTGTTTGTAGGGCTATTGGTATTTATTAAATCTTAGGGAAAGAAATGCCACGAATGGGACACCGAGAGACAAAAGAAGGAGCCTAGGGCTGGAGAGGTGGCTCAGCAGTTAAGGTGCTTGCTTGCTAAGCCTAAGGACCAAGGTTCGATTCCCCAGTACCCACATAAACCAGGTATACAAGGTGGACTGTGTAATCTGGATTCCTTTGCAGTGGCCAGAGGCCCTGAAGCACCCATTCTTTATTTGTCTCTTTCCCTCTCTCTCTCTCTCTTAAATAAATAAATAAATAAGATAAAAAATAAAAATAAATTTTAAAAAAAGAAGGAGCCTAAAGAAGCTTTGTTTTTCTTGCCTCTTCGAAGCTCAGGGCAACTGGAAAATATGTGGACGGATAGGTTTGCCCCGTGCCCTGCCCTGCCCGTGTCTGTAGGACATCACTCAGCCCCTGCCGAGTACTCCAGTGGGAAAATAGGAATGGCTCCAGGATTAAGGAACCAAATCTCCCACTAGCTCATTACCAACTGTATTACTTTTTCATAGCTGCTGTAACAAGTTTCCACAAACTGTATGGCTTAAAGAACTCTGATGCACAGATGTCCAACATCAATATGTCAGTAAAGTTGGTTCCTGGTAGAGGCTCTGAGGGAGAAATCTGCCCCGGGCCTCTCTCCTATCTTCTAGTGTTTGCTGCAGTCCTCCATGTATTTAAACTGTAGGTGGGTCACTCTGACATCTGTCTGTCTTTCTGTGCCTTTCTTCGGTAGGCATCTCTGTGTCTTCCTTCCAGGGCCTTCTTATAAGTACCCTCACCCTTGGGTTTAATGATCATCTTAATCCAGTCTCACCTCATCTTAACAAATGATACTTGCCAAGAACCCGGTTTTAAATGAAGCCACATTCTGAGGTTCCAGGTGGGTATACATTATGGTGAGCACTATTATGTTGACTTATTGAGACAAGAAATCAGAGCTAACAACACGGGAGGCATGATCATTCACACGGTAGCTGAAACCAGCAAAGTGATGCTCTGGCCCTGGAGACGCACTGGGCAGGAACAGGACCGCAGCAGAAGACCGGACCCACCCCCATAGTAATATTTCAAGACAGGTTTGTTTGGTGGTGGTTGGTTTTGTTTGTTTGTTTGTGTGTTTGCTTGTTTTGAGGTACAGTCTCGTTCTAGCCCAGGCTGACCTGGAATTCACCAAGTAGTCTCGAGGTGGCCTGGAACTCACGGAGATCCACCTACCTCTGCCTCCCGAGTGCTGGGATCAGGAGCGTGTGCCACCATGCCCAGTCCGCACCCCAGTGCCCAGAGGCTGAGGAAGAAGAGAAAAGCAGAGAGTCAGGAGAGGATGAATGGTGCCTAGGGCATCTCTCACTCATGAGCCCTCTTCATGCCCGCCCCCTTGCCTAGCCTGTTTCCTTATCATCCCGCTCTGTAGGGATGCCGCCACACTCATGTCCAGATGAGACCACTGAGACACAGAGGGGTGGAGTCGCTTATCCACAGTCTCCCAGCTCGCGGCGCAAGCCTCTGTGCCTTCCAGCCCTGTCTTCCCTCTGCTGCCCGTGTCTTCGTGACTCACAGCCGGGCTCCCCGGTGCCAGCTCCTAAGTGCTTCTGGCTGCATGCTAAACCACCTCCTTTCTCTCCAGAACCCATCTTTCTTCTGGACAGGGAAATATTTTCCCCACATGACTGAAAAGAAAGTCCAATCCCCAACAGAAGTATTTACAGCAGGCTGAAGTGGTCACAATCATATATAACAAATTCACGAAAGAAAGATGAGAATGCACACGCCCTCCCCCCGCCCACACACACACACCAGGAGTGCTGGCAAGAGAAGGTCCGGAAGCGGAGCAGAGTCGGGGGCTCCAAAGAAGGGGCGCTTCCCGGCTGAGGCTGCCTCGCTGGCTCCAACCACCCGTACCGGTGCGGTGCTGTGGTTCAAAGGGTAATGGATGTATCGATTGGTCCATAAGTTATCTGTGAGTGGGGGCAGCCAGAGGGGCTGTCTTCTCACCCTTCCTCTCACCTGGAAAAGGAAGTTCTGACCTTCAAGGGATCAATGCAGGGATGAGCCACAGAGAGACAGAGCCTTGGTGCCAGGTGACATCCCTCCCTCCAGTTGGAGACTCCGCAGGGCGTGGGAGAGCCATGGAGGAATGGAGAGCCTTCACACACTTTCTTGGGGAAACGCAAGGCAAACTGTCCTCTCTGCTCACCCGAAGCTTGGCAAAGAGACAGTTCTTGGGACAAAAGCCTGCGCCTAAGACCTGGCCAGGTCCAAGTGTGAGCGCTCCTCTCCTGCTCGAATCCACATGACCTTGGGCAGATCCTCTTCCTCGCAGCACTGCGGCCTCCCCATCTGTTAGAAGAGCGGTAACGACCTTGAAGGTCATTTGTGCAGATTTCGTGCTTCTAAAGCACCTGGGAAAACTTGGCACATTGGCACTTAGCAGACAATATCACCTTCCCCTTGTCTACTGACTTGGGACGGAGCACCTCCAGACTGGGGAAGGAAGCCCAGGGGATAGGAGATGCGGCCATACCGTTCCCTGGCTCATCGCGCTCCCTTTCTTTCTGGGGAAACTTGTAACTTGCACAACTAACTGATGGTTCAATACCCCTGTGTCCAAAATCCCAGACCTGAACCGTCCACCTGGATATTCAGCTGGTTACAACTTGCCCCAAACTGGACCCCTCGGCCATCTTTTCCCCAAACCAGTTCCTACTCTCATGTTTTTTTTTTTTTATGTTTATTTATTTATTTGAAAGTGACAGACAGAGAAAGAGGCAGAGAGAGAGAGAGAGAGAATGGGCATGCCAGGGCCTCCAGCCACTGTGAAAGAACTCCAGACACGTGCGCCCCCTTGTGCATCTGGCTAAGGTGGGTCCTGGGGAATCGACCCTCGAACCGGGGTCCTTAGGCTTCACAGGCAAGCGCTTAACCGCTAAGCCATCTCTCCAGCCCTACTCTCATGTTTTGACCTTAGTACTGACTCTTCCCTCTCCTGCTGTAGTTTGAATCTTATGTGACCCCAGAGATCCATGTGACAAAGAGTTGGTCCTCAACATGGCACTATTTAGAGGTCATGGAAACTTTAAGAGGTGGAGTCGAGGGAGGTCTTTAGGTCACCGGGAGTGTGCCCTGGAAAGAGACAGTGGGATCTCCTCCCCTATCTTTTCCTTTTTTTTCTCTTTTGCTTCTGGCTGTGAGGTGAGAAGTTGTTCTCTGTGACATGGCCCAGCCCATGAGAAGCTGTCACCAGGAGGCTGAAACCTCCAAAGCTGTGAGCCAAGTTAACCTTTCTTCGTATCAATTGATTGCGTCAGATATTTTTGTTGTAGTTCTGGAAAGCTGACTCACACACATTCACACAGTCCCACCTTCCACTCTAACAGACCCTTTGAGACAGCTCCCAGATGCCACATCTCTCGGTACCACCTCGCCCCATCCCACACACACACCCCATGCCATCACCAGGCTCCAGCTAAACCACCTTCTCTCTCCTTCCATTCATTTCCCTAAATGACTGTAAATAAAACGAACCCTTGAAAGGGCCCCTGGCCCAATGGAAGGTTATCTCTTCCCTAGGGTCTCAGTGTCCACACTTACTCTTTCTGGCCATGTCTCTCTGTGCTGCTGGGGTGAGGGGGAGGTTAAGTCACATCAGTGGCTTCCTGTGGCCATTGAAAAGAACCCCCAGGGCCTGGATACATCTTGCTAAGACAGCTAGTGCAGAAGCCTGTGCCCTTTCCCTGTCTCCTCTCCATTTCCTCTCCTTTCACCACGACACCCCAGCCACAAGGATCCTGCCAGTTCTAATCAGGGTGTGAGTGAGTGCACGGGGCCATCTTTACTGACAGACTCTCCCATGTGCTCTCTGTCTGTGTTCCACATGCCCCACAACTGCCCCTTACCTGACTACAATGTGTGTGTGTGTCACACACGTATGTGACATGTGTGTGCACCCACGTGGTGCATGTGTGCTCACCTGTGGTGAGGTGTGCTTGCCTGCCGCAACAAGAGGGGAACACCGGGTGTCTCCCTCCACGGTTCTTGCTCCCGTTCTTACTTGAGCCAGTCTCTCCCTGACTTGTCATGACTTGCCATTCTTCTCAAGCCCGAGTGAGTCTCACTCTCTGTACTCTGCAGAACTTGGCTTGCAAACAGGCATGGCATGGGCAGCTGTCTATGTGGATCCAGGAGATCAAACCTGAATGGTCTCTCGGGCCTTCTCGGGCTCCCATGTTGCACAGGAAGCGCTCTTAACCGCTGAGCCATCTCTCAGCCCAATGCATCACCTTCAAGGTCTCTCTTCAGTGCCTCCTGCACCTCACTGCCGTGCACCTTCGCTTTCGGAAGACGCTAAGCTCCACTCACTCAGTGGTGACATCATCCCTTCCGCCCCCTGCCCTGGGTGGAGCTGTCAGTCCAAGGTCCTCGGCTTAATCAACAAGAGGATGACTCATGCAGTATTGTTCTCTTCTTCTGACGGGCCTGCCAGTCTCCAGTGGCCCCACACATGCCCACCGCCTGGCTCTGTATCCACAGTGAGCCTGGGCTCAATGATGCCTCATGCCCTTCATCAGCTTTTGCCAAGTGGATTCTATCTCCACAGCCAGCTGGTCAGGACCTCTGGGCAGGGGTCAAGCCCCACCGCTTTGCTTCCGGGGCCTGGCCCGTGGCTGGTGGGCACTAGGCCTGAAAGGTAGATGACATGAGTCCTGAGGCTGTGAGCCCCGTGCTGAGAAGCAGGAGGCAGTTCCCACCATTCTCCTCCAAGGTCAGTCAAGAGCTCTCCAGCTTCTTCAACCTGACCTAAGCGGGGCTCTTCCTGGGAGAGCTTGGAGGTAGAGATCTTCACAGGTTTGGGAGCCCAGGGGACCTGCCACTCCACAGCCCTGACAGTACACATGCGTGTGATTTCAAAATCACCGCGGGCTCCCTTTTGCCCTTAGGATGACCTTAGCATAGTTTATATTCCCTTTACTCTCTGGGACCTCAACCCTTACCATTCATTCCTTCAAAACCAGGAACTGGGCTGGGGAGATGGCTGTCAGAAAAGTGCTTGCTGTTCACATGTGAGGTCCTCAGTTCAATCCCCAGCACCCACATAAAATGCCACGAGTGCCGGGCGTGGTGGTGCACTCGGGAGGCAGAGGTAAGAGGATCGCAGTGAGTTCAAGGCCACCCCGAGACGACAGAGTGAATTCCAGGTCAGCCTGAGCCAGAGTGAGACCCTACCTCAAAAATCAAACACAAACAAACAACAAAAAAATTCCACGAGTGGTAATCTTGAACCTAGGGAGGCAGACAGAGATGGACAGGCCCTTGGAGTTCGCTGGCCAGCCAGTCTAACCTGGCCTCACTGATGAGCTCTAGAACAGTGAGGCATCCTGTCTCCAAAGCGACGGAGGGCGTTCGTGAAGAATGACACCCAACATTGTCCTCTGGCCTCCACGTGCGCATGCGTGCACTCACATGTGCACAAACTCACCTACAAAACAAACAGGGACTGAGCTGGGACACACGCTCACGGCTTCTAGAAAGCAGGTCTACTAGACCCATGTCCTCGTCCTTCCAAGTGAGGAAGCCAGGGGAGGAGACCAGCTGACTGGCCCCAGGTCATGTAGCATCTAAGTGGAGAAGCCATCCGCCCCCTCCGGGTCAAGTCAGCCCCTGCAGCCACCTGGCGGGCTTGTCTCATGTCTGCTCAGCCCACCGTCCCTTGCGCTCCCGCCCCGTCACCTGAAACTCCCAGAAGCCTCTGCGTCTCTTACACATCCTGGCTTTTGCATGGTGGACGTTTTCTGCCTTCCAGCCTTCTCCACCCCCTGCCTTGGCTCACGTCCTGCTTTCCCTTTAGGGCGTCGCTTGGGGATACCTTCCGCAATGACCTTTGGGGTCCAGCAAGCTGAGCCCCTGTGTGTGGCAGGCCTGGTGTGTCAAGGGCTTTCTCTGTTGTGTGTTGTGCAGTTACCAGATGATTTCTCTCCCTCCCCATCCACACACACACACACACACACCGTGCACCTGTGAGCTCATGAGAACCAAGGCGTCCTTCCCGCTCCCTGGGATGTCTCCTGGCACACAGCAGGGGCTCAGAAACGAAGGAGCGGAATGAGGCAAGTGAACTAATATATGCAGCACACGTGGCCCACTGCCGCTGAGGGACGGGCATCCAGGGCACTGAAAACTTGGGGGCAAAGTGAGGGCTTCAGAGGTGAAGTCAGGGTGGAGGAACCACAGAGGAAAGAGAGTGACAGAGCCAGAACCAGAAAGGGGCTCCTGCCAAGGAGGCCCTGCCACAGGTTGGTTGCAGGAGGGCAGGGACAAGGAGGGTGTCATCAGGGACCCGAGGCCCCTTCCCTTTCCTTCTCCTCGTCCACCCTGCCTCGCAGTCCTGCTGTTGACAACCTTGTACGGGGCCGTTTTGGACCACATCTTTCATCCCCTGTCATCAGCCAAACAGTCCTATTATATTAATTTATCGTCCTTTCCAGTAACTTGTAGCCTTCCTGTAAACTCTCCCTTTCCCATGCTGAGGTTGGCCCTTGCCAAACAGAAGCCTGTAGCTAGCTGACCTCCTGTCTCGGGCTTGAGCCAGCCTGGGTGGTCTGTCTCCAAGGACCCTCCGGGTGTGGCCCCCTGAGAGTCGTGTCGGGGCTTCCCTCTCTGTGCCATTTCCCCCATGGCACGCTTCCTGGTGCATGCTGCTGGTGACAAGGGCCCAGCTCCCCTTGGCTTCTGGCTTCTCACCAACACTAACTTGCTGTCTGGAGAGGGCTTCGCAGAGCTGAGCTTCTCATGACCTAAAGGGGAATGAGGTCTGGAGAAGCAGTCTGGCCCACAGGTCACACAGGACCTAAGGGACACAGATGTCTGTACAACTATCCATTGCCCCAACCACTTGAGACACTTAATGGTTTGGCTTTTTTCTACTTTTTTATGTTTTATGATTATTTACTTACTTATTTATTTATTTAGCACAGAAACATGGAGGGAGAGAGAGGGAGAAGGAGAGAATGGGTGTGCCAGGGCCTCCGGCCACTGCAGACAAACTCCAGAGGCGTGCACCACCTTGTGCATATGGCTAACATGGGTTCTGGGGAATTGAACCTGGGTCCTTTGGCTTTGCAGGCGAATGCCTTAACTGCTAAGCCATCCCTGCAGCCCTTTTTCCTCTTTTTTATATGAGAAAGAGAGAGAGAGAATTGGCACCCCAGGGCCTCCAGCAATCAAACTCCAGATGTGTACCACCTTATGCGCATGTTCAACCTTGCATGTTTCTGTCACCTTGTATAGACGTGGGACCAGGAGAGTTGAATGTGGGGACCTTAGGCTTCTCAGGCGAGCGCCTTAACCGCTAAGTGTCTCTCCAGCCCTGGTTTGGCTTTTGTTGAGGGCTTGGCCCAGCCATTCCCAAGCAAACCCAAATCAGTCTAGGCTCTTGGGAACCATGAGCCCTTGTTTCTGTCTCTCTCAGAACCAAGTGTGATAGAGGATGGAGCACCCAGAGGTGGCTTCATAACTTTCTACCCTACTGTGCGTCCTCTGTTGGAAAAAACATGGGTTTTGGATTCTTGCAAGTCTTGGAACCGCTTGAGCCTCTCAGCAACATGGGCTGTCTGTCACCCGTCTCTGAATACTGGTTTCCTTATCTATCCACTGGGTGCAGGGATCACACATGGTGCAGAGCCACAGTAACTTTCTGTAGGCCAGCATGAAAGGAGAGGGAACAGCCCTCAAATCACTCTCTGGATGAGGGTGTCCAGTGTCCTGGCAGGAAAAGTGGGAGCATAAGGAATGCCTCATTCACTTCCTGGACTCAGGAACAAGTAACTCTCTCACCTTCTGGTCCCCGGGCCTGCAGAAATGGGCAGGATTTTGAGTTCTGGGAAAGAGGAGAGGGTAGAGAGAAGGACATGGACGCTAGCTGCTGTTGCCCTTCCCAGAATGGCCTGGCTTCTGAGGAACAAGTCAGAGTGGCCTGTAGTGTTGGGCCATCCATCACCCAAGTGCCTCCTGCCAACATGCCAATCCAGCCGCCTCAGGTCCTCCCGCTGCTCAGGATAGCGTCAGTCACCATTAGCTAAGCTCAGAGCTGGCATGCCGTGGCCAGGGGCCAAGGAGGGCAAGTCAAGGCCTATACATGAATGACCGGCAAGAATGGGAAGTGATGGATTGGGTGGGGGAAGGCTCGTCACAACCCCCCCCCCCCCGAAACAGGAAGATTCCTTTCATTCATAGAGCTGCTCCTAGCTGGTCAAGTCGCTTTCTGTCTCACTGGGTTGACTTTCTTTGAGCCTCTGCTTCTCGTGTTCCTCAGGGTCAGCTGTTGGACCCTGGCTTCTGTGGAGAGGGCTGGGGTCCCTATTAAACTGAGGACACAGCATTGAACAGAAGAAGCAAGGGACACTATTGAATGAAGAGGAGCCCCTGACCTCCCTTGGAGCAACCATCAGGGGTCTGTAGTGAGGATTATGTACAATGTATCTCTCTCACTCTCTCTCTCTGCCATCTTTGATCCTGTCACCTTTAATGCTTGATAACAGTATGTGAGTTTTCAAAGAAACAGAGCCAAAAAGGCAGGGCCAGGAGCCTCAGTGGTTCCTGGGATGGGGTTCTGAATGCAGCCACCAGGCAATGGGGCCCTCTCCTGTCCTCTGTCCACACCTCAGGGCAATGGGGTCCCCTTCTTTGGTCCATACCACTAGGTCCCTCTTCAGCAGACTCCCGCTGGCTCCCCAAGCAGTCAGGTCAGACCCATGTTCCAGAAAAGCCACTTGCCAGCAGGATAGGAGAGTGCTTGGGACAAACCACTGCCACCTCTCCCTGGAACCCCCCCCCCCCCGAATTCTTAGCTGCATGCTCTAGAGTGCCTGCATTGAGGCAGGAGCAAGATAGCTCCTAGCGTGCACTCCCTCCCCCGCCTGAGCCACGCGCTGCTATGCTGGGAACTCTTCTCTCTGGAGAACGGGACCATCGGTAACTTCCACCATACTGCGCTGTGGGATGAGGCTAAGAGAACCCACCTATGGTACAGAGAATGCGCCATGGGGCAAGTATTTTTTGGCCATACCTGGTGAGCCTTGGTCTTCGTAGCATTGCATCGTAATGAAACTCAGTGTTTAAGTCGCCTTCATGTTGCTGGGACAACGCACCTGACCCAAAGCAGCTGACGGGCCAAGTGTGGTTTAATCCCAACACACAAGCAGCAGAGGTAGGAGGATCACTGTGAATTCCAGGTCAGCCTGGAGCTGCAGAGTGAGTTCCAGGTCAGACTGGGCTATAGAGTGAGACCGTACCTCGAAAAAACAAAAAATAAACAATTTATAAAATAACAGCTAATGGGAGGAAAGGATTTATTTTCAGTTTACAGTCTCGAAAGGGAAACTCCCTGATGACAGGGGAAAAAAGGCATGAGCACAGAGAGGGAGCCTGGCTCTGGCAAGGGGGAGCTGGTTGTAACAGCCCTAAGCCCCAACAGCACACCTCCTCCAGCAAGGCTCCACCGCCCATGTGCCGTTACCTGGGGACCAAGCATTCAGAATATAAGAAACGATGGCAAACACCCAAGGCAGGCGCCACACTCAGCAAGGAGACTGAGGAGATGGCTCTGTGGGTAATGTGCTTGCCACACAATCTTGAGGACCTGAGTTCGGATCCCCTGCAACAACATAAAAGGCTAAGCGTGGTGGTGTACACCCGTAATCCCAGGGCTGAGGAGGTGGAGACAGGATGATCACCAGAAGTTACTAGAGAAGTTGCTAACTTGTCTAGCCAAACTGGTGAGTTCTGGGTTTAGTGAGAAACCCTGCACCATAAAAATAAGGTGGAGAAGCAACTGTTGACCAGTGTTGACCTCTGGCCTCCATTCACGCACACGTGCCCACCCACCACGCATATAAATATGCATGCACGAATGTGTACAAACATCACACATGTGTACACCAAAATAAAAAGCTAGTAAGAGAAGCAGCAGGACCCCCAGGAGCAAGACTGGAGAGGGCGGCTCAGAGAGTTTGGGCGTGGACTTAGTGTTGGGGAGCTGGGTCCCTCCGTACCCTGCAAAGGGAACCTTCATGTCCTCGTTCCAAATGTCCTGCCAACTTGAACTGGAAAGAAACCCAGACCCCAACCAGCACCCAGAGAGCAGACCAGCATCTGGCATGGAAGAGGTGCTCCTGGCACTCCGCTTAGCCAGTGAAGGTGGAGGCCTATGGCTTGTCCAGCAGGAAGGAACCGATCAGAACTTCTGAAGCCTCCCTCCTCAGAGCAGTGCGGGGACAGGAGGCAACGGGAGGGCCCAATAAGTCTTGCATCCTTCTTACTTTATTTATTTTCTTATTTAATTTTTAATATTTATTTATTTTGGTTTTTCAAGGTAGGGTTTCCCTCTAGCTCAGGGTGACCTGGAATTTATTATGTGGTCTCAGGCTGGCCTCAAACTCACGGTGATCCTCCTACCCCTGTCTCCTGAGTGCCGTTTTACTTTGTTTTTGATTAAGCTGAGGCTCACGTGCCCCAGCATCACAGTGGACAGTTCTGTGATACTCAGTACCCAAGTGTAAGCACCGTCTCTACTTCGTCCCCAAACATCTTCATCACCCCAAAAGGAAATCTTGTGCCCATGGAGCAGCCACTCCCATGTCCCCTTCTCCCCACCACCCACAACCTCCTCTATGGACCAGCCTATCCTAGGCATCTTTGTTTTAAAAAATTTTGTTTATTTTTATTTATTTGAGAGCAACAGGCAGAGAGAGAGAAAGAGAAAATGAGTGTGCCAGGGCCTCCAGCCACTGCAAACAAACTCCAGATGAATGTACCACCTTGTGCATCTGGCTTACATGGGTCCTGGGGAATTGAGACTTGAACCGGGAACCTTAGGCTTCACAGGCAAGCACTTAACCACTAAGCCACCTCTCCAGCCCCAAGGCATCCACGGGACTGGGGCTCAGCAGCTAAAGTCACATGCTCTGCAGCCTGCCAATCAGAGCTCAATTGTCAGCACCCAAATAAAGCTGGACTCCAAGTGGTGCGTATGTCCACAATCCCAGCATGCCTACAGCAATGGGGGATGGAGCCAGGAGGATCCTGAGGCTTAAGAACCAGCCAGCCTGGCCTTTCCAGCAGCAAAATCAACAAGAGAGCTTGTCTCCAACAAGGTGACAGTCCAGCGCTGACATTCTGAGGTTGTCCCCTTCTTGACCTCCACATTCATTCACAAGAAATGGCATCGTGCACTGTGATTTCAGTGTTACTCTGGTGGCCAGAAGAGGTACCACTGCCACTGGAGCCCCTGCAGGCTCTGCCAGAGGGAGCCCCCGAATCTGTCGACGTGGGCAGATCTCCCTCCCTGAACCCCCATGTGCCACCAACAGGGACCACTGTCCCCACGTTTTGTCTCTGGGCAAGCGGCTGACTTGGCTTCCCCAGACAAGCTGCCACACTTCTCTGGGTGCAGAAATCTCTGCTCTTGGGGCCCCCACTGTCCCCCATGGGGAAAGAGATGGGGGCTAGTGGTTGAGCCTGGGACAGTGCTCATAGAGGGCAGGAAGCCAGCTGGATCCTCTTTCTAATGGGAGCGAGGCCCCTAGACTTGCTCCGGCAAGGGGCAGGACTGCAGGCCTGGAAGCGCATTCGGCCACACCAGAGGCGAGGACGGTGGTGGTTCAGGCAGGCCTGCTGCCTCGGCTGGGAGGGGCTGCAGGCAGCCTTGGCTGGCGTGTGCGGGCTCTGTGGATAATCCAGCTTGTAAATTGCTCGGGAGACTCTAACTGTGGAAAGGGCCATAGAGCTGCGTGTGTTATTATTTATGATAAAGCGCAGAGGTGCCTGCCAGGGACTGGAATGGGCTGAGCGCTGCGCGCAGGATGGACGGCAAATTGAACTCCAATTTTCTGCTCCGCAGTCTTTGTTACACGCCACAAAGCGCCGGTACAGCGGGGTCACCAGCCTGATGAATGTGTGCTCTTCTTTGGCGGCGGGCTCCATCTCTCAGCCTCTGCGTGGCGAGGGCGGCGAGCCTCGCTCTTTGCTTTCCCTTGCCCAGACCGGCTCCATTCCTGGGATCAAGCCCAGCCCTGATCCAGGGGGAGATCAGAGGCCTCAGCCTCCAGCCCCGGTTCAAGCCCAGCTCTGTGGCTGCCTCCTTCATGACCTGTCTCTGCTCTGGGCTTCAGATGAGAGAAACAAAGGGGCAGTGATCATATGGCCCTGCCAAGGTGGCAGGGAGGATTAAGTGAGGAAGCAGGAGGGTTCTCTCCCAGGGGTTAGAGCTTCAGAAAATATGTCTTTTCTCCTTGGGCTCAGCAGCCTGCCTCAGGAAGAGATGGAGAGGGAATCCGAGAAGCCAAGCCTCTAAGATACTTGCTGCTCCACTCAGCTGGCTTCCAGTGGTATTTGGAAATCAGTCCATGCTAGAGTTAAAATAGCTAGCTGAGGTTGGAGAGATGGCTAAGCGGTTAAAGGCACTTGGTTGCAAAGCCAGTTGGCATGGGCTCGGTTCCTCAGTACCCATATAAAGTCAGATGCACAAAGTGGCACAAGGGTTGAGTTTGTTTGCAGCAGCAGAAGGCCCTGGCATACCAATTCTCTTTCTGTCTCTCTCTCTTTCTCTCTCTCTCCAATAAGTAAATATTTATTTTTAAATCTTTAAAATAAAGAAAGGGCTGGAGAGATGGCTCAGAAGTTAAGGTGCTTGCCTGCAAAGCCTATTGACCAGTGTTCAATTCCCCAGTGCCCACGTAAAGCCAGTTGCACAAAGTGCCCACACCTGGAGTTTGTTTGCAGGGCTAGAGGCCCTGGCACATCCCCTTCATATTCTCTCTCTCTCTCTCCTTGCAAATAAATAAATAAAATACTTTTAATTAAGAAAAGAAGTGGTCATGGGCTGGAGAGATGGCTTAGCGGTTAAGCGCTTGCCTGTGAAGCCTAAGGACCCTGGTTCGAGGCTCGGTTCCCCAGGTCCCACGTTAGCCAGATGCACAAGGGGGCGCACGCATCTGGAGTTCGTTTGCAGTGGCTGGAGGCCCTGGCGCGCCCATTCTCTCTCTCTCCCTCTATCTGTCCTTCTCTCTATGTCTGTCGCTCTCAAATAAATAAATAAAAAATTAAAAAAAAAAATTAAAAAAAAAAGAAGTGGTCATGTCCATGGTGCTTGTCCACCTGTCTTCTCCTCATTTCCTCACAGCTGTGCCCTGTTAGGCAAGGTTCTTCTCCTACGTGGGCAGGAGGAGGGACAAGATATCGCGCCATCCAGGCTCTGTGAACGACGGCCCCTGCCCCCTGCACAGCTCTGTGTCATCATCATGCCCCTGTGAGCCTGGGCTGTGGGCTCTCAGAAGCGCCTGTGGCATGCCAGTGGCTCCTGACTTACGGGGGTGCTGGGGTGTGGAGCCGAAGCCCACCCGCAGGGAACCTGCCCAGGAAGAGTGACAAGGCTGGGGTGCGGACAGGTCTCTATAGCGACTCTGGACTTGCTGGGGAGGCTGCCATCCCCCACAGTGCCCATCCTCGCTGATTTCTGATGTTCTTGGCTCCCCACTCTAAACTCCCGCAAGAGTGCTGCCTGAGTCCAAGAGTCCAGGCGGCACATTCAGCCTTCGGGGGAGGAACTCCTGGAGTTAGTGAAAATTTTATTAGCGCTGTTTTACAGCCTGAATGAATCTGAGCACACTGACGTGATAATAGCACCGCAAGGCAAAAACATTCTGATCAATGGTTCAAGTTTAATCTCTGAACCCTCAGACCAGAGCAGAAGGAAGGGTTCCATCCTCCTGTTAATTGCGAAATAAACCCCTTGGAAATGAGAGCCATCCTTCTTCTGTGCCACATTGGGGCTGGTTCAGTGTTATTTACCTGTGTGGTCTGGGTGGGAGGCCCTCGCTGGGAGGCAGGTTTGCAGAGGAGGCTCGGAGAGGTGAGGCACAACAACGGCCTCCTCTTGGGCTCCTGCACAGGCACCAGCCCCTCCCACCAGATAAGACTGTCGGCCCGTCTTCTAGGAGAGGAGACCGACACTGAGGTGGAGAGAGCTATGGGTACCTGTCCAGGCGAGGGCATGACGCACATCTACTGGAGTCTTGCCATAGCAGAGCGGGAAGAGGACAGAGGGATCCTATGGAAGGAAGTGACCAGGTCCACAGCAATTCATGTGACGCTCTTGGGTGTGAGCTGGGGCCTGGCTGTGGGACGGGGGAGGTCAGGGAGCCCCAGCCCACCTTCCAGGGTGTGACCTCACATAGGCAAGGAAGTGGGTGCCACGTGTGAGTATGATGCTCCTCCTAGGAGCCATAAGGGAGGTGCCCTCTGAAGCCCAGGGGATATAGGAGAAGACATGAGGTCGAGTGTTGGAGAGGGCACTGCATTTGAGCTTCAAGGCATGCTGGGCATGAACTGGCATGGATCTGAGACCCACGTTTTCCGAGCCACGAGGCAAAGGGGCTCTTGGGGAACAGAAAACAGAATGGCAGTAGCCAAAGCTCTGGGGGGCAGGAGAGCTGCCTTAGTAATTAAGAGCATTTCCCAAGTAAGCCTGAGGGGCCGGGGACTGTGAGACCACACAGGATTTTTGAATGCCCAGCGCCCATGTAAGCAGCTGGGCTAGCCATGCATGTCTGTAACCCCAGTCCTATGGGGAGCAAAGACCAGAGACTCATGGAGGGTCTTGAAAAAGAGAAGGCTCTGCATTCAGTGGGAGACGAATCCGAGAAAATGCAAGCAGATGAGTGACGGAGCAATGAAGGACACCCAGCGTCTCCCCGGCCTCTGCAGGCATACGCATAGGACACTACGCTGGCACACACATGTACATGTACCACAGACACGCCATGTAATAAATGTGCGCACAGTAGCCATAGTAATTAATAGTAATGCCCTAGGACAGGGCAGAACGGTGTGTCTGGAGCAGGGCCGGAGCTCTGCCTCTGATGAGGGGTGATGTGCAGGAGCTGCCGTGAGGCACTGTACCCTGAACTTCCTGGGTCGACCATGAAAAAAACCCTATGAATTGAAATGCTTGAAACCCGTTTGGTCACAACTCTGGTGTCTGAAATCAAGGTGTTGGGTCCCTCTCAAAGCTTGAGGGAGTGTCCTTCCTGCCTCCTCTTGGTGTCTGTTGGCTCCCCCAGCAGCGCCCGTTCCCCTTGCCTGATGGACATGTCACTCCGGTCTCTGTCTCGGTGTCCATGTGGCCTTCTTCCCATGGGCCTCCACCCTCGTGTTTCATCTCCTTGTGTTGGTCAGATTTCCATCGCTGTGGCAAATACTGGAGAGAAATGATGTAAGGGAGGAGAGATTTGCTTCGGCTCATGACATCTGAGGTTTCAGCCCACGGGCGGCCAGTTTCCTTGCAGTGAGCTCACCACGGAACATCTGGGCCCGGGGGAGCGGTGGGGCATAGCTCCTCACCTCATGGGAGACAGGAGGCAAAGCCGAGACAGGAAGGAAGGGGCCAGTGACAAGGGGGATCTTTCAAAAGCGCACTCCCTAGTGACTCATGTCCTCCAAACAGGCCCCAGTCTCCCCAGTCCCACCGCCTCCCAATAGCCTTTCACCTTCTGAATCCATCGTGGATCAACCCACAGATAAAGGCAAAGTGCTCGAGATCCAGTCACTCCCCCAGGGCCCTGCCTCTGAGCCCTGCCCACATTAGCGACCCCTCCAGCACTAGCCTTGGGGAGAGGAGCATTACCTCCCCAAAGAATAGCACCTTTGATTTTTCTAAAATCAAGGATTGAACCAAAGGCCTTATAAAATATCCTAGACAAGTGTTCTGCCAATGAGCTGTAACCCCAGCCCAGCCGACTGATAGATTGATTGACAGATAGACAGACAGACAGACAGACAGACAGACAGATAGATAGATAGATAGATAGACAGACAGACAGACACAGGGTCTAACTAATGGCCCAGGCTGGCTTTCAACTCACTCTGCAGCCCAGGCTAGATTCAAATTCACCATTCTCATGCATCATTCTCCCAAATAGTCAGGATTACAAGCCTATTCCACCAGACCCAGCCACAATATCCGTGTGTGTGTGTGTGTGTGTGTGTGTGTGTGTGTGTGTGTATGTGCGCACACACGCACGTGTGCACATGTATGCTTGTGCATGTGGAGACCAGGGGTTGACATCAGATGTCTTTTTCTATCTCTTCTCCATCTTATTTTTATGAGTTAAGATCTCTCACTGAGCCTAGAACTTGCTGACTTGGGGTGAACAAAGCCCAGGGGTTTCCCTGCTTCCACCTGCACAGCACTGGGTGTACAGGTGTGTGGCATTTTATGCAGGTGGCTACGGGTTCAAGCTCAGGTCCTCATGATGTCCCAGCCAGCACTTTACCGACAGAGCCATCTCCCCTGCTTCTACAGAGCCTCTTTTGAAGATACCTGTTCCATCACGTCCACATGACTGCAGTGTGCCCTCCTCTCTGCTGACTATTCTGTAGTGACTCCGTTTCCACATGACGTGGTCACCCTTCCACCCGGTACAGACATAAGCTAGTCTTTCCCAAGAAACAAGTTCATTTACATGTCATGGCTTTATGAAGTCTATGAATACCACAATTGCCACCAGGCCTTGCCACCCAATCACCAGGTGCTTCCAAAGCATCGTTTGGACCCTAGGCCCTGTGCCCAATGCTGAGGCTACCGACACACACACAAGAGCCTTCACACAGCCCTCTGGCAGCCACACCATTCATTCTCCTCTGGCCCTTTTTGGCTGGCTATACATTGGGCTCAGCCCAGGAGAAAGTGCTGAGTGACTGAGTCAGGCACACACCCCCTCCTTCTCCAGCTGGGGCCTCAACACCACTTACGATTCCCCAGAGCTGTGTAGAGGTTCACTTGCACTGGCTGCCCTGGTGGCCAAGCCCCCCTAATCAGATTAGATATGTATTCAAACAAATTGATGATCCGTTCCATTAGATGCATTTGAACACGCTCTTCAGAGGGAGAAATTCATCCAGCCGCAGCTGTGGAGGCCTTGGTATAATTGATTGTTGCACCCTTCCAGCCCCCAGCCCACCAATACACCCACATCAGAAGGTGCTGCCTCCTGAAGGTCACTGGTGAGGATTAGATTAAGGAAGGTAAGAGCCTTCTTTCCTGGCTAATGAAGCACTTGGCATGCAGGCAATGCCGGCCCCAGTGGGTCTAAGCATCTGCCAGGAGACAGGGGAGGGGCATCAATTAGCATCTCATTTGCATTTATGTAATGGGAGAGTAGCGGACCTAGGGTGTTCAAGGCCGCTGGCTGAGTGGGGCAGGAGCAGAGAGGCAGGCCGACAGGCATGTCAGAGCCAGGCGTGGACATGGGAAGGTGGGGACCAGCCAGGAGCCCGGGTCTTGTGAAGAGAACACCGGCCGTGCTCCTGGCTTTGTGCACTCCGACATTATGCTCAGAAGTAGGGAGCAGCAGGGCTCTGGCAGGCCTCTCTCGGGCTGTTGTGCTTCATTTACTGAAGCCTCTGCCCAGCCAGCTCCCGGGCTTGATTTCCATCCCCCTCCCAATCTGGGTTTAGGTACCTGTAACAGTTTCTCCTGCTGGTCAAGTTCACAGGACCTGAAATCGCCTGTGAGACGTTCTCTATACGCCGATTATGTGGGGCAATTTGAATGTAAGAGGTCCCACCATAGACTCCTGTGTTTGTGTTGCAGCCTTGTATTTGAGCCCTAGCTGGTGGAGCCTTTGGGAGGTGGAGCCTTGCTGGAGATGTGTCCCTGGGGACAGCCCTGCACGCGTGGGACTTGATAGTCTAGCCCCCTTGCCACTGCTGGCCGGCTTACTCTTGCTGCTTTCTCCCAGTCGACGTGACGAGATGTGACACCTTGCCGTCTGCTTGGCCATGCTGTACCGACCATGGTGGGGTATCCCCTGGAGACTATGCTGGGCCCAGATGGACCCTTTCCTTCCGTAGGCTGCTCCTGGACAGATGCCTTGTCCCAGCAATGAGAGGGTGGCCGCAAGAGCATGCCTGTGAGGGGTTATCTAGGTTAGGTTAATTGAGGCGGGAAGACCTGCCTTCAGTGTGAGTAGCACCATCTCATGGGCTGGCATCCTGGACTGTGTGAGAAGGGAGCTGGCTGAGCAGCAGCGTTCATCCCTCTCTGCTTCCTACGGTGCTGATGAATGCAACCAGCTCAGCTTCGCGCTCCTGCCTCCCCCACCATGACGACTATCGCCTGCAACTGTAACTTACAATAAACCCTTCCTCTCTCAAACTGATTTTGGTCACTGTCAGGGTTGCCGTCTCATTGCTGGACAAACACCCAACCAGAAGCTGCTCAAAGGGCTTATTTCAGGTTTAGGGATTCCAGGAGATTCAAAGCAGAGAGACTCCATCAAACAGCCAGCAGTTGTGAACGGCCAGAGCTCAAACTCCTCTTTATGCACCTCAGGGCCAGACTACAAAGATTTCTCCCCCCGCCCCCCTCCCCGTGACATACCCTTACTGGAGACTCAAGTTGCAAGCTCAGTCTTAACAAAAATGCCTGAGTCTATGGGGCCAGGCAATCAAACCACCACAGTGACATATTTTGTCTCATTAACAAGAAAGTAAATGAAGGCTCAGGGCGAAGCAATCACGAACGTTGTGGGACGAATCCACGAAGACATTTGCAAACGCTCCCAAGGCCCAAGATGCCTTCGCCCCAGGCCTGAGCCATTGCTGCCTAGGACTCAGCTCTTGAGCCAGCTTGCAGTAGCTTGGAGGGAGCGGAACTTGGGAGATCCTCACACGGGACAGCGGAGAGGCTCAGCTCTGAAGCAAGGTGGCTCTGCGCAGCAGGACATGGCCAGGGGATCACATGAGCCCCTGTTGTCACTCCCTGTCCATGCGGTCACCCCAGATGTTTGTGTGGCCGTACCGGACACCGTGCCCCTAGTTCCATTCCCCCAGCAGCCTCATGGGCAGAATTTGGATCCTTCTCACAAGCCCTGCAGGTGAATTTGCATCATATCCAGCTTTAGTTCACATAGAAACTGGGACCGAAAACCCAGTGCATATTCTCCCCACTGAGACTTCCAAGCCAGGCTCCAGGAAAGAGGCGTTTCCCAGAGGTGTCAGTGGAGACCACAGCTATGGGGTTTCCCAGCCCAGCCTCTTCTCCCAAGAAGCCCCTAAGCCCTGACCCACAGTAAGCCGCTCACCTGCCTGTCCCTCTGCGCCCCACCCCTTAGAGCCCGTGGGCTAACCACTCGACCCCAGTCAGTACGCCCGGCCCTGCACTGCCCAGCCTGGTTCTGGGGCTGTGGCACTGTCTGCTAGAGTAGGAATGCCCTGTGCCTCTACTGTGGTGCCTCACCCTTTTCTCCTCACCCATGCAGCTGCAGGGGGGATGCAAAGGGTGTAGGAAGCCCTGTGCCGGCCACAGAAAGATCTGGAACTCTGAAATCCCTGGGCCTGCGTTGCATCTAGGGCAGAGGCCAATCACAGAATCAATCAGAGCGTGGTGCTCTCATATGTAAAACGGGGGCGGATGATAGGTCTTGAGACTCTGATCGAGATGAAGGCCAATATATGGCTTGGCTAGAAAGTTCTATCAGCTGGATGGATTAAAGGCCACAACAGGAATTGAAACTGGCAGGGGAGAAGGGCTGCCCCGGGCCTCTGCTCCATCCATCATAAAGCCCGTTCTGCTCCGATAGCGGGCAGCCAGGTTACAGGCATTCAGGCTTCCAAGCCAGGGCTTCTGGAGGCTCTGGAGGGGATGATGGTGCCAGGACCAGAGGACAACTGCCTCGCATTGGTTCCCAGGCATTCCAGGGTCACTCCCTGCTTAGCTGAGCTGCTGCTGGGAGCCCGAGAGGAGCCGCTAGAAGAGGGGTTTGGGAGGGTCCAGAGTGGAGGGGAGAATTTGTCCTTGCTCGGTGGCCCTTGCAGCCTGCTCTAGAAGGGCAGCTAAGAGGCTGGCTTCCCTGCACCCATGGTCCGCATTCCCAGCAGTAAGGGCTCAAAGACAGATGTGGTTCCCAGGCCTGGCTGAGAAACCAAACACTCCCAGGGGTGTGGGGGTGAATTCAAGGATTCTCTCCTGGTCACTGTGGAGAATTATGCTATTATTTTGCTGGGGACTGAAGTGAAGGGGAAGTTTAAGTTGAGATTAGCTTCTCTATGGGGCTATTTAGCCTGGAGCCTAGTGTCTAAGGGTGACAATGGAGGTATTTAGTGGACATGTCAAAGGGTCATGGCAGTCAGGGACCCCCTTGACCTGTTATGGGAAATTAGAAGGAAGCTGGAACTGAGACCGCTTGGTGGCTTTTGAAGGCGGTGCTTCCTTTGAGTCTCTGATGTTCCCTTCCACACAGCCACGTGAGACCCCTGAATCACACACAGGGGCCTGTCCTTCTCCTGGCCCTGCGGAGGCTCGCTGGGACCGCCCTCCCTGCGCATGTGCGCACGGGCTCCCAGCGCACACGTCTGACTGTAAACAGTAGATCGATGTTGACGGAGGGGGGAGCTCAGTATAAAAGTGATCCTGTGGTCCACTGTTTAGAAGCTATGCAAATCACCACATGAAAAGCTATCACCGCGTCTCCCTGAGTCCCCAGCTGCTCGGTTCTCTCAAAGGTGCTGCCTTCTTCTAGCAGAAGTCTGTAGATGCACAAGTCAGACTTACAGCAGGTGGGCTTGGTGCACTGCAGCTCAGTTGGCAGCCTGGCATGCACGAAGCCCTGGGTCTGATCCCCAGCACCACACAAACCAGGAATGGTAGCACACTTCTGTAAGCAGGAGGATGAGAAGTTCAAGGACAACCTCAGCTATACAGTGAGCTTGAAGCTTGCCTGATGTGTATGTTATCCACATAAGACCTTGTTTCAAAAAAAAAAAAAAAATTCCAAGCTTAAAAGATGGTGATTAAAAGCACTTCTTGTGCAAGCATGAGGGTCTGGAGAGACCTTTGAATTTGACCTTAGGACTCTTAGGAACAGCTGGGTGTGGCCACCCGCATCTGTAATCCTAATCCTGTGGAGAGCAGAGACCAGAGAATCACCAGGGCTTGCAAAAACACAGCAAGCTCCAAGATCGTTAAGACTCCATCTCAAGGGCTGGAGAAGTTGCTTAATGGTGAAGGCTCTTGCCTGCAAAGCCTAAGGACCCAGGTTCAATTCTCCAAGTCTCATGTAAGCCAGATGCACAAGGTGGTGCTTGTGTCTGGAGTTCGTTTTTAGTGACTAGAGGCCCTGGCATGTCTGTTCTATCCGTCTCTCTCTCTCTCTCTCTCTCTCTCTATCTCCCTCCCTCCCTCCCTCTCTCCCCCCCCCCTTTCTGTCTGTCTCAAATTAATAAATTAATTAAGAGACTCCAGCTCTATGAAGACCTGGCAGAGGAACCACCCATTGTTCTGCTCCAGCCACCGCAGGGGAGCGCATCCCCCTGCAGGGGAGGGCACGGGGTGTCACGTAGGCACATTACACCACCTGCATACACCACACACATACACAGATTACACACACACGTGCCAAAAAAAAAAAAAATTAGAGAAAGAAAAGAGCAAGTCCTTTCACAGAGTCTGTCTGTAACTGGCATTTGTCATGTAGCAGCTGCCCAGGGGTCACCTGACATGGAGGATTCTCTTATTGGAGATATAATCACTCCTTTGCCCAGTGTCTCTGGACCAGTATCCAGGTCTTTTCCAAACTTTTGGTGCCACTACTCTGCCCTCTACATACATGCACATGAAGGGAAAGACCTCAGAGAGCTGATAGACCGACCCCCCCCCAAGACACAACCTCTTATTGGCTGCGATAGAGCTGCCTGGTGGCTCTTCAAAGATGGCATGCCAGACCAGAGCCCCATGAGGCTGTGCACAAGGCACCCTTTTGCATGCGCTTTGACTGGCGTGACGAGGGACAAGCGACATCTTCCTGGGTTCTAGTTTGCTTTCTCTCATCACAAGCTGAGCATCTCTGCTTGTATACCAGAGTCATCTGGGATTCTTCCCCTGAACCATTCAAAACCTTTGCCTATTTTTTTTATTGGCTGATTAATCTTCTTTATTGATTTGTGAGAACATTTTTATATCGGGCAAATTAGCTGATGGCCCATGTTGAGAGTCGCAGTACCTTCCCACAATCTGTCACGCGTCACTCTAGAAGCAGAAGTTCTTGCTTACCCCTGCCGGCGTTCCGTGCAGCTGAAGGCGCGGGCCGTCTCCTGACGGTCTGCAGCCCGCAGGGTGCTTGGAAAGTTCTTGGCAGGGACTTCGCCCGCGTTGTGTATTTTTAAACTTCGATGACTCCCCCCACCCCTCCCTAGTTGCTTTAGAATTTCATTTTCATGTTTAAAACATCAACCCCTCTAGCATTTATTTTGAGGTAAAGTGTGAGGAAGAGATTCAGCTTTATTTTTTATTCCCACATGGCCCCTTGGCTGTTCCAGTGCCATGTGTTGAATAGTTGATCCAATTCTCCCCTTGATTTAAAATTCCACATTCATCATATATGCAAAATACTTATGTGAAAATTTGGATTTATTTCTGGGATTCCTTCCTTGGTGTAATCATAAAAACCACACTGTTTAAATTATTGCAGTTTTATCATATAGTTCAATATATGGGCTAATCTCCCTCCATTGGCCAGCCTTTTTCAGAATTGTGTTGGTTGTTTTGTGGTTGGTCACTTCTTGTGTGTGTGTGTGTATTGTACATGCATGTGTGTGGGTGTTCACTTGTGGGGGGTACATGTGTATGTGCAGGTATGTGTGCATGGGTGTGTGGGAGCCAGAGGTTGACACTGGGGGTCTTCTTCAGCTTCTGTCCTCCTTATTGACTGAGGGTCTTCCACCTGAGCCCAGAGCGCTTCAGTTTAGACAGTCTAGCTGGTGAGGTCTCCTGGGATCTCGTCTCTCGGCCTCCCCAGCTCGGGGACTACAGAGGCCCAGCTGGCCCACCTGCCATTTACCTGGGTTCTGCGGATTTGAACTCAGTGCCTCACGCTTGTGCAGCAAGCACTATCCACTGAGCAACCTTCCCAGTCCCATTGTTTGTTTATAATGAGGACTTTAGAATCACTTTATGCAGGAAGAAAAAAAAACCATGAGAGCAAGGGAACTGTGTGAGATGAAAAGCACGTTAAAGAGAACATATTTTTATATTATTGATTCTGTCTGCCCATAATTCTCATGGTGGGTGGCTCACAGGGCTCTTGTGCCCATACAGTTGCACAAGTGGCAACCCTCCCCACCTTAGAACAAAAGCTGAGGAGGGCTGCCAGCCTCTCCTAACAGAACATGAACCTTTCTCTCCAGGACTGCGTGTGTGACCAACAGAACAATAGTTGCCCCGACTTACACAGGTGCCAGGTTCCGGTCTAAGTGCTCCCTGTATATTAGTGTATTTAGTTGATCTTCACAGCATTTCCACATGTCACTGTGCATGCGGAGAGAGACAGAAACAGAGACAGACAGTCCCACAGACATGCAGACCTAGATGCGCCCACATACTCACAGTGACCTTCACAAGTGCACGCATGGACACACACCACTGTCAAGTCCTAAGCCTTGTCCTGCTTTGGGATGTGCGCAGGCCCCACAGAGGACATCCTGCTGGAGACACTTCCTGCCGCTTTCTTGAGTGGGTCTTTCTGCTAGGTTCCCTATATCCAGAAGGTGCGGGGAGGAACTGGGGAGAAGGTGAACTCACGACAGTGGCCAGGGGAGAAGAGTGTCTGACCCTTTGGACAACCTGGGGGGAAATCACATGATGGAGGGGTGATAACACTGAGGGCCTGGTTCCCAGCAGGTGCTGGAGAGAATCTTACCTCTTTCTCCTCCTGTGGTCATTATCTCCAGTAACCACTGGAATCAGCCCATCCAAGCAAGAGCCATGAGCCATGTGCCCAGGCTGCCCATTCCCTGGGGTCTGAGCAGTGAGCCAGAAAATGGAGACTTGGAGCAAGTGGCCCTTGAGCAAGCTGGCAGGGAGTGAGGGTGGTCTGCTGCTGGTGCACAGCATGTGTGTAAATGTGTTGTGTGTGTGTGTGTGTGTGTGTGTGTGTGTGTGTGTGTGTGTGTGCAAACACGCCCACCACCCTCCCCCTCTCACAGCTCTGGTACTGAGTCAACCCTACATCCAAGGAAGGGATTTCATCACGTGGGGCTAGGAGCATTATTGTTTTAAAACAAACCAGCAGTGACAGCCCCGAACAGAGGGTTTTTAAAAAACGCGATTCAAAGGGCTCTTGAAAGCTGCTGGGGAATATGAATGCGCCTTTGAAGTGAGCATGTGCCCATTTGTTAAGCTGAGAGCAGTGCTGCTTCCTGGGTGGGCGGCAGGTCGCTTTCCTTGGCAAGCGGGTTACCGCACGCTTCCTTCTGCCCCGCCGGCTCAGGCCAGAACCCCAGAGGCACAACTGCCTTGGGAGGAACCAGGAGAGGATGGTCTGAAAGAAGCGGTTCTCTCAACTGCTTTTAAGGCAGGACGTTCGCACAGTATCTGTGATGAGCGCGAAGGAGACGTGGGCCCCAGTCAGCAGCCAGCAAGTGAAACATCCTCAGAGCTCAGGCAGACAGAGGCTGGGGACACCGCAGAGGGCCAAGGTGGGCGCTTGCTGTGTGCGCCACCCTCCGCCAGCCTCAGGCTCACCCTCTGGGGTGGGGGTTCAAGGAAGAATCCCTCAAAGCTTTGCAGATTATACACGTATAAGTCGGGGCTTTGGGACATGCAGGTGGGGTACAAGGTTGAAAGTTTGGGGTATGCTACAGAATAAGACTATTTAACTGAGACCCAAGGACAGACTGTGACCTCTACTGAATTATAAAATTCCACGCATAAGCCCAGGTGAGACCTGAAACGAAAGCTGAACTTGACTGGGGACACCCCAAGCTGGTTAGATCCAAAGGTGAGAGGAAGACCAAGGCCAGGGATCTTGGGGTTCCATGTGGGGTGCAGAGTAGCCTGGGGCCCTCCCAGGCTCAAGTCACTCCTCAGTAGCTCCTGACACCATGTGCCCCTTCCTCCTCTCCTTTTGCCTCGTAACCTTGCTTAGACCTGAGCAAACTGCCCAATTGTCTGGCGCTTTCCCCACTCTGAGTTCATGGGAGAACATGAATCCTGACTAACGCCAGCACCAGGGATGATGTGACCCTCTCTGCCTGGAACATCAACGTGGAAAAAAATGACAGTATGCCCGAGGGCAGGCCCATGCCAGCACCGTCACAGTCATTCTCCCATTCGGCCTTGTCACAGCTCTCTCTCTTTGGAGACTACAGACATCCAGTGCTTGTCCACACCAAGCACCTGGGCACAATGGGGTGAACACAGACAGGTTTGTAATGCTGCTGGGCCCTGGCCACTGGCCTGGAGTCCAGGATATCCAGACCTATCCTGCCAACAGATTCCTATGTGGCTCTGAACCCCTGGGACCCATGGAGGGTGTATGAATACAAACATACATACATATATATATGGTGTGTGGATGTAGTCTGGGAAGGCAGGGTACGTGACAGTCAGCCACTTGGCGATGTGTGGCAGGTCCTCAATAGACATTTGGATGCCTACTAGATGAGCTGTGAACTGTAGGGCTTTCTGGAATATTCTTCCACTGAGTGGGCCTCATTTTCATCCACCTCCCCATCCCTGGCGCAGCTTCCCTGGGTGAACTATAGACGGGGCTGAGCCTCTGTAGCTTGCTCTGGGGCTTGGCTCCTCTCTCCCCTATGTGTGACCTTGGCCGTGTTTCTAAGTCAGGGACTCACTGTGTCCTCTCTGACATGCGTATTATAGTCCCTGCTATTGTGAGTTCACCAGGGACATATGTGGGAGCCCCCAGATCAGCAGTAACAGCAAGCACTATAGCCTCTACAGATGTCCTTATCGCATACTGGGCTCCTGCCCCCCAACCGTGCCCCATCCCACGAAGCAGATGTTTCAAACACGGGTTTAGGGTTCTTTGCTAACTTTCCTTCTCCCTTGTCCTCTCCTGCCTCTGCCCTCTTTCTCCTTGGCCACGGGCAGAAGGTACCACTCCAGCCAAAGCTGTTTGCTTGGGCAGTTCCTAACTCTGGGTACCAAAGCCTGGTGTCTGTGCCGAAGGAACCCTGGGGACTCACACTCTGTGGGGCTGGCCAGGTGGGGGAGAGTTTCCTGTTGGTGGAGGGAGCCCATTGAATGGACTAAGCCTTTGAGCGGGCTTCCAGCTTTGGGGAGCAGAACTGGGACCCTCCATAACTTGCAGTTTATGTCACCCTACCTCCGTATTTTCTTGGTGAAATGTCCATTCCCTTTGGCTGAGGCTCAGTGACCACCTCTCCTTCCTGCTTCTCTGGAGGCTTCAAAACCAGCAAGGACCTGGCTCAGAAGGGCAAGTGACAGGAGGTGATGGAATTGGGTACGGTGGGGTGTTGTGTGGCAGGCAGGTAAGGGAAGAGATGAAGGACGGCAAGGTTCGGCTTAAACCCTGCAGTCAGACTGGCCCACGGTCAAGCTCTTGCCAATGCAATGCGTGCCTCGGGCAAGTTACCTGGTATTCACCTGCTTTGACGTTCAATCACTTGCCAGCGCGTGCCCCCGGCAGGTTACCTGGTATTCACCTGCTTTGTCCACCGCGGGTGGAGGCTCAGTAGAGCAGCACACGGAACTGGGCAAGTACTAACTGGTGGCTCCGTACCGTTTCCCACAGACGACGTGTCCCCATACTTCAAGACGGAGCCCGTGCGCACGCAGGTGCACCTGGAGGGGAACCGCCTGGTCCTCACGTGCATGGCCGAGGGCAGCTGGCCTCTGGAGTTCAAGTGGCTGCACAACAACCGGGAGCTGACCAGGTTCTCGCTGGAGTACAGGCAAGTGTCCACACCATGTCCTTCTGGCCGCTGTCCTGCCCCCCTGGGGACGGAGGGTGAGGGGCGTGTGTGCGGGAGTGGGGGCCGGGACTCGAAGGCAAGCTCCCCGTGTCGTGCTCTGGAGGTGACAACCCGCTGGGCTGGCCCAAGCGCAGGACAGCTGGGTGGCGGGCCTGGAGGCCATCCGTCCCACAGTGGATGGAATAGAGCTACCGTGGAGTCGTAGCCAGGGCTCCTTCCACCTCTGGGGGTTCTGTTGGAGGGGTTCACATCCAGTGGACCAGGACGTGCAGCGACTGGGGACAAGTCGAGCAGGAGGAATCTCTTTGGGGACAATTCAGGTGAAACTTGGAAGTAGCCTACTCCTTATGCATCCCCAAGTTGCTGGGCCAGGCTGGCTCTTCCCTCCCAATGCACTGAATGGGGATAGAGAGTAGGAATCAACAGAGTCCTGGCGCCCATGGTTTGCTACCAGCATGGTGGCAAAGTAGCTCTTCCCCAGCTAAGTCCTGGTATCTGCCTGTTTCCTGACCCTATGGACCCAGAACAGGGCACTCCTTCCTCTTACTCTTAGTCTCCCGTTTATGCCTTTTTTCGTATTGTCATTGGCTCCCAGCCCTGAGCTGGTGATTAATCCCCAGGCCTGATGTGTATAATCAGTTTTGTTGGGGAAACAAGGTTGTCCTGCCCTGGGGATGCAGATACAAATCTACCACCAGGGATAGGAATGTAAATGAGAGGAGAGGGTGTCCTCTCAGATAGCCGTTCATGAAGCAGGGAAGCTAGAGTTTGGAGGGAGCCTGTTCTGAGGTCCCTTGCTCCCTGACCTTGAGCTGGCTCAGCTGGTGTGGTGTGGTCGCATCAGCCAATGACGGGATAGAAGAGACCAGGAAAGGAGAGAGCGCCTGGACTGGGGAGCAAGTGATGACCCAGTGCTGGCTGTTGTGGTTCTCGAACTTTCTCCAGAGACCAATGGGGCCTCTCTAAGCAGCTCATGTGATGGTTGAAGGCCCAGAGCCATTCCTAACCACCACCTGGCACTGTTGGGGACAGCTGACAGTGTGCGCAGAGGCCCTGCTCTTGGCGGGGCAGGCTGGCCAGGTGGGGGAGAGCAGCCTGTTGGTGGGGGGAACCCACTGAATGGACCAAGCCTTTGAGGGGTTTTCTAGCTTTTAGGGAGCAGAACTGGGACCCGCCATCACTTCAGCTTATGTCACCCTATAAGGACACCAAGACCTTACAGATGGCATGCCATGGGTGCTGTTATAGCAGGAACTCCCTGATTGCCTTCGGCTGTGGCAGGGAGGAGGTGCAGAATCCTAAAGGAGGAGCTCTGTCTGTTCCCTAGTAGGTTTAAAGCCCCTTACGTCGTACCCCTCACTGCCAGGGTGCCACACAGAAGCAGAGCCCAGCTCAGTGCCACCTTTGAAAAGAGCCAGCCCTTGTCCCTGGCAGCATCCAGGGTCTGTTTAGGAGACAGCTGTTGGTGATAGTAGCGAGGCATGGTGAAGCCCACCGGTCATCCTAGCACTCAGGAGACTTGAGCTCCAGACCAGTCTGGAGTACAGGCCAAGATGAATCCCTGTCTCTAAAACAAAGCCAAAAAAAAAAAAATCACCTGTTGGTTAAGATAATAATAACCACCGTCAAGTAAAAAGAATTCATGGGCTGGAAAGATAGCTCAGTGGTTAAAGTGCTTGCTTGCCTGCAAAGGTGAATGACCTACGTTCAATTCCCCACCGCCCACATAAAGCACGGTGATGCTTGGACCTGGAGTTTGTTTGTAGCAGCTGGAGGCCATGGTGTGCCCATTCTCTCTCTCTCTGTCTCTCTCTCTCTCTCTCTCTCTCTCTCTCTCTCTCTCTCTGTCTCTGTCTCATCTCTCTATCTCTCTTCGGCTTGCAAATAAATAATATTAAAAAATACTTCATTGTATGATGTGGTCAGCATTCCGATGTGTGCACTGGTGTGTGAGTTTGCATGTGGCACATGCACAGGCGTCCTGCAGAAGGCCAAAGCAAGACACCCGCCGCCTCTTCCATTGCTCTCTGGTTTATTTCCCTGGAACGGAGTCTCTCTTTGAACCTGGAGCTCTCCATTTTTCTGTTAGACTGGTTGACCCACGAGTCCCAGAAATCTTCCAGCCCCGGGGTCAGCACTGGGGTTATAGTCACGACCAGCCGTGCTTGGCTTTTTACACAGGTGCCCAGGATGAAACTCTGATCCTTACACCTGGGCCACAAACCCTCTTACCTACTGAGCCACCTCCCCGGCCCCTCTGCCCTGTGAGTTTTACAGATGTGCAAAGTGGGGTTTAGAGACATTAAAGGATCCACCCAAGGTCATCTGGGTGAGCCCGGCTTCTTCAAAGATAAACTCTCTGACTCCAGAGCCGAAATTCTTTTTCTATCCACCTCCCAGCCTCTTGGGGAGAAAGGATTGCTACAATTGTTTCCTTAATGCACATCCTTAGAAATCGTTCTGCTAACTGTGCTTCGCAAATTCTGGAAAACAAAGCAGTGGGGAGAATGCTAATATTCCGGTTTATGGCTGTGTTGGGTGGAAAGAAACGAGCTTGCCCTTGGGAAGCATCACTTTGTCTCATCGCTGCAAGAGCGCTGGCTCTCCTGGCATGGTAGTGGTGAAGTGCCCGGATGCAGAGCTGGTCAGGACAGTCGCTTCATTAGGAACTTGCTGCGCCCACAGGCAGGGGCTGTGCGGCCTCAGAACTCTTCTTCATGGTCTGCTTCTGATGATGTCTTCTAGCCTCATGCTGGTCCATCTGGGGCAGCCCACTGCCAGCGAGCCAGATAATCGCGGGTCCCGGGACACTTCTTTGCACAGCCCCCCTTGGCTATCTTTGCCCCCAAACCATCCCAGCCCCTCCGTTCAGACTGTCATCTCTCTTGTGGCCTTATGTCTCCTGCATGGTCACATCCAAGTATCTTCACTTTCAGAAAGCCTAATTATACTGAAGTATTCCCTTCTACAAAAGCCTGGTTAGGGCTGGAGAGATGGCTTAACAGCTAAGGTGTTTGCCTGCAAAGCCTAAGTACCCAGGTTTGGTTCTCCAGGGCCCATGTAAGCTAGATGCACAAGGTGGCATATGCGTCTACAGTTCATTTGCGGTGGCTAGAGGCCCTCCCAGCCCATTGTCTCTGTCTCTGTCTCTCTCTCTTCTCTCTCTTTCTCTCCCTCACTCCATCTTTCTCTATATCTCTCTCAAAGAAATAACACAATTTTAAAAAGCATGATTACACTCGAGTGTTCTCTTCTCCCTCTCTCTCTCTCACACACACACACACATACACTTATTCCTCTCCCTTGTCCTTTATGACTGCCATAATACATCCTACTATACCTTGCCTTCTAATTACTTACATAGGACATGATGAATAGACCACAGACCTGAAGGAGATCAAAGCCTCCAAAACATTGATGGTTCCAGGGACCTCAGCTCTTAGGACCTAGAACCTGACACTGCTGAGCCTCTCCCCTCAGGCTGTGCCCACCTCTAGGTTCGGACTTCATTCTCACGTGCTGAGTGACCCTGAGAAGTCCAGGGATCAAGGGCTACAGCTGCCTCGTTTAGAGTAGGAGGAACTCCCTGCAAGCTTTACTTAGAAAGTCTCAGGGAAGGATATGGATTGACCCAGCTCAAATCAGCCCTGACCAATCACAAGACCCAATAGCACGCAGTACCACAATTGGCTAGGCCTCTGGCACGTGTCCTCTCTAAGGACATTCCTCACACTCCAGCCACAGGTTAGAGAATGAGGGTGCCTGTGTTAGCAGAAGAGGAAAGAGGATGGTGGGAGAGAGAGACTCCACCTGTGTCCACCACACCCACCCTGTGCTCAAGGGGACCTGATCTGCCATGAGTGCTTTGTCTTTCCTGTCCTTGTATTAATTTAAAAATTCATCAAGTATGGAGCTGAGGCAATGGCTTAGTGGTTAAGGTGCTTGCTTGCAAAGCCTGACAGCCCAGGTTCAAGTCCCTTGGTGTACATTCTCTCTCTCTCTCTCTCTCTCTCTCTCTCTCTCTCTCTCTCTCTCTCTCTCCCTCTCTCTCCCTCTCTCAAACAAAATTTAAGTACTTTTAAAAATTATCAAGTATTACGAATATAGCAGACGTAGTAGTATAAACATCTGCTTACACCTTATCACTCACCCAGCACACATTTGAGCCCTTCTCTCACCGCATGCGCACTTTTACACATGCACTATTTTTCTTTTGCTGAACTACTTAAGAACTGAAATGGCTGTCTGTAGCAGTTGCCTCCTTGCTGGGACAAAACACCTCACCAGAAGCAGCTGATGGGAAGAAAGGGCTTATTTCTGGCTGCAGTTTCTAGGGGAAGGGTCATCATAGTGGGGAAAGCATGGTAGGAACAAGAAGCTGGTTCGCATCATCACACGTGGGCAGGGGAAGCAGAGAGAGTGAGCTCTGAACATGCCCTGGGGCTCGACCAGTAAACCTTAAGGTCCACCCTCGTTGACACACCTCCTCCAGCAAGCCTCCATCATCTTCATCACAAACGCTTGAGGAGGCTGTGGACATATGGGACCTGGCTTACGAATGCATATGGCCAGGCCCAGCTATTCATGTTGAGTTCGGGGGGTGGGGAGGGTGGGAGGTGGCAGGGGTTCTCGGGCACCCTCAGGCCCTCATGCTTGCACAGGAAATGCTCTTGACTGCTGAGCCATCTCACCAGCCCTCCTTCTCTTTTGTTTGTTTCTTGAGACAGGATCTCATTTATCCCAGGCTGGCCTCATGCTAGCTACGTCCCAAAGATGGCCTGGAGCTTCTTCCCCTCCCCCTCCCCAGCAGTAGGAATACGGGCTGACAGCAGCAGCTGATATGGGGCTGGAGCCCATGGCTTCAAGCAAGCTCAGCGAGCACTCCACCAGTGAAGCTCCGTCCCCAGCCCCGGTGGTCATTCTTTTGTGAAAAATTTTCACACTCCCTTTAAAATAACTTACCACCAATAAGAACTGGTGGGTTATATTTTTACTCAAATATACATTTGCATAAAACATGCACAAATATATGTTGAGCAAATTTATATCCTCATTCAAATATTTGCACTCTGTATGCAATGCATTTCAAGCGATTCGTGTCATTATTCATTTCAGTACTCATAATAACCCAGATTTGCCCAGTGGAACCCCTTCAAACTGGATTATGAGGGGGCTTTTTTTCAACATATTTCCATTTGATGTTGAGCATTTCCTTGGTGTCGGTTCAAAAGAAAACTTCTAGGTTCTCTTTTACTTTAATGCATGCCAGAAATTACATGACCAACAATCCACAGTGGCTGACCAGCGTGATGTCTCATACCTCTGTGGTTACATCATGACGCTGAGCGCTTCCAGACTTGTACAAACTCAGCTTTGACTCAAGTGATAATGTCCAATTTTCAGGCAGAGAAATGGCTAAATTTACTCAGCAAGTTGAGAGAAAATAAGATTAGAAGTGGTACCATAAATTTAACTAAGTTTCCCACCCTGAATCCAAACGAAGAAGTTTACATTCATGGCCAATCTCAGTCTTTATTCCTGGAGGGATGTGTACCCAAAGGAGGCTGGCATGGTGTGTGTGTGTGTGTGTGTGTGTGTGTGTGTGTGTGTGTGTGTGTTGTGTGAAGGCAATCCTATGACTATGCATCTAAATGCCATCATGTGCCCCTTAATGTCCAGGATCCAGCATCCTCAGGCAGCCGTGTCGTTACGAGGACATCATAGAGTGTACTTACAGAAACATCAATAGCAAGGCCGTCACTTGACGTGACCTCTGATGAAATCAGGACACACAGAGAACGGAAGATGGATGAGGCTACTGCCGGCCCGAGCAGCACCGCTCCGTAATTAACTTTCTGTTGTTGTTGGTAGAAGGAGCACATTTGAGAATGACGGTAAAAGTAAATGTAGCAACAAGCCCCACAGTCACTTACCAGTGGGTAAGTGTACACAATTATGGGTGCTGGGCTTTCACAAAACTGACACCACCATGGGTTTATATACATCAGCCTCAACACAAACTTGAGAAATGCATTTCGTGCCACGATGTTATGGTGGCCTCTGTGTCACTACATAATTGGAATGATGAGCCCACTGTCACAGCGGTGGTCCGTTGCTGACTGAATTGTTGCTAATGGCATACTAGCAACAGTTGGTGATTGAACAGGTCCACACTCATCTCCAGGGTCACAGACTTGGGAGTAGGGCCAATTGGTGTCATCAGCTTCCCCCTCCACCCCCGGCTCTGTGGCTTTGGACAGCCTCCGTGATTCCATGATCTTGTGAATGGAATACAATATTGGTGACGCTACAAGAATCCATGACATTCTGCAGCTCGGGCCCCGTCGCCACTGTAACTAACGTGAAACTGGTACTTGTAAGGAGCATGCAAGTCACCTGCCGCCACGAAGCTGTGGGGCAAGTCTGCAAGAAACCCACCCAGACTTGTGGGTCAGGTGATTCCGCACCCCCGCTCCGGCTTCCCAGCTCTAAGCCACCCAGAGCCCTCTTTTGCTTTCGGCATGTGTGTATGTGCTTGCATTCCTGCTCACGTGCGTGTGGCACACACATGTGGAGGTGGGAAGACTCCTTCTGGGTGTCACTCCCCATCTCCCACCTCACTGGAAGCAGGGTGTCTCTCATCCTCATGGGTCACCGCTCCATTTGTCAGATTAGCTGGCCCAGGAAAGCCTCTTGTCTCTGCTTCCTTTCCTGCTGAAAGTGTGCTGGGATCATAGAAACCCACTAAGCTTCTGGCTCTTACACGGATGTTGGGGACTTGAACTCAGGAACTCACGCTTGCGTGTCAAATGCATTATCCATTGAGTCATCCCCTCATCCCCAGATCCCTTTTTCAAAGAGCCTCACAATGGCAGAGGCTGAGGAGGTGTTGTTATTGGTGACAGCTTTTTGTCCATTTTGGACCCAACCTTGAATATCCGTTTGAGAAACCAGGTGATGGTATAGGTGGAGGGGGGGCCCTGGGTACAAAGCAAATCTGGTCAGAGAAATAAAACCCCTTCTCATGTGAGTGGAGTGCTGTCAGGAAGACCCTCCCAAAGGTTATGACCCTGCTCCCCAGCCTTCCCCTGCAACAGGCACCTGACTTTACAGAGGGACAACTGGAGGCGTACTGTGAGGCTGAGAGCCAGAGCCCAGTGTGTCCGTTAGAAGGTGAGAGTGGGGTCCCTCCACTTGCAGGCATAGTTCTCACCTGTTAGACCCGTCTTTGGGGGGTCTTTGCATGGGAAAGTGACTCACATAAAGCTACTAAGGGCAGGCTCTCATGGATTTCCCTGGAATCCCTTCACCAGAGAGGCCCCCTCTCCCAGAGTTGCTCCTCAGGCTGAAACCATCAGACTCGGTTTACACACCTCACAGCTAACGGGACTCCAGGGGACGGGACCACCTGTGCTCATTGCCAGCACCTGGCGAAGACATCGGTGAGATTATTTTGCATTCTGCTGGCGAGATCCACTCCTAAGTGACTCTCACACTTACATACGAAGTTGAGTCAAACCAACGTACACATGCGCATGCATGTGCGCACACACACACACAAATTCTCACTCATAGGTGACCAGCTGTGCACATACTCAGAGGAGAGCTACTGACTAGTGAGCGGGTGGTGCCGGCCGGCGACTTCATGCCAGCATCTCACACAGCAGCCTGGGAGCTGAGTTTATCGTCTTTACTGGCTGCTCTGCAAACCGGCAGCTCGATGTTCAGAGAACGGGCTGGGTGGGGGGCGATGACAGAGCCGGCGCAGATCCTGGATGTCTGTAAGACCTGGGTATGTTTCTTTTCTGAAAAGACTCCCAGAGGCTTCCTGATCGAGCTCCTTCTGACCCAAGGGACAAGAAGCCAAGGCTCCTTCTGAGGGGCCAGGAGGGCCCTAGAGGGGAAGAGCTGACATAGAGGGGAAACCAGGGCATCCAGGGCTCTAAGCAGCCCCATTGTTCTGTTGGCACCCCTCACGGGGAATCTGGGAACCCACAGGCAGCCTGTGTGACACCCCGTGAGAGATACAGGCAGGAGGAGGCACAGGGAAGCCGAGGCCATGAAAGCCTTTGAACCTGTTCAGAGAGAAGGAAGGAGGAAGACACAGAAGTTGTGTCTCTCTCCTTCCTCCTCCAGCCCCCTCTGGCCTCCCCTTAAAGTGACAGCCAGTGGCAGAGGCTGCAGACGACGGAAGTCAGAGGGTAGGTGAGAGCTCTTTACACTACAGCCTTTAGCATGGGCTTTGTCCTTCTGTGGGGCCACCCTCCCTGCCATTCACTGTCCTTTACCAATATCCCAAACAGACCCAGTGACTCCCTCATTTCTGGGAAGGTGGACAGGGTAGGTGACAGGGAACAACCAAGCTCTTCCTGGCAGCAGCTCGGGACACTGGTGCAGTCGCTGTCTCTGCTGGGCAGTTCGGAGTCACAGTTCCGAGAAGTTCAGCCCTTGCTCATGGTCACACCGGCATACCTGGAAAGTTGGGTTTCCCTGGGAATCTTCTGTGCCCCAGTCCTGTCCTCCCCACTGCTCTGTAATGGGGAGCTGAGACTTTCCCAGGGCAAGGGTCACGTGAAGATTCCAGCCTTTGGGGATGGCCCCAGACAGCCATGGAGACCACTGCAGGGAACATATTCGTGGACCAGCCCTGTTCCCAGTCCCTCGTGTCTGCCAACTCCCTAAGCAGCAGCTGAACCATGCTCCCCTGCCTAGTACCAGGCCCTGCTGGCTAGTTGGTCAGCTCCTCCTCCCCACCCCTTGTGCCCGCAAGAGGGCCCTCTTATACCTGAGACACATGAAGCTCAGCTTCTGCTTCCTGCCCAGCATCTGAAGTCACATAGCAAAGATAACTGTAAGCTCTGGTGCCACCGAACCTGACACCGCCTTGTCGAAAGATGTGGACGCCTGTGCGTTCATCTAGTGATCACTCGGGATGGGGCGTGGCAGCCGGGCAGTAGTCACAGAGTCCAAAAGGAATCGGCTCTTGACCTAAGTGGGGAAGAGCCCAGAGGTGTGGGCAATCCACGTGAGGGAGGTGGCAGCACTGCCAGGTGTCCACACAGGTTCGTAAGGACCCTGGTGACCAGACACCGGTGCTGGTGAGAGTATAACCATGGCAACAAGGTCCTTGCCACACAAGGGCAGAAGCCGTGTTAAGATACATTGCCAGTATTGGTGGAGGCCGAGCTATCAAGAGAAAGTACGAGGGTTGGAGAGATGGATCAGTGGTGAAGGTAGTTTGCCTGCAAGACCTAACGATCTGGGTTCGATTCTCCAGTACCCACATAAAGCCAGATGCACAAAGTGGCGCATACAACTAGAATTCATTTGCAGTGCTAGGGGCCCTGGTGGACCCGTCCTCATGCTTTCTCTCTCTCTCTTTCTCCTTACAAATGAATAAATAACATAAATCTTTAAGAGAGAGAAAGTACTAGACTATTCCCTGGGGAACACTAGACCCAGAGGACTAGCCAGGCCATCATGGGGCAGGAGGAGGATCCGATCGAGGCACAGGGACACACACTCAAAGCCAGAGGAGTAGGGAGAAGGTCAGGGATGGCCACGGAGGTGGGAGAGGGGAGATGAGGGGAAGTGGACATGGTCACCGTTGAATCATAGGGCTGTAGGCCACTTCAGGAAACTTGTATTTCTCCAGAATGGGATGCGAGTTGGGGGCAGGGATGTGCGAGCCTGCCTGGGTCAGCTGGGCCTCATTTCCAGCCCTGGGAGTGGGATCACTATTGGTTTGGCATAGCAGAGGGAGCCCTGGAGGGCTAAGACCATGTGGCAGCATCTTGCATCTGCATCCGAGTATCTGTGTACCTTGGCCCTGCCCGTCCCTCCTGCTTCCTCGTACCAGCTCCCTTGGCCAGTGGCCTGCGGAAATAGTTTCCCATGTTCTCTGCAACTGAACGTTGTCGCTACCGCTGTCCCCTCCTTCTTCCCACATCTGTTCCTTCCAACACCTGGCTTAGCTTCCAAGATTCAACCCACCGGGGCCCTGGTTCTGCTCCCAGTGCTCTGAGTGACTTAATGCTTGCCTCAATAGCTGGGTCTAGAAAGTGGGCACACTGAAATCCCTGAGCTGCCTTCCAGGGTGTCTGTGAAGATCTCACAGGTCAAGGGTCCAGATGTGTGATTTCACACACGGCTAGATGGAAAAGGGGACCTCAGAGCTCCCAGGGCAATAACACTGGCCCCACGCACCCCACTCCCTCCTTAGAGCAGGCACCCCACCTCCTCCTCCCTGCCCACAGTCCCCTGCTCACTGTCCTGGGAAGGGAGAGACCCTCTTCTTGGCCAAAGCCAAGTGCCGTCTGCCTGCTCCGGCCTCCTGGAGAGCCACTGCCGTTGGGCCTTGACTTTGGACATGTTGTCTGGAAATTGAAGGCTGACATCATGAGAAGGCTGAAGAGCAAGGATCCGTTATGATGGACGTAAATTGAATTTTAATAGAGATGTACGTGGCACAGAGCCAGTGTGCTGGGGCAGAGGCAAGACAGTAATTAGAAGTTAACGAGTTTAGAAATGTCGTAATCCATAGGGAGAGTGGGGGGCGGGCCTGGAGGAGGACGAGGCCCACACTGCCATGCTGGGCCGTCCTTCCCCTGACCCCTAAGGAGGAAGGCCTGCACCCATGGTCCTGCCTCCTCCATCAGGCATGACACACAGGGCCTGAAGGACCCTCAGGCCACAGCCTTGTGCTGCCCATGAGGAAGACAGAAGCCAGAGCACGCCTTCCTCAACCTGGACGTTCTTGGCACGGGAGGAGGATGCAAAGCTGCTCCTGGCATAAGGGCTCCCTGCATGATAGGGTGCTAGGCTGTATCGTTGGCCTCACCCCTGCAGATATGACAGCTGAGGTACCCCCAGCCACTGCATATGTGCCCTCAGAATGCTTCCCCATTTACACGCCTGTGCTCAACAGACAGGTCACTGATGTCTCCAAGCCTCTCGCAGCTGGAGTCAGGACTGCCATTCCTGAGCGTGTCCTGACGTGCCAGGGTCCCAAGGACCCAGCTCATTACTGGGATGGGGGCTAAACCTGGCTGGCCACCCTCTCTCTGGTCCTTCTTTGGGGCCTCTTCATTCTACCCTTCCTCTCCATACATCTTCGATAAGATGCCCCTTGTGGGCTGGAGAGATTGATCAGTGGTAAAGGTGCTTGCCTGCAAAGCCTACTGATGACCCGGGTTCAATTCCTCAGTGTTCACATAAAGCCAGATGCACAAAGTGGCGCTGGCATCTGCAGTATGTATCTGGAGCAGCAGCTAGAGGCCCTGGCGTGCTCATTCTCTCTCTCCTGTCTCTCTTCTCTCTATTGCTTTCTGCTTGCACATAAATAAATAAATAAATAAATAAATAAATAAATAAATAAATAATATTTTTAAAATAAACAAATAAAAAGCTGCCCCTTGCTCTTCGCGGGGGGACAAGGAAGGCAAGTAGGGTGCTCCCACTGCACACCTCCTAAAGTGAAGGCTCAGAGAGGCCAAGAGCCTGGGCAAGCTGATTCACCTGCAAGCAGGATGCCAGCTCCAGCTGCCTGCGGTAGGGCCTCCGCCAGGCCATCGATGGGACAGGTGAGGCCACTGGCAAAAGACACAGGCTGCAGCCGCAGCATCCCCTGGCCCGGTCCCCACGGGTGCTCAGAAACACCTCCCTGCATGGCCAGTCCACCCCAAACTCCGCACCCTGAAGGGGCTCCCTCCAGAGTACAGGTTCTGCCTGGACCTAGGAACCCACGTGTGGCCTTGGTGTCTGCTGTGAGCGGCAGGAAAAGCCAGAGGAGAGGCAGCTGGGAAGGAGAAGGGCGACGGGGAGGGCCGTGGAAGGTCAGAGCTGCTGGTGGGTGGCAGGAGGCACAGCTGGCTCCGTGTGCCTCGGGTGGACGCGGCAATAATTATGTCAATTAAAACTAATAAGTTCAGAGTGTAAGAGGAAAGGCGGAAAAAAAAAAGTGGGCAAAGTCTCTCAAACCTTGGCTGGCTGGGTTTCCATGGCAACCTGTTTGCTCACACACTCCTTAATAGGTTCTGATTTGGGAGGAAGTGGGGCCCCCACCCCAGAGGCAGCTGGGGCTGGAAGGAGGTATGGGCTCACTAGACCTGAACTCAAAGACAAGGCTTGTGGGGGTGGGGAGGGTAGACACCAAGGGCCTTAAACCCCCCCCCACCACCCTTAGCCAGCCACAGAATGACTGGACCAGCGTGTACGCGAAGCCCTTGCTCTCAGAGCTGGTACACCATGGCCCTGAAAAACAATGACTTCCTGGGGACAGGATGGGAGCTAAAGTCAGACCCGGAATTGAAACTGGGCCCCCAAGCCGCTGCTCAGTGCTGCTCAGTTCTCAGTGGGGGAAGTGTCCAGTCAGACGTGAGGACACCAGGAGCCAGCCTGGGGGCTTAGGCGCTTGGGCATCAGTGTGAGGACCAGTGCTCAGATCGCCATCCCCCATGCGGACGCTGGGTGGGTGTGGAGACCTCCCGGTGTGGGGGAGGTGGCACAGGGCATCCTCGGGGCAAGTTGGCTAGCTAGACGAGCCAAATTAGAGATCTCTAGATTCAAGTGAGATACCCTTGTAAATAAGGAGAATGATTGAGATCGACCCCGGGCCTCTGCGAAAACCTGCGCACACATACTCCCACGTGCAAAAAAAAACCCAAAAACCCAGCCAGCTTGACTTGGGGTGTCACACCCTAGTTAAGCCAGGAAACTGGGTTGTGTGGGATTTGCTGTGCAGGGACAGGTTCCCCTGAACCAGGGTTCTGCCCCTCTCTTAACTCCCCTTGGATGTCTGCCGTGTCCCCTCAGTGTCCCTTGTGAAGCCCTGGGCTCACTCAGGCTGAGGCAGCGCTGAGCTGTCATCTCCCTGACACCGTGTGTCCATCTGTGGCGCCACATGTCCCTTCACAGTGCCGTCTCGACCCTGGTGCTGCCCAGTTTTGTAGTGCGTCTTCATTCTTCCTCTCAACTGTGGCTCACAGAGGGGCCTGGACCACAGAGCATTTGTTAAACTTCCCAGTTTACAGATAACAAAACCTGGGGCCTAGACACCAGGTATGATAGCAAAGCCTGCAGTCCCAGAACTCAAGAGGCAGATGAAGAGGGAATGCCACAGGTTTCAGGTCCGCCTGGGCCACATAACAAAGACCCCGTCCCCCCAAAAAAGGAAAAGAAAACAACAGGAGGGACTGGAGAGATGAGCTTTCTTGCAAAGCCTCGTAGCCTGAGTTCAATTCCCCACTACCCACGAAAAGCCAGATGCACAATGTGGCACATGTATATAGTTTCTTTTCCAGCAGCAAGATGCCCTGGCGTACCCATTCTCTCTGTCTTTCCTTGCTGATAAATAAATGAAATGTTAAAAAAAAAAAAAAAGAGGAGGTAATGGGGAGGTAATATGATGGAGAATGGAATTTCAAATGGGAAAGTGTGGGGGTAGGGAGGGAGGGAATTACCATGGGATATATTTTATAATCATGGAAAATGTTAATAAAAATTTTAAAAAAAAAAAGAGGAGGAAGAAGAGAACAAAGAATAAAAGGAAAATACAGAGGAAGGGGGAGAAGATAAAAAGAAAAAGGGGGAGGAAAGGGAGGAAAAGAAAGAAGGAAAGAGGAGGAGATGAAGAAGAGGAGGAAGAAGAGGAGAGGAGAAGAAAGAAGTAGAAAAGAAGCAACTGAGGCCCAGGGAGGCTAAGCAACAGGTGCAGGGTCACAGGAGGGGCCCAGCGCAGGGCCACAGTGTGCATCTACATCAGGGCAGAGCAGGAAGCACGGACGCCATCCCTGGCTTTGCACAGAATGGTCTAGAATGCACAGGTGTGCGTGCCTGGCCGTGCCCTCTCTTCTCCCATCTATTGCCCCTCTGCCCAGTGACTGATGTGTTTTCTGCGGCCAATCCTGGAAGACCTGGGGATCCGTGGCTGTACCCCCAGACTTCCCAGAGTTTGAAGCTCAGAGCATGCAAATGAAGGGCTGGCCGCTGCCTTAACAAAAAGGCTCCAAGGAACGCTTGTCTCTGATGAGCTGAGCGGAGGCTGTTTATCTCCGCCGGGAGGAAATTTAACATGCAAATTAAGAAGAGTTTGATCATTCATCACCTGAAATTGACATGCTTGAATTGGGCCCGAATCCCTGGTTAACCATCACACATGGGTGGGCCCAGGGCATGCAGGGTCCACGGGGAGGCAGGGAGAGGTGGGACCCGTCGCCGTCCATATGCTTCTGATCCAGGAGGATTCGAGGCGTGCAAATGAGATAGTCGTCGCTCCTTCCCACACAGCTGGGCTGGAGAGATCTGCTGCCCCACGGGGCCTCCTCTTCTCCGGTCTTCCTATACGCCCCAGCCTTGGCTCTCAGCCAGGACACAGAAACCAATAAAGCCTCACGCCCCTCCACGGCTCCACTACCCAGCAGGACAGACACTGCCAGGCGAGCTGGTGATGACCCGACTTGTTGGGGGCTGCTTTTGTACCTGACCCCTTGTCCCCACCAGCACCCGTCAAAGACCTCCCTCCAGCTCGTTCCTTGGATTTCTCTTTGCCTCTCCCTGAGTCTTATCCCGCCAGAGGACACCTCAAGGCTCACTTTGACCCTGAACTTCAACCCTGGCCTCTTCCCTGTAGCTATCCAAATCCCCAGGGTGGCAAACACCCCTGGGAGGGGATATGGAGCCAGAGCGGGAGTTATACCGTGGTTTTAGCTTCACGCGAAGCCTGAGGAGTTGGGAGATGGCAGGGTGTTCTCCAGCTCAGTGTGAGTGGATACACACGTAGGACCTGGGCACTAGTGAGCCACGGAGGGCTAGAGAGGGAAGGGCCCTCCTTCACGCAAAACAGAACGAGCCGGGGAAGAGCATCTGCCCAGAGGAGACTAGACACAGACGTGGGGGACAGCCCACTGCATGTCCAGGGGCGGCAGCCCCTAGAGTATCTCCTCTCTGCACCCCTAGAAAATGGGGAGGCCCTGCCTATGGCAGCATGCTTAGCCTGGCCTGGAGCCCCTGGTCAGGGATGTTGGCCTACAATCAAAGCCACCCCCAAAATTTGGTGACTTGACCACAAATCATTTCTCTGTCGGCCTCTCATGGGCTTGCCATGGTCTATTCACGGGCGCCCACACCAAGTGGTTTCTTACGTGACCTGTCATCGTATGGAAGTCATAAGGGTATGATCTGAGAAACCATGATTGTGTTTTAAAATGTCCTTTCGTGGGGCCAAGGGAACAGCACAGCAGTTGAAGCAAGCCACTTGCTTGCAAAGCGCACCGCCTCGGTTCAATTCCCCAAAACCCATGTAAAGCTAGATGTGCAATGTGACATGTGTGTATGGAGTTCGTTTATAGTAGCACAAGGCCCTGGTGTCCTAATTCTCAATCTCTCTCTCTCCCACAAAGAAATGAATGAATGAAAATAAAATGTTCTAGCACATTACATGCAGGAAAAGCACCACTGGACAGAGGAACTAGAGCCCATGTTTAACAGGAGTGGCTGTCAGATGGTCTCCATCTCCACACCTTTGCTCAGACTTAGTTCGTGCCCAGTGGCCAAGTGACCACCTTCTCCAGATGGCACCCAGGGGAGTCTCCTAGGACCTCATTAACTCCATTCTGATCTAATTCCCCCACAAGGTGGCTCTGAAGTCACCTGCAGGTATGACTTTGGAGAGTCCAGAGAGAATGGGTTAGGATCCAGGGTTCTGGAGGAAGCCCGGGAGGTCAGACGCGATGGAACCGACAAGACAGCCTCTTCCAGCTTCCCTCTGCCCACCAGGCAGATGCAGGAAGCCTGTGGCCCATCCTCTTGGCTTATTAGCATCCATCTATCCCACAAACGTCTGACCTGGAAGCAATCAAGAGCCAGGGCGCACCAAGGAGCAAGGATAGGCCAGGGAGAAGGCAGCTGGGCAGCTGGGCAGAGGCAGGCAGGGTTCATCTCATCACAGCTCATTGCTTCCCACCTGGTACTCATTTCCTGTTAGTACTACCACTGGGCTTGAGAGATGGCTTAGCAGTTAAGGTGTCTGCCTGCAAAGCCAAAGGACCTCGGTTCGATTCCCCAGGACCCACGTAAGCCAAATGCACAAGGTGGCGCATGTGTCTGGAGTTTGTTTGCAGTGACTGGAGGCCCTGGCATGCCCATTCTCATTCTCTCTCTCTCTTTGTGTGTGTGTGTGTGTGTGTGTGTGTGTGTGTGTGTGTCTGCATCTGCCTCTTTCCCTCTCTCGCTCTCTCAAATAAGAAAATAAATAAAATTTAAGATTAAAAAAATTCATAATTAAAAAAATACTACCACTGGACCCTCACCCTTTCATCACATGGTACCATTGCCTATTATATTTGGTGGCAATTCAAAGGGCCGTGACAAAGTCGTCCCTGCCTGAGGATGCCTAAGTCCTTGTTATCTTAAGATTCCAGGGATTCAAAGATGTTGAGAAGGGCTAATATTTAACACCTTTCTTGCTCTTCGTGGTAGTGGTGGCTAGCCATTAGAAATGAATGAACGAGAGGTAGAGCTGTCCCAACCAGCGTGGCAACAGCAGGACAGTGCTCATTAAACCGTGAGGAGCATAAGATATAGAATACACAGAGACGGCGGCACAGCCGTGGTAGCCGTCATTGTTTCTGCTCATTCCCAGAGTCCCGCACAGCATCTGGCCCATTGTAGCGCTCCGGGAGGGGGCGAATGAATCATAATGACAGTGAACAGCACAAGAACACGTCTCCCGGGTGCCCGCTGGATTTCAGGCGCCGGGCTAAGCAGTTGGCAGTTAGTCCTGCCATGACGCAATGTACATGTTTGCAAATATATCACCGTGCCATGCAAAAATCATGCAAAAACCCACAAGGCACGTGGGGACCCAGTCTAGGACAGTGACACTCAGAATCGCCATTAGCGAGACACTGAGAGAGACTCTAATAAAGACGGATGCGTGGTGTTACACTTGTTCAATGGTTAAGAAAAGCGGACATAGCATAGCCGAGGCGTGCTGTGTAGGCAGGGCTGGCAGTGTGCTTTGGAAGTGGGCATGGGAAGGAACACAGCTGTGAGTTGCCATTCAGCTGGAGCAGGAGGGTCATCGAAAGTCAAGATGAAAGGTCGTAACCCCAGGTGTGGGCGGCTGACCCCCGCCGGAAACTGAGGACGCCCGTGGTGTGACCAAGCGTCAGTCATTCGGTTCGCCCGCGTCCAGCTTTCTGCACCCGCGTGGCATTTGCAGACACAATCACGCATCTGCCATGGCCAAATTCACGCGGCCTCACAGTAAGCTCCAACCTAGCAATGCTATCAGGCAAGTTCATGTTTCAAAGCACATCTTCGGGCACACCCGCCTGTGCTTGTGTTTCCTGTGGACAGCCGCTCTTTTTTTTTTTTTTTAAGTTTTTTAAAGTATTTTTAAATTTTATTTATTTGCAAGCACAAAGAGAGAGATGGAGAGAAGAGAAGACAGACAGAGAGAAAATGGACATACCAGGGCCTTTGGCCACTGCAAACGAACTCCCGACTCAGGTGCCCCTTGTGCATCTGCCTTACATGGGTCCTGGGGAATCGAACCTGGGTCCTTTGGCTTTGTAGGCAAACGCCTTAACCTCTAAGCCACCTCTCCAGCCCTTTATCCATTTTTTTTAAAAATATTTATTTATTTATCTTCACAAGAAGAGAGAGACAGAGATGGAGATAGAGAGAATGGGCACACCAGAACCCCCTGCCCCTGCAAACTAACTCCAGACACATGTGCCACTTTGTGTATCTGGCTTTACATGGATACTAGGGAATTAAGCCCAGGCTGTCAAGGCTTTGCAACCAAGCGCCTTTAACTGCTAAGCCATCTCTCCAGCCCCTGATTTGTCCATCTCATAGCTGGTGTGCCAGAGGTTTGACAAGGTTCAGTGTCTTGTCTCCATAGGCCAAGGAGCTGAGGAAAGGTCGGTTGAGGTCACAGGGCAAGCTCTTTGAGACCGATTCTTTAGGGCCCTTATCCGTGTCATCTCACAGATGGGGAAACTGAGGACAGTTGAGACCCTCTGTCACTGGCCATCTCCAGCAACGTTCCCCTGGCCCGACCCCTCAGTGCTGACCTTCCTTTTGATCCACACCTCCAGCCTTCCTCCTCATCCGGATCCCTGTGTCTGGAACCACCCTAAATGCCGATTCTGACTCAGCAGGTCTAGATGGGGCCCACAAGAGTCCTCACAGTTAGACCATCCCAGGGCAGGCCAGGCTGTGAGTCCCCACACCACACTTTGACTGGCAAGGCCGTGAAAAACCCTGCTCCTCTTGCTGGGTGGCCCTCACTATCCTTCAGCTCCCTAGGGCTGTCCCTGCGTCCCTAACAGTGGCCCAGGTGGTCCCCAGCTCAGTCTGCATCTTGCTAGAACCTCCAGCCCCCTGCCCTGGGGGTCTTTGTGCTACAGCTAGTGGAAGACGCCCCCTGCCCCCAGCCCCTGCTCATCAGTTTGCAACTCCATGGCTTCTTCTGGAGGCTCTGAGCCCTGCCCAGGCTGCCCGGAACCAGACCAATGCAGGCAGCACATGGACAAGGGCAAAGTGCTGGAGAACTTTACAGCCAGCCTCTTTATCCCCAGCACTACGATTTCCAATTTCCATCTGTCCCTCAGCACCCTTTCCCGCCATACACATTTCTCCCACTTCCTGGCATAAGACTCAGACCCTACTTCCTCCTCCTCCCCTAGGAGGAGCTGGCTCCATTCCTTGCTTCCCTCAACTGCTCCCCTCCACCAGTGTTTAAGTCTGTTCAAGTCCCACCAAGCTCCCCCCCACATGGTCCTTCTTCCACTAACATGGGCTTTCATTGATTTATGGTGTTTTGACCTGTGTACATGTGTGTGTGGTGTGTGTATGGGTGTGTGAATGCATGTGTGTAGCATGTCATGCAGAGTCCAGAGGTTGACAGCAGATGTCTTCCTCAGTTGTTCTCTAAGTACTGAGGGAGGGTTTTGCATTTGAACCCAGAGCTTGCTTGCTGATTCACCTAGTTACCTTGCCCCATGGATCCTGTCCATGGTGGTTACAATCAGATGCGCCCCATAAATTCATGTACTCTGAATTCTTGGTCCCCCAACTGATGACAATTTGTGGGGGATAGAGCCTTGCAGGTGGAGGCATGTTGCTGGGGCATTAGCGTGACTCACTCTCTTGCTACTATGTTCCACCTGCTGTGGCAGAGATGGTGTCTGGCCTCAGCTCGACCATCTTTCCCCTGCTATCATGAAGCTTCCCTTGGAGACAGTAAGCCAAAATAATTTTTTTCCTCCCATCCATCAGCTGCTTGTGGTTGGGAGTTTTGTTCCAGAAGCTTCAAGGTTAACTCCATAACATCTCTGCCTCCCAAGTACAGAGCTAGGTTTACAGATGGGCTGCCGCCACCACCTGGTATGTACACCCCAACCTCCCCCTCGCTCTTCTCTTCAGTCCAGAACCGAGAATGGCACTTGCCCCATTTCTCCTCAACCATGTCCCCTGCAACTGTCTCGCTCCCACCCAGGCCATCAGACTTCTTGTACAAAGTCAGAACACAACACCTGTCCACCCTCCAGATCCCACTGGCACCATCTCACATGGGCAGCTCCTTTCTCTCTCCCATGATCTGCCCCACCCTTGATGTTGACCAACTCATTTACTGACCATCAGAGGCTCTGTGACCATGCTGCTCGGCCCCAGGCTGGGCAGACCTTTTCTATAAAGGCCTCTCAGAGGGGCTCTGTCTGAAGCTCTGTGGGCACACAGCTGGATCCCACCACTCAGCTCCACCACAGTGGCAGAGAGCAGCCATGACAACAGGGGCAGTGGCTATGTGCCAATGAGACAGCTCTCGAGTGCTGAGATCTGAATTTTATGCAATTTTCACCTAGCATGAAATAGTCCTCTTTTGGTTTCATTCCAAAACTTGTACATGTAAAAACTATTCTTAGCATGCCTATTATAGATTTGGAGCACGCGATGAGGGTTGCCCACCCCCTTTATACCTGGCTTAATACCTTCACCATATTCCTTTGTCCTTAGCCCAGCAGAGGAGGCTCTGTGGGCCTCACAGACACGCCAACCCAGCCTCTCTCCTGCCCGCTCTCTTCTCTGGCCAAAGCTCCGTTGGATGAATCACTGCCTCTCTCTCCGGCATCCACTTATCATGCCTGGCACGTCTCATCCATCCTCACCTTTCCTTCACCCTTCCTCTGACAGCAGCTTCTCTCCAAAGCCTTTCTTCAGCCCCCCCCCCCACTCCACTGAGGGGCACTTATGTCTGCACTCTTGCCAACTCTACCCCTAAAGTCTGTGCACCCAGGTCTCCCAGTCATCACTGAGCCCCAGTCCTGGGCTAACAAATAATTTGGTGTAACAATTACTTTCTTGTTGCTAGGACAAAACACCCAACAAAAACTTGTATATGGGAGGAAAGAGTTTATTTCAGCTGACAGTCTCAAGGTGAGGTTGCATCATGGCAGGGAAAGCAGAGCAGAGCAGGCGGCCGGGGAGTCACATCTTATCACAGTAGAAGGAAGTAAGGAGTCTCGGGGAGCTAGCCATGGACACCCAGTGGGCTAGGACACTAAACCTCAAGGTCTACCTTGAATGTCACATCTCTTCCAGCGAGGCTCATATTTGGGGATCAACTATGAGACTTAATCACAAACACAAGGAAGCTATGGAGAACACATCACATTCAAACTACATCTGCAGTTCATCTGCAGTGGCTGAAGGCCCTTGCGTGCCCATTCTCTCTCCCTCTCCCCCTCTTCTCTCTCTCGCAAATAAGTTAAAAATAATTTCAGAGGAAGAAGAACCCAGGGAAGAGAATAGCATCAAAGACAGCCAGGGGAAGCCCCATGAAGACGGAGAAAGAGCTTGGAGGGATGTGGCCTCAAGCCAAGGAATGCCCGGGGCTGCCAGGGCTGGAACAGCAGAGGCAGGATCTCCCCTTGAGTCTTCAAAGGACCTGTGATTCTCCCCCATCCCCAACCTCCAGACCTTATCAGAGAAGTTTCTACTGTTCTAGGTCCACCTATTGCCTGGCACTTCCTTACAATAGCACAAAGAAGCCAAGAGAACCTTGTGTGCTCCAGAGATTGGTGTCCGTGTCACCCAAGCAGCCCAGCAACTCCATCTGTGTGCTCCATCCCTGCTATGGAGGGAGGGGCTCCAGAGCCCAGACCCCTGGCTTGCCTGGGAAGAGATACGCAGTACTGGAAGGCTATCAGAGGCAGCCTTCCCCCGCATGCTCAGGACGATGCCCTCTTGTCAACGTGGTCAGACATCTCAGCATCAGCCTCTCAGCTCCTTGAGGCCTGATTTCCAACTGACTTTATATCAGCATGTGTTAATTTGGTCTGTTTCTGATCTGCCTCAGCCATAATGAATTTGAACCAGGTGCCAAGCGACCAGGACCAAACAGCCTTCCTGGCCCTGGGAACAGGAGGCAGATGGAGGACTGTCCTCCGTGGAGGATGCAGGACCCCAGGGGGAAACTCCCAAGCATGACTGTCACCAAGGCAAAACTACTTTTGCAGGCTACTCTGTGTTTGAGATTTGGTTTTATTTTTATTTGCTTTTAACACAATAACCATAATCCCCTTTTATTTCCCAGTCTGTGTATTTTTTAAAATATCTTTATTTGTTTATTTATATGAAAGCAAAAGAAAGAGGCAGCTAGAGAATGGATGCAGCAGGGCCCGTAGCCGCTGCAAGCAGACTCCAGATGCATGCGCCACCCCGCGCCTGGTTTTGTTGTGCTTTGATATCCAATCTTGAGGCTCTTGTACCCTGGACAAGTGCTGTCCTGCCTGGCTATTCATTTCTATTGCTCCTAGAAATGCCCTCTGGTGGGCTGGGGAGGTGGCTCAGTAGTTAAAGATGCTTATTTGCAAAGCCTGCCGGCCCAACTTCAATTCCCCAGTAACCACATAAAGCCAGATATACAAAGTGGTGTAAGCATCTGAGTACCTTTGCAGTGTGGGAAGAGGTCTGGTGTGCCCATTCCCATCCCCCCCCCCTCTCTCTCTATCTATCTATCTCTTTCTCTCTGTCTCTCTTTCTCTTCCTCTCCTTTTTGCTGTCTGCTCACAAATAAATAAGTAATACATTTATTTTAAAATGCACTCTGATGCCTCCTGGCTGAATGACCTCAGACAACATGCTAAGGCCAGGCTTTAGAAGAGGGAGGGAGGCCCCTTCAACCTTTGCTTACCATGGGATAAACCAGATAGTGAGGACCAAGTGCTCAGCTCTGAATCATTTTCCGTCGTGTGGGGACTAAGGCAAAAGAGCCTTGGCTTTCGTCCCAAGCAGAGGTAATCCCCCCCACACCACTGCTGAGTGGTCATCTCCATTCCCAGCCCTGTCCCGTCCTGTCTCCCCTCACTGACCAGCTCAGCTTCACCCCAGCTTCCTCACCCAGCCAGACAGCTGCGGACTGAATATGAAATTCCTCCACAGGTTCTTATGATGACAGCTTGCCCCCCAGTTGGTGGCCTTATTTTGGGAGGTTCTAGAAACTTTCAAGTTGGGACCTCGTGGGAAGAAGTAGGTCACAAGGATTAAACTTTTGAAAATCATGCCAGGCCCCTGTCCCCTCCTCCTAGCTCTTGGCATCCTATCAGCCATGAGGCAAACAGCCTCCTCTGCACGCTGCAGCCTCCATGATGCTCTGTCCAAGCAGACGGGGTCCGAGCTACCTTGAGCTGAACTCCCTAAACCCACAAACCAAAGCCAATTGTCCCTTTTGAAGTTATCTTCTCAGGTCTTTCGGTCACAACTGTGCAGAAGTAACTAGTATACAGACCTCTGCTGGGATTCCTGGGCTGATGGATAACAGCTTAATGAAGTCCTTGTCCTTGTTCATTGAAAGCTATTAGTGGGCCCAGAAGGTCACGGGGCTGATAGACAGCCACCTCAAGCCAGGCTTGTCATAGCAGAAGAGGCCCCAGCTCAGTAATCCTGGCGGCCCTCTCACTGACCACCATGCCTGAGGATGAGCCACAGCATCATGGGCTCTCCCCAGGGAGGCTCAGGGTTGGCAGGGAGGCCAGGGCAGGGCTGGGAAGGCTGGAGGCACTATTTTATTTATTTATTTACTTATTTATTTATTTATTTATTTTTATTAACATTTTCCATGATTACAAAATATATCCCATGGTAATTCCCTCCCTCCCCACCCCCACACTTTCCCATTTGAAATTCCATTCTCCATCATATTACCTCCCCATTACAATCATTGTAATTACATATATACAATATCAACCTATTAAGTATCCTCCTCCCTTCCTTTCTCTTCCCTTTATATCTCCTTTTCAACTTACTGGCCTCTGCTACTAAGTATTTCCATTCTCACACAGAAGCCCAATCATCTGTAGCTAGGATCCACATATGAGGGAGAACATGTGGTGCTTGGCTTTCTGGGCCTGGGTTACCTCACTTAGTATAATCCATTCCAGGTCCATCCATTTTTCTGCAAATTTCATAACTTCATTTTTCTTTACCGCTGAGTAGAACTCCATTGTATAAATGTGGAGGCACTATTTTATTTCTGAAAGAAGTGCTCATTAAAAGGGGGTCATTCAAGCCCATAGTGTCCAGTCACCGCCTTCCAACATCAACCCAGGGTCAGCCTCCAGGCTGCCTATTGCTTAAGGGTCTGCCCAGAATGTACACCATCCCCCCACCCCAGCATGGACTGCTCCTGCAAATTTCATCACCCCTCCAGCATTACCAGAGGGGTTTTCCTTCCTGGCTTTGCCCCTGACCTGGAGTAGTCCAGCAGTGTCAATTCCCTACAGCCATGGTAACAGAGCATCACAGGCAGGAGTCTGAGCTAGTGTGTAGCTTGGTTTGGTGGTTCAGCACTTGCTCACTATGTTTGGATTCCATCCCCAGAAACACACCCCCATGCGCACACACACACTCACCTGTTTACGAACATAGGGGCCTGAAGTAATAGGAATGTATTTCATTGCATCTTGAAAGGCCAGAGGTCAGGGTGTCTGCAGGGCTGTCTCGCTCCCGGGATCTGTGGGTCCACTGTTTGTCTCTTGCAGCTGCTACGGGTCCCCTTGGCTCACGTCACTCTAACCTCTGCTCACTTACCATCATCACGTGCCATTCTCGCTCGGACACTACAGCCTCCCTCCCAAGAGGACCCTGTGGGCGAACGAGGTGTGGGTAAAGTGCTTGTTGCACAAGCATGAGGACCCCAGTTCAGGTCCCCAGCACCCATGTACAATTCTGGACAAGGTGCTATGCTCCTGTAATCCCAGGTAGATCCCTGGGGATCCCTGGCTAGATAGCCCAGCCGAATGGGTGAGTTCCAGGTTCAGCAGGAGACCCTGTCTCAAAGAATTGGGTGGAGAGATCCACAGAGGAAGACACCCACCGAATGTCAACCTCTGGCCTGTTCACATGCAATTACACATATGTGTACCCACATGCATGCAGGGGCATATGCATGCACCCAAGGGAAAGAGAGACGAAGGAGGGGAAGAAGGGAAGGAGGAAGAGTGGGAGTCTTGTGATTGCGTTGAGCCCACCCATTCCTCCAAGATCATCCCCCTGTTTCAGGATCCTCACTCACCACTGCAAAGTCCCTCTTACCGATGCGTTGGTTTCCATGGCTGCCACAACAGAAAGCAATGGAAGTTCCCTCACCGATCTCAAGGCAGAGCCATGCCCTCCCTGAACTCTCCAGGGAAGTCCGTCTTGGATCTCCCCAGCTTCTGATACAACCAGAGAACATGAGTCTCCTGAGAGCTGAGTCCATCATCATGTAGACTTCTTGCTGGGTCTCTGGGTCTCTTTTGAGAAAGACACCAGGGGTATTGGATCAAGGCCCCTAGGAAGGAATTCCTATTAACATGAAGACATCAGCAAAGGTGCTATTCCCAAATAATGTCACAGTTGCAGGGTCCAGACTAGGAAACCTTTTGCGGGAACATAGTTCAGAGCACAATATAGCATAAGATAACACATGTATGATCTTCAGGGATCTAAGCGTGGCATCTTTGGGGGAATTCTCGGGCCTTCCATGGCAGCCATTTCATTTGCTCTCGTAGAGAGTGTGTTGTTCTAGACAAGATGACAGAGTGGCAGACACAGGCTTGGGGATGTATTAATTACTCTGCTCATCACTGTGACAAAATGCCAGATGGAAGCAGCACATTGAGAGGAAGGGCTGTATTATGGCTCACGAGGGGCTACGGTCCATCAAGGCAGGGACGGCATGGTGGCTGGTGGCTCTCTGGGGAGGGGTAACTGAATGGACCAGAAAGCAGAGCGCTCAGGCCAGAAGTGCAATGAGACCGCAACCTCCAGAGGCCCGCCCACACTCCTCAGCTCTGCGGCTCACTTCCTCCGTCTAGGCCCACCTGGTAAAAGGCTCTACAACCCATACGCAGTCTGCTGGGGACCAAGTGTTCAAATACTTGGAAGGCATTTCGCATTTCAACCCATAATAGGAAAACACATGCCAGTAAAATTACATTATGGGGCTGGAGAGATGGCTCAGCAGTTAAGGTGTTTGCCTGCAAAGCCTAAGGACCAGGTCTGACTCCCCAGAATGCACATAAACCAGATGCACAAGATGATGCATGCGTCTAAAGATTGTTTGCAGTAGCTGGAGGCCCTGGTGCACCCATTCTCTCCCTCTCTCTCTCCCTCAATAAATAAATAAATAAAAATAAAAGTAGGGCTGGAGAGATGGCTTAGCGGTTAAGCGCTTGCCTGTGAAGCCTAAGGACCCCGGTTCGAGGCTCGGTTCCCCAGGTCCCACGTTAGCCAGATGCACAAGGGGGTGCACGCGTCTGGAGTTCGTTTGCAGAGGCTGGAAGCCCTGGCGCGCCCATTCTCTCTCTCTCCCTCTATCTGTCTTTCTCTCTGTGTCTGTCGCTCTCAAATAAATAAATAAATAAATTTAAAAAAATAAAAGTATATATTAAAAGTGACATTATGATAAACATGCTAGCTTTGTCAGGAGAAGACCCGGAGGATCCCAGGGAGATTTGAGAAAGAGCTCTGGAGGAGGGTCCTTGGCTGAAAGCAGAGAGGGCTCCTGCAGGCTGAAGCGCAGGCTATGGAGAGGGGAGACCAGCAGGTTTCCGTCCAAAGCAGCTGCATGTTTACATGGGCGGGATGCTTGATTGAGGCGGCGGGAACCTTCCACTTCCCAGAGGAGGCCGTGGGTCTCCAGGAGCGCCATGCTCAGCCCTGCCCCCGCTCGCTGTGGCCCTCAGCAAGGATTCCACCTACCTCATCCGCATCCCCGGGGGTGCCCTCCGCATGCTCAAAGTCCCAGCCTCCCCAGATGCCTGCATGGACCAGCCGAAGCATGAGTGGACAGATGCTGACCCCCTGACCTGGCGTCCCACGTTCCGAAGATGGAGCTTCACCCTGGGTTCTCCAGAGAAGCAGAGCCAACGGGAGATCCGCGTGCGTGCACGTGTGTGTACGATGCATGTGGGACGCAGCATGTATGTGACATTTCGTGTGCGAATTGGCTCACTCTGTTATGAAGGCCAAGAAGCCTCACAGTCTTGTCTGCAAACTGGAGACCCAAGAAAGCCAGGCGTGGGATTCCTGTGAGTCTGAAGGCTTGCCTGACAGCTGGAGGGGAGGCCTTTGGACTCAAGCACCGAGCTTCGTCCCTGACCTCAGATGTCACATGTCAAAGGCAGAGACAGTCCCTGGTTTTGTTCCCACCTCCACTGATTAGAGGGTGCCCACCCATGTTGGGGAGGGTAGCTTCCTTACTCAGCCCACCAGTTTAAGTGCTGATCTCACCAACCGATACCCAGACACCATGGGTGGAATCATGGGATGTGATGGTTAATTTCAGTTTGTTGTTGTTGATTTTTGTTTTGTTTTGTTTTTGATTTTTTTGAGGTAGGGTCTCACTCTGGTCCAGGCTGACCTGGAATTCACTATGTAGTCTCAGGGTGGCCTCCAACTCATGGTGATCCTCCTACCTCTGCCTCCAGAGTGCTGGGATTAAAGGTGTGTGCCAGCATGCCCGGCAATTTCAATTTTTTTTAAATATCATTTATTTATTTATTGGTTTACATGTTGGGGGGGGGGCACTGCAAACAGACTCCAGATACACACACACCACTTTGGCATTGGGCTTAATGTGATGTTGCAATTACCTTTGCATTGCTGGACAAACTTCGATCCAGAAGTGACTGATGAGAAGAAAGGGTTTACCTCAGACTTACAGAATCGTTCCCCAAGCCCCCTACAGAAAACCAGTGGTGTGTGTTAGACTCTTCCCTAAGATGTGGGAAGAGTTTATAGCACGGGACAAAAACCTGCTTAAAATAGAACCGAAATCATTGCTCCTGAATTGTCCCGCCGGCATCTGACGTCAGCCTCAGGCTTTATAAACTTCCTGTATAGGAGATAATCAATCTCTCTCCCCCTCCTCCCTCACACCATTTTTCCACTCCACTCAGCCCCCATCCGCTCAGGCTGCTTTCAGTGGAGAAAACCCACTACCTTTCTCGCCCTCAGCAGGGTGGCTCCAACAATCCCAACCTCTTCCATTCCTGGGCCTCCTGTTCTGAGATGGAAGGATGGTGGGACTGGGCAGTGGCTCAGTTGGTCAAGCGCTTGCCATACAAGCTAGAGTACCTGCGTTTGGACCCCCAGAACTCACACAGATGGCAGATGGGCATGGCAGCCTGCCCGTACCACCAGCGCTCAGGAGGCAGAGGTGTGGATCCCTGGGCAGGCTGGCTAGCTTGAGGAGCCAAATTGGCAGCCTCCGGGTTCAAATCAAGCCCAGGGGAGAGTGACGGAGGAAGCCACCCAGCATCACCTGTGGCTGCCTCACAAACCTCATGCTCAAGTACTTACTTGCAAGCTTATACACACGCACACACCACACGCTGGGCGGGGGGGAGGCAGGCTCATGTGAGCCTTCCAGTGCCCTCTTCCTGAGCTACACTGCCAGTCCTTTGTAACTGCTTATACCAACTCACCCTAGATGCAGCTTAACCGCTCAGACTCCCCTCTCCTGGCAGCCATGGGGACCCACACGCACAGTCTCTACACTGGAGAGGCTAAGGCAGGCGCATTACAGTGAGCCTGAAGCCAGCTTTGGCTACAGAGTGAGGCCTTGTCTCAAAGAGAACACTTCTCAGGGCTGGAAGGTGGCTCAGTGAGTAAAGCACTTATCATGCAAGTACGGGGACATGAGTTCAAATCCCTAGCTCCTGAGGACAAGTTTGATATGGAGGTGCATGCCGGATGCTGGGGAGGTGGAGACAGAGGAGCCATGGGGCTCTCTGGCCGGCTGGATGAGCCAAATTTGTGAGCTCTAGGTTCAGTGAGAGAGCCTGTTCTCAAAAAGTCAGATGGAGGGACTGAAGAGATTGCCTAGCGGTTAAGGCGCTTGCTGGCGCAGCCAATGGACCCGGGTTCAATTCCCCAGTACCCATATAAATCCAGATGCACAAGATGGTGCATGTGTTTGGAGTTTGTTTGCAGTGGCTAGAGGCCCTAGCACACCCATTTCCCCCCCCCCCTCTCTCATTCAGAAAGAAAGAAAGAAAGAAAGAAAGAAAGAAAGAAAGAAAGAAAGAAAGAAAGAAAGAAAGAAAGAAAGATAGATTGATTTTCAAAAGAGTAAGATGGAGAATGACTGAGGAAGTTACCTGATGTTGACCTCTGGCCTACACACACACACACACACACACACACACACACACACACACACGCAAAACATGAACAAATAATCCTAACTTTTAAAATGAGTCTTTTTCTCCCCTCCATCACTGTGTCTCCCTGAGTAAGGGAGAGGAAAGTCAGCAGGCAAACAGTTCTTCAAAGTGATCCCCAGATATGAAGAACCCTAAGCTACCATGCTACGTGCCCTTGAGGCTCGTGCCCCGTGTGCCTCACTGCCTCCACATGCTAGGTGGCTGTTTGCTGTGTGGCCTGAGGCAAGTCCCAGCCTATCTCTGGGCCCTGTTTTATCACCTATAAGCAAGGCTAACGTGAGCAGTGCCCACTAGAGCATAGTGAGTGAGTCCGCATATGCTAAGGCCTCCAAGACGCTGGCATTGCTTACAATCATGGCAACAGTTGTCAGGTGTGAGCTGCCCATGGTGTGTTGTTATTACGGGTACGTGCTTCCCCATGAGTCACCATGGGCAGAGTTCTGCCTTCTTGTCTGAAGGCCTTTTCAAGAGCAAATTTTGTCCCTAGCTGGCCAGCTCTCAGTGCTGTCTGTGTCCCCTGCTGCAGAGCTGCGTGTGCCCACGGGCATGTGAGGACACATGCACACAGCAAGCATGCTGCTTGCTGCTTACGGCCCAAAACCCCAGAGAAAGAGGAGAGAAAAAATCAGTTCCCAAGCTCAGCTGTCCACTGAGGTCCCTGTCTGCTTGCCTCAGCCTTAGCTATACATGGGCAGGTGGACAACACAGGGTCCCTGCTGACCCAGTGGACCTGGAGACACAGTGCCTTCACTACTTGAGTATGGACTTTTTTGGGGGGGCTTTTTGAAGTGGGGTCTCCCTCTAGTCCAGGCTGACCTGGAATTCACTGTGTATTCTCAGGGTGGCCTAGAAGTCACATGATCCTTATACCTCTTCCCCCACCCCGAGTGCTGGGATTAAAGGCGTGCACCACCACTCCTGGCTTTGAGTATGGATTTCTTCTATGTCTATGTGCATATGCTATGTGCATACATATGTTCATATGTGTATGAGTACACATGCATGCACACGTATGTGTGCCTATGGAGGGCAGGGGTTGATGTCAAGGGTTTTCCTCTATTACCCTCCATATTTTTTAAATATATTTTATTTATTTATTTGAGAGAGAGAATGGGCACACCAGGGCCTCCAGCCACTGCAAACTAATTCCAGATGCATGCGCCCCCCTGTGCATCTGGCTTACATGGGTCCTGGAGAATCGAACCGGGATCCTTTGGCTTTGCAGGCAAATGCCTTAACGGCTAAGCCAACTCTCCAGCCCCTTCCATCTTATTTACTGAGACAGGGTCTCTTACTGACCCTGGAGTGCACAGACTCAGCTAGAGTATCTGACCAGTAAGCCCCAGAGATTCCCTGTCCCTGCCTGTCCAGCACTGGGATTATTGGTGGGCACAGCCACACCCAGCATTTTGTGTAGGCACTAGGGATCTGAACTCAGGTTCTCTTGTTTATGCCTCAAGCACTTTCACTTTTCCCACTGAGCCACCTCCCTAGACTATTTTCCCTAAGTGTGTTTCATGAGAATAGAGGCCTAATGAGAACATTGCACACACATGTGAACATGTACACACATATGCACGTGAATGTGTGAGTTTATAGCCGGCTGGGTTCCATGACTATGCATGTATATACAGCCGTGTGCACATGAATGGCCTGTGAGCATGCTCTGTGTGTGCACATGTGTGCCCACGTGTACACAAGCCCTTGTTGCACGTGAGCATCCCAGCATCTCCTGGAGTATGATTTATTAACCAGGACAATACAAGGAGAGTGTGCCTATTATTTCTTGTGTTCGCATCAGCTCCTGACAGCTTGGTGGAATTGAAATATCTTATTTAATGTGAGTAAGAATCATTTTAAATATCAACTGTGACACTCAAGGACTAGAACCAAAAAGGGCATTGTGCGTTCCACCCGGCGCTGGAGAAGATGCCATGCTTGTTGGGAAGTTATTTCCTCACCTGCTCCTCTCTTGTCTCTCAGAGTCCGATATGTCCCCAGCGCTGTCCCTGCTGCCTGCGCTGTGTGGCCACCCCGGTGCCTCTCCGCCTCTAGGAGGAATGGTCCAGGCAGTGGAGTCCTGCGGGTCAGGACAGGAGGACAGGATGCGCTCTTAGTGTGATTTCCTTTGCCATCCCCTTTCTGCCTAGCCCCAAGCCTGGCCCCTTTGCCACTCTCTCTTGTAGTAGCTAACTGGGGGGAAGTAAAACTCTCTCCATCTAGAAGATTCTCCATGCTCTGTAGCTGTCACAAAGCCTGAGGTGGCTATATGTGGGACTATGGGAAGATCTCCAATGAATCATCACCTGCACAAAACAAGGGAGGCCAGATCGACTGCTTATTTAGAAGACAGGTTGGAAGTTTGAATTTACTCCTGTTTGCATAAAAAAAAAATATGCAAACATAGGAAGATCGATGTGAGTTCCAGGCCAACGTGGGCCTACACAGTGAGTTTCAGGTCAGCCTGGGCTAGAGTGAGACCCTGTTTAAAGAAAAAAAAAGAAAAGAATAGAAATTAGGGGCTAGAGAAATGGCTCAGCAGTTAAGGTGCTTGCCTGCAAAGCCTTGCAACACAGATTTGATTCCCCAGTAAACACGTTAAGCCAGATGCCCAACGTGGCTCATGTATCTGGAGTTCATTTGCAGTAGCTAGAAGCCCTGGCACACCTATTCTCTCTTTCTCTCTCTCTCTCTCTCTCTCTCTCTCTCTCTCTCTCTCTCTCTCTCACACACACACACACACACACACACACACACACACACACACACACACACACACACACAGTGTCTCTCTCTCCTTATAAATAAATATGAAAAACAAACAAAGAGGAGATAATTGAGCAACTAATAATGGTGAGTGGTGGGTCAGATGTGCCGGGGGCCACAGCACAGGGATGGGAGGGATGGGATCCTGTGTGCTTTCAGATTGGAATCATGTGAAACCATTTTATATAACATTTTCTTTTTAATTTTTTATTTATTTATTTGAGAGTGACAGGCGCAGAGAGAAAGACAGATAGAGGGAGAGAGAGGGAATGGGCGCGCCAGGGCTTCCAGCCTCTGCAAACGAACTCCAGACGCGTGCGCCCCCTTGTGCATCTGGCTAACGTGGGACCTGGGGAACCGAGCCTCGAACCGGGGTCCTTAGGCTTTACAGGCGAGCGCTTAACCGCTAAGCCATCTCTCCGGCCCTCATTTTATATAACATTTTCTATAATCAGTAAGTTAGTGACTCTTTAAGAGAAGCGGAGCTGGGTAAATCCAGGTGGACCCAATCCCTAGAGGCCACGCCCCCGCGGCTCTCCTGTGGGCGGAGCCTGAGGTTGCAGGCCAAGGCCACCAGCCTGCCCTGACCTCCCTTCCTGCTTCTCTTCCGCTTCCCCAAGGAGTCAGGGTGCTGAGCGTTGGGAAGCCAAGGACTGAGCTGGCAGGGGAAATCTGCCTGCTGGTACAAGGCAGGGGGTTCCTCCGTCTACCCCATGCTGGAGGAACACTCCTGCCAGGCCCTCTCGGTCTGTCGCACTCAGGTTCGCATCACTGCTAGAAATCACCCAACCAAGAGCAGCTTGTGGAAAAAAGAGGCTTATTGTGGGGCTGGGGAGATGGCTTAGCGGTTAAGCGCTTGCCTGTGAAGCCTAAGGACCCCGGTTCGAGGCTCAGTTCCCCAGGTCCCACGTTAGCCAGATGCACAAGGGGGCGCACGCGTCTGGAGTTCGTTTGCAGAGGCTGGAAGCCCTGGCGCGCCCATTCTCTCTCTCTCCCTCTATCTGTCTTTCTCTCTGTGTCTGTCACTCTCAAATAAATAAATAAATAATTTTAAAAAAAGAAAGAAAGAAATAGAAGACCCAGACAGGCTTGGGCTGGAGAGATGGCTTAGCGGTTAAGCGCTTGCCTGTGAAGCCTAAGGACCCCGGTTCAAGGCTCAGTTCCCCAGGTCCCACGTTAGCCAGATGCACAAGGGGGCGCATGTGTCTGGAGTTCGTTTGCAGAGGCTGGAAGCCCTGGCGCGCCCATTCTCTCTCTCTCCCTCTATCTGTCTATCTCTCTGTGTCTGTCGCTCTCAAATAAATAAATAATTTTTTTTAAAAAAAAAGAGGCTTAATTTGGCTTACCGGCTCACAGGGAAGCTCCATGATGGCAGGGAAAAGGATGGCATGAGCAGAGGGTGGACATCACCTCCTGGCCAACATAAGGTGGACAATAGCAACAGGAGAGTGTGCCAAACACTGGCTTGGGGACACTGGCTATACACCCACAAGCCCTCCCCCAACAATACACTCCCTCCAGGAAGCATTAATTCCCAAATCTCCATCAGCTGTGAACCTAGCATTCAGAACACCTGAGATTATGGGGAACACCTGAATCAAACCACCACCTGGTTCTACCCCCAAACCTCCCCATGTCACTCCAGAACCTTCTCCCTTATTCAGCACACATTTGTACAGCACCTGCTATATGTCTGGGGAGGCTCATGTCCCACACCGACACCATGCCTATTTTACAGATAGGGTAACCTGGAGCTGGAGAGATGCCTTAGCGGTTAAGGCACTTTCCTGCAAAGCCTAAGGGCCCAGGTTCAATTCCTCAGGACCCACATAAGCCAGATGCACAATATGGCACATGTGTCAGGATTTAGTTTGCAGCAGCTGGACACCTGGTGTGACTATTCTCTCTCTCTCTCTCTCTCTCTCTCTCTCTCTCTCTCTCTCTCTCCCCACCCCCTCTTTCCCACTCTCTCTCAAATAAATATATAAATTTTAAAAACACTTCCATAACCTACCCAGATGAGCAGAAATGAAAGTTAAGCCCACTCTCCGGCGCGCTTGTGCGCCACACTTCGCGGTGAGGCAGGCATGGGGCCTGCTGCGGGGCGCCCTGCTTCCAGAACACATTTCACCCGTGCTCTCTCTACCCACGTGGACACGTGGGCAGGGCCTGCTTTTCCAGCCGAGAGGGCAACCTCGGGTGTGTGGGGAGGGTAGAGTCGGGGCTGGTGTGTGTCCTGGCAGCCGCGAGAGCACACACAGCGACAATAACGGGGTTACTGTTTCTTTGTGGGATGTTTATAAGGTGCTGACCTTGCAAACCAGGACTCCGGCCAGCTGAACCCCCCATCCAGACGAGGAAGCAAGAGCTACAGCTGGTCCTGTGAAGTGGGCTCCCCCGCCCACACCAGAGCCATTACTTTAAATAATGGTCCCTGCAAGCTCGAAATAGATCTCCCAGGCAGGAGCAGCAGCAGGGAGACAGGCTGGGAGAGAGATGCCCAAGGGACAGGTGGGCCAGGGGCTTTGCCTCACTGCTGCTGGCCAGGGAGTGTGTGTGGGCCCTCCACTTCAGGGGGACAGGAGAGAGGCCACAGGGCAGGGGACAGATCAGCAGCCTTGCTCCTTCCTCATGGGGCCTGGAAGTGTCTGGCCAAAGCAAATGGACGGTGTTCCACGGAAACTGAGTTTCATTAAACTTTAAATTTCGCCACGCATCACTGACATCAGCAAACAAATCCAGATCGAATGAGTCCCCAGTGCCATTTTTATAATGTGTACTTAAATTATAGGCACAAAAATGCACTTTTTAAGTTGTATTTTTAAAATAAAAGCAATATATGTAGATGATAAAGAGGATTCTGATGGCATGAAAAGACATAAAATGGGAAAAGTAGGCATTTCCCTCCCCCACTCTCAATCCTGCTTACTTCTCCCAAAAGAGAGATAACACATTCTAGACACTCCATCTTGAAAAAATGTTATACAGGCATACAGCGTGTTTGTAGGACTGTATGTGTGTGTGTTCACATGAGTAGTTGTATATACAACACATAAATAAGTGTACTATTTCAATTTACCCAAACAGTATTAGAATAGTGTTATGACATGCTACCATTTTTTTTTATTTTAGAGTGGGGTAATAAACTTAGATTGCTTTGATTGGACCAATTGTATAATCCAAATAGTGAGGATTTGATAGTCTGGGTCTCGAAACAATAGCACCCAAGTAAACTTTATCATTCTTGCTCCTAACTATGAGATCTAAAATTGTTTAGCCTCTAGGGACCTCATAGTTTTTTAATATCTTTTATAAATTTCCTTGATGTGTGCATATGATGTGTGTGTGCACGCACACGCGCGTGCATTTGCACATGTTCCTGTGTGTGAGTGCAAGAGCATGAGCCGTGGCACGTGTGTAGAGGTCGGAGGGCAACTTGTGGCCATTGGTCGTCGTCCACCAGCGTGTCTGAGACGGCGTCCCTCGTGCTCGCTGTGGCTCGCTGCTGCAATCCCCAGGCTAGCTGATCTCTGAGCTCCTGGAGAACTGTCCCATCTCTCCCTCCCCTCCAGTGGCTTGTCATCGAGCTGGGATTGTAGGATTCTGGCTTTTTTTTTTAATATTGTATTTTTATTTATGCATTTGAGACACAGAGAGAGAGAGAGAGAGAGAGAGAGAAATGGGCACATCAGAATCTCCAGCAAATAAATTCCAGATGCATGCACCACCTTGTGCATTTGGCTTACGTGGGTCCTGGGGGGTCAAATATGGGTGCTTTGGCTTTGCAGGCCTTCACCACTAAGCAATGTCTCCAGCCCAGGATGTTTTATTTATTGGTCAGGCCACACATGTAGATTCAGAGGTTCCACGATTCTGGCTTTTTATGTGGGGTCTGGGGATCCGAACTCGGATACTCAGGCGTGAGCAGCAAGCGGTTTATCACTGGGCCATCTCCCCAGCCCTCACTGAACCCCCTTCTCTTGCCATCTTCAACTTCCTGCCTGTGCTCTGTGTGTCCTGGAGACGTGTCTGTTTCATCCCACACTGCGCGCTTCCTTCTTCCCGCGGCTCAGCTCAAGCCCTCTTGATGGATGTTTAAGGTGGCTCCGGCTTCTCTTGTTTATCTCTGTGGTCGCAGGCAGCGCTACCAGAACGCTACAGTGTACAGTGAACAGCCTGGTCCACATTTTGGTCACATTGTCGCAAGTATATTTGAAAGGCCACTTCCCAGGAGGACAACCCCAGCTCAGAGAGCTTGCATATGCAAATTGTGATCGAAATTTTCCCCAAGGGCTGCGCCCATTTACAGTACCACCAACAGGCCAGAGGGCACGCCCTCCCACCCCGCCCCACCCTCGCTGTTGCCCACACTTGGTTTTCGATACCTGAAAATCATTGGCTGTCTGACATGGAAATGGGTTCTTGTTTGAATTGGAATTTCTTTCATTATGACCAAGGCTGAGCATTTTCTTTTTTTTTTTTCATGAATTTATTGGCCATTTCTATTTCTTTTCCTCACCCCTGTTTTTTTTAAACTAAGATCAAGCCCAACTCCTCTCCCACCACCTTCGCTGATCACCCTACCCCGTTAAATTCCCAAGCAGTCTTTCCAAAGTCACGTCCCCTTGGCTCGGAAAAGGTAGGGCAGCCAGCAGGAGCAAGCCCTTGGGGTGGGGTTGAGGATGAGGGAAAAGGAAGGAGCAGACTTGTAAGACAGATGCCAGCCGTAGCTGTTGGCAGAGATAAGAGGCAGGGGCAGCCAGAAGGTTCTGGATGATACCGTAGAGCCAGAACACATAGGACACACATATGCACGTACACACACGCACGCACGCACCACACATCTGAGCAGTCAGGCTTGTGCAGTCTCTGGATGGAAGGTGCAGCCTTTTGGGATGCATCTTCAACCTTGAACTGGTTCTGAGCCAGGTTTGGGGCCAGAAAGATTCAGGGGGATGCTGGCTCTGTTTCTCATATGCAAAACTGTGGGTTGAGACCAAGGAATTTCTGAACCTCAACATCCTTGCCCTAAAATGAGGGTGCAGTGCGAAGGTTAAATCAATGCCTCACAAATGCTGGCCCCCGGCAGCTTGCTACCAGACATGTGAAATGAGAGCCGTAATGCTAGTGTAGGGCTTTGCCTAAATCCAAGTTTAGATTTTTACTTTAGTTGCCTTTATGCTGAGATTAGGGGTTTTTATCATCTCAAAAGTATCTTTTCAGCAAAATGCTGGCCATTTATTTATTTTTCCCTCCTTAGCATTTTTTAATACGATTCCTTTTTGTTTTTAAATGTTTGTTGCTTGGTTCAGTTTGCCTTATGGTTGGTTGGTTGGTTTTAATGATCTTGACCTAGTAAAAAGTTGACAGGCTTATGTTGATCCCCAGTTTTTAGAAAGTGTTATGGGTCCATGCTATGCAATCATCTGGGAACTGCAAGAGTCTGGGGAGGGGGGAAGTGGGAAATAAGGAAATGTGTGAAAAATACTTAATACAGCATAGGAAGCACAGAGGGTCACAGAGGAGGTGGCTGTTGTGTCGTCATTGGCAAGGGGATGATGATGGTGAGCACGACAGTGATGGCCCGGATGATAATGATGTGACCGAGGAAGTTACAATGATGATGACGATAGCAACAGTGATGAAGATGACTCTAGTGATGATAATGATCATGATGGAGGGTAGTGGTGGGGTAATGATGGTGATGGTGGCGGTAGTAATGGTGATGGTCATGATCCTGGTGGCAGTGGTGATGACAGTGTGGTTGTGGTGACAGTGATGGTCATGATTATGATGGTGGTGGTGGTGGTAATGATGATAATGATCAGATGATGATGATAGTGATCATAGTATCATGATGGTGATTATAATGTGGTGGTGGTAGTGACAATGGTGGTCATGGTGACAGTGATGGTCATGATTGTAAGGGTGGTGGTCCCGGTGACAGTGATGATGGTGACAGTGATGGTCATGATCATGGTGGTGGTGGTGGTAATGATGATAATGATCAGATGATGATGATAGTGATCTTAATACCATGATGGTGATGGTGGTGGTGGTGATGATAGTGATAATGATGATGGTGGTGGTGGTCCCAGTGACAGTGATGTGATGACAGGGATGGTGATTATTAATGATGGTGGTGGGGATGACGATGGCAAAGGTAACATGGTAGTGATTGTAATAATCATGATGGTGGGGATGTGATAATGGTGATGTGGTGTGAGAATGGTGGAGGTGGTGATTATGATGATGAAGGTGTTAGTAGTGGTGATGATGATGGCAAAGTGATGAGGGAAGGACTGGAGAGATGGCTTAGCAGTTAAGGCGCTTGCCTGTGAAGCCTAAGGTCCCATGTGTGACTCTCCAGATCCCGTGTAAGCCAGACACACAAAAGTGAGGGAAGTGCAAGGTCGCACATGCCCACTAGGTGGCGCAAGAATCTGGAGTTTGCAGTGGCTGAGGTTCTGGTGTACTAATTGTCTCTCTCCCTATCTCCCCCCCCCCCTCTCTCTCTTTCTCTAAAATAAAAAATAAATAAATACGAATGAAACAAATGATGAGGGTGGTGGTATTGGGGATGCTGATGGCAGCGGTGACTATGACAGTGATGAGAACTTATCATGAGGATGGTGACGATGTGATAATATGATGATATGGTAATAGTGACGGTAATAATGGTGCTGGTGGTACAGTTGTGGTTGTGGTGATGACGATCAGGGTAGGGGTGATGATGATAGGTTCTGACCAAGATTCATGTAAAACCAAACTGTCAACTCTTGGCAACGGACTGCTCCATCCTACATTACACATGCTCTAGGGGCCAATGGCGTTGATCTTTTCCACCAAGGCATCAAGGTAAACCTATACTACCCAAGCACTGGGGAGACACATGATAGGCCCAAACTCTTATTCACCACAGCTAGAAGAGGTGATCTCCCCAGGCCCCCAGCCCCATCGGCACCAGGAAGCCCCATTCACCCATGTCTCACTGTGGAAGCTCCTCTCTTCACCCATAACCCCCATGCCTCTGTGCAAGGATAGCTGTTCCTGCGCCTCTCTCCAGCCACTTGAGGGTCGATCCCTATGGCTCGGGAGGCCCTGTGGTTCCCCCACCACCCTGATACTCTCTGCTTTTTATTGTTGTTGTGTTAAGGATAACTGATGCACTTGGAGAGGCATCCAAATTGCCCTTCCTATTACTTCATTTCCTTTAGTCCTATGCCTGACCAAAAAAACAAATGTCCCTGTCTTTCTCGGCGAGTCACAGGCAGGGGAGGACAGCAGCCTCCAATAGCTTCCTCACAGTAGGGCAGGCTCAAGGGCTTTGGCACAGCACCTTCAGCCCATGGGGAAACCCAAGCTGCATTCCATGTGGCCTGGCAAAGCCTTGTGGCCTGTGGGAGGGGTCTCCCTGAGGTCCCCTGCTTAGAGCAAGAGTCAAGAGCTTCCTGGTGCTATTCATTCCAATGAGGGCGACCCCATGACCTCTGGCTCCGAGCTTGATCTGACCTCTGCACCTCTTTAGCTGTGTGTTTTACTCATTGGCTGTCTCGTCTGTCCCCTAGGTACATGGTCACCAGCCTGGACCGTACCCATGCTGGCTTCTACCGCTGCATCGTGCGTAACAGGATGGGGGCCCTGCTGCAGCGGCAGACGGAGGTCCAAGTGGCCTGTGAGTACTCTGGAGACCTGGAGCAGGAGCGGGTCTGCAGGGCTGGTACCCGCCCGCCATAACCTGGGCAGCGCCAAGTCCAGGCCAGCAAGGGCCCTTCCCACTTGGCTAGGCCAGTATCTTTATTTTAGCACCTGGTGGAAACAAGGCCCACAGAGGGCATAGGTATGCTCCAAGGTCACTGAGCTGGTTATACTCACATACCTGGTCATACTGTGACTCTGTGACAAGACCCGAGAGTCAAGAGCTCCTCCACACTTTGTTCCAGAACAGAGAAGAGTTGACCTTACCATCCAACAGTAGTATCACTGAGAGATGCCTGAAGTGGGGGGACCAGAACTCTACAAAAGTGGTTCTCAGAAAGTCCTGGGGGTAGAGGGCAAAGTGGTCAGTCAGCTGTCACCAAGCCTGTAGGGCGAGGCTTTGTCCCCAGTGTCACAAATGCTCAGAAAGGTATCCTTCGATTGACAAGAGAGGATGAGGTCTGAACAACCCAAGTTCTCTCAGGAGCCTCCACAGAACTCAGTGTCTTCTCCCCAGACCTGCTGCTTCCTAAAATCACCTGCTGTATTCTGAAGAAGGAGACCCATTGGCTGCTGCAGGCTAGGTCTTTAGGGGGAGGTGTCCAAGGATGCATCATTGACTGTGGGAATACAGGAATGCTTCATGAGCCCTGAGGTTTCACAAGGAAGGACCCTTTCATCCTGAGCCCTGAGAGTATCCTCAGAGTTCATCCTAAGGAGAGCTAGCTATGAGGAGAAAAGTGAGGGAGAGAGAGAGAGAGATTTGCAAGTAAACCTCCAGTGGTGTATTGAGTGTGTGTTAATTAGGAAAAACAGCCTTAATCAAGTGTGGAAGATGGACTGGTTCATAAACCAGCACTAAAGCAACTCAGCTTAGACCCAAAGGGTGCAAGATCTGAATCCTAATGCTACATTGGGCAGCTGACTAAGCTGGAAGACTGTGACAAAGTTTCTTTTAGCCCTTAGTCTATTCCTGAGTCCAGGGGACAAGCAGAGCTGGGATAAGCCTGCAGGGAGACCATATACATGGTGTGCACACCAGTGTGCATGTGAGTGTGTTCATGGGATGTGTGCAAATGTCCTTGAGCAGGTTGATCTGCCTTTTGGTTCATGGGATGGGGGGGTGACTGTGTCGTGAGCATGTGCACAGGGGTATTTGTGCATTACTGAACATGTATCTGCATCAGTCTGCCTCCATTTCATGGTGCCTGTGTGTGACCTTGAACTGTGTGGATTTATGGGTGGGCATGTGCACGCAGATCTGCCTGTGCATATGTGGAGTGTGCTCCCATGTGTGTGCGTGAGCAGCTTGTACGGGCGTGAGGGCTTGACACCGTCGGCCCTAACTCCCGTGCTCCCCGACCTCTGCATCTGTCTGCCTGTTGTCTGTCCGTCTGTCTTCTTATGTAGACGCACTATGCTGAGGGTGCATGGTGCCGGCAACTATAGTCAGCTCCAGAGGTGGGAAGTTCGGGTCCTGGAGCTCCCTGCTGGCTGTCGCCCTTTACGCCGCCTCCAGGTGTCCTGGCACCAGCAGGGCCCACCCCAAAGAGGGGCCTTGTCTTGGGTTCTAATGAGAAATTAATAAGGCAGCTGTGCTAACAACTAATGATAATGGCAAAGTCATTTAAAAAAGATTCTTTACATGTTTTTAATTACAGCAATTAAGGGGAAGACAATAAAACATCCCCCCCAACCCTTATTGGCCCCACTCAGAGTCTCTTCTTTGTGTTTTTAAAGTCGCCATAAATTTCTGGCAGTGGGCAGGTGGGATGAATGGCCAGGAAGGTTGGGAGAGCCCTCCAGAACAGAGACACCTCTGAGCCAGCCAGTGCTTCGCCACATCCAGGGTCTGTGGCCTCCTCTGAGCTGTCCTCACCTGGGTGACGCCTCAGCCACGTCCCCCAGACCTAGCTGGCTTAGCTCAGATTGGAGCCAGTCACCCCTTCAGTGCCAAAACCAACTAACAAAACAAGGGTTCTAGAAGCTGGGCCTATGTATGCCCCTTAGTTATGAATATAAAGTTGAATTTGGAGACTGGAGAAATGTCTCAGTGGTTAAAGGCACTTGGTTGCAAACCTTGCAGCCCAGGTTCAGTTTTCCAACACCCACATAAATCCAGATGCAAAAAGTGGTACATGCATCTTGTATGCATTTGCAGTGGCAGGAGATCCTTGCACTTCCCCTACACACACACACACACACACACACACACACACATACACACACAACATACAAATAAAATAAAATGGGATGGAGGACCACACTGCAGTCACCAGACTGGGGTAAGTTTAAAATGCCCGCTCTCAGCCTGCTCTTCCAGATTCCCTCTCCACTGCATGAATGTGGATGTTGGGTATCAAGAAGCCACGCGGCCACGCAGGGCAACCTTAAGGGTCTTTGTGGAAGAGTCATTACCTGCATAACTACATCAGTCTCTCATGAGTGACTGTGATTAGCCAAGCATGGGGCATATGCCTATAATCTCACCAGTCAGAAGTCTGGAATGAGGAGATCTTGATGAGTTTAAGGCCAGCCTGAGTTATATACTATAGCAAGTTCTCGGCCAACTTCAGAAGCATAATTAGACCCTATGTCAAAAAAAATAAACAAAATGGGGCTGGAGAGATGGCTTAGCGGTTAAGCGCTTGCCTGTGAAGCCTAAGGACCCCGGTTCGAGGCTCGGTTCCCCAGGTCCCACGTTAGCCAGATGCACAAGGGGGCGCACGCGTCTGGAGTTCGTTTGCAGAGGCTGGAGGCCCTGGCGCGCCCATTCTCTCTCTCTCCCTCTGTCTTTCTCTCTGTGTCTGTCGCTCTGAAATAAATAAATAAATAAAATTAAAATAAAATAAAATAAAATAAACAAAATGGGGACTCGTGTGGTGGCGCACACCTTTAAGCCTAGCACAGGGGAGGCAGAGACAGGAAAACCGCTGTGAGACTGCAGAGTGAATTCGGGTCAGCCTGGGCTAGAGTGAGACCCTACCTCGAAAAAAGTAAATAAATAATGTAATTGCAACAGGGTGCTCGCCCCACTGTGACAGGAACTTAGGGAAGGAAAGGCTCCAAGTTTTGAGGGGAAGCCATCAAGGTCGGGAAATGCAGCAGGTCAATAAACCAGAGCCATGTTCATCACAGCAGGGGGTGGGGGGTGGAATCGGGGTGACAAGTGGTGAGCGCTCAGCCAGCTCTCTCCTTTTTGCCCAGTGCAGGGCTGCCCCCCATGGAGTAGACCGGCCCCACAGTTAGGATCTTCCCACTGCAACTAACCTAATCTCGAAAATCCCTAGCACACATGCCGAGAAATTTGTTTCCATGGTGATTCTAAGTCCTGCCATGTTGACAACCAGAGATTACCTGTCACTCCCACTGTATTCCCAGCACCGTTCTAGGCAGTGAGGACACGGCAAGGGACAAGACCCGAGACTCCGCCTGCCCCCGTACTCGAGGAAAGCTAAGCCGTGGATATATAGTGTGATATCTGAGGCCCATGGTGGAAAATAAAGTATCATAAGTAAAATGAAGCCCGGTGGGAGAGGTGGAAGGTGGGCAGAGATCTTACTTGATATGGTGGCGCAGGATGATCTCCAGTGTGACACTGAGCAGTCTCCAAGGAAGGTGGGTAAGCCACACAGACAGAAAGATCGTCCAGGTCAGGGACAGAAACTTCAAAGACCCTGTGGTGGACTTGAGGGTCCAAGGCCAGAGTGGCCGGAGCACAAAGAGGGCGGCAGAGAGAGGGGAGGTAAGCCGGGAAGGTTGGGCCTGGGGCACAGACTGTGGCGTGCTAAGCTGTGCGGAGTCATCTGGAAGTCATATAGACGGTTGAGGCAGAATCAGGATAGGATGTGGTGGAGGGAGGCCTGTTGTTTTCTTGAAGATGTATGAAGCCACAATGAAGTGCTATTTCATATACACCAGACTGGCAAAACCCAGAATCCAACCAGACGTGTGGGCAGAAACCCACATCACTACCAACACTATGTAATTGCTAAATTGGTGAAGTTTGGGGCGTCATAGCATGATTAGCAAAATTGCCATGTGTGTATCCCACATGCCCTAGAGGTCCCTACAGCCCTTGTGGCAGGAGGGCAGGGAGAGGCTCAGGGAATGCCAAGCAGACATGAAAATGACTGAATCTGGGGAACTAAGGGACATAGACCCAGCTCCTAGAACCCTTGTTCTGCTAGCTGGGTTTGGCACTGAAGGGGTGGCTGGCTCCAATCTGCATTGTCACAGGAACCTAAACACGAAGTAATCTCAGCTGTAAACATTGGTAAACAGGTTGGAGAGATGGCTTAGCAGTTAAGGAACCAGGTTCACCTCTCCAGATCCCACGTAAGTCAGACACACAAAGGTGAGGCAAGCACAAGGTCGCACATTCCCACTAGGTGGCGCAAGTGTCTGGAGTTTGAGCACAGTGGCTGAGGCCCTGGCATCCCAATTCTTTCTCTCTCCCTCTCTCTCATTCTTGCCCTCACTCTCTTTGAAAAAATAAAACAAAAAAGTTGGCAAGCAGGCTGAATTAGCCTTGGGTGGCTTGAGAGCTTGCTCATTTGCGGGGGAGGCATAGGAGTCTCAATATTCACAGAACAGAGTCACCCTAGAAAGGGTGGAACAGGATGGTGAGGCGCCCAGGGAGGCCTGCCAAGAAATCATTGGTATTCTGCTGTTTGAGCTCAGCGGAGGGCACAGGGGTGTCAATTTTATGCTTCTTTAAATTATACATGTAATTATATTAATTTTTATAGGCATGGCCTATCTCATGATTTTAAGATGATTTAAAAATAAGTCAAAGCAAGATGGTATGATGACGGGGAATGCTTACATTACAGCCCCTTTGAAGCTGTGACAAGAGCGTCAGGCATGAAGCTTAGGTCGCATCCAGCTGAACCCCAGGCCCACACTCCTCTGCTCTGGGGGGACTTTGCTGGGAAGATTGACCCCACTCTTCAGGGCATAGCCCAGTGGGCAGGCAGTTGAACTGGCAGCCCCTCAGGGACTACTTGGAGTAAAACCCTATCTACGTCTGCCTGAGCATGAGAACTGTCCCCGGGGGTCTCTGGACCCCAACACTCCCCGCTTCCTACCTCGGCCAGGGTTCCTGCATCGGCAGACTGGTCTGACTCCCTCAGCAGCTTCCCACCACTGGACTCGGCACAGCTCTGGCTGTGGGCACGTGGCAGCTGCACGCTGATAGATAGATAGATAGATAGATAGATAGATAGATAGATAGATAGATGGATAGATGCCGCCTGCCTGGGCCAGGGCTCCCAGAGCAGAGCCCAGAGCCCACCCGGCCATACAATACACAGGGATGGGAAGGCATCTGGGGCCTGAGAGCCACAGTGAGGTTAGGAGGCTGTGGGGTGGAGAGGTGGAGGAAAAGCCCATGTAATACACAGACCAAGGCCAGCTGGACTCTTCCTTCCTCCGTCCATCCCACTGCACAATACATGTATGTGTGCACCGTCCATGCCCTCACACATGCCAACCTGCTCATCTCCAGACATCTATCCCACCACATAAACATACACACCCACATATAACCACTTGCCCTTACATACAACCATCCCTACACACACACACACACACACACAATCACCTACCTTTACATACAACCATCCATTCCCCCACACATGCATGCACACCCACACACAGCCATCCGTCCACCCATATGTGCAGATAACACACATACATAAAACCATCCATCCCCAACATGCAGAAATGCGTGTCTATAACCTATGTCTCCATCCCTTTCTCCATTTGCCCACCCACTCATCCACTTGGCTGCCCATCCCACCCTCAGCCCATTCCTCCATCCATTCCTTCAGCCATACATCCCATCTCTCCATTCATCCAAGCACAGAGCCAAGCCCTGGCTTGCTGAACATCCATTTTTCTGGCTGCACCGTCTCTCCCACCCCACACCTGATTGGTTCCCTTCTGGACACCAGCCCCCCCCCACACACACACACATGCAGGTACCCCAGCTCCTTATTCTCCGCTCAAAAGACCCTCACCCGCTTGCCAGCCTGAAGTAGGTTCGGCCGCAGCCTTTCACAGAGGAACCCTGCCCTTCCTTCCTTCGAGTTGTCACAAATGTGTCCCCCCAGCCACCCTGGAAGCTCCCTGAGGACCAGGCTTTCTCCAGAACCTCCCACAGGGCCCCCCCGACACACAGTGGGGCTTCATAGAGAGATGTGGAAGTTAGACAGAACCTCCTGGGTGCAGAGTGAGGAGACAGCCTTCCTGTAGGGAATTGCTCATGAAGACAACAGCTTCCCCGAGCTGACCACATAGGAAAGAGCGTGGAGGGTTTCCACGTAGGATCTGGGGCACGGGTGAGGCAGGGAGGGCACGCGAAGGGAAGTGGCTCTGGGCCAGACCTTAACTGCTTAATGCTGGATTGGCCACTCGATCTCCATGAACCTCCATTTCCTCACCGACCAAACGAAGCTAATAAAACGAGAGAGAGCGAGGAGAAAGAGACACGATTACCATGAAATTGCTTTAAATTGTTTAAATATATCTTCTGAGTTCTGTGGAAAGTTTTTTTTTAATAGATAAAATTACTGTAGGAACAAAAATCAGCATGATTTATTGATGTAATTTTTATAGACAGAGCCAAGTAATAGAAATTAATAAACAACTAAAAATGCATATTCATTAAAATTGAGCTTGTCACGTTACGGGAGGCTTAAATGAGATAATGCATGAGAAGTCTGCCCAGAAAGAAAACCAGCATGGGCTTGCTGGACAAGTCTGCTTTTTAATTCTCTTTGGATGGTTTAGGATAATGTTTGTTGAGGAAGTAATGTTTAAGCTGAGCCATGAAAAATGTACAGGATTTCAATATTTTACTGCTGAAAATATTAGGTGCCATTTTTTAGCACTTTTATGTACTCTTCTGGTTTCTATGGTGGCGTCACAAATCACCCCAGGATATAACAGTGTTGAGCAATGGTTCATGGTGCTCGCAAAGTCTGTGATTCTGGAACCAGGACAGGACCCAGTGGGGACAGCTGCTCCTGCTCTGTGATGACTGAGGTCTCCGTGGACAATGTGAAGGCTGCAGGTGAAGCACGCACGTCGGGCCAGGTCTCTGGTGTTGGTGTTGACTCTCACCTGAGGACCTCAGCTCTTGTCCACCTGGGCTGTTCCCATATGTGCTCAGGCTAGCATAACGTGGTGACTGGATTCTGATGGCGAGGGTCTAAAGAGCAGAGCCAGGCGGGATGCTGTATCCTGTTGACGACCTTGCCTTGAGAGCCATATAGCATTGCTTCCAGAATGTTCTGTCGGTGGAGCCATCTCAAGTTCCCAAGAGTCAAAGAAAGGCATATGGGAGAGGACTATGAGTCCCATTCTGAGGGTGGACATGGATGTCACTTGGGGGGGGGGGCTAGAGAGATGGCTTAGCGGTTAAGGCACTTGCCTGCAAAGCCCAAGGACCCAGGTTCAATTCCCCAGTGCCCATGTAAGCTAGATGTACAAGGTGGTGCATGCATCTGGAGTTCGTTTACAGTGGTTTGAGGCCCTGGTGCACCTTCTCTCTCTCCCCCTCTCTCTCTCTCTCTCTCTCTCTGTATATATATATATATATATATATATATATATATATATATATATATATATATATATACACACATCTGCCTCTCTCTCAAATAAATAAATAACATATTAAAAAAAGAAAGATGTCATTTGGCATACATATATTATCTCATGTAACCTTCGGTGCAACCCAGAAGGAATGTTCTCTTAATTTTTCATTGCCCAGGATAGGAAATTAAGGCTCAACAACAAGGTTATAGCTAACAAGTAACAAAGCTAGGATTTGAACTGAGCTCTCAAAGTCTCTGCAGCTATGCTTAACATACTTTCTGCCAAAGTTAGAGCAAAGATGCCAACAGTGAGGCTTATTTTTTGAAATACTAAATTGGTTCCGTCATGCAGGATGCTTGAGAGCCACAGTACCTCGGTGAGTCATGGACTGTGCCAGTATCATTCCAGGCAAGGGCCCAGCAAAAACAGAGGCCCTGTCGTGGGAGCTAGGGTGTAGGGCATTCAATGGGTGGGCATTAAGGCAAGAGAGGTTGCTTGGGGTCTGATGAGGGAGGGTACATGAAAGAATCCTCACAAGGGGGTCTAGACCTTCCTTGGGCAATTAAGAGATACCACAGGCTTCAAGTAGTTCAGCCACGTGATCAGAAGACCAACATGGAACAGTGTGTAAGAGGGACCTTGTGGTGGTTTGATTCAGGTGTTCCCCATAAACTTAGGTGTTCTGAACTCTAGGTTCCCAGCTGATGGAGATTTGGGAATTAACGCCTCCTGGAGGGAGTGTATTGTTGGGGGTGGGCTTATGGGTGTTATAGCCAGTTTCCCCAAGCCAGAGTTTGGCATACTCTCCTGTTGTTATTGTCCACCTGATGTTGGCCAGGGGGTGATGTCCACCCTCTGCTCATGCCATCATTTTCCCTGCCATCATGGAGCATCCCCCTCGATCCTTTAAGCCTAAATAAACCTCTTTTGCCCACAAGCTGTTCTTTGTTGGGTGGTTTCTACCAGCAACACGAACCTGACTGCAACAGACCTGGATAATTGGAAGCCATGCTGGTTGTCAGTGGCTAGAGGGATGAGGCTCGCTTGCTGACAGGAGCTATAAGGACCTGGGCCTTGAAGATTCATGAGACTTGTGTTAGCTACTTTCTGAATTGCTGTGACTCAATACTCAACAAGAGGCCCCTTAACTGAGGAAGGGGTTATTTGGATACATAGATTTCCATGCCCCATGGAGGAGGGAAGATACGGGGCAGGTCCTGGTGGGGTTGCCAAGTCCCTGATGACTCTGAGATGCAAGACAGCAGAAGAATCCCAGGCTACCTTCAGCCAGGAGTGCAGCTTGCAAGTTTGGCTGGTGGCTGACCAGTTTTAGGACGACCGATGTGGGACCCACCTACCCCAAGAATTCTGGGAAAGGAACAAGCTCCCGAGAGAACTCTGAGGTGTAGCCAGATGAATGACCACAATGGGCAAGGGGAGGAAGAAGAGGCCATGATGTTAGGAGTTAGCCAAAAACTCCCCCCACGATAGGAGTCCAGATGGCTTAGGATATGTGGCTCTATGGTCAGGGAGGGGACCACTGGACAAAGGAGCAATTAAGAACCCCTAAATCCATGGTCTTCATCCTCAGTACACATGGTTTGCTAGTCTGGTCAGCCCAGGACCAAGCATATGATAGTGGCAGGTTGGCGGATGGGGGCTGATGTTTGCTGGGGGGCTCTAGGCAGGAACGCTCAACAGCTTTTGTTTTTTGCATGTGTATGTATGTGTGGTATTCAGATGTGCGTGTGTGTTCATATGTATATGGGTGCACATGTGGGTACAGAGCATGTGTGTGTGTGTGTGTGTGTGTAAGTATGCACACACATGCGTGTATGCAAAGGTCAGAAGTCAATGTTAAGTGTCTTCCTCAGTTGCTGGCCATCTTATTTTTGGTGACAGGGTCTGTCCTTGAACTTTGAGCTAACACTGATTCAGCTTGATTAGCTAACCAGCTTACCCCAGGGAATTCTCATATCTCTATACCCCCCCCCACCTGGTGTATGTGGGTGCTGGGGACCCAAACTCAGGTCCTCATGCTTACGCAATAAGCATTTTACCCACTATATGTTTTAACTCAACCTGGGCAGCTGCTGCCTGCTCTAGTGAACATGGACACCCTTCAAGGGTGTACTGCGAGAATATAGTCTCATATCGTGTGTGCCCAGGATGCCTGAGACTGCACATCTGACTGGCACCTGAGGGTGCCTGGGCTGCGGCCTCATGAACTACATGGGAAAATGGGAGAGAAGGTATCCTTCCTAGAGCCCTTCTCCAAGTCACTGATGTCATAGTCAGTCCTTCTCCCCCCAGCCCAGCCCAGTAGGCACATAGGACCAGAAAACACACCTATGTGTTACCTGTATTCTCTGCCTTCCTCTTGGCTGATGGAATAGCAGAACTAGGGCGAGCATTCACTTCCTTACCTACCAAGGGGTGGCCATGCTTAAAAAAAAAGAAAAAGAAAAAAAAAAGCAGTATGGGGCTGGGGCTGGGAAGATGGCTTAGTCAGTCAAGTGCTTGCCACATACGCATGTGAACTCAAGTCCCACACGAGAACACACATAAGAGGTGGACACGGTAGCACTTACTTATTATCCCTGGATTGTCGGGGGAGAGACAGGAGGACCGCTGGGATTCACTGGCCAGCCATTCTAGACTAACCAGTAAGTTCCACGTATAATGAAAGACCCTGTCCCAATAAAAGACAGGTGGCACCTGAGAAGAAATGACATCAGAGGTTTCCTTTGACTTACAGACATGCACACACATGTACACTCGTATGCACACATACACGCATGCACAAAAATTAAAAATAATAGAATAATTTAAAAAAATAAAGAAAGCCATTTGTGATGGTGCATGCTTTTAATGCCAAGCAGAGGCAGGAGGTTCGCCATGAGTTCAAGGCCACCCTGAAACTACCAAGTGAATTCCAGGTCAGCCTGGGCTAGAGTGAGACCCTACCTCGAAAAAAAAAAAAAATAGGGCTGGAGGGATGGCTTATCAGTTAAGGCATTTGCCTGCAAAGCCAAAGGACCCAGGTTCAATTCCCCAGGATCCACGTTAGCCAGATGCATAAGGCGACACATGCATCTGGAGTTTGTTTGCAGTGGCTGGAGGCCCTGGTGCGCCCATTCTCTCCCCCCTTTCCTCTTTGTCAAATAAATACATAAATAAATAAAATATTTTTTAAAAAATTTTAGAAAGAGCAGTGTGCTGCTTATTTTCACACATGCACCACTCCTGTGGCCATTTATGAGTAGCACAGACCACACTCCCTCCATCCTGCCCACCCATCCCCCACCTGAGGGTACAGAAAGCTAACCCAAAAATCCACCCGGGAACCCCACAACCTAATGCCGCACTGAACCAGAAGCACGGGGCAGGGATGGAGGAAGCCGCCCAGACTAGAGTTTAACATCTGAGTTGAAAACCTGGCTCTGCCCTTTCCCCTTGCTGTGTAACCTTGGATGGGTTAATTAACTTACTTGAGCTCATTTGCACAGCTTTTTCCATTGTAAAACACATGAAATAATAATCTGCCTCTTGTGGCTAGTGGGCAAATCAATTGAGTCCAGAACATGTGGGCATGATATGGAGCCCAAATGCCAAAGCGGAGCTTGTTACAGTAATGGGTTAGAGGATGGGGGGGGGGGGGTGATGCTCCAAGCTCAGCGGTCCCCTCCCTGTGGTCATCCTGTTGATCGCGCAGCAGTCCTCTGACCCCTGTACCCCTTCTCCCTGCAGACATGGGGAGCTTCGAGGAGGGTGAGAAGCCCCAGAGCGTCTCCCACGGAGAAGCCGCGGTCATCCGAGCGCCACGCATCTCCAGCTTCCCGCGGCCGCAGGTGACCTGGTTCCGCGATGGCCGCAAGATCCCGCCTAGCAGCCGCATGTGAGGCTCTGCTTGGGGGTCCGGGGGGCGGGAGAGGGAGGCTGGCCCTCAAGGAGGAGGTTTGAGGCCAGATAGGGTCCCCCTGCCATGCTGAGGAGCACCCTTCCTAGAGAAAGCTTTTTCAGCAATTGTGGGACAACAACCAGCCTGGGTGCTTCCTCGGCCGGTGAGAGTTTGGTTTTGTGAGGACCTAGGCATTCCCATCACACTCCGCTGGAAAATCTTCCTGCTTCCTGGAGGATTTAAGACACCCACACACACACATGCACAGGTGCTGTTTCCAAGGTGATGGGCCCAGGTCTGTGACCATCAACCCCAGCGGGGGGCTAGGATGACGCAGGAGTTTGTGTTGTCTGGGTGTGGCTGGGTGTGTGCTGGGGCACAAGGGTGTGTGTTTTGGCTGTGTGGAGTTCATGAGAAGACACACACATACACACACACACACACACACACACACACAGCCCTTTCAGCAAGCACAAGGACTCTGTCCATCTGCCTCTGGCCTCCCATATGGGCTTGGCTTGGGGGCACAGTGGTAGAGCCAACACCTCTCACCTCCCCCAGCAACCAGCAGACACCCCCCTCCATTTCCTGAGCCTCTTCAATCCAGAACTCCCAAGCCCTGTGCAATGCTAGCTCTCCCCTGCTCCTAAACAGACCGCCTTTACCCATCCTGCTCCTCCTGGGACCTGGGACTCCCAAAGGCTGCATGGAGCCCTCACTGGTCTGCAGGGCATGGAGGGAGGCCTGGGCAGACCTGCCTAGGAGGAGCATTAAGTCCATGGATGGGAGTGGAGTAACGGTAGCCGGACGTGGCGATGGCAGCTGTGGTAACTGAGCAGCTGCCAAGTTCTCAGATGGCGCTGGGCACCCACACTCAAACGCCCCCCTCTCCACCAGGCAGCTGCGCCCCCTGAGACGCTCAGGGACTGGCTCAATCTTGTTCTCTTACCTATCCAGACAGTAGCAGCTTCGCAATCCGTTATTGGATGCATAGCACAATGGCTCTGTGGCGGGGCTGCCTGTATCCCTGTTGTCCCAACAATGAAGGGACGGTCCCAAGTGCAGCGCGCTCTAGCCCTGCCGACTCCCAGTTGACTCTCTGATCCGCACCTTCCGTGAAGAACCCATGCAAACCAGGACCGGGACACAAACGAGGGACCATGCTTCAAAGAGCTGGTCCTGGGACAGTGCTTGGCAGTGCGAACCCCTGAGGAGCTTAACTTGTTGGGGAGTGTGAAATATACAGATTCCTGGGTTCTTGCCTAAGACACTGATAGGAATGAAATGGGATAGGGTTTGGCCATCAGATCTCATTAGCTTCTTTATTTCTGTGAGTGTGAGTGCGTGTGCATGTGTGTGGTGTTGATGTGTGAATGCAGCCACACAGCATGCATGTGGAGATCAGAGGACAATCTGGAGGCTGGTCCTTGATGTCCACCTCATTGGAGGCAAGAGGACTGTGGATTCTCATTCTGCTCTTCTCTGTGCTGTGCTGGCCGCAAGCTTACAGAAAGTTCTCTTGTCTCTGCCTCCCACCCTTCCATTGGCATCAGCATGTGATGAATCAGAGACTATAGTTTGAACAATGAGTGCTTTTTTAAAATATATTTTATTTATTTACTTATTTGAGAGAGAAAGAGAAAAAGAGATTGGGAGAGAGTGGGTGTGCCAAGGCCTCCAGCCACCGCAAATGAACTCCAGGTACATATGCCTCCTTGTGTATCTGGCTTACATGGGTCCTGGAGAGTCAAACTGGGATCCTTTGGCTTTGCAGTTAAATGCCTTAACTACTAAGCCATCTCTCCAGGCCATGAGTGCTTTCTTTATGTACTGAGCCATCTCCCTAGCCCCCAGCATTGGAATTGCCCACCACACACACACACATACACACACACACAGAGGAAATTCTAACATGCAGCCAGTGTGGGGAATCACTGAGTATGCATCAGCAACCCACAGCCACGGTGATGCTGTGTAACAAAACATCCCAGTGGAGCTAAACACATGGAACACTTACTAGTTTTCACAGGCGTCTGCAGGTTGGTGATCCAGGCTGTGGTGGGCTTCTGGTCTTAGCTGGGATCACTTATCAGGGGTTGTCTGGCTACTGACTAACCTGGAATGGCCTCATGCAAGATGACAGATGGCTAGTCTGCGCTCCCCATGCCTCATCCTCCAGCACACTGGCCCAGCATGTTCCCTGGGAGGTGCGGAAGAGCAGGAGAGAAGCAGAAACACACGTGGGAAGGCCCGGCCGGCACGCCCTCCATCAGAGCTGAGCTGAGGCAGAGCACGGAAGCGAGAGGCTGTGTCTCTCCGCGCTCTGCCTGTAGTCCTGTGCACGAGAGGACAGCTGCCACAGGGCATGGCGTGTGGAGACCTAACAGGGTGAACTGCTGCTGTGTGAGTTACGAGGGCTCAGCAGGCAGCAGAATGACTCACCCATCACATGGATGTAGAGATCATGTTGTAGCAGAGGAACGCTCTACCACATGGGTGCTGGGGCAGGTTGATGAGTCCCAGCCCGTCCTAACTTCCTTTCTGAGTTTATCTCTTAGGCCCCAGGTAGACTGATAAAAGCATCCTGTAAGCCAATCAATGGGTAATGGCTGCCTGAAACACAGAGTCAAGAAGGATTCTGAAGCCGGGCGTGATGGCGCGTGCCTTTAATCCCAGCACTCGGGAGGCAGTGGTAGGAGGATTGCCGTGAATTCAAGGCCACCCTGAGACTCCATAGTGAATTCCAGGTCAGCCTGAGCTAGAGTGAGACCCTACCTTGAAAAACCAAAAAAAAAAAAAAGAAAAAAAAAAAGGATTCTGAGGCCTCATCCCTATTCATAGGGAAGAACATCATGATTGATTAGTAATGTCTGCCCTGGCAACTGCTGGCACTCACCCAGTACATTTACAGAAGCAGATGAATCCCTTGCTCCAGCCTCTCTTCCACCGTCCTCTTCTAACACTTTTCTGCCTTCTGATTTCCACCCTCCATCCTCACCCGCTTCTCAAGTGCTCCGTGGCAGCAGGACAGAACCACCATTTTCTGCACGAGCACACACAACACCCTCCCTGTTACACACGCCATTCCTGCCCACTCTCATAAACACTCCTACCGAGTGTGTGCTGGAGCAGCGGGGTGGTTTTATCTCAGTAATTACAGAGGATTAATATTCATAACAGAGCGGGAAGGATCCCTGCAAGCAAGTCCCCTGTGTCTGCATGCCCAAGCTCCGTATCTGATGAGCTCTGTCAGCCAGAGAGCTGGGCAGGGCATGCGAGCCTTCGCCGCCTCAGGAAGTGCACCTCTTACCGTCGGGGGGGACGCAGATTAGGGCCACCTCACCAGCCCCCCTCCCCAAGATCTCCGTTGAAAAAGGGACAAGATTCCTAACAGAGACGCGTGCTGGGGGCTTTGCGCACGTTCTAGAATGACTTGGTCTAGCCTTAATTAAATTATAGATTGGGCCCCCATGGAGCTGTGAGAAGAGGCTGGCTGCGTGGAAGGGGAGAGTGGGGCTGGGCCCCAGTGAACTAAGACCAGGGCGTTAGAATTGTGCTCTGCTGTGCGCGCTCCCTCGGGTTCTCTCAGTGTGGGTGCATCTGGGGGTGCCACAGGCTAGAGACCTTCCTCAGGGCCACAAACAGCTACACATAGAAGTGAGGCATAGTGTCTTTCCAGGGTGACCTACCCTGCAAGGGGGACAGTCAACATGCAGAGGGCTGGGAGCCCCGGGACCTTCCTTCCCCTCCTGTTGGGTTCTGATAGGCAAGTCATAGGACCTCAGCACCTTCCGTCAGACTCACATCCAGAACTCGAGCCCATGCCCTGTGACGAGTTCCCATGCCCTGTGGCTCCCAGACCATGGCGCTGGGGAAGGCAGTGACAGCTGCGATGCTCATCAGACCCACATCCCAGTGAGCTAGTGCCATAGAGAGGGAGGTTTTGCCCATGCAAATTCTGACCTGGGGCAAGGGACAGGAGAAGCGTTTCCCCCACCCAGTCACTTGGGGTCCAGGTTACGAGCATTCTACCAGCGCCAAAGCAGGTCACCCTGGAAGAGAGCCATGAGGACGGTGCAGAAGTTTCCATGGTGCAAGGCTGGAGGTGTCCACACCCCTTCCTCTATACCACACCCGGACCAAGAAGCTGCAGAGTGTCCCTGGCTGTCCAGAAGCCACAGCTGAGCACGTCGCCTTGGACAGGCCATCACCGTGACATAGTCTACTTTGTACTGCACGCGGCACCACGCCACAGACTAAGGTGTAAAGTGAAGAGATGCACCTTGACTCCTGATTTTGGAGGCATCCATGGGCTGGAGAGATTGCTCAGTGGTTAAGGCACTTGCCTGAAAAGTCTAAAGACCCAGGTTCAGTTCCCCAGTACCCACATAAAGCTGGAGGCATGCATGCATCTGGAGTTCATTCGCAGCAGCAGGAGACCTGGTGCACCCATCCCCTCTGTCTCTCTTCTCTTTATCTCTCTGCGCTTGCAAATAAATAAAGGCCTTACCTGGTCATGACCTTGCTGGCAGTGTCCCAAGGTGGTACAGGGTGTCACATACATGTCAAGAGACATAGACCTAGAGTGAGTGTGTATGTGTGTTCTGATCGCTCTCCTTCTTTTTATTTTTATTTTTATTTTTTTTTTTTTGAGGTAGGGTCTCATCTAGTCCAGGCTACCTGAAATTCACTATGTAGTCTCACAGGGTGGCCTTGAACTCATGGGAATCCTCCTACCTCTGCCTCTAGAGTGCTGAGATTAAAGGCGTGCGCCACCACGCCCAGCTTGATCTCTCTCCTTTTTATGAAGCCTTCAGGAGTCCATCCTAATGTCCTCACCCACACATAGTCACCTCCCATGGCCCACCTCTTCAGCCATGGCCATTTGTGGTTCCCACCATCTTTCTACTTCACCATTGGAATTAGATTTATTCCAGTGCGTGCACCTGGACAAGCCTTCGCCAGCACATTCAAGGTACACCAGGACTGTAGTACTCACCTCCACTGTGAACTTCAGAGCCAGGCACCCTGCCTTCAGGGCCACCCCCATGTCTCCTGTAGTGGCGCGCCCCACAGCCATGCTAACCACAGCTGTCCAGAAATTCTCAAATGTCCCCTAGAAGGCAGAGTCACCGTGGGTTGAGAACCACTGACCTAGAAAGGTCAGTCACATGATTTCTTCCCGTGCTTTGTTCCTCATGCCAACACCTACCTAGCATTGGCCTTGCAGAGATGCCCTTCCCATCATGCATCTGACACCATGACACATCTAGAAGGCCCTATATAAAACAGAAAGAGGGCTGGAGAGATGGCTTAGTGGTTAAGGCGCTTGCCTGCAAAGCCAAAGGACCCAGGTTCGAGTCCCCAACACCCACATAAGCCAGATGCACAAGAGGGTACATGGGTTCATTTGCAGTGGCTGGAGACCCTGATGTGCTCCCTCTCTCTCTCTCTCTCTCTCTCTCTCTTTCTGCATCTCTCTTTCTCAAATAAATAAATAAAAATAAAAATATTTTAAAACAGAAGGAGGAAAAACAAAAAAGGGAGTAAACCCCACTCCAGGGAAATTCCGACCCATTACTCCTTCCTTCATAAGTAATCCTCCCCTCCACCCAAGTGTGCCCATAAAATGAATTATCCACAGTCCCAGAAAAGATGAGATAACAAAAATAAAACTCAGTCACAGAGTTTAACCGGCAGATAACAGCCGGACGTGGTGGCGCACGCCTTTAATCCCAGCACTGGGGAGGCAGAAGTAGGAGGATCGCAGTGAGTTCGAGGCCACCCTGAGACTCCATAGTGAATTCCAGGTCAGCCTGGGCTACAGCAAGACCCTGCCTCACAAAAACAACAACAACAATAATAATAATAATAATAATAAATTAGGTGGAGAGCATTCAAGGAGTCAAGGAAGACACCAATGTCAACCTCTAGTGTTCACGGGCACCCACTCATGTGCCCACACATATAACATGCATATATATGCATTCATACCACACACACATTCACATGATACACACACACACACACACACACACATATACATCTGGCTCTGGACCTACTTCTTGCCACCTCATTAGTTAGAAATAAAAAGAACTCTCCAGAAGGAAAACTGAGGCACCCTTCAAGTCCCATCACCATTGGGAAGAAGAGCACACCTCCCTACTGCCCAGAGCTGTACTGATGGTGTGAAGTGTCCCACAGAGAGCAGGTGTGGGTGCACCCAACACAGCCAGGCTGGGAGAGAGCTGGGCCAGAGAGACAATAGTCGGAATGTTTATTCGAGAGGCTGTTTAAAACTCTGTAACATTCACCTAATGGGAAAATTTGAAAGGAATTCAACTGGATTTGTCCTTGTTAAACTAACATTAAGGATGTTTAACAGCTGTCTCGGGCACATCACATTACAATCTGGAGATAGACTTGGCAAACTAATGGTTTTGTTTGGCATCGGGAGGGTGGGTGAAAGGAGTCCGGCAGAGCGGGTGTGGGCAAAGCTCCAAGAGCCACTTGGCTCACGTTTAAGGGGGACTTCTGCTCCTTATTCTCTGCCCGGACACCTGGCCCCAGGGAGGACCTGCGTGATAAGAAGCAGGAAAGGCAACTGGCCGGGAGCAAAACATCTGTCTGTTCTTGTCCTGTGACTCAGCGCTATAGATCCCTGTGCTCACAAGCTTAAGGGGGAGAAACTGATCCCCACGGAGGGCACTGGAGACATATGACCCCCAGAAGTCTTATGTTTCAGGTGACCTGTGGCTTTGGAGTCTGTTTATATACGGACGTAGAGGGGCTGAGGAGACAGCGTAGGCAGTAAAGTGCTTGGTGCACAGTCCTGAGGACCTGAGTTCAGATCCCAAGCACCCCTGTAAAACCTGCCTGTACTCCCAGTGCTAGAGGGGTGGAGAAGGAATATCTCCTGGCCTTGATGGCCAGCTTAAAGGCACCTAAGGACCCAAGTTCGATTCCCCAGTACCCAGGTAAGCCAGGTGCACAAGGTGGCACATGCATCTAAAGTTCATTTGTAGTGGCTAGAGGGCCTGGTGCGCCCATTCTCTAGAAAGTAAAAGAAAGGGAATGAGAGGAGGGAAGAAGGGGAGGAGAGGAGAGAGAAGGGAAAAAAGAAAAGACAGAAAGACAGAAAAGAAAGAGGGAGGGAAGGAGGGAGGAAGAAAACAAGTGTGGTGATGCACGCCTTTAATCCCAGCACTCAGGAAGCAGAGATAGGAGGATTGCTGCGAGTTAGTTTGAGGCCACCCTGAGACTACAGAGTGAATTCCAGGTCAGCTTGGACTAGATCAAAACCCTACCACAAAGAAAGAAAAGAAAGAAAAAATACCTTAAAAAATTGGTGAGAAATCCTAATCTCAAAAACTAAGGTGGAGGGCTGGAGAGATGGCTTAGCGGTTAAGCGCTTGCCTGTGAAGCCTAAGGACCCTGGTTCGAGGCTCGGTTCCCCAGGTCCCATGTTAGCCAGATGCACAAGGGGGCACACGCGTCTGGAGTTCGTTTGCAGAGGCTGGAAGCCCTGGCGCGCCCATTCTCTCTCTTCCTCTATCTGTCTTTCTCTCTGTGTCTGTCGCTCTCAAATAAATAAATAAATAAAAATTTAAAAAAAAAAAAAAACTAAGGTGGAGGTAGATACCCAACATTGACTTTTGGCCTGTGCATACACAAGTGCACACATGCACCCACACACATAATGCACACACTTGCACGCCACGCACATGCAAAATTAAAATGAACAGCTTCCCGGGTGGTATTAAGACGCTGATTCTGGAGTGTCTCTGGTTGTTTCTGAGGTCAGCCTTGTCACTCATCACTCACTGCCATTCGCTCATTCACTCCATGACCTTCTTTTGTTTTTGGTTTGGTGCTTCGATTCTCAGGATGTAAAGATCGCCTCACAAAGCCATCAAGGCTGAGACATGGGCAAGGACAGAATTCCAAGAGGGCTCATGGAAAAGCCCCCCCACCCCGCCCTGGGGTGGAGGCAGGGGAAGCCTCGTCCTTTAAGAGGCGAAGGGGCACTGTTGGGGTATGGAGGGTGCCAGCCTTAGCATGGTGGAGTCTCTGCGAACCCATGGCTGGGCTGGTGAGCGGTCGTGGCAGGGCTGGAATAGCGCTTGGATGTAAGCCTGGCTCCTCCTCCCACCCAGATAGATCATATGGCCAGGCTACCGCCCTGGGGTCGTCAGTCACACTCCCTGGCTCCGAGCCCCCTCGGGTCCCCATCAAAAGAATGCTTTTCCTCTTCCCAGAGCCATCACGCTGGAGAACACCCTCGTCATCCTGTCCACGGTGGCCCCCGACGCGGGTCGCTACTATGTGCAGGCAGTTAACGACAAGAACGGGGACAACAAGACCAGCCAGCCCATCACTCTTGCGGTGCAGAGTGAGTAAGCGCGGGACCCGGGACTGCCACTGAGCGGAAGAAAGCGGGTCATTAAATCTCAGAAATGGTGCTCCGGGGGCCAGTTGGGAAGATGGAATAGTGGGGATGCCCAAGGAAGAGGGGGGGAACAAGATGGGGCGGGGTGGGGGGGGTGAGGGGAGCCAGTGCAGGGCACAGACAGGAGAGAACGGAGTTCTGGAAGGAAGCCTTTATCGTGACAGAGGAGCCCGCGATGCTGTTCCCAGAGAGGAGCTGCTTAGCTTAGCTGTCACCACGGCCGCCCGAGGCTGAGCAAAGTGTGTGCATGGGTGGGTGTCAGCACCCTGGGCTCACATGCTGGTGGAAAGGGCACCCCGGGAGATTGGGGGCTCCCTGTTAAAGAAATACACAACGCTGTCTGTCTTGGTGTTTCTGCATGGGAGCCAGGAAGGCCCTACAACTGGCTGTCCCCCAAGTTCCCACCTCCCACCTGTCCTCAGACATGCCAGCTCTCTGGCAGAGAGGGGCACAGGAGCTGAGCCCACAAGGGACGCATGACTGGCTCAAAGACGGAGAGATACTTATCTGGATGAGATGAGAGCAGGGATGTCCGCCTGAGCCTGTTCTCCCGGCCACACTGGCCCCTCGGGACTCGTCCTGAGGAGGGAGATGGTGGGACAGGTAGCCAGGGTGACCTCCCAAGACTAACCCAAGTGCAGGGAACAAGACCAGCACTTCCTGCAGAAGCTGAGCAACACACAAGCTGGGCGAGCCAGATGTTCATATCCCTCCACATCTGTGCCTCTCCCGCTCCCAAAGCAAGTCTCATTTAACCATGCCACACTGGTGCACATCCCTCAGCAGTGAGCTGTGTGTGGACGACCAACGGGGACTGCCTTACCCTCCTGGGCCCTGGCCTCTGTCTGCCAGTGCCCAGAACATTCCCAGTCCTGATCTCCCTTCTCTGGGCTTTCCAAGCTCCAATGTCACCCCGTCCCATAGTCACAAGTGATTCCTTCCTTCTCCCCAGGTTCCAGGAGTATGGCTAGAAAGAAATCTGAAAGTGGGCGAAGCCATTGTGTGCAAACCAACTCTGACCTAAACTGGAGCTAGTTCAAAGGAAAAGGAATTATTCATGGAGATAAATAGATTTGTTTTTTCTATTGAGTTCTCGGTGATCAGAATGCAGTGATTTGTTAAGAGGAAGCTCTGGGCCAGGGATGTGACTCGGTCAGTAGAGTGGTGGCCTAGCATGCACTGAAAAACCCTGGGTTTGAGGTCCAGCCCTGCGTAAACTGGGCATGGCAATACATGTCTGTATTCCAAGACTGGAGAGTTGGAGGCAGGAGAATCCACCATCACCTTCAGTTACGTGGCAGCTTCAAGGCTGGCCTGGAGTACGTGAAAGAGGCCTTGTCAAAAAAATAAAGAAAGAAGGCAGTATCAAAGCCATGTCCACATCAAAGCCAGACAGCTGCCTGTGTGACTCAGCTTACCTGAGACCCAAGATCAAGGAACCCTTGCTCTGTGCCCCTCTTCCAGAACCCAGCTCCTCCTCCTAGGAGTTGGAAGGAGCTACTCTCTGATGACTGGGTCGTCACTCACTCAGTTATCCCAAATTTACCATAGTCCTCCTCACTCACTTCCATCATCTCAAGTTACCATAGCCTTCCTCACTCAGTTCTATCATCTCATACCATAGTCTTCCTCACTCAGTTCTATCATCCCAAGTTACCATAGCCTTCCTCACTCACTTCCATCATCTCAAGTTACCATAGTCTTCCTCACTCAGTTCTATCATCCCAAATTACCATAGCCTTCCTCACTCAGTTCTATCATCCCAAGTTACCATAGTCTTCCTCACTCAGTTCCATCATCTCAAGTTACCATAGCCTTCCTCACTCAGTTCCATCATCTCAAGTTACCATAGTCTTCCTCACTCAGTTCTATCATCTCAAGTTACCATAGTCTTCCTCACTCAGTTCTATCATCTCAAGTTACCATAGCCTTCCTCACTCACTTCCATCATCTCAAGTTACCATAGTCTTCCTCACTCAGTTCTATCATCCCAAGTTACCATAGCCTTCCTCACTCAGTTCTATCATCTCAAGTTACCATACCTTCCTCACTCAGTTCTATCATCTCAAGTTACCATAGCCTTCCTCACTCAGTTCCATCATCTCATGATACCATAGCCTTCCTCACTCAGTTCTATCATCCCAAGTTACCATAGTCTTCCTCACTCAGTTCCATCATCTCATGATACCATAGCCTTCCTCACTCAGTTCTATCATCCCAAGTTACCATAGTCTTCCTCACTCAGTTCTATCATCCCAAGTTACCATAGTCTTCCTCACTCAGTTCTATCATCCCAAGTTACCATAGTCTTCCTCACTCAGTTCTATCATCTCAAGTTACCATAGACCTCCTCACTCAGTTCTAACATCTCAAGTTACCATAGACCTCCTCACTCAGTTCTAACATCTCAAGTTACCATAGTCTTCCTCACTCAGTTCTATCATCCCAAGTTACCATAGTCTTCCTCACTCAGTTCTATCATCCCAAGTTACCATAGTCTTCCTCACTCAGTTCTATCATCTCAAGTTACCATAGACCTCCTCACTCAGTTCTAACATCTCAAGTTACCATAGACCTCCTCACTCAGTTCTAACATCTCAAGTTACCATACCTTCCTCACTCAGTTCTATATCAAGCCACCATAGCCCTCCAGACCTCTCAGGAGAGGCCACAGGACTCATTCTATGCCCCCTATCTGCCCATCTAACTCCCTCCCAGCTGTCTGGGCCTCAGTGCTCCTTCACTTCTCCGCTCTTGCTGTGATTTGTGGTAGATCAAAATTTGTACTGGATTTGTAGAGGGCAAAACGGCTGATTTTTTAGCTAATTTTCCCTCCCATGAGAGATTGCACTTCAAAACCCTGTGCTTGCACTGACACGCTTCCCCACTCCCTCCTGTCTGCCAGCCAGTTTGCCAGGAGCAATTGCCACTTTTCGCCCACCAGCAACTCAGGCTCCCCTCAGTTGCCTCGAAGGGAGGGCAGGGGAGCCACACACATCCGCCTCTGCCTCTCCCTCTTCCTCCATCCCAGGCTCCTCTCAGGCGGTTCTTAGCAGCCCTTGGAGGAGCCTTGCTCTTAGAAATGGAGGAGGAGGGCTGGAGAGATGGCTTAGCGGTTAAGGACTTGCAAAGCCTAAAGACCCAGGTTTGAGTCCCCAGGACCCACATATGTGTCTCACTTGTGTACCTATTTCCCCCCCCACACTCTCTCTCTCTCTCTCTCAAATAAATAAGTGAACTATTTTAAGAAATGAGGGAGGGGCTGGAGAGATGGCTTAGCGGTTAAGCGCTTGCCTGTGAAGCCTAAGGACCCCGGTTCGAGGCTCGGTTCCCCAGGTCCCACGTTAGCCAGATGCACGAGGGGGCGCACGCGTCTGGTCTGGAATTCGTTTGCAGAGGCTGGAAGCCCTGACGCGCCCATTCTCTCTCTCTCCCTCTATCTGTCTTTCTCTCTGTGTCTGGCACTCTCAAATAAATAAATAAAAATTTTAAAAAAAGAAACGAGGGAGGAAAGAGCCAGGTGATGACCCCAGAAGTTGCTTTTGCCCCTGGTAATATCATAGTCCTGAAATTCCACGCCTAGGAATGAGTTGCATTGATCCGTAGAAATGTGACCTGAGCCATACACGTAACTTTAATTGTCTTGGTGTGTGTTCGAGATAGTGTCTCACAGAGTCCAGACTGGCCTCAACTCCCCCTGTAGCTGAGGAAGACCTTGAATTCTTGATCTTCCTGCTTCCACCTCCCAACGGCTAGGATTACAGGCGCGCACTATGGCAACCTGATAGGTTGCCCCGTTTTGCATGTGTATCACTGAGCACACGGGGGGGGGGGTCAGAGTTGACCCCTCAAGGTTCAGAATTCTCTTGGCTTCGCCCCCCATTGCTCTGGGTGCACTGGGATTATAGACACATGCACTGCTGGGGATCTGAACTCTGGTCAGCTGGCTTGCAGAGCAAATGCCTGCTTGCCCCACTTTCTTTTTTTTGCTTGTTTTGTTTTGTTTTTGAGGTACAGTCTTCCTGTAGCTCAGGTTGACCTGGCACTTACTCCGTAGTTCTAGGGTGGCCTCAAACTCACTGCCGTCCTCCTACTTCTGCCTCCGAGTGCTGGGATTAACGATGCGTGCCATCACACCCGGCTCTGGTTGCACATTTTAACCAAATAAAAGAAAATAGGTAGAACTCGCTTTATTAATATATTTTATTTAATCCAACATATCCAAAATATGCTTTTAACATATCATCAGTATGGAATATATTAACAGGCCATTTGACATCGGTTTTTGCATACTAACTCTTTGAAATCTGTGACTGTTTTATACTTACAGCACATCTCAATTTGAATGCTAAATCTTCATCTGAAATACGTGATCCGTGTTTAGATCTCATAAAATTTACAGCTAAGAAGGTAGAGTCTTCAGCCCAAGTTGTTCCACTTGCTATTAAAAGTGTTCTAATAACCAAATTGGGGATCCATTTGTAATTAAATGTAAATTAGTTAAAATTAAATCTCATTAAACCAAAGGGGGTACCAACCACATTTCAGGAGTTTGGTAAGCACACATGGCTCTGTGACCCACATTGGATGATGGATGGGCTGGACTGCACGGACTGGGTACCCTGATCAGGAATGCAAGTGTCTATCCAGCCCATCTGCCCAGGAAGGGGCGAGCAGCCCTTCAGCAATGCACAAAGCACCAGAGGCTGGGGGAGTCACATGTCCCTGGGCCTGGCTTCCTCCTCTGTAGCCTGACGCTTAGGGCAGAGCTGCGGGGTAGGGGGGGGGGATTCACTGAGGCAACTTGGAATGGATCACAGTACGTGTCCCTTGTCACTGCAATGGAAATAGTCCCGGACAGCTTGCCTGTATGTGAGGAGCCGTGAGTCGAGGCTGTGCATGGGGGAAGGGTGGCAGGAGCTTCCAGGGTTGGTGTGCCTCCCCTATGCCGTGTATAGCTGGCTGTCACGTTGTCTGCTGGGGGTGCTATGCTGAATGACCTCCTTAGGTCACCACGTCTCCCGTGATCTCCTGGGGTGAAGGATAGATCAGGCATAATGTAGACATGCATCACTGCAGCTATAGCCTGGTGGTACTTGCCTAGCATACACGAGGTCCAAGGTTTGATACCCAGCACAACAAAACACAAACGGTGTTCACAGTGCAGATGCGCAGCTTTATTCAGTTCATGCTCCGGACAGAGGCTCAAGGACAACCTTGAAGCAGAATGGACTAAGTGGTTAGAAGCCAAGGCCTAAACATAGCAGAATCCAAACACATCTCTCTTGGAAATCTGGTTTCCCCAGGGTTCTCCAATCTCTAGGCATCCGGTTGCTAAACCATCATGGCCTTTTCATCATCTTCTGCTACCTCCAGACATCACCGTGCCTGTTGGCTAGTTCCTCCCCATCATCACTAAAGCTTGTGCCATGAGCTTGACTTCCAGTCCAAAGCTGAGCTCATAGTCTTCAGTCACCCCATCCCACCCAACCTCTCCAAAGCAAGGCTCCTTCCACCTCTTCAAGAGACATGGGAAAGGAGCTTCAGGTCACGAGGCGGCCCTGATGAGCTGGTCGCACTGCATTGAGGATTCGGAGATCACATCTGGGCTCAGATAGGTGAAGCCCTAGAACCATGGAGTCCTTCTCCCAGAGCCTACAGGAGAGGTCTGGGGAGGGGCAGCAAGCTGGTGAGGAGTTTGACCTCCACCTCCTCATCCTCCAGCTCTGAGGACTTCCCAGAACAGCGCCCACACCCTCACTCACTCACCTCCTCATCCTCTGGTTCTGAGGACTCCCCAGCACTGTGTCCACACCCTCACTCACTCACCTCCTCATCCTCTGGTTCTGAGGACTCCCCAGCACTGTGTCCACACCCTCACTCACTCACCTCCTCATCCTCTGGTTCTGAGGACTCCCCAGCACTGTATCCACACCCTCACTCACTCACCTCCTCATCCTTGGGTTCTGAGGACTTCTCAGTACTGTGTCCACACCCTCACTCACTCACCTCCTCATCCTCGGGTTCTGAGGACTTCTCAGTACTGTGTCCACACCCTCACTCACTCACCTCCTCATCCTCAGGTTCTGAGGACTTCTCAGTACTGTGTCCACACCCTCACTCATTCACCTCCTCATCCTCCTTCCTTGAGGACTTCCCAGCCCTGTGTCCACACCCTCACTTGTGAAGTATTTCTAGAATGCCCCCTTTTTCCCTCTTGCTTTTCTCTGTGACCCACTCCAGTCCAGTGTCCCCTGTGAAGCCACCCTAGGCTGCTGAAGGCTCTGCCTAGTCTCTGGAGGTTGATTACATATGCTTCCCTCAGTCAGGAACCCCCTACCTGGCTCTGTGATTCCCATCTTCAGTAATACCAGAGACCGTCATTCAGCCTGGGGTAGTGGCATATTTCTCCCCAACACGGGAAGAGGACTGTCCCCTGCAGAACATTCCTGTGTGCCAGGCACAGGTGCTCACCCTGGACAGCTGACCCAGCCCAGCCTGGCTTCCTTCCACCTCTGTCATGGGTCTCTTTCCGTCATTAAGGTGTTGGAATCGATGTGGTTTCCTCATAGGACATCTTCCTCAGAAGGACAAGACCCTGCCTGGTTCATGAACCTCCTGCGTTCTGACATGTACCGATTAAGATGTGCTGATGGTTTTGTTGTTGTTTTGTTGTTTTGCCAAGGTAGGGTCTCATTCTAGCCCAGATTGTCCTGGAATTTACTGTGTAGTCTCAGGGTGGCTTCAAACTCATGGTGATCCTCCTAGCTCTGCCTCCTGAGTGCTGGGATTAAAGGCAAGCACTACCACGCCCCACTCAAGATGTGTTGAGAAGGGGACTGAATTCACATAGCTCATTTAGGTAGTGCTTTTTTTGTTGTTTGTTTTGGGTTTGGTTTTTTTTTTTTAGTACTAGGGATCAAACCGTGGGTCTCACACATGCTTTACAAACACTCTACCACTGAGCTAGATAATCCCCAGTCTTCTTGTTACTTCCTATTTTGAAACAAGGTCTTGCTAAATTGTGCAATTTGGCCCTGAACTTATTCTCTATCCCAGGTTGGCCTTGAACTCTCAATCCTCCTGGTTCTGTCTCTAGAGTAGGTGGAATGGTAGACATGAGCCACCTGGCTGGACTCAGGTTCTCTGTGTGTGTTGTTTGTTTGTTTATTTGTTTGTTTGGTTGGTTGGTTGGTTGGGGCAGGATCTCATGCACCCCAGACTAGACTTGCACTTGCTACATAGCTAATGATGACTTTGAACTCGTGATGCTCCTGCCTCCTCCCACGTGCTGAGATTGGAGGCCTGGTTTATGGGGTGCTGGGGCTCAGACCAAGACTTCGCAAATGCTGGGAAGCTGAACCAGCGCTCCACTCTTGAGTGGTGACTTCATTGTTTCTGTTACTGAAAATACCCGCTCAGTGGAGTAGAGGAGCCTGCTGAGGGCAGCCCCAGAACGCCAGAAACCCAGGCTTCTTCAAACTCCATGCCCTCCTGTTCCCGTTCCTCAGGGTCCCCGGCCACTGTGGCTGCCCTCCAGCCCTGCACACTATGGCCTGGGCCTGGTCACATGGCTCGGGGTTCCTCCCCGGGCAAGGCAGCAAGCTAGCAGCTCATTCTTTAATCTCACTGCCTTGGCCACCTGCAGCTCGCCTACCTGGACTGTCTGTTTATCCGGCCAGCAGCAGCGGCTTGGCCTCTAACAGCCTGTCTCCTCCGTGTGGCCCATTAATCTGAAGCGGGGTACCTGCGAGCCCAGCATGCAATAAACAACTTAGAGCACACTTTTATGGATTCGGCTATATCAGCAGCTTTCAATCCGATCGCTCTTTATGGCACCTACATGAGCCTTTATATTGTTGCAATTACTCTGTTTTATATGCGCCTTTCTTGGCCCCTTCATTTTACTTTATTTTTACATTTTATTCCCATTCTTGCTGGGCTGTTTCTAGCGAGGCCTGGGGTCCAGGTAAGAAATCTGCCCGGAGCTGACCACAGCGGCCCGGAGTAGCCTCAGGGCTGCGGGGTGCTCCTGGCCCACCGAGGGTACCCCATGCCCGCCGCCCGCGGTAGTGCCAGCCTCCGTCGTCACAGGCAGCTCCTCCAGAGCATCCTGGAGAGAGGACAAATGGACAGATGTGTTGCGCAAGGGAAAGTCCTCTCGGGGGTGTTCTAAGAGCCGGGGGCAGGTGCGTAGTGGATAACGGAGGAGCAGCCAGTGCTGGCCTGCAGCTCCAGAGAGAGGTGCCTGGCCATCTCTCAAAGGACCCAGAACACAAGGACGGCGCTGCCAGCCCCTCCACGTGCATGGGCCTGGCGCTCCTCTAAGTCTCAAGCGTGGAAGGCTCCCCCTCATTTCCATCACGGTCCCCAGGAAACAATGATGGGGACAGCTCTGCCAGCACTCATTGCTCTCTGGAGTGTGCTTGTGCATCTGCTCCATGCTGGAGACAGTGACCGGCAAGACTAGGCTTCAGATCGGGGTTCTGATGAAGCCACAGACAAGCCTTAGCCACACGTATTTTGGGGTTGGACCTGGAGTTCCAGTCCAAGGTCAGGGAGCTACATGGTAAGGCTGGTGGGGGCATGCTTCCTGACTGGCATAGGACTGTCTGCCCACCCACCATGCTCTCACCTGGCTGAAAGGCAGAGGAGGGAAGGGAAAGAGGGAGATGCAGAGACAGACAGAGAGAGAGAGAGAGAGAGAGAATAAAGGCACAAGGGAGAGAAGAGGGAGTGAGATAGAGGCAGAGAGAGGAGAGAGCTAAAAGACAAAGAGAGGAGAAGGGCTAAAGAGATGGCCACAGAGAAGAGAGAGGGGTGAGAGACAGAACAGCAGGAGGGAGAGAGGAGGAAGGAGAGAAATGAGGGAGAGAAGAGAGAACAGCAAGAAGAAAGAAGAGAAAAGATAGAAGAAAGTGGTGAGAAAAGAGAAATAGACAAGGAAGAGAGAAAGGTGAGAGAGAGAGAACAATGAGGTGGGAAGAGGAAAGAGATGGAAGAGAGGGATAGACATAGAGAGAAGAAAGACAGAAAGTGCAAGAGGAGGGGCGAGAGACACACAGCAGTAGAGTCAGAGAGAGAAGAGAGAAGTGGGAGAGACCTAGAGAAAAGAAGGGGGGAGACAGACGTGGAGGAGACCCGAAGACAAAAGTGAAAGAGTGGAGACAGAGGAGAGGGAACAAGAGAAACCCAGAAAAGAAGGGAGAGGGAAACAGACGTGAAAGAGATGGGAGAGAGGGGGGTGAGAGGGACGGTGAGAGAGACATTGAGGTGAAGAGGAGCACAAAAAGAGGCTGTGCTCCACGCTCTTCCTCTTACGAACACACTAATCCCACCGTGGAACGTCACCCATATCACTGCAACTCCCAAAGGCCCCACCTCCAATGCTAACACTCCGGCCATGAGGGTTTCTGCGTAGGACCCAACCCAGCTCAGCCCACGGCCAGGGCCTCATAGGCTTCCGCCCCCGGGACTGGACCCAGGACAGGAGTGGGTAACTCCCTCGTGGGTCTGGAGTCTGATGTCAAGGAAGAAGCAGCAGGGCCGCCCCTCCAAGGGACATCTCTGCCACCCTGGCAGCAGCTGGCTTCTTTCACGGCTGCACTTCACTGGGGTTGGCCTTTCTCAGCTTCTCCTACGGGTCTTATCTAGAGTCCACTCCTCCTATTCTGGGCATGGGTCAGTTTGAATCCGGAGCCTGCTGCAACCCTGCACGACCTCATCTCAGATGTCACCAATGACATTAGCAAAAACTATAGCTGCTACCTCCTCATGGCCAGACAAAACACCCAACCAGAAACTGCTGCTGGCCGGGAAGGGTTTGCTTCCGGCTTACAGTTTTGAGGGAAACTTTCATCATGGTGAAGAAAGCGTGGCAGGAGCAGACAGCTGGGTGTCACATCTCCACAGCAGCAGGAAGGAAGTAGAAGCATGAGCCATGAACAGCCAATGGGCTGGGCTGATAAACCTAAAGACCCGCCGCCTCCTGGTGACACCCCTCCCCCAGCAAGGCTCAACCAACTGGGAGTCAAGTATGAGGCTTAACTGGAAACACTTGAGGCTGCCGGAGACATTTTACATTCAAACCACCACAAAGACCCAATCTCCAAAGGCCTCACACTCACATCTGCTGGGTGACCAAGTCCAGGGGAGGGGTTGTGTCCTGGTTGGGGATGAAGGAATGAGTCAGCAAAGTACAGTGAGGGAGGAAAAGGACTTGGATGGTAGTGGGTCAGGACAGTGACAGGGAGGGCCATGGTTGCCCTACAGGAGGAGCGAGGTGGTTGCTGGTGGTCTCCCCTGACACTTGGGTGCGACTTGTCGAGTGCCAAACCAGCCCACACATCAGCCTGGCCAGGCAGGGATGGGATTTCTGGCCTCCTCCTCCTCCTCAGCTGACACTTGACCTCTCCCCAGATGTCGGGGGACCTGCAGACCCCATTGCGCCCAGCATCATCATCCCACCCAAGAACACCAGTGTGGTCGCCGGGACCTCGGAGGTGACCATGGAGTGTGTGGCCAATGCCAGGTAGGTGGCATCTCCTCGCTGGCTACTTTACTGCAACTGAAAGCACAGTTACCATTGTGACTGTCACCTGAGGACCTCTGAGAGCCAAGGAAGGGTGGCAAGTGGACGCTAGCTACTACACTTGGTAGGGCCCGCTCCTTCTGGGCTGACCGAGCAGAGGATACCAGGCGGTGTGCAGTTACAGGGAAGCAGGCTACAGTCCAGGCTCCGGATCCTGTGAGAGGATCCACACGTGCAGCCCCCAGAGGGTCCTCGGAGCCGAGCACTTCTGCCTGTGGTGCTCACAGGAGGAGCGTGTGTCGGGGACATGAGCCACAGGATGGGGACAGTGTAGGAGGGAGACCTGGGCCGGCTGCCATTGTGTCCCCAAGCCACTCATGACAACAATATGCTGAATACTTCCCACACAACCTCCTTGTCCCCAACGTGACACGTGCCCCAAGAGGACAGGTAACCTGCCCACGGTCACCCAGATGACAGTAGCAGAGGTGAACTGCAGCTAGCTGCCCCTGAGCCCTGGATCGCTGCCTTGCCCTGGGCCTCAGTCTACTCCGCTGTAAAATGGGAACAACCAAGCCCAGACCTTACCATCGTCATGCAGGGAGACCTCTGAGCCCAGCCACGCCCACCATGCCTGAGTGCTCCCTGGAGATAAGCGCCAGCACAGGAAGGGCGTTGTTAGGCTGAGAGTCCCAAGGTCACCTCCAGCCAAGGACTCCTGGAGAGCCAGGTCCTCGTAGGGGTGTTTCCAGAAACACACTCTGCAGAGCCGTAGTTTCTCCTAAATGTAAGAGCTGCCCAGGACGTGTATTACAAGCTCTGAGAAGTCCCATGGCAAAGATAGATGTGCCCAGTTCATCGAACAGGGTTTTTACACTTCATGCCCTTTTTCCAGAAGATTCTGAATGCCCAGACAACCAGAAGCTCCATCCTCAGTGGTGACGAGGTACTGGGCAGGGGCACTCGGGCTCATAGAGGATCTCAACTGAACCCCACCTCCAAGTTGGGTGGGCCCTGTCTCCCTGCCCTCGCTCCAGATCCCAAACGTGTCACATCCCTCCCGTCACTTCCCCTGGCCCTCCACTCCCACCAAGTTACTCCTTCTTGGAAGGCTACCCAGGGTGATGTAACTGCCCCACCCTGGACCAGTTCTGGGAGGTTTCCATGGTAACACGCTCACCTTCACAACCACCCAAGGCCAGTACAGTTGCCCCCATTCTACAGCTGAGGGAACTGAGACGCAAAATCCCGGAAGGAGCTTGCCCTGGAACTTTCATCCAGGAAGCGGCAGCCAGCCCAGCCTGTACTCCTTGGCCTACCTGCCCCAGCCCCAAGATCCTTCCAGAAGCCCCTGGTTAAGAACCTGCTTCTCTCCCCCCCACCTCCGCCGACAGGCCCCTGATCAAACTGCACATTGTCTGGAAGAAGGACGGGGCCCTGGTGTCCAGCGGCATCAGCGATTACAACCGCCGGCTCACCATCCCCAACCCCACGGCCAGCGACGCGGGCTACTACGAGTGCGAGGCGGTGCTGCGCAGCAGCAGCGTGGCCCCTGTCACCCGGGGGGCCTACTTGTCGGTGCTGGGTGAGATGGGGCGAGCGCTGGGCTCCCGGGGGGGCGGGGGGGCGGGGGGGGGCGGGGGGGGCGGCGGGGGGGGGAGCTCAGGACAGTGTGCAAGCGCCGCCGCCGCTGTGCTTAGATCAGAAGAGGTGAAGCTGTGGTCGCCCCCCCACCCCCCACCCCCCCCCACCCCCCACCCCGCCCTCCTTCGCCCACAGAGCCGCCTCAGTTTCTCAAGGAGCCGGAGAGACACATCACAGCGGAGATGGAGAAAGTTGTTGACATACCCTGTCGGGCAAAAGGTAACCCAGAAACACGCATGTGGGGACCCGGACCCCGACCCTCAGCCTGTCCCAGCCCTGCCCCAGACGTCCCTAGGCCCCAGCTCCCCGTCCGAGCCACATCAGTGAGCAGAGAAGGCTGGTTGGAAACAGACACCCGGGGAAACAAACAGCCAAATTACCGTAATCTCGGGCTGCAAATCAACCCACGTAACTCGAGGGTTGCAAATGAACCCAAATTACCGTAATTTCAGGACAGGTGACAGATCCAAATTACCATAATTTGAGAGCTGTAGACAATTCCAAATCACTGTGATGCCAGCCTCCACAGACCCGGTGCGTCTCCCTGGACAAGGTCTCATCCCATCCATTCAACCGCTGGCATGCCGCCTCACTTCCCCTCCCCCCTCACTCCCCCCCCCCCCATTCCAACTTAACCCTCTGTCACAGCCAGGGGAGAGTTTCTGCCTTTCCGTATTCATCGTCCTGATTCAGGGGAGCCAAAAGATAGCAACCACCAGGGAGATGAGGGGTGGAGATCCCCCCAGGCACTGTCATACCTGAGACCCTGACATCAGAAGGCTGGGGCAGGGGAATGACGCAAGTTCCAGGCCATGTCACGCTGGAGAGTGAGACCCTATCTCAAAAATCAGAGATAAGAGCCGGGCGTGGTGGCGCACGCCTTTAATCCCAGCACTGGGGAGGCAGAGGTAGGAGGATCGCCGAGCGTTTAAGGCCACCCTGAGACTCCATGGTGAATTCCAGGTTAGCCTGGGCTAGAGTGAAATCCTACCTTGAAAAACCAAAAAAGAAAACAACAACAACAAAAAAAAAAAAAAACAGAGATAAGGGCTTGGGAGATGGCCCAGAGGATAAAGTGCTTGCCACACAAGCAGAAGAGCAGTATTCAGATTCCTAGCACACCTACATAAATACCAGGTGGGCATAGTGGCCACCTGTAGTCCCAGTGCTCGGGAGACAGAGACAGGGCATCCTCGGGGCAAAGACAGCTAGCTAGACTAGCTGAATCACAAGCTCTGAGTTCAATGAGAGACTCTGCCTCTGTTAATCGAGCACAACATCTAGCATCAGTCACTGACCACACGCGCGCGCACACACACACACACACACACACACACACACACACTCTATTGGGGTGGGGAGAGGGAGGAGGAAAGAGAGGGAGAGGCAGACAGGCAGGCAGGCAGGTAGTTACAGGGCACATAGACTCCTAAGTCAGGGGGCAGATAAGACCCTGGCTAGAAGAGGTCACTGGAGGGAAGTAAATAGTGACAGCCCTTTCAAGTCCCCTTAGCGAAGGCTAAGGGCTGCTTGGGTAACCAGTGACTACACCGGGTTTACCGTGTACCGTGATGTGCTTGGCCTGCATCTGCAAATGAGCCAAGGATCCCAGTCCCCTCCTGTTTTCAAACTTACATTTGTGTGAAACAGATGCAGAAACCAATAAACAAATAAAGATGCCTTATTTCATCTCATCTGAGACGCCATGCATGGTGAGATGCCCTGTTATTTTATGTCCCTCTAAGAAAGAAAAAGGGCTGCCAATTAACTTATGACATGCTGTCGATCCTAAGCCACACCCTGTTCCCCAAGACACTTCATCGGTGGAGGAAACACCGTGGCAGCTGTCATCCGAGTGGAAGGGTACAGGGGTGCAGGGAGAAAAAAATGAGCCAGTTTAGGGGTGCAGAGCTGCGGTTGCACCTCTGTGAGTGTGGGGGTTCCTCTGGGGAGTTATATTTGAGCAGTCAGAGGGACCGAGGGTAGGAAAGACTGAAAGATAACTCTGAGAAGAGTGGGCCAAGCTGAGGGACAGGCAGGGGCATCCTTTCCAACTCCTACGCAGACCAGGAAGGGTCAGCAGGCATCTGGGGACCTCCTACGGGACAGTAGCTCCTAAGCTGCTTCAAGGGGACTCGGTGGCCAGGGGGTTTTGGAACCAAACCTACACATGAAGGAAGATTCTCTCAAGACACAGAAAGCCGTGCTAGGCAGGGCAGTTAAAAAATAAGTGTGTGCACACCTGAAATCCCAGCCCTCAGGCAAAGGCCAGGTTACTGTGAGTTTGAGGCCAGCCTGGGCTATATAGTAAGTTTCAGGATAGCCCAAGCTACACAGTGAGAAACACAGAAAGAAAGGAAAGAAAGAGACAGACACATGCACACACAGAACACATACACACAATGTAGTATAGTAACAAGTGGCCCTTGCTGTCCCCAGGGGTGCCCCCGCCCTCCATCACCTGGTACAAGGACGCAGCGGTGGTGGAGGTGGAGAAGCTGGCCCGCTTCCGGCAGCGCAGCGACGGCAGCCTGCAGATCAGTGGCCTGGTGCCTGACGACACGGGCATGCTCCAGTGCTTCGCCCGCAACGCGGCTGGAGAGGCGCAGACCTCCACCTACCTGGCCGTCACCAGTGAGTGGTCGTCCTCCGCCCCGCCCCTGAGCCAGGGTGCAGTGTCCTCCACACTTGAGAGTTTGGAGGGGTGCAATTGCATGGTAGGGAGGGGATCCCAGGAAGATACACACACTCCACCGTAGCCCTGCTCCCTCATAGTCCTCCCCGGGGCCCTGGAGCCACAGATGCTTCTAAAAATTAAAAACAAAAAATTCCAGGGGGAAGGTGGCACACGCCTTTAATCCCAGCACTCAGGAGGCAGAGGTAGGAGGATCACTGTGAGTTTGAAGCCAGCCTGACACTACATAGTGAATTCCAGGTCAGCCTGGGCTAGAGTGAGACCCTACCTCAAAAAGTTAAAAAATAAATAAATAAAAATAAAAGAATAACAGAGTCAGAGCCAGGCGTGGTGGTGCATACCTTTGATTCCAGCACTCAGGAGGCAGAGTAGGAGGATCGCCGTGAGTTGGAGGCCACTCTGAGGCTCCACAGTGAATTCCAGGTCAGCCTGGGCTAGACTGAGACCCTACCTCAAAAAACCAAAAGAAAATAATACTAATAAAAGTAATAATACAAGGAAACAGATTCCAGCTGCCATGTATCTGCTGGCCCCGTGTCCTGGCTAAAAGCAGCTAGCTCCAGACAAGAAGGACCCTTACTCGGGGTCTCGGAGAAAGAACTGGTGCCAAGACGGTTCTCAACTATTTGTGCCTTGAACGGACTAGAGTCCCAAAGGCAAATCCTACTTACCTTGTCGTGGAGGGTGGGAGCTGCCCTCTGGACTCTCAGTTTTCCGTCAGTGAAGACCTGAGGATCCGAGGGGCAGAGCCAGCGTCGCAGGGTCTTTCCATAGGCAGGGGCTCCCCGCCGAAGACGCTGCAACACTGACTCTGCAGGTGGAGGGGGGCGCTCAGAGCTCCTGGCCCTCCTTTTGGGGGTCCTCCCAGGCATGGCTAATAGAGCCTGTTTCTTTATCTGCAGGTATCGCTCCCAACATCACCAGGGGCCCCCTGGACAGCACGGTGATTGATGGCATGTCAGTGGTACTGGCATGTGAGACCTCGGGGGCACCCCGGCCAGCTATCACTTGGCAGAAAGGTAGATAGGATAGATACTCAGAGGTTGTGGCCAGGTGACAGTCTAGGAAAGTCCTTAAAGCTAACTGTCAGATTGGGTTCCCTGTGTACCGTTGTAAAGGTTATATACTCACTGTACAATCCGAAAGCGCATCTTTCACGTCTCATCTCCCTCCCTCCGTCTCCTCACTCTCTCCCTCTCACGCTCTGCACCTTTCTGGTTCTCTGTCTCGCTCAGTCTCCGGCTATCTCTCTGTCTCTCCCAGGCCTCCTACAGTCCTACCACGGGGACCGACCTGACCATGATCAGAAAAAGCAGGGACACCCTCTCTCTCTTTTCTCTGCCCTCCCATCTGTCCCTTTCCACACATCCCCTGAAGGTGACTCTCATCAGAAGCGGTGTGCCCATCAGCACCTTGTCAGCCTCTCTCTCTTCCCCCTCCCCTGCCCAGGTGCAGCTGCTTCGAGGCCATGGCTGACTGCCACTCACTGCCCACAGCAGACAGAACAGAGCGTGGCCTCCTGGGGTGACAGACAGACACAGTGGTGGGTGGAGGGGAGTCAGGAGACTTTGGCTCTGGATACCACCCAGTGGTCTTGTGACCCTGGATCCATCACGAAGCCCCAGCTCAACTCTGCCCCCAGCCCATCTAGCATTCCCAAGCCAGGCGCCTGCTGGAGAGCACCCAGCCCTTTAGCTTCTGGGGACAGATGCCAGGGTTTCAGGCTGACCGCCACCATGCCATCCTCAGGGGAGCGCATCCTGGCCAGCGGCTCTGTCCAGCTGCCTCGCTTCACACTGCTGGAGTCGGGAAGCCTGCTCGTCAGCCCCACGCACATCTCTGATGCGGGCACCTACACGTGCCTGGCCACTAACTCCCGAGGGGTGGACGAGGCCTCTGCAGACCTGGTAGTATGGGGTGAGTGACCATGGCTCCACACTTGTACATGTGCCTCTATATACGTATGCCTAACAGGACGCCGCTGGGCCAGGTTCCCAGTGCCCGCGCCTCCACACCGGGTCTCTGACCAGCCAGGATTCTTTCTGTTAGAGGGATGGTAATGAATCAATTCAGAGGCCAGTAACGGGGTGGTGATGGTTCTGCCAATGAGGCCATGGGATGTGAGCCTGTGCCCAGTAGGGGGAACTCAGGGGAGCTGCTTTTATATATATATATATATATTATTTTTTTTTTTTTAATGGACGGAGATCAGCACATTTCTTCTGCGAATGGCCAGGTAGTAAATTTGTTCAGCTCTGTGGGCCAGACAGTCTTTCACAGCTCTCTGACGTCATGCTGCTGAGAAAGCAATGCTATGGGTGAGGCTCATTTCCAACAAGGTTCCTGACTGTACAGGCCACTTCCAGGCTCCACCTTGGCCTGGAGTATGTTGGCCTTGACATCAGGGGGTGTCTTGAGCTCTTCTCCACTCGGAATCCGCACTCCAGATTCCCAGGCATATAAGCCGCCTGTTCAGACTGAGCCCAGGAGCCCGAGGTAAAGGAGTACACTGGACATCAAGCGTCCTGCTTGTGCCCGGGTCAGGCTGGCCAGGTAGCCCCAGTCACCCTCAGATTGCTGTTTCCCTGTCCCTTGCCTGAATCTGTGAGTCTTAGTCATGCTTGTGGCGTCTGAGAATCACAGTGTCACACAGGTAGTGTCCTTTGCATTCTCCTGGGACCTTGACTGTGGCGTAGCTATCCACACGTGAGCTCTTCCCTCTTCCAGCCACACGTCCTCACGTCACTGAAGGCATGGCCCTCCCATACACCCCAGCCACACTGAGGTCTCTGCTCACCGTACCGTCTCCACCGTGTTTTATAGCTCGGACCCGCATCACCAAGCCACCCCAGGACCAGAGCGTCATCAAGGGGACGCAGGCCTCTATGGTGTGTGGAGTGACCCACGACCCCCGAGTGACTGTCAGGTACTCCAGGCAAGAGGGGAGGGGAGGCCCATAAAATGGGGTGATGCTGTCAAGAAGTCAGTACTGCCTCTAAGGCCACATACTTCGCCATTACCTGGGGATTGGGTCACCTTGAGCCCAGTTGAGGCAGAGTCCCAGGGCAGGAACAGGAAGGGACAAAGGAACCTGGGAGCAAGAAGAATGGAGAAAGGAGGGAGGAGAAGAAAGAGGTACTTAGGAGGGAGAGGAAGAAGGCTGTGTTCGTGTGTGTCTGTCTGGTCCAGGATATCTAGTCCGGGACACCACAGCTAGTCTCCCTGCTCCACCCGTTTTTAGACCCTCTAGAGAATAACTTTATATGAACTAATTAATGTGAGCGCATGAGTTGTTTGTGCCATATTTTTAAATATTTCCAGCAGAGAGGTTCAGGAGAAGACAGTTCAGGAGCGGAGCCATAGGCTGAAGCAGGAACTAACCCCTGGGGGTGACTATCCCGTTTGAGTGCAATAGAACCCCAAATGAGGTCACCTCCCTCCATGGGGAAGCCGGGACCTTGACACTCCAGTGACAAGGCTCCTTGATTGCTCCTCACCACTCTGGAAGTCGCTGGGGAGGCTGGGAGGGCCACAAAAGCCTGGCTCCCTGCAAGCGTGGGCAGGGACGCCTGGAATACCGCCCCCTCCCGACGGCGCTGGGAACTACGCCTGGGGTGGGGGGGCTTTGTGCTCCTCCGTGAGCTCCAGAAGGGCGAGGAACGAACGTAACCGCTTCTTAGAAGATGACCTGCGGGTCGCCCTGCTAACTAGCGAGCCGTGCCGCTGTCACACGACTGCCACGGGGGCTGGGGGCGGGCTGGGGGCGCGGGCGGCGCTGCCTCTTGCAGACCCGGCCTCCCCGCGGCCGCCAGCGGGTCCTGCAGCGCCACCTGGTGGTCGTGGGGCAGAGGACGGTCTGCAGAGCGCAGTTCGCGCGCGCGGAGGAGCCAGGGTTCCCAGACGGGTTCGAGGCTTTGCCCAGTTCATTCTCATCGGACATATTGTCCACCCGGGTTAAGAAGTATTCCATGACCTGTTCTGTACGTTAGCTTTTGAGACAGTCGTCATGTTCCAGCACAAATACGGGCATGAACTCTGAAATCACGATGTAGCTAAAATTCTGTTGACAGGTCAACCACAGGATGTGTGTCCCTAAACTTTTCTTTAAAAAAAAAAAAAAAAATTGGAGCCACGCCTTTAATCCCAGAACTCGGGAGGTGGAGGTAGGAGGATCGCCGTGAATTCGAGATCACCCTGAGACTCCAAAGTGAATTCCAGGTCAGCCTGGGCTCATGTGAGACCCTACCTTGAAAAACCAAAAAAAAAAAAAGGGCTGGAGACTTAGCTCGGTGGTTAAAGACATGTGCTTTCAAAACCTGACAGCCTATGTTCGAGTCCCCAGTACTCACATAAAGTCATATGCACAAAGTGATGCATGTATCTGGAATTAGTTTGCAGTGGCAGGAAGCCCTGGGGCGCCCATTCTTTCTCTCTCAATCTCTCTCTCTCTCTCTCTTTCTCATAAATGAATAAACTTTTTAAGTAAAAATTTGTAAAGCGTGGCTGGGGGAATGGCTCAGTGGATAAAGTGCTTGCCACACAAGCATGAGGTCCCCAGAACCCAAGTAAACCCGTATGCTGTGTTGGGTGTCTGCGATCCCAGTGAATTTAGCCTAAGGAGGTGGAGGCAGGCGGATTTCCCAGAAGCTCACAGGCGAGATGGCTTAGCAGTTAAGTCATTTGCCTGCAAAGAAAAAGGTCCCAGTTCCCACATAGGCCAGATGCACGAAGTGGTGCATGGGTCTGAAGTTCGTTTGCAGTGGCTGGAGGCCCTGGCGCGCCCATTTTCATTCATTCTCACCCCCCTCTCTCCCTCCCTCCTTCTCTCTCTTTTCCTCTCTCTCCCACTTTCTCTCAAACAAATAATTTTTTAAAACAGTAAAAAATAACACACAGGGCTGGAGAGATGGCTTAGCAGTTAAGCACTTGCCTATGAAGCCTAAGGACTCTGGTTCGAGTCTCCATTCCCCAGGACCCATGTTAGTCAGATGCACAAGGGGGCGCACACATCTGGAGTTCGTTTGCAGTGGCTGGAGGCCCTGGTGCGCCCATTCTCTCTCTGTCTCTCTCTTTCTCTTTCTCTGCTTCTTTCTCCCTCTATCACTTTCAAATAAATAAATTTTAAAAAATAAACAAAATTTAAAACAATAAGAACACACAAACACATTATATGCATACATGCACTAAAAAAACAAATGTAGCAACTATGAGCAGGACCTCAGGGAGCCCGCGTCCCATGCTGCTTTGAGGCAGACACGCCCTGTCATAACGCAGCCACGCACTTCCCGCGAATGCGAACTGAACACATTGCTGAATAACCGAAAGCTACGTTAACTCAGTAACTTTCCATTGGTGTTTTATTCATTAAAATGCCATCTACTTCTTATTTGGAAAAGACCTTTGCATTTTATTCCCTCTCTAGATAGTTATTGATAAATCACAGGATTTGGGTCTCTCTTGCCCACTCTCTGGGCGCCTTGGCAACCTGCAAGTAGAAATTCTGGCTGCAGTTTCCTGGAAGGTGTATTCACCTGGAAATGAGAGCAACCTAGCAGTCTTTTCAAGATGGGAGGAGAGGAACTGAGGAGATGGCTCTTTGGGTCAAGTATTTGCCGTGGGTGCAGACCCTCAGCACCCGTGAAAAAAAGCCAGGTTTGGTGGCATGTGCTGTAATTCCAGTGCTGGGGAGGTGGAAACAGGAGGATCCCTGAGGTTCACCGGCTAACTTGTCTGTCTGGATCTGTGAGGTCTGACCCGTGTTAGGCTCTCCAAGTCCCACATAAGCCACACGCGCAAGGTGACACAGCGCAGGACCGCACATGCACACATGGTTGCGCACGCGTCTGGAGTTCGGTTGCAGTGGCTGGAGGCCCTGGCGTGTTAATTCTCTCCCTTACTCCCTCGCTCTCTTTCTCTCTCCCTTCATAATTTAAAAAAAAAAAAAAAGCAGCTGAGGAAGCCATGTAATATCAATCTGTAGCCTACACACACACACACACACACACACACACACACACACAAGCATAGACAAAACGCACAAAAAATGAGAAGAGAGACTATTGGACCCTCACCGCCCTTAACTTGTCAGAATGAATAGCCAAGGCTGGCTCTTCTGAGTGGTGGGGGTCCTGCTGCCCTGTGCCTTCCTGAGATAAATGAAGAAAGGCAGGCCTCCACATTTTTAAAGCTCTTGGTAATTTTAATGTATTGCAAGAAACAGGGTTAAAGCCGTACTCCATCTACACAATGCATCAGGGACCCCTGGACAGGCTAGAAGGGGCTGGAACACCAGCTCACACTGAGCTGCTGGCCACTGAAATCCTGAGTGAAGAGGAGTTTTCTGGGCACAGCTAGGCCCTAGGGGTAAGGCTCAGACAGGTGAAGGTTGCCATTAGGAAATATCTCCAAAGCCATTCTAGAACAATCTTTTGGAACCTGGGCCCAGATCTAGACCAAACCTGAATAATCTATTTTTGGTCGTTATTACTATCTATAAACACTTTTACTTTTACTATATAATGAATCCAATCCATTTTAGGAGGAAAGCAGAAAATGCAGATAAGAAAAAAAGAGAGAGAGAGAGAGAGAGAGAAACAGTACAGCTATCTGTTCCCCTTAATTAGACATCATCAGTGATGATATTTGGACACCATTGAAAAAGCTAGACATGCACTATTCCTTAATCTGCTTTTCTTCCCTTAAGAACTTACTGTGCCCTGTGTCCCATGTCAATAAATATTTTTTTGTGCATAAATTCAATTACAGAATTATTTGGGAGTCCACGGTGTGGGTGCAACATAATTTACATTCCCCATTCATAGTCGCTGGATACATGCACAATTTCTAAATGTTTGCCAAGATGAAGAAATCTCATTAGGAGTGTTCTTGTAACTAAATATTTCTACATGCCTTTGATTTGCCGAGGGCTGTCTATCATTACATAAAAGCAAGAGAAATACCGAAACCCACCATCCAATGATAACAGCCAGTTGGATAGCTGTGGAATATTCAGACTTTGGTTTTTGTTTCTCTTTAATTTGTGGCAAGTAATAATGAGTGTAGTTTCGGTGGAGGGGGTAGAGTTGGACTTTGCAGGGAGGTTGCATGTATATGTGTATGTGTGTATCCATGTTCATATGCATGTGGGCATATATGGTATGTGTGGGTGCATATGCATGCATGAGCATGTGGAAGACAGAGGTCAATGTTGGGTGTCTACTTTTGCTTTCTACCTTATTTTTTTTTAATTTTTTTTTGTTCATTTATTTATTTATTTATTTGAGAGTGACAGAGAGAGAGAGATTGAGAACAGGTGCGCCAGGGCTTCCAGCCACTGCAAACAAACTCCAGACGCGTGCACCCCCTTGTGCATCTGGCTAACATGGGTCCTGGGAACCGAGCCTCGAACCGGGGTCCTTAGGCTTCACAGGCAAGCGCTTAACCGCTAAGCCATCTCTCCAGCCCTCTACCTTATTTTTTGAGGCAGTCTCTCACTGAACCCAGAGCTCATCAGTTCAGCCAGACAAGCTTGCCAGCAAGCCCCAAGGAGTCCCCTGTCTCTGCCTCCCTCACACTGGGATTCTAGGCACACACATCACCATGCCTGGTATTTTATGTGAGTGCTGAGGATCTGAACTCAGATCCTTGTGCTTGCAGAGCCAGCACTTTACTAAGGCATCTCCCCAGCCCCTTTATGTTTGTGGGGTTCTGGCTTGGTTTGGTTTTGACAGGGCTGGCCTGGATTCATAGCAATCCTCCTGTCTCCACCTCTCAAATGCTGGGACTACAAGCGTAAGGCCTGGCTAGAAGCATGTGTACTTTTGTAAGAAAACATCCAGACTGTCTTGCAAAGGGATGGCATGCCTTGTACTCCCAGCAGCAACAAGTGAGCATGTGTTTCTCCAGCCAGCATTGGATGACATCATTGGATGTGGACTGTCCCACTAGCTGGGGAATAGTTTATTGTGGCTTTAATTTGCATTTCCCCATCCCCTGGGATGGGAGCATCTCTTTCTTTCTCTCTGTGTTTTTTTGTTTTTTGTTTTTGTCTCCCTCTAACCTGGGCTGACCTGGAATTCAGTATGTACTCTCAGGGTGGCCTTGAACTCATGGTGATCCTCTTCCTTTGGCCTCCTGAGTGCTGGGATTAAAGGTGTGAGCCACCACATCCAACTTCTCTCGGTGTCATTATTGGGAAGGACTTTGGGTTGTTTTCTTAACAGTTGAGCTTTAAGAATTCTCGGTCTTGGGTGACAGTGCTTTATCGGATGTTTGTTATGCAAACATTTCCTCCCAGTGTGTGGTTTCTCTTTTTATTCTCCTGACAATATCTATGGAAAAGCGGAAAATTTTAATTTTGACAAAGTCTGGTTTATCAGTTCTCTCCCCTTAATCACTCCTCTGGTGCTTTATCTAGAGACTGCGCCAAAGGACAGGCATCCAGAGCCCTTTGTATTATCTCTGAGGGACTTGATAGTTTTGTATCGGATGTTTAAGACTGTTACCGATTTTGAATTATTATTTTTTTTTTGGCCACAGGTACGAGGCTTATATCTGCAAGCATGGTTTTGCATTTGGATAGTGGCTTGTTCTGGCCCAGGTATCCATTACTTCATCATGGCTGTGAACAAACACCCAGCCAGAAGCAATTTAGGGAAGGAAAGGGTTTAATGTAATACAGCTTTACAGGGAAGGCAGGCAGAGCAGGAAGCCAGCATCAGACAGGCGGGCAGGAAACAGAAGAAGCACAGTAAGTGAGACCAGGCTAAAAGAAAAACTTAAAAATAAAAACTACCGTTGTAGTCATCTTCTCATTCCTGAGACAAAGCACCCAAGCGAAAGCAGCTGCTGGGAGCGAAGTGTTTGTTTCTTTTTTAAAAATATTTAATTAATTTATTTATTTGAGAGAAGCAGGTAGAGAATAAGAGAGCGAATGGATGTGCCAGGGCCTCTAGCCACTGCAAATGAACTTCAGATGCATGAGCCACCTTGTGCAACTGGCTTACATGTGTCCTGGGGAATTGAACCCGGGTCCTTAGGTTTTGCAAGCAAGTGCCTTAACTGTTAAGCTATCTCTGCAGCCCAAAAGTATTTATTTTGACTCATAGTCTGGAGGGGAAGCTCCTTGATGATGGGAGAAGATGGCATGAGCAGAGGCTGGACACCACCTACTTCCCAACGCCAGATGGGATGAGCTGAACGCTGGCGAGGGGAAGCAGGCTGTAACTCCCCCAGCAAGACACCTCCTCCAGCAAGGTTCCAATTCCCAGTCCAAGCTGCCACCAGCTGGGAACCAAGCATTCATAACACATGATTTTGGGGGAGCACCTAATTCAAACCAGCACATCGACCTGTGGAGGACATTTATATTCAAGCTACAACACCTCTGACCCCCATGGGTTCCATGGGCATCTCATGATGCAAAATGCATTCAGACCAACTTCAAAAGTCCCCATAGTCTTTATCAGTCCCAATACTTCTCAAAGGCCCAGTGTCCAAAGTCTCTTCTGAGGCTCAAAGCACTCTTAACTGAGACCCCCTATAACATAAAATTCAAAAATTACATTCTCGAGTTGGAGAGATTGCTTAGTGGCTAAGGCACTTGCCTGCAAAGCCAAAGGGCCTAGGTTCAATTCTCTAGGACCCACATGAGCCAGGTATACAAGCTGGTGCATGCATCTGGAGCTCATTTGTAGCAGCTTAAGACCCTGGAGCAGCCATTCTCCCTTTCTCCATCTGCAACCCCCTCTCAAATAAATAAGTAAAATAAAATTTTGAAAATTACATTCTTATAAAATGATACAAAGTGAACATTCACACTCCAAAAAGGAGAAATGAGGGCATTGCAAGGAAATATTTTACCAAAGCAAGTCCAGAGGCCAGTGAGGCAAACACCAAATCCCACAACGCCTTGTCCCGTATCTGAGACTTGTGATGAAATCCTCTGGGATCCAGAGGCTTGGTCATCCCCAGCCCTCCAGCTCTGCTGCCTGCAGCATCCACAGACTCTCTCTGGGCAGGATCCAGTCTGAGCCTGCAACCTTCTTTGGTAGCTGTTCCTATGGACCTGGCATCTCCTGCATCTTGGGGTCTGCATCACAGTTTAAGTTTCATCTTCATAGCTCCACACAGAGGCATGTCAGGGCCTCTTTGCATGGAAGTTGACCCTGCCTCACGTTGCTTCGCCTCAGTGGCTCTCTGCAACCATGGTATAATACTCTGTGACCCTCCCCATCTTGCATCTTGCATGCCTCCAAAACCAGTACCATGTGGACAGTGATGCCAAGTGTTGCTGCCAGCTGGCCTTGGACCACACTTGTAACAACCTTTGTATGCTGGCTGTGGTAACAGGAAATTCCTCTTGCATTCTTCCCTCGGGCCTTCTCCTTTGAAAGAATTTCCAAACTTGGAAGCTGGAGCTTTCAGTGGGTTAGTTCTTGCCCTGGGGACAGCTTTCTTATTGCCCCAGAGTAGAGTAATGGACCCCTCTTCAATGGTGGTTACCTCCTTAACATCTACAGCCGATGTACCTATAGTGTTCTTGTCTGGGATTTTATAGTTTCTCACAGTTCTTTCCTTTCCCAACTTCACATTTTTCATCTCTGCATTTTGCTCTCTTGTAGACCTGAATCAGAGCATCTAAAAGAAACCACTCCAAGACCCAATGTTATTCAGCCTTGAAATTTCCTCTGCCAAACACATCAGTTCATTATTTTCCAGTTGAACCTCACTCCAGTTCTCAGGACACAGGCAGGATGCAGCCAGGCTCTTTGCCAGAATATCACACTAAGTGCCTCTGATCTAGTTCCTGATAAGAGTCTTTTTTCCCCTCTGACACCTCATGAACTGAACCACCACAGTCCACATTTCTCTCAGCCTCCTGGTCTTCCAGACTCCCACCAGAATGGCCCATTAAGCTCCATAAGGGTTTTCTAACCCATAGTTCCAAATCCTTCCACAGTCCTCCCATGGACTCGTTGGAAAGGCTTACAAGTCACATGGTCAGGGTTATCACAGCAACAACCCTACTTCTGGTACCAGTTTTCTGGTCAGTGACTTTCTTGTTGAGCTGGCTGTATGGATAAAGTGTTTGCCACACAACCCTGAGGGCCTGAGTTCAGATCATCAGCACCCATGTAACAATGCCAGGCCTGATAGCATGTGCCTGGGGGAGGGGCCAGAGACCCAGGGACTTGCTGGCTGGTATGTCTAGCCAAATACGTGAGTTCTGAGTTTAGTGAAAGAACCGGTCTGAAAACAGAGAACAACAGAGGAAGACCTCCAAGTTGACGTCAGCCATCCATGTGCATGTACACACATGTGTACACACACTCATGCATGTCACACACAACAGTATATGCTACAGATGTACTCTCACTGGCAATCATGAGTTCTCTGCCTCCTAATAGTTCTAGGACCCTGAGCCTGGCCTACGACTGTACCTGGGTGATGGGGGAGCTGTCTCACCCTTCTACTAAAAACCACAGCCAAGGCTGAAGAGATGGGTAAGGCACTGGCCTGAAATGCCTAATGACCAGGGTTCAATTCCCCAGTACCCATATAAAGCCAGATGCACAAACTGGTGCATTCATCTGGGGTTTGTATGCAGTGGCTAGAGGCCCTGGCTCACCCTTCTCATTTTCTCTCTCTCTCCTTGCAAATAAATAAAATAAACATATTACTAACATGTTTTTAGTATTTATTATTTATTTGTTTATTAGAGGCAGATAAGAGAATGGGCACACCAGGGCCTCCAGCCACTGCAAACAAACTCCAGATGCATGTAACACCTTGTGCAGCTGGCTTATGTGGATACTGGGGAATCAAACCTGGGTCCTTAGACTTTGCAAGCAAATGCCTTGACCATTAAGCCATCTCTCCAGCCCCTGATATTAAAAAAAAAAAAAAAAAAAAAAAGAACCATGATCTACTTCCCTAGGGGATACTGCGTACCTCACCCCAAACAGCCAGATCTCCATGTGTGTTGATGACAATGGTAATGATTATGTTTTCTCCAGAACAATTTCAGAGAAGATATTTCTGACTATCAGGAACAGATGTATGTGCAGTTTATCCAGTTTCCCCTCATACCAACTGGCCAAAGCTAAAGTGATTTCTTGGACACTAGAGTCTATTTGTCACAGTGATGTATTGATCTAATGACTCCCCTCATAAAACTAATTCCAAAATGGAGACGACGTGGAAACCTTAATTCTTTCTCCAGCTATAATGTTGTAACTTCTTCAGGAGAACTCTTTTGCCAGCTCTTGCCCATGGGCTGCTGGCGATGGATTCTGGCATAAGGCAACAACACTATGACCCAGATATGAACCAAGGGTGTAAACAACTGGTAATAGGGCTGGAGAGCTGGCTTAGCAGTTAAAGTGCTTGACTACAAAGCCTAAGGACCCAGGTTCAATTCCCCAGGATGCACATAAGCCAGATACACAAGGTAGCGCATGCATCTGGAGCTCGTTTGCAGTGGCTGGAGGCCCTGACGAGCCTATTCTCTCTCTCTGTCTCCGTCTCTATCTCTCTCTCTCTCTCTCTCTCTTCCTCTCCCTCTCCCTCTCTTTCTGCATCTTTCTTTATTTCTCTCAAATAAATGAATAAAAATAAAATATTTTTAAAAATTGGTAATAACCTGATATAATCATGCTCCTGGACCCAGCACCTGCCGGCAGAAAGGTCTCCCTCCACAGAGCACCCTCCCACACAATGCTCAGCAAAGACTTGGTCTCGTGACCTGTGGTCACCCCCTTGCCCGCCCTTGGCTTGCTCTTCCAGGAGCCTTGGGACTCTTGCTTGGCACCCCCCTTCTCTAACAGCCTGCCTTCCTTTTAGGTATGTATGGGAGAAAGATGGGGCCACCTTGGCCATGGAGAGCAATCCCCGGGTCCGCCTGGAGAGAAACGGCTCCATGCACATCTCACAGACGTGGTCAGGGGATATTGGCACCTACACCTGTCGGGTGCTCTCTGCCGGTGGCAACGACTCACGCAGCGCCCACCTGCGTGTCAGGTAAGGACAAAGCAAACAGAGGGAACATCAGTGACAGGGTGCTCGGGGCCAACCAACTCTTTAATCGAGACACAAAGCCATGTATGACCAGGGTCCCCAGGACACCCCATAAGCATCTTTCCAGGCCTGTTGCTCAGCTCCAAGAGACCCCCATTATGAGCAGAATTCTGAGTAGGGCTTAGATGAAACTGGTTCTGGAGAGAAGGTCGTGCAGGCAACAGCCAGATGTACAGTCTGCATGAACTTGCCCTGGGGAGACGTGAGAGCATGCCAGGTCAGGTGCCAAGGACAGACCGAAGTCACGAGGCCACCCACATCTAGCTTGGCACAACAGTGAGGTTGTGTGGCTTACTCACAGGAACGTGGGTGAGGGGTACAGGACTGGGGGTGACTCCAAGAGGACCACGTCACTAGAAAGTCTCACTTTGGTGTGGATGACGTCTCCATAACGGCGTGGACGGAGTCCCCACCTCAGTTCACCCCCATCCGCTATCTACCTTAGCACATGCCAGGACCACGTGAAGCTGGGGCAGGATCAACAAGAACCTGGAGTGGGGCACATTAGGGGGTGGCCAGAAGCTCAGTGAAGGTCCAGTGGCCCTCCTTCTATGAGATGTCCACAGGCCCGATGTTGTCGAAGACATTCCTTGGATAATCACAGCTCCTCTTATTAAGACAGTAATGGGAAGCCGGGCATGGTGGCACACACCTTTAATCCCAGCACTCGGGAGGCAGTGGTAGGAGGATTGCTATGAGTTCGAGGCCACCCTGAGACTGCATAGTGAGATCCAGATCAGCCTGGGCTAGAGTGAGACCCTACCTCAAGAAAAAAAAAAAAAAAAGAAGAAGAAGAAGAAGAAAAAGACAGTAACAGATGGTGGGCACGGTGGTGCACAGCTGTAATTTCAGCACTTGGGACGTGTAGGCAGGAGGATGAGGAGCTCAAGGACAAACCGGCCTACAAAAGATGATGTCTCAAAAAAATTTTTTTTCTTTAAATTTTTTTTTTTGCTTGTTTATTTTTATTTATTTGAGAGCGACAGAAAGAGAGAGCGAAAGAGAGAGAGAATGGGCGCCCCAGGGCCTCCAGCCACTGCAAACGAACTCCAGACACGTGCACCCCCTTGTGCATCTGGCTAACGTGGGTCCTGGGGAATCGAGCCTCGAACCGGGGTCCTTAGGCTTCACAGGCAAGCGCTTAACCGCTAAGCCATCTCTCCAGCCCCTCAAAAAAAAAATTTTTTTTAAAGATGTTAACTTCTTCAGAGGACAGCATTCCACAACACACATTGGCATGAAGTGTCGTGGACACAGAGGGCCCATGCAACCTGCGTCCCAAGCCTCGCCACCAGAGCACCTGGGCAGTCCCTTCACACATGTCTCTCCTCCAGGCAGCTTCCCCACGCCCCTGAGCGCCCTGTGGCAACTCTCAGCACCGCGGAGAGGCGTGCCATCAACTTGACGTGGGCCAAGCCCTTCGATGGCAACAGCCCCCTGATGCGCTACATCCTGGAGATGTCGGAGAACAGTAAGGTCCCCGCTGTCACCTTCCCATGTCCCCCCACGTCCTGGGCAAGAGAGCACTGGGCTGGAAGTGCACATGAGCGAGTTAGCCACGGGCTGGAGTCCAAGTCCTTCAACACAGTCTTCCTGGGGCTCCGAGGTTTGCCCCCGGCAACTGCAGCTTCCTCATCAGTAAAGGGAACCCAGCCTCCTCCCGTCAGGTCTCTGTGACTTCTGAATAAGGAGTGCGGAGAGCCGGGGTGGTGGCGCTCACCTGTCATCCCAATCCTCGCAGGCTGAGGTAGAGGAACATGAGTCCAAACCCGGCATGGCTACAGACTATGAATGATCCTGTCCTGTCTCCTCAAAAATATGTGTGTGTGTGTGCGTGCGTGCGTGTGTGTGTGTGTGCGTGTGTGTGTGTGTGTGTGTGTGTGTGGTAGACAGCCTCAGGTCACGGGGATGGGACTTCCAAGTCAGGCACAGTTATGGAGGAAGGGATATTTACTGAAGTTTACAGATCCAGGGGAAGCTTCATAATGGCAGAAGAAAGTGGTGGCCCATATCCATGGGTCCAAGCAGAGAGAGGAAAAGCCCTGGGTCACTACCAGCACCATAAGCGAACATGCTTCAGGAACTGCAGGCGAGGCTCAGACACCCTTGCATATCTTTAGACTGGAAGTCCAAACACCACCACCCCCCCCCCCCCCCCCCCCCCCCCCGCACATGTACACACACCTTAGGGCTGGACCTAAGGACCCGCCCACACTGACACCTCCTCCTCCAGCCAGGCGGCTTGCAGACCCAGATCACTAACTTCAATAAAATCCTGAATATATTGGGGGCCATTTAGTCAAACTACCACAGGGGGCTACAAAGATGGCTCAGTCAGCTAAGTGCTTGCCTCACAAGCGTGATCTCTGGAACCCACATGAAAACAAAAAATGCTAGTCATGGTGACGGGTAGCTGTACCCCTGTACTGGATAGGTGAAAGCAGATTGGTTCCCTGCCTGGAGCTGGCTGGTCAGACAGACTAAAATAATTGGCCAGGCGTGGTGGCACATGCCTTTAATCCCAGCACTCGGGAGGCAGAGATAGGAGGGTCATCGTGAGTTCGAGGCCACTCTAAGACTGCAGAGTGAATTCCCGGTCAGCCTGAGCTAGAGTGAGACCTTACCCCCCAAAAAAGAAAATAATAATTGGTTGGGCTACAGAAATAGCTCAGCTCGTAAAGTGCTTGCCTTGCAATCGTGAGGAGCTGAGTTTAATCCCCGGTACCCACAAAAAAAAATAAACATCTAAAATACTTGGTGATCTTCAGAGCAGTGAGAGAACCCATCTCAAACAAAGAGGACCAGGATGAGAGGAATGACCCCTGAAGTTGTCCTCTAACTTCCATAAGCCCCCCCCTCCCCGCCGCACACGCACATTTAAAATAAACCAAAACATAAAACTAGACACTGCATAGAAAGTGCTTGCCAAGGACCTGACACTGTAGAGGCCTCAAAAACAGTGGCTGCTATTGTCATTGTTATTTTTATTCTCCAAGAAGAGCTGTGAGCCCCAAAGTTCACAAGTATAAAATCTCAATGGTGTTCTCAATATAGTGTTCCAAGAGTTTATTGATTCCGGGGAAAGATTCCCATGAGCCCTTGCTTCCTCCCAATTCCCTCCAGCACCTGGGTCACAGGGGCTAATGGGACCCAGAAAAATGACATGGCCATCTCTCCTGACCTAAGTTGGGGAGACGCCCTTCTGCCGGACCAAAGGAAAGGCTGCTGCTAAGAATGAAGGGTAACAAACATGTGCCGGCCTCCCCCAGACACCACCTCTCCTGCCACCCTCTGTCCCCGCAGACGCGCCCTGGACCGTCCTCCTGTCCAGCGTGGACCCCGAAGCCACCTCCGTGATGGTCAAAGGTTTGGTTCCCGCGCGCTCCTACCAGTTCCGGCTCTGCGCCGTCAATGACGTAGGCAAAGGACAGTTCAGCAAGGACACAGAGAGGTGAGGAGAGCGGGTGTCCCCTGAAGCAGGCAGATCTAAAGCCCGGGGAAAGGTGGGTCAATGTCTGTCTGGTCCCTGAGACTTCTGTCTTCTTCTTGGTAGAATGGGATAATGTGTGTGGCTTACCCGCCCCCCCAGGGACAGCCTGAGGCTTCAGTGAGATGACAAGCAGACCAGTGTGGGCACAGAGGGGCCCATGAAACTCATGAAGCAGCCTGGGTCACCCCTGTAACCATGAGCCATTCACGCTCTCATTCTGCTTCTGGCCCCAGGGACTGCCGCCATAGTTTAGAGGACCGGGAAGGTCAGCAGGTGTCTTCGGTGTCCCCGTGCAGTGTGGTGCCCGCTGACAGGCCGGGGAGCATCCTAGGAAAGCTCTTACAGATGGACTCGGAGTCCAAGGCTCAGGCCGTCCGTAATCAGAGCAGCACACGGGGAGGGCGCTGGGTGCAGAGAGGGTCCGTTCTGCCCGGCTCACCCTGCGAGAGAGCTGATACCTCCAGTGACATCCTAAGCATTTGTCCTTCAGGAAGGCAGCATGGCTGTGACACAGAATGTATGTACCAAGGTCGTGTACACGGCTCTTCCAAAGATACCCTCCAGGCAGGGTGTGGTGGTACACGGTTGTGATCCAAACACTGAGGCAGGAGGATCACAAGTTCAAGGCCAACCTGGGCTATTGAGTGGGATCCTGTCTCAAAACAACAAAAAAATATATATATACCCATGAGTGCCAGAAAGAGATGTCTGGCTTCAGCAACGACTATAAGTGTTCATAGTTGAAACAAGACTCAAACCTCTGGTTTTCCCTAGAGTGACGGCTCCAGGGGCAAGACACACTCTAGCCAGAGGGAGGCATTTGACAGGGGCCCAGCCCAGCATGGGGAGCAGTGACAGAAGCATTTTGTTGGCTGCTGTTTGCTGAGCGCTTGTCATGCCTGTGCCAAGCTGCGTCTGGCTCACTGGAGGTGGTCCAGTACGCGAAGGGCTGGCCTGGCCTCAGAAGCCACAGATCTCAGCAGGAGACTGGAAGCGCTGGGAGGTGTCCCCACCCCCACCCCGCGCCCAGCCGCGCCTCACGGATCCCCCGCGCTCTGTTCACGTTGTCATCTTAAGTGTCCGTGCTGAAAGGCCTGAGTCCTCACAGGGAAAGGTTAAGCCATCCTCACTTTAGCCTTCATAGTAAAGGGACTATTTGGAAAGTGATCCATCAGAGAGCTAAAACATAAAAATAAACAAAGGAAGGAAAAAGCATCCATCAAAAATAATTAACTTTTGTTTTTAATGGATAAGTGTCAGCCATGTGAAAAATACACTTAGGCAGAGCACAGCGTTCCCCAGGGAGGCTGGGGAAAGAATTGTGGCACTGGGCTTCAGAAGGCGGGCGGGGGGTGCTGAGCACCTTCCCAGCTCCATGCTTACCCGCCCATCCCAGGAAAGTGACTGATGCCCTTATTTCTAAAAAACCGAACAAGAAGCCAGGGGCCATGGCACATGCCTGTAATTCCATCTTCAGGAGCCTGAAATGGAATGAAAGGGCTATGAGCTCAAGGTCAACCTGGGATATATAGCAAGGCCCCATCTTTAAAAAAATGGGGTTCTGGAGAGATGGCTTAGCAGTTAAGAAACTTGCCTGCGAAGCCTAAGGACCCATGTTCAACTCCCCCAATCCCACACAAGCCGGATGCACAAGGTGACCCATGTGCTAGGTCACACATGCACACAATGTGGCACATGCGTCTGGAGTTCGATTACAGTGGCTGGAGGCCCTGGTGTACCAATTCTCTCTCATTCATGCACATGCTCATAAAAAAAAAAAAAAGGGCCAGCCTGTTGGGCTTCAAAAGAAAGTGGGGTGCAAGGGATGTGGCCATAGAGATGGCTCGCTGGGTAAAATACCGGTTGTGCCAATATGAGGACCTGAGTTCAGATCCTCAAAACCTACGTAAATGCCACACATGGTGGTACATGCCTGTAATCCCAGCACCAGGGGGCACAGAGACAAGAACCCTGAAGCACACTGGGAAATGAGTCTAGCCAAGTCAGTGAGCTCTAGGTTCAGCGAAATACCTCGGCTCAGAGAATAGAGGTGGATAGTGATTGAGGGAGACGCTCTCTCCTTCTCTCTCTCTCTCTCTCACACACACACACACACACACACACACACACAAGCATGCACACATGCACACACACAGACCATATATGTGTGTAATAACAAGTAAACAAGCAAATAAATACACGCACGCAACAGACCATATATGTGTGTAATAACAAGTAAACAAGCAAATAAATGCACGCATGCACACAGACCATATATGTGTGTAATAACAAGTAAACAAGCAAATAAATAAAAATCCACAAACAAGCCCAGAGACATCAAGTGGCCCGTGAAAACCACACAGCAAATGTGAACACTCATCTGGTGACAGCGCATGGCAGGGCTGGCCTCGTGGTCCCCACTATGTACAGACTGAGTGAAGGGCCTTTGGTTTTGTTCCCTGCTCCAGGGTTTCCCTCCCTGAGGAGCCCCCCACGGCCCCTCCACAGAATGTCATCGCTAGTGGCCGGACCAACCAGTCCATCATGATCCAGTGGCAGCCGCCTCCTGAGAGCCACCAGAATGGAATCCTCAAGGGTTACATCATCAGGTACAGGGGAAGAAGGGAAGAGGATTAAGAAATCATGCAGATCCTCACTATTTAACAAAGACCAGGTGACAAGAAATGGCAGGAAGGATTTAGGTTAGACACCCAGAAGAACTTTCCAATAATAGTAGTCTTAGAAAGTAGCAAGAACAGGGCTAGAGAGATTGCATAGTGGTCAAGGCGCTTCCCTGCAAAGCCAAATGACCCTGGCTCGAGGCTCAATTCACCAGGACCCATGTAAGACAGATGCACGAGGGGACACATCTGGAATCTGCAGTGGCTGGAGGCCCTGGTGCACCCATTCTCTCTCTCTCTCTCTCTCTCTCTCTCTCTTTCTCTTCCTCTGCCTCATTCTCTCTCTCAAATAAATAAATAAAAACAAAAATCTATTTTAAAAAAAGAAAGAAAGTAGCAAGAACAGCTGAGAAGGGACACAGCATAATATCAAGACTGCAGGGAAGGCAACACCGCCATAGGTCAAGGCTGATACAGGGAGAAAAGGCAACAGTCCCGCGAAGCAGCTCACGCCTCCGAGTGTGCGGAGCATGAGCGCAGAAATCGATGAGGCAAGAATTTTCTGTATGGATTTTTGCATTTAACTGAGGTCAGGTTTACCGGGAACCTAAAAGCAAGCATGAAAGCTTATCAATCCGCAGCGTTCCTTCATGAAAGTAACGCAATGGGCCTCGGAGAGACGGCTCAGCGGTTAAGCCTGCAGCCTGATGACCAGAGTTTGTTTCCCCAGGACCCACGTAAAGTCAGAGACACAAAGTGGCCCGTGCATCTGGAGCTCGTTTGCAGCTGCTGGAGACCCTGGCATGCCTGTTGTCTCTGTCTATCTTCTCTCTCTCTCTCTCTCTCTCTCTCCTTGCAAATAAATAAATTAAAATATTTTTTTAATTAGCTTGATAGGCTGGAGAGATGGCTCAGTGGTTAAGGCGCTTGCCTGCAAAGTCTAATGGCCCAGATTTAACTGCCCAGGAGCCACGTAAAGCCAGATGCACAAAGTGGTGCATGCATCTGGAGTTCATTTGCAGCAGCTGGAGGCCCTGGCGTGCCCATTCTCTCTGTCTGTCTCTCTTCTCTTTATCCCCCTCTGCTTGCAAATAAATTTTTAAAAAATTAAATAAATAAATAACTCAAAATTTGAAATGACTGGAAACACCCATCCATCACCCAAGATCAGGCTGGCTGTAAAGCAGCTGGCCACACCCATGTCTCTTTCTTGCACACAGACACCCTTGGGTGCTGGGGTGCTCCACAGTGGGAAGAGCCCCAGGCCTGCATACAGTGGCTGACTGAGCCTACTCTTCCTTCTCCCCTCAGGTACTGCCTGGCCGGGCTGCCCGTCGGGTACCAGTTTAAGAACATCACGGATGCTGACGTCAACAACCTGTTGCTGGAAGACCTCATCATTTGGACCAACTACGAGATCGAAGTGGCCGCCTACAACAGCGCTGGCCTGGGTGTCTACAGCAGCAAGGTCACCGAGTGGACGCTGCAGGGAGGTGGGTAGAGACGGCCATAGAAGAGCAGGGGAGTGTCTTCCTTCGTGCCCTGTCCTGTTGGGCCCTGTACCTGTCGAGGCCTCTGCCTGTCCAGTCTGCCATGTCACCTGGGCTCTTGCTATTGCGCCTGCATGCTTTTCACCTTGCTCCTGACTCCCACCGTACAGGCGGCTGAGGGGAAGGCGAGATGGAGGCCAGGTGACAGTATGTGAGGTTTTGTATTAACTGGGGACAGCTTACAACTCTCCTACCTGAGTCACAGGTCATGCCTGTAGTGTTTTATATGGCCACTGTGAGGTGGGACAGGCAAGGTTGTTGAACTTGAATTAATTAATCAGAGAGAGTAAGGGGCCTCTTGGGTTAGCAGGACATTTATCTGTTGCACCAGGCAAGCTAAACTGATGCCCACCCCCATCTCGCGATCTCTTCTAGTTCCCACGGTGCCCCCGGGCAATGTGTTTGTAGAAGCCATCAATTCCACGGCCATCCGCTTCACCTGGAATGCCCCCAGCCCCCAGTTCATCAATGGTATTAATCAAGGCTACAAGGTATGTAAGACCTCTGCTGTCCCTGGGAGGGAACCTCCAGTGACTCCGGAAGGGAACATGGGAGAGGTGGAGGGCTCAAGAGAGCTCAAGCGAGCAGGAGTTGGGGGATAAAGAGCTCCAAGGCTACACACAGGATTCAGGGAGATTGGACAATGCCCAGCCACCACCAGCAAGGGCCTGTCTTTAGGGACCCCTGCCACAAACAAGGCCTGGACATCTGAGGATAGCCATGCCCATCAGAAAAACATAGCATTCATTTCTTGCTTTCATGGCTTGACTAGCCATGGCTGACCTTGACCCCCACAGGGTATGAATGATAAGGACTCCGGACAGACTTGGGCTAAAATCCCAGCTGCCCTGGATAAGCTCTTTGATCCTCAGTGTGGGTGAATGCCTTTTCCTCCTGTCCTCATGAGTGTCTATGGTTTCATCCCTTCTTCTCATAAGGTCACAAATCACATTGGATTAGGGTCCACCATAAATGACTTCAGTTAACTTCAAGTACTACTTTAAAGAACCAAATTCTAGGCTGGAGAGATGCCTTAGAGGTTAAAATGCTTGCCTGCAAAAGCCAAAGGGCCCAGGTTCGATTCCCCAGGATTCATGTAAGCCAAATGCACAGGGTGGTGCATGTGTCGGGAGTTCATTTGCACTGCCTGTAGGCCCTGGCATGCCCATTCTCTTTCTCACACCCTCCCTCCTTCCTTCCCTCTTTCTCTTAAATAAATAAATAAATAAATAGAACCAAGTTCCATATACAGCCACTCTGGGGTGCTAGGCCTAGAAGTTTGACATAGAAGTCTCCAAAAATGCTGTTGGGGGCTGGAGAGATGGCTTAGTGGTTAAGGCATTGCCTGCGAAGCCTAAAGGACCCACGTTCCATTCCCTAGTACCTACATAAGCCAGATGCACAAGGTGGCACATGCTTCTGGAGTTTGTTTGCAATGGCTGGAGGCCTTGGCATGTCCATTCTCTCTATATATCTGCCTCTTTCTCTCTCAAATAAATTAGTTAATTAATTAACAGTTTTAAAATATTTTTTTATCTGGGTGTGGTGGCACACGCCTTTAATCCCAGCTCTCAGGAGGCAGAGGTAGGAGGATCACCGTGAGTTTAAGGCCACCCTGAGACTACATAGTGAATTCCAGGTCAGCCCGGACTAGAGTGAGACCCTACCTCCAAAAACGAGCAAATATCTATATCTATATCTATATTAAAGAATGCTATTGGTCCCATGGCAACCAATAGCCATAATGCTGGCAGGTCACTGGCTAGTTCAGCTGGGCTGAAAGGCAGGGACCTGTCAGCCATCAGGCCCTTGATCTCATGCTTGAGTCCCTCCTGTCCTCCCTACCTGCTGTCCCCTGAGAGAATGAACTCCAGGTTGTGTCCACCATGCTTGCAAGGGGTGGTGCCCGCCCCCAGCAGGTAGAAAGATGCCATGTGCTCCTTCCAGATGTGGGGACGGAGGCGGGACGTGTGAGAGGCACGCTAGTGCAAAGCCAGGGGCAAGAGAGAGAAGCGCAGGCTCTGAGTTTAAGCTACAGAAGCTGGTGACTTGGAGGTGCCGCGCCGCCACTTCCTGAAGCCTCCTCCACCACCGCCGCATCTGCATATGTTGCACAGTTCGTTTCTAGGACAAGGCAGCTTAGCCATTATCACTGCGTGAGGGAGAGGGCTGGAGAGGAAGGGAGGGAGATTCCATTACAGAGACACTGTGGGCCTGTATGTAGAGTGACCTAAGGGCCAGAGCCCAGACTCAGCAGCCTTCCCACTCCCAGGAAAGCCCAAGAACACAGACGGAGCAGCGGAGATTTCCTGGGACGGAGCTGCAGCCCGAGCTTACGGCGCTGGCTGGCTAGAACAGACTGCTAATTGGGACTCTGGGGAAGAAAGAAGGCCTGCGTGGCTGCGGAGCGCGGAGGCTGGGCTGGGAACAATTAGTTTCTTGCTGCCAAGTCTAAGCTCAAGTTTTATTCTGCATAAGGGAGGCTGAGCTTACATACTTTGAAGGCAAATGACTCCCTGAGAGCTACAAGGCCAGCCAGTGGCCAGGACAACTGGGACAATGGCCCACAGTGATGCCCAGCAAGAGGAGGCTGCAGAAGTCCCCAACATGCTTATCCTGAGACTCAGCCAGCGGCCTGCACCCCACAGCTGCTCAGCAGAGCTAGCATTGCTCAGTTTCTTGAGTGCAGGAGCTGGTGGGAGGGGAAAGGGAGTCACACTTAAGGGGACGTGCCAGGAAGCTAGCTACAGGCCGTTCACTAACGTTCTCTCATGCATGCTGAACAAGAGCCCTAAGAATGAAGACCCCCGCTTTCCAAAAGAAGAAACTAAGGCATGAGAGGATGGTCACCTATTCAAGGTCAAGCAGTAACTGCTAGAGTTGAGATTTGATCTCGAGCCATACATTTCCTTACGTTAATGAGAAAACAGGGGTTGGGAGGTTGCTCGGTGGGTACAGCACTTGTCTTAAAAACATGAGGACTGAGTTCAGATCCCCAGTTCTCACACAGTGCTGACTGGGAGGCAGAGACAGGGAGTCCCAGCGCTCACTGGCTAGGTAGTCTAACCAAATCAGTGAGCCCTGCGTTCAGTGAGAGAGCCTGTCTCAAAGAATAAAGCAGAAAATAGAAGGAAGGAAGGAAGGAAGGAAGGAAAGAAGGAAGGAAGGAGAGAGACTGAGGAAGGTCTCCTGATGTTGCCCTGTGGTCTCCACATGCATGCACACATACACTTACACACATACGAGCACGCATACCACACACATGCAAAAAAGAAAAAGAAAACAGGGCTGGAGAGATGGCTTAACGGTTAAGTGCTCGCCTGTGAAGCCTAAGGACCCTGGTTCAAGGCTCGATTCCCCAGGTCCCACATTAGCCAGATGCACAAGGGGGCGCACATATCTCGAGTTTGTTTTCTGTGGCTAGAGGTCCTGGTGCACTCATTCTCCCTCTCTCTCTCTCTCTCTCTCTCTCTCTCTTTCTCTCTCTCTGTCGCTCTCAAATAAATAAATAAAAATAAACAAAATTTTTTAAAAAAGAAAGAAAGCATTCAAGCCGGGCGTGGTGGTGCACGCCTTTAATCCCAGCACTCAGAAGGCAGAGATAAGAGGATCTGCCATGCACCATGAGTTTGAAGCCACCCTGAGACTACATAGTGAATTCCAGGTCAGCCTGGGCCAGAGTGAGACCCTACCTCAAAACAAAACAAAACAAAACAAAACAAAAATCATTCATTACATTTTCTTTTTAACATTTATTTATTTGCATGGGAGGGGGCAGTGCTAGGGTCTCTTGCCACTGCAAGCAACATAGCAACACTTTTTGTGTCCAGCTTTACATGGGTGCTGGGGAATTGAACCCTGGCTGGCAGGTTTTGCAAGCAAGCACCGTTAAACCCTGAGCCATCTCCCCAGCCCCACATTACATTTTCAGCTGTAAAGGAGTATCCGTGACTTGTTATTTTTGAAGTACAGATGAATAACAGTCAGGATCTTTATTTCCTGCCTCGTCAGTCAGCCTTCGTTACTTCTGCCATGGGCAGCAGCCGAATTTGTCCTTTGAATATATTGAGCAAGAATAGACGCACACCTCCTTTGCATTGTGGAAATACTCAAATGCCTGCAAGAGTCGAGGGAAGGTTGTCACCACCATGGAGTGCCCTTCCCAGCTCCAGCACGGATCAACTCACAGTCACCATGTCCCATCACTGTCATGCCCTCTGCCTGGGTGTCCTGGAATATTCTGAATCAAATCCCAGAAGGTGTGTTGTACCATTCTTAAATCCTTCTGCAGGGGCCTGGGGAGAAAGCTCAGCAGTTAAAGACTCTTGCTTGCAAAGCCTGACAGCCTAGATTCAATTACCGAGCCCTGCCCATGTAAGCTGGACACAAAAATGGCGTAAGCATCTGGTGTTGTGTGCAGTGGCAAGAGGCCCTGGCACGCCTATACAGATAGACAGACAGACAGACACACACACACACACACACACACACACACACGTGCAAATAAATAAGAATTTTTTAAATGAAAATAAATGCTTCTGTAGCAGAAGATTATAGATAAGGCCTCTATTTAAACAAAAGTACAATTATCACATTATCCTACCTAAAAATGACAATAGTCCCTTTAACGTCATTAGATATCCTGCCAGACTACAAATTTCTTTGATTGACACCTCATTCCCATCACTGGCTGATATTTTTTGCTCCAGAATCTACATGAAGTCCACGTAATTGCAGTTGGTTGGTTTTTGTGGGGGTTTGTTTTCTTTGTTGTGTTTTGAAGGTCTCAGTTGATCTATAGATGCTCTCTCTCTCTCTCTCTCTCTCTCTCTGTCTCTCTCTCTCACACACACATATACATGCATAATTTACTTCGTGAAAAAACTTAGCCATTTGTCGTGTGGAATTTTCCACAGCCTGGATTTTGCTGATTGCATCCCCGTGGGGTCATTTAATACATTCTTCTGAGTACTATATTTGCAGTAAATTGGACTATAGAACTAGCGGCTGATCAGATTCAAGTCTGATGATATTTTTTTTTTGGCTCCACATACTGTTCCTAGGTTGTACAGTGTATTGACGTGCGAGGTGCCCAGTCTGGCTGCCTCTATCATGGTGAGGACAGCCCTTGTAGGAGCTATTATTTCACTAGGGGCTGCAAAGCAAGAATGGGAAATATTATTTCTTCCTGATTAAAATGCTGAAATACTTTTAAAAAAAATAAGAAGAAAGAAGTTTCCTTTCATTAGCTTTCTGACTACCTGGATATTGAGTTCCTTTTAAGAAGAGCAGTGTAATCTATGCCCATACCACCCTGAACAGGTTGAGCCTAGTGAGTACTTGGATGGGAGAAAGAGCCATGTAGATATAAAATTCCATCCTTTTCCATTCCTTACTGATTTTCAATAGTATGAATTGACTTCTTACCCTCTACTAAAGTAACAGGAAAGTTGGATTAGAAGATGTACCTTTTGGGTTGATTTTGGTTTGGGTAATATCCTTTTATACCTACATTTTTAAAAAATATTTTATTTTATTTAAGAGAGAGAAAGAGCACACCAGGGCCTTTTACCACTGTAAATAAACACCAAACCCATGCACCAAAAGTGGTGTACAAAGGTACATCTGACTTAATGTGGCTCCTGGAGAACCAAACCTGGACCAGTTGGCTTTTTAAGCAAGTGTCTTTAACTGCTGAGCCATCTCCCTAATTCCAGGATCTTTTTTAACACATCTGTTTCCACCATTATCACTGATGGCAAATTGACCTATCATTACTGTCTGCAAGTTGGCTTATCAGTCCTTTCAACATGACCCAGGTATCTCTGATAGGTTCTAAGCTATATTAAGTATGTATATAATTTACATATAAATTTTACCAGGCCTGTAATCTTAGACATGTGGGAGGCTGAGGCAAGAGGGTCATAAATTCAAGGCCAACCTAATATAGAGAGAGTTCAAGGCGAGACTGGGCAACTTAAAATTAAAAGGAGGGCTGGGTATTATGGCATAGCGGTAGAGCACTTGCTGTGGTAGTTTGGATGTGATCGTGTGTGTGTGTGTGTGTGTGTGTGTGTGTGTTTGAGGTAGGCTTTCACTATAGCTCAGGCTGACCTGGAATTCACTATGTAGTTTCAGGGTGGCCTCAAACTCATGGCAATCCTCCTACCTCTACCTCCCCGTGTGCTGGGATTAAAGGCATGTGGCACCACGCCTGGCTGACTCAGTCATTTTTGTTTTGTTTTGTTTTGTTTTCGAGGTAGGGTCTCACTCTAGCCCAGGCTGACCTGGGACTCACTCTGTAGCTCCAAGCTGGCTTCAAACTCACAATGATCCTCCTACATCTACCTTCTAAATTCTGGGCTTAAGTTTGTGCAACATCATGCCCAGCTACAGTCATTGTTTACTATAGTTCCTACTTGAGGTCCACTAGGCAGATTTCTGCTAGAAGGGCCCTGTCACTGCGCCCTGCTAAGGTGTGAGGAAAGCGTCTGAGCTCTGCTGGTTTACACTTGCTGCTTTTGGTGCTTGCTGGCTGTTTGGTGGTTTTTCTCTGCTTGGATCTGTGAAAGGGAGCCAGCTTCTTCTGCCATTGATACAATTTTTCCTCAAACTATAAGCCTGAAGTAAGTCTCTTCCTCCCATAAACTGCATCTGGTTGGATGTTCATCTCAGTAATGTGGAACTGACTACAACACTTGCTAACATGCATAAGGCCCTGGGTTCAAAACAAATCCCTCCCTCATGCCTGAGCTTAGACATTCCTTGTGAAGTTCTGGAGTGCTTCTTGCTGTGGGAATGGTCCTATTCATTTCTATACTCTGCTAAGGGACAGCTGGGAGGAGGTACTTTGTTATTGGGGTTTTTTAACTTTTATTTATATATTTATGAGACAGGCAGAGAGAGAGAGAGAGACAGAATGGGCATGCCAGGGCCTCCAGCCACTACAAACAAACTTCAGATGCATTTGCCACCTTGTGCGTCTGGCTTACGTGGGTCCTGGGGAATTGAACTGGAATTGGCTTTACAGGCAAGTGCCTTAACTGCTAAGCTATCTCTCCAGCCCTGTTGTTTTGTTTTGTTTTGCTTTGAAGTAGGGTCTTGCTGTAGCCCAGGTTCCAGGCTGACTTGGAATCCACTGTGTGGTTTCAGGGTGGCCTCAAACTCAGAGAGATCCTACTACCTCTGCCTCCCAAGTGTTTGGATTAAAGGTCTGCACCACCAAGCTCAGCACTTTCTTTTTTTTTTTTTTTTAAGTTCAAAGACAACTTCATTAGCATTGGAGAGAAAACAACAGGATAGACAAGCTGTAAATCTCAGCAGCTACAGGTAGAGGGGATGGGAAATAGGAAGAGAGTAGAGATGGATAACATGAACAAAGTCATGCCTTTTGAGTCAGGTTCCAGAAAAGAGGCAAGTTCAAGTTCAGCAGTGGAAGCCAGCAAGCATGGATGGGAGCGGGGACGGGGAAGGGGTTCTTCCAAGAAACCATGAGAAAACCCGGTGTATCTGGGCAAGCATGAATAAGATTCAAGTTAGGAACCAAAAATACAGAAAAGTAGTAAAGGAAAAATTACACTTTTTTAGTTAGAATTCAGAAAACTGGGCAAGCTTAGTGGGGATCTTCAAGCAACTGTCTCAAGAATTATAAAGCGGAAGGGCTGGAGAGATGGCTTCGTGGTTAAAGCGTTTGCCTGCAATGTCAAATGATCCTGGTTTGATTCCCCAGGACCCATGTAAGCCAGATGCACAAGGGGACGCATGCATCTGGAGTTTGTTTGCAGTGGCTTGAGGCCCTGGTGTGTCCATTCTCTCTCTTTCTGCCTCTTTCTCTCTCTTAAATAAATAAATGAGTAAATAAATAAAATATATTTTTTAAATTATAAAGCATAAAATGCATGGTGATAATTTCTTCTTCTTCCTCTTCCTCTTCCTCTTCTTCTTCTTCTTCTTTGTTTGTTTTTTTTGAGAAAGGGTCTCACTCTGGCCCAGTCTGACTTGGAATTCACTATGTAGTCTCAGGGTGGCCTCAAACTCACGGTGATCCTCCTACCTCTGCCTCCTGAGTAATTGGATTAAATGCATGTGCCACCACGCCTGGCCATGCTGACAATTTCAATTCAACCTCAGGACCGCAGGCTTTTCCATGACCTCATAGGCCTCTTATCTGCACCTCTGATCTCCACACTGAAAGTTCAGTCCCTGCACCAGCCACATCGTCACCTCCCTATGTCATCCCAGACACACAGGGCTCAGCTCAGCACCGAACACCACAGTCACAAACAGCTCCACGTTATTTGCATGCTTCCTGTCTTGGGGCATATCCCACGAGGGTCACCCTTCGCGTGGCTGTGTCGTGACGTCTTTTGAACTAGTTTCTTTGGGTAGAATTTTGCTGCGTCTCAATACCTTGTAAGCTTCCTGGCCTCATTTTGGTTTTGATTGTTAGGAGCTGATTTCTTTTTTGTGTAGCTCTGTTCTGTGATCACATTCAGGGCTTGCATGACTCCGTAGTCATCTACAAAACCAGTACCCAGGAAGTCAGGCTCAACCCCACGGCTCTCGCAATCCCAGCAGCAGGGGAGCTTGGGTTTGGATTTTTCCTTCCATTTCTTTTCTTAATTTAACATTTTATTTATTTATTTATTTATTTATGAGAGCAAGGGAAAGAGATAGAGAGCAAGAGAATGGGCGCGCCAGGGCCTCTCAACACTGCAAATGAACTCCAGACTCATGCGCCACCTTGCGCATCTGGCTTCCATGGGTACTGAGGAATCAAACCTGGGCCCTTAGGCTTCCCAGGCAAGCGCCTTAACTGCTGAGCCATCTCTTCAGTCCCTCTTTCCATTTCTATGGCATAAGCAGGTACCTGCCTGCATGCAAACAAGAGTCCTTCCATTTTCAGATGAAAGCCAGTGTCCTCCACACTGTAGTGGACTGAGTAAAGGACTGGGAATAAGAAGCTGCCCCTCCAAGGGCGTGCCCTCCAGTGACCCACTTCCTCCAGCCAGGCCCTGGCTCCTGACAGTCCCTTCATCTGTGAGCTCATCAACACAGAAAGCCACCGTTAGGTCCTAACAGCCCTCGGTATTCAATTGCTTCTCAACCATGGGGCACACCAAGCCCTCAACACATGAGTCTCTGGGGAAGGAGACACTTGATATCTAAACTATAACACATAATAATAACCTTGGGAATCACAATCCTACAGTTTCACCCCAGAGTAAATATTTTGAAGCAACCTTGGGAAGCCATGGCCCTGCGCCATCTTGAGCATCAGGTGTTGACCTACAGAATCAAGCCAACGTTGTTGGTCCTCAGAACCACACTTTTCTGGTATCCTGTGAATTTCCTATGGATCATTTTGGTGGGCAAGATCCAATAAATGCTATTTTAGGACACCTGTAAAGAAACTCCTTTTCCCTTTAATTTTTTTTAAATGTCAGTGATTGTAATTAGCGTAAACCCATTAAAATAATATTTACTCGAATTTTACACTTGCTGGGGAACACACCACACAATTAATTCGAACAACATAATTAATTCAAATTTACATTAATTAAATTAAATTAAAACATTACACTCATTTCTTCATCTACTCCAAGGAAGTTGGGCAATTTAATTGCTATGAAACAAGATAACTGAAATAAAGAGGATATTTAACATACTTATTAAATGCCACTTAGTATTTCTGATTAGTATTTTTAGGGTCTAATTAGTGTCTGATTAACTTGCCATGGGCTATCTTTTCACAATACCAATTAAATTTCAAAACATCCTTTATAAACATCCGGCCCTGAAAGGGAGAAGGATTAAGCATTGTTAGAGGCGTGAGTTAATCGGACACATTGGCGTGGTATTGTTTTATATCTATAAATACCCATGCTTATTAAACTTCATCAAGTGGAGCTTTTCACCATTAATTGCTGTTTAATCAACTTCAAATAAATGAGGAAATCGCTGGGACCAGCTGCCATTGTTTGAGACAGATGACGGGCCCAGAAAACGGGAGCGAGTGGGAGGTGAGAGAGGAGGCAGGCTTGGGTAAGGGATGGGTGGAAGGTACGGGAAGGTGGGACAGGAAGTGATGGAGTTCCAACAGGGATCTCTCGCTGACTCCCCACCTCTGAGTGACATTTAGGGTTGAAGTCCCCACTGGGAACAAGTTGTAGAAGGATAGCAGTGGAGAAATTCAGAGGCAAAGCTGAGCTGTCTGGCCCCTAGGAAGAAAGAGGGCAGCTCAAGAACTTCAGCATGTAGGGCAGGGAGAGGGCTCAGTGGATAAAACACTCGTTCAGGACTGCAGAGATGGATCAGCAGCTAAGGCACTTGCCTGCAAAGCCTAATGACCAGAGTTCGATTCCCCAGTGCCTACACAAAACCAGATGCACAAGGTGGCGCATGCATCTGGAGTTTGTCTGCAGTGGCTGGAGACCCTGGTGCCCCCATTCTCTGTCTCTCTTCTCTCTCTCTCCTTGCAAATAAATAAATATATTAAAAAAAACACTTGTTTAAGCTGGGTGTGGTGGTGCACGCCTTTAATCCCAGCACTCAGGAGGCAGAAGTAAGTACCTCACCATGAGTTTTTTTTTTTTAATTTTTTATTTATTTTATTTGAGAGCGACAGACACAGAGAGAAAGACAGATAGAGGGAGAGAGAGAGAATGGGCGCGCCAGGGCTTCCAGCCTCTGCAAACGAACTCCAGACGCGTGTGCCCCCTTGTGCATCTGGCTAACGTGGGACCTGGGGAACCGAGCCTCGAACCGGGGTCCTTAGGCTTCACAGGCAAGCGCTTAACCACTAAGCCATCTCTCCAGCCCTCACCATGAGTTTGAGGCCACCCTGAGACTACATGGTGAATTCCAGGTCAGTCTGGGGGTACAGTGAGACCCTACCTCAACAACAAAAAAAAAGAACACTTGTTTAAATGTAACGAACTAAGTCCAGATCCCCAAAACTCATCTAAGATAGCTAAATGTGGGCTGGAGAAGATGGCTTAGCAGATAACGCATTTGCCTGCAAAATCAAAGGACCTCAGTTCGATTCTCCAGGACCCACATAAGCCAGATGCACAAGGAGGCATTTGGAGTTCGTTTGCTATAGCTGAAGGCCCTGGCATGCCCATTCTCTCTCCCCCCCCTCTCTCTCTCTCCCTCTCTCTCTCTCTGTTTGTGTGTGTGTGTGTGTGTCTCTCTCTCTCTCAAATAAATAAAATATATTTTAATTTTTTTTGTTTATTTTTATTTATTTATTTGAGAGTGACAGAGAGCGAGAAAGGGGGAGGAGATAGAGAGAATGGGTGCGCCAGGGCTTCCAGCCTCTGCAAACGAACTCCAGACGCGTGCGCCCCCTTGTGCATCTGGCTAACGTGGGTCCTGGGGAATTGAGCCTCAAACCAGGGTCCTTAGGCTTTACAGGCAAGCGCTTAACCACTAAGCCATCTCTCCAGCCCAAAATATATTTTCAAAAAAGAAAAGAGCTAGATGTGGTAGCAGGTGTCTCTAATCCCACCACATCCATGGTGAGATCAGAAGCAGAGACAGGAGAGTCCCAGGATGCCCCCAGGCCAGCTAAGCCTGATGTATGCAGTAGCCAACATGAGAGCCTGCTTCAGGCAAGGTGGAAGGAGGATTGGCCACCAAGGTTGTTCTCTGACCTCCACACACACTCACCATCCACACCCACACATGCATTCACACACATCGTACACATAAACACATGCAAAGATGCTTTACAAAAAAGAGCCTCAGTTTCCCTCTATTGTGTTAATCACTCGGCCTCTCTGCGCCTCAGTTTCCTCGTCTGCATAGGAGAGGGGAGACTTCATGGCTGTGCAGTCTATGCGGTAACCCAGAGTTCCAGATTCAGGGGGGGCCCACTTTGGCCAAGTGCTCTGCTGCTGTCAACAGAAAATAACTTTTGAACAAAGAAAGGGGCCTCCACTTTGGTCTTATGCTCTTCCTGTAAACCCTGATAAATTGGGTGATAGACCCCTGTGGGAGGCACCCAGCGCTGTTCCTTACCTACAGTCAGAGGCTCAACACGCGAATGAGAGCATCGAGGGAACGCAGGAGAGATCAGGCTCTCGCATCCTCCGGGGTTGCCTCTCGTGGGCTGGAGGAGATGGCTTAGCGGTTAAGGCATCTACCTGCAAAGCCAAAGGACCCCAGTTCGATGCCCCAGGAATGGGATCCAGGAGAACTTGACCCCTTGGGCTCTGTCCATCAGCCCAGTCTGTGGGGGCAGTCCTCACCCTGCTGAAACACTCCTGCTCACCTCTCCTCAGTTGATCGCCTGGGAACCACAGCAGGAAGAGGAGGTTACCATGGTGACGGCCAGACCCAACTTTCAAGACAGCATCCACGTGGGCTTCGTGTCTGGCCTGAAGAAGTTCACAGAGTACCTCACTTCCGTCCTTTGCTTCACCACCCCGGGAGATGGGCCCCGCAGCAGCCCCCAGCTGGTGCGCACCCACGAAGATGGTAGGTGCCATCAGCTTCTGCTGAGGCCCCACCCACCTGCCCAGGGCACCCTGGAACACAGTGGCCATCCTGAATCAGGGTAACTTTGCCCTGGCTCTGATGGACACTCGGGGGGGCTGGCCATCCTGAATCAGGGTAACTTTGCCCTGGCTCTGATGGACACTCGGGGGGGCTGGCCATCCTGAATCAGGGTAACTTTGCCCTGGCTCTGATGGATACTCGGGGGGGGGGTTTGCTGTGTTGGGGAACAGTGCCAGGGCCCGTGGGACACCTGAGTTTCAGTGACATCCTGGACACCTCGCTGAAGGTCAGCTGGCAGGAGCCGGGAGAGAAGAATGGCATCTTGACAGGTAAGTGTTACAACACTCCTGAGCCCAAGGGTGGGCTCCGGTTTGGCAGGGTTGGGCCTGTGGGCTAGGTCCTCCCCTGCCTCACGCCAGCTCCCATTCAGACCTCCCAGCAGAGCCGCTCCCTTAGCCATCATTGGCCACCTCTGCTCTGCAGCACACACCAGGTCTCCAGGGGTCTTTGGGACCAGAGGAGTCTGCCACACGATTTCTGCCTGCACTTCCTGCCCATTGGTGGCTTTCCGCCCCCCCCCCCCAGGCCCTGGGTGTGACAACAGCCACTCCCGGCTTGATTGGTCCCGTTGCTCCCAGTGCGAACCAAGCTGTCAACCCAGTGAAGGGAGTCGTAGAGCAAGGCTCAAGGTCAAGGTACAGACCTAGCCCAGCTCACACCAGCCCCGTGGGCTTTCACCAGGGTACCGGATCTCCTGGGAGGAATACAACCGAACCAACACCCGTGTGACCCACTACCTGCCCAACGTGACCCTAGAATACCGCGTCACGGGCCTCACAGCCCTCACAACCTACACCATTGAGGTGGCTGCCATGACCTCCAAGGGCCAAGGGCAGGTGTCGGCCTCGACTATCTCCTCCGGAGTGCCTCCAGGTGAGCGCCTTCTCAGCGGGGCCCTGCTCTGCTCTGCTGAGCAGCACCCGTCCCCAAGAGGCTTTGTTCGCTTGGCTGGTTGATGGATGGATGGACAGATGAACAGATGGATGGTTAGATTTTTTTAATATATATATTAATATATTTGAGAGAGAGAGAACATGGGCACACCAGGGCCTCTTGCAGCTACAGATCAACTCCAGAAGCAGATGCCACTTTGTACATCTGTCTTTATTAGAGAATGGAACCTGTGCCGGCAAACTTTGCAAACGAGCATCTTTAACTGTTAAGCCATCTCCCCAGCCCATTGGATGGTTTTTTTTTCTTTTTTGCTTGTTTGTTGCTTTGTTTTTTGAGGTAGGGTCTCACTCTGGCCCAGGCTGACCTGGAATTAAGTATGTAGTCTCAGGGTGGCCTCAAACTCATGGCGATCCTCCTGCCTCTGCCTCCTGAGTGCTAGGATTAAAAGCATGTGCCACCACGCCTGGCAGTGGTCAGATTTTTAAGACAAGGTATCACTCTGTATTCTGGCTGGCCTGGAACTCACATCAGCCCTCTGCCCCAGCCTGCTGAGTGCTGGGATTATAGGCGTATGCCAACACACACACAGGAATCATTTGATTTTTGAGACAGTGTCTTGCTATGTAGTCCATGCTAGTCTCAAACTTGGGGTCCTCCTGCCTCAGCCACCCCAGTGCTGGGATTATAGGCATGAGTCACCACACCTGACATTGGTGGGGCCCTGTCTTGGGGAAGGTAAGTTTTCACCCCACAGGGTTCTTGCCTTTCCTGGCTCCATAGGCCAGGGGCTCCCCTGAGCAGGCTTGGGTGGAGACTAAACGGCCCATTGCCCCTCAAAGTGCCCCTTGCAACAGAGACCCCAGGAGGACTCCCCCCTGCTTCACTGGCCCTGTTGCCTTCCCCTATACTTCTCACCTCACACCAGATTCCCACCAGACACCAATTCAGGGGGAGGATTTTCACCGTTGCCTAGCAAATTCGCATTGGACACCAGCCGACAGAACGGTTTCTTGGAGATGGGAGTAATTTCAGACCTGGTAATATAGCCAGCTGGGGTCTGGCCTCAGCTCTGCTTCTGGCAAGCTGAGCAGGCATCCTCCCTGTGCCTCAGTTTCCCCCCATGTACACACGCAGAGTTGGACTAGGCCACCATGTGGTCCTGTCCAGATCTATAAGGCTGTGCCTATGTGGCCCGGCCAAAATCACTGCGCATTGAGGTGGGTGAGTCACATGCAGCTTCTGTGACAGCATGTATCAGCAGTGCTGGCAGATATATCTTTGCAGGCCCCCTCCCCACCCCAGGCTGGAGCTGGGAGCCTCCTGTAATCCTCGCTGCAGCCCCTGCAGGTGTGAACATTTTCATCTCCATTGCAGTGAGGCCCAGAGAGGGAGCTGGATTGCCAAAAGACATACAGCCTGGAAGTGAAGGAATTATATTCAAACTCCCACATCCCCACTAAAGAATCTGTTCTTCCTGAGCCCCGTGAACCCTGGGGATCCTGGTTGGAAAAGAGGAGCTGCCTCCTAGCCCACCCCCAGTCCTTCTTGCCTCCCTGACTTTTCCTGGGCTTGGAGGGCTAGAGGCATGGGGTACAAATGGAGGGCAGGATTGAGCAGTTTGGTTGTGCTGAGCCCAGCGTGGCCTTGCACAGCTTCGTAAGCATTTCGCTCAGCACCAAAACTGCCAAGAGAAGTGCCAGACACACACGGTCCCTGGAGGTCTACCCTGCCCCCAGCTCTGTCCCAGCCTCCTGGTGTGAATCTGGTAACCCACAGCATGTAAAAGCCCCAGGACCTGGAGAGAGCCCAGTGGGTAAAATGTTTGCTTTGCAAGCATGAGGACCTAAATTCGATCCCCAGAATCCGTGAAAAACTGCAGAGTGTGGAGGCACACATTTATAATCCCAGTGCTGGGGGGCAGAGACGATGGATGCCTGAGGCTTGATGGCCAGCTAGGCCAGCCTACCTGGCGAGCTCTGCACCAATGAGAGACCTTGTCCCAAAAAGAGGTGGACAGCATTCCTGAGGAATGACACCTGAGGCTGTCCTCTGTCCTCCATACACATGCACACACATACAAACATGCATACGCACACGTGCACACACATACCACACACATAAGGGGCAAACGGCATAAAGGGACTGGAGAGATGGCTCCGTGGGTCAGACCACTTCTGTGAGTTATGAGAGTCTGAGTGGGCCTGAGACTGCCTGAGTCTGATACCCCAGTACCCATGTCCATAGCTGCTGTGGCCTTACATGTCTGTAACCCTGGTCTTGTGGGGAGTAGAGGCCTGAGGATTTCTGGGACAAGTAAAACTGCCAAGCTCTGGAATAGGTGAGAGACTTCGTCTGCAGGAAACATGCCATGAGTGATAAAGCTCACTAGACAGTCTCCTCTGGCCTCTACATACATCTGCACACACATGCACACACACCCACCCCCCCACACACGCACACTGCACACGTGTTCAGCTGATATCACCTGGGACACCCCCAGGAATGAGATGTGAGGTGCACAGCCTCCTCCATGCCCAGAAGTTCTGTCCTGGAAGGAAGGAGCCGCCTTCTCAACTTTCCTCTTTTCCAACCCTGTTCTTTCCCAGAGCTCCCGGGGGCACCCACGAACCTGGGCATTTCCAACATCGGCCCCCGCTCTGTGACCTTGCAGTTCAGGCCTGGCTACGATGGGAAGACCTCCATCTCCCGGTGGCTGGTAGAGGCGCAGGTAAAGGCAGCGCGAGGGGACCCTACCCCCAGCCAGCCTCAGGCAGCCCCACGGTCCTGAGTGCACGGGTGTGCACGATCGGCGGTGTGCGTTTCCACACGCAACTCTGTGTGCTTCCACGTGCAGGATAGCCACCGTAAACTGAACACGTCATAAACTTACGATGGATTTCATGTGCCCAAGCTGCCAAGTGTCCCTAGCTCAGCCCCAGACCATGTGAAACGCACTCAGAGTCTTTCCCTTAGCCTGTCCTGTTGACATTGCCAGGGATTGTACCATGTATTATATGCCCAGAAAAAGACTGAAATTCAGAATTCCAACTGTGGTTTCTACCACATACGTCAGTTTTGCACCACTCTGAAGCTGAAGTTTTGTGAGGAGGAATCCAGGTAAATTAGAGACGGTACATAAAGCATGCGCAGAGTGGTGAACCACACCCTGTCTGTATATGAAATGTGTCCATAGTTCCCGTTACTGTCTCTGCCCCGCCTCCCCGGTGCACACAAGAACATCCCACATCCCACTGGTCCATGTGGAACTGGCTGGCCAAGAAAAAGAGCCAGTTGCCCTTCCCTCCATGGCTCTCAGTCTGGGCTACATCCTGGAATGGACAGAGAAGCATTCAGAAATTTAAAACTTTGCCCTACCCAGAAATATGGAATCAACTGAAGTGGGGGTGGGCACCTCGGGTGTTGAGAAGGATCACGGGGACCTTGGTGAAGGAACAGGTTCCAGGCCCGCCCCAGGGAGCCTGGTTGAGGAATGCGTTTCTAACCAGCCTGCTTTGGGGTCCTGCTATGGGAGAGCTCAGAACCATCTCTGCAGCCAGTCATGGGATTTGGACCAGACCTTCCCTGGTCAGGACTGGTGACTGACTCCCAGCAGCTGGGGCTCAGAGAACCCCTGGGAGTGGCAGACTGGACAGGTCTAAGGTCCTTTTCTCCAGGTGGGCGTGATCGGGGAGGGAGAGGAGTGGACCCTGGTCCATCAACTCAGTAACGAGCCGGATGTGCGCTCCATGGAGGTGCCCGACCTCAACCCTTTCACCTACTACAGGTAAGGCGCAGGCGGAGGGGGGCAGAGCCGCCCCACGGTTCTCCCTCAACCCATCCCTCTGCCCCCTTCCAGCTTCCGCATGCGCCAGGTGAACATCGTTGGCACCAGCCCACCCAGTCAGCCTTCTAGAAAGATCCAGACCCTGCAGGCACCCCCAGACATGGCTCCAGCCAATGTGACCCTACGCACGGCCAGTGAGACCAGCTTGTGGCTGCGCTGGCTGGTAAGGAACCCTCTCCAGGGTGGTGGGGCAAAGGGTCCTGGGTCCAACCCCACTCTGCAGAGTTGTTACCACTACAGAGGCATGTGTTGAATACCTCTTTCCTTATTTTTTATTTTTGCATGTGTGTCTGTGCTATGCATGTTCGAATATGTGTGGGCACATACGTGTATGCGAGTGCACATGCATGGGGATGCCAGAGGTTGACAGTTGGCATCAGGTGTCTCGCTTTCCCCCTTATTTGCGGAGGCAGGCTGTCTCACTGGAACCCACAGCTTGTGATTCAGCTAGTTTAGCCAGCCAGCCAACTTGCCCCAGGGACCCCGCTTCCCCTCCCAAGTGCCGGGAGCGCAGGCTTACACTGCCTTGCCCACCCAGCAGTCACATGCGTGCTGAGGATCGGAGCTCCAGGCTTCACAGAAAGATTGAGCCGTCCCCTTAATCCTTTTCTCACTTAAAAAGTAAAAATTAAAAAGCCTGGCGTGGTGGCACACACCTTTACTCCCAGCACTTGGGAGGACGAGGTAGGAGGACTGCTGTGAGTCGAAGGCCAGCCTGAGACCGCGTAGTGAATTCCTGGTCAGCCTGGGCTAGAGGGAGATGACCTGAACTTGAAAAACCCAAAAGAAAATAAAAGAACTTTCTTTCTTCACTTACCTTTAAGTTGCCTGATTGTCAATCATGACCAAAGGTACAAATGAAGGAACTAGAAAATGCTGTCTTCTGGGTGGATGTTGCCTAGAGCCAAGCATCTCAAACTTCCTGTCCTATTTAAGACTCCCAGGAATGGAACAAAGGCCACATTCTTGTCCAGTTAGGAACCAACTGGCCCATGGCCCCACAGCTCCCACTAGGTGGGTGGGTTTTAAAGACAGCCACCGCCTCCCCACCCTTCCTGCCCCTGCGGAGCGAGGGGAGGGGGCGCTGCCGCTGACATGAGGAGAGGAGCAGCTGACGGCACACGTCAGGGCTGTGTATTGAGGTTATTAAAAGGGTGGCTCTGGGCTGGAGAGATGGCTTAGCGGTTAAGCGCTCGCCTGTGAAGCCTAAGGACCCCTGTTCGAGGCTCGGTTCCCCAGGTCCCACGTTAGCCAGATGCACAAGGGGGCGGACGCATCTGGAGTTCGTTTGCAGAGGCTAGAAGCCTTGGTACGCCCATTCTCTCTCTCTCCCTCTGTCTGTCTTTCTCTCTGTGTCTGTCGCTCTCAAATAAATAAATAAAAAATTTAAAAAAAAAAAAAAGGGTGGCTCTAGCCGAGCTCTTTGGCACACACCCTTGATCCCAGCACTCAGGAGGCAGAGGCAGGTGGATCGCCATGAGTTTGAGGCCACCACTACATAGTGAATTCCAGGACAGCCTGGGCTGAGACCTTACCTCGAAAAACACTGGTGGCCCTGCAGGAGGTAACTTTCTGACCCTGGCGCTTCCTGATCCTGCAGGCCATGTTCTGAGCAGTTATTCAAAGTCCCACTGAGAATGTTCTCAGCAAAACCCTCCACAGTAGGGGGATCCTGGCCCCAAGATTTTTTTTCAAGGTACTGTCTCACTCCAGCCCAGGCTGACCTGGAACTCACTATGTACTCTCTAGGTGGCCTCGATTGCACAGCGATCCTCCTACCTCTGCCTGGCACGTGCTGGAATTAAAGGCATGCCCCCTTATCCCCTCCCCACCGGCTCCTGGTCCCAACATTTTACAGAAGGGGAAACAGGGACAGAAAGAACTCAGATAAGTCCCCAGGACCCTGCGTCCTCCCACAACCTCTAAGTTTACAGGGGGGGGGGGTCCCAGTCCAGCCCGCAGAGGTCACACCCCCAACATCCACAGCTGGAGCCTCTGAATCTGCTGCTCTCTCTCAGACCAGGGAATGGGACAGGCCGTTTTCCCAGGGCAAAGCACGCCAGCATGAGTGTCAAGAAGCAGCAATTCCAAGAGGCACGTGGAACGAATGAGAATTTTTACACACTGCATAAGAGCGGGGCGGGGGGAGCCTGTACCTGGGCTCCATAGGGAACCCAGAACCCCGGCATCTTGATGGTGCTCCCAAGCCCCTCTCACCACAGAGCCCTTCTCATTTCGTGTGTGTGTGTTTGTGTGTGTGTGTGTGATCTCTTAGAAGTCGTGCAAACCACAGCTTGCTAGTGGTCCCGCACCTTGGGGCTGGGACTCCCTTGTGCAGACGGTGATGGTGTGGTAGAAAAAATCTGGTGGCTATAACAGCACTTGGCAACATCAGCCCTCAACACACACCGGGTGTTAATTATAGCACGCCTCCCGTGGTGGCAGGTGACCCAGGGCACTGTGGGTGGGTGCCCGGACACCCACCTCCTATGACCTCAGCTGTGGCTCGGCACACCTTCCAGGTGGCCCTCCCACCTACCTCCTGACTGTCACCAAAGCTTGTCAAACATTAAAAACTGTTAAAGAGTGAGATACCAGGCGGCTGGGGTGGAAAGGCATTGGTTGTACTGCGCAGGATCCCGGCTGTTAGTGGTGCATGGTCCATTACCTCTCCTTAGCCGTAGCAGAACGGCACTCCAGACCCATCGCAGCCTCTCAGACCCAGTGATGGCTGCCTTAATGGTCTCTGGCCTGTGTCATTAAGTGTCTACAGAGGGCAGGTATGAAAGGGGAGAGTGGAGAGAGGGAGGGATCTGAAGGGAGAAATTGGATAAAATGGGTCAGAATGTGATAAGCTGTGAACTATGGGCATTTGGAGCCCTGGGGGGACAGAACGAGGAAAGCTCTAGAAACCCCAGCCTCAGAGGAGTGAAGGCTGGGCTCTTGACTCTCACCTGCTTCAGGCCCAAAGCTCCGCACACTCACTGTCCGCCTCCACTGTCTACCAGCATGGCCAGGTTCATGCAAGCCACCATGAACCAGTGAGCACAACCCCTCTGGCCTGGTTCTAAGGATCGAGAAAGGAAATCGCTCTTTCTCTTAGTTAAGACTCAAAGCTGAAGGAAGAGGCTGCAAATTCAGTAGAGAGACTGAGCTGTGCTGGATAGCAAGACGCCCTGGCAGGAATAGGTGCCCTTTCTGTGGGAGGATGCTCGCTGTCTCTCTCTCTCTCTCTCTCTCTCTCTCTCTCTCTCTCTCTCTGTGTCTTTCTCTCTCTCTCTCTTTCTCTCTCTCCATTCTTGCTCCTCCAAGCACAGCGTAAGCAGAGACCAGGTGTTGTTGGCAGCCTGAGTTGAGGGGGTTATGCTGGGAGACAGCCAGAGTCCATCATCGCCCAGAAAGGATCCTAGCCAACCCCATCCCTGATGAAGATGCAGGCTCCTCCCCAGAGCTCGCGTGAAGAGACGGGGAGGTGGGGGCGTGGAACAGGACGTTACCAGTTCAAGCCACACCCGAGGGAGAGCACCTCTTGTGGACACTGGCAACTCGGATGGCAGGCTGGAAAGGAGCGTCACGGGGCAGCTGCCTCCCCCATCCCTCACCCACCCCTGCCTTCCTGCAGCCCCTCCCGGAGATGGAGTACAATGGGAACCCCGAGTCAGTGGGCTACAAGATCAAGTACAGCCGGTCTGATGGCCACGGCAAGACGCTGAGTCACGTGGTACAGGACCGCGTGGAGCGCGAGTTCACCATTGAGGATCTGGAGGAGTGGACAGAGTACCGAGTCCAGGTCCAGGCCTTCAACGCCATTGGAAGCGGGCCCTGGAGCCAGGCGGTGGTAGGCCGGACCCGGGAGTCAGGTACGGCTATCCTCCTGTCCCCGGGGCTGCAACCATGTCCCCAGACACCCTGAGCGGGTTGCCCTCAGGGCTTTGTGCATGCCACAGTGGTCTGCCACACACCCGGGTTCCCCAGGGCTCGCTCGCCCCTTCCCTGAGACAGTCCTCTGAGGGACTCAGTGAGACAGCTGGTCAGTCCCGGCTCAGCAAACTGCCCGGGCCACTGCCCTCAGCTTTAGTCCTGACACCCAAGGAAAGAGTTTACCCTCAGAATATTCCAGAGACAAAACCAGTCACTCTTAGGATCCTGGCCAGGGATGACCTCCCAGCCCCATGTCCCGCCTCACCTCCCACAGCGACTGGGCGGACTGTGGGTTCAGTCGCTCCCTTCACCTCTGTCTCGTACAGTCCCGTCCTCTGGTCCCACCAGTGTGTCTGCATAGGCGGCCCTCATAGGTCCACCCTGTGCTTAACAGTCCCATGGCTTTTTCCGGATTCCTTTTAACTAACAGGTGGCTCTTCTGGCCTCCAACGTCCCCTGGCCCCACCCATCGCCCCTCCCCCAGGCTAGAAGATCATCCAGGGTCAGTCTGGAAGCAAGGCATGGCGAAGAGCCTGAGGCCCAGAGTCCCAGGCCACCCAAGGTTATAGAGCAAGAGACCTTGTCTCATAACACAAAAACATAAAGTTATTCTGAGCAAACCAAGATGGAGAAGTCTACGTTGAAACCAGAGCCAGCACCTGCAAAGTTGTCAGAAACAGTCATGGCGGGGTCCTCTGCGTCAATGGGGACTGCGCCGTGTTTGTTTCCCCTTGGAGCTGGCTCTTCCCTCAGCCCCACATCCCGCCTCACCTCCCACAACAATCGATCGATCCATCAGGTGGACTCTGGGTTCAGTTCCTTCTCTCCACCTCTGTCTCGCACAGTCCCATCCTCCGGTCCCACCAATGTGTCCGCCTTGGCCACCACCTCTAGCAGCATGCTGGTGCGCTGGACGGAGATCCCTGAGGCAGACCGCAACGGGCTTGTGCTAGGCTACAAGGTGGGTCTTGGGGACAGTGGTAGATATGGCATGCTGGCTTCTCCCATGATCCCCTTCCAAAGGGCCTTGTCTTTCTTCTGCTCTGGGTCTCTGCCTCACAGAAGGGACACTGGCATCCCAGAATCACAGCAGCCAAGGAGGACCCCTTCCCCGGCCTCAGGGCTGGGACAGACCCAGTGAGCACCAGGGTCTTTAAACTTCTCTTCCAGAAAGATGACTTGGGAGCCCCCAAGCTCATTCTCAACCCCCGAAGAGCCCAGTCTAGTTTCCATTATCTTCTAGAATCTCTATCTTCCCCAACTCTATAGTTGAGTCCGTTCTTATGCCTTGAGCCCTCCAAGAATAGTAGCTTGCATAACTACCCCAAGCCCCTCTAAGGAGCCCCAATCTTGCGCTCGCCTTTAATCCCAACATTCAGGAGGCAGAGGTAGGATCGCTGTGAGTTCAAAGCCATCCTGAGACTACAGAGTGAATTCCAGGTCAGCCTGGGCTAGAGCGAGACCCTACCTTAGAAGAATAAAGGAAGCCCCAATCTGCCTGCCCCAAGCCCCGCCCATTCTGGAGTGCCCCCCAGGACAGGGGCTGGCAGGGTGAGACCAGGGCTGAGTTCTTTCTCCCTGTGCTGGACCCCCGGCAGGTGAGGTACAAGGAGAAAGATTCGGATGCCCAGGCCCGGTTCTGGCTGGTGGAAGGCAACTCATCCCGCAGCGCCCAGCTCACAGGCCTGGGCAAGTACGTGCTGTATGAGCTGCAGGTGCTGGCATTCACGCGCGTGGGCGACGGGAGCCCCAGCCGCCCGCCCATCCTGGAGCGCACGCTGGATGATGGTAAGTCCGAGCCTCGGGGAGCCCCCACCTTGCCCATGTACATTTGTCCCTGACTCACACCCCAAGGGACTGTGTGAACCACCATCTCTGGCTCCTCCTGTGAAAACAGGCTCTCCAAAGGCTACCAACCGTACTGCAAGAGAATGCTAATCACAGCCAGTATGCCCTTAAGAAAGGACAGTGTGTGGCTGGAGAGATGGCTGGGTAGTTAAAGGACCTTGCTTGCAAAGCTTCCTGGGCCAGATTCAATTCCCTAGGGCCCAGCTAAGGCCAGGTGCACAAAGTGGTGGGTGCAGGCATCTATAGTTTATTTGCAGTGGCAAAAGGCCCTGTAGCACCCATTCGCTCTCTCTCTCTCTCTCTCTCTCTCTTTCACTCTTTCACTTTTGCTCTCTCTCATAAATAAACTCTCTCTCTTTCACTCTTTCACTTTTGCTCTCTCTCATAAATAAAAGTAGTTTTTTTAAAAAAAAGAAAGGACAGGGCTGGAGGGATGGTTTAGCAGTTAAGGTGCTTGCCCACAAAGCTAAGGTACCCAGGTTCAATTCCCCAGGATCCATGTAAGCCAGATGCACATGTGGTACATGCGTCTGGAGTTCGTTTGCAGCAGCTGGAGGCCCTGGCATGCCATTCTCTCTCTGTGTCTCTGTCTCTTTGTCTCTCCCTATCTCAAATAAGTAAATAATTTAAAAAAAAAAAAAAAAAGAAAGGACAATGTGAGGACAGTTGGACATCTGATTCCATCTCCTGGTCTCTCTGTAGGTCAAGAGCACAAAACAGGGACTTGGTACTGGTTTTGATTTTCTTTTCACCTGGGGAAGTTTCACTGGGAGTAAAGTCTATAAAAGAGAATGTCTTCATTTTCGCTAGGCACAAGCCTCCTGGTCCTATTTGCAAAAGAATACCAGCCAAGCTCCACGGGCAGCTCTGGCAGAACTTCTGCTCCCAAGTAGACAGCGGGGCACTCTGCCCCTCCCCCACACACACAGTCCCAAGGCCTGCCCACCACAAATATTTGCAGGGTCCAGACAAGAGTACAGAAGGAGGCCCCAATACCATATGTCTATATATTCTAAAGCTATAAATCAACCTAATGAACTGTTAAATTAAATATGTTCTATCCTCCTGCCTTGACAAATATACCCACATAATGACCTAGAAGGCCAAGTTTGCGTTTACAAATCTCAGGCTCCTTGACACGTGGGGCTGGAATGAGGCACCACGAAGACTGTGTTGCCGTCACCCCTCCCTCTGCCACTGGCCCCTCCTGCCCTCCCCACCCCCGCCTTCCTCTTGTGCACACAATCACCTTCCATCGACGCCCCAAATCAGCTTCCTCTGGGTCATCTCCAGCCCAGGACACACAACCAGCCCTGAGGACGGAGATCTGGAGAACGAAGGGGGACTTTCAGATCCTAAGACTCCAGAGTCTGATCTGAAGAGCAGGGACGTACAGACTCGGGGTGGACACTTCTCATCACCCCAGGTCCACCTCACCCAGTGGGTGGAAGGACGACCTAACTAAAGCGTAGGCCAGGCAGGGGTACGGCCGCTCAACGGCCCCACGTGTGTGAGGCCCCGGGTTCCATCCCCAGCACGGTAAGTTAATTAATACAATTTTAAAAAGCAGACGCAGATCCCCATGGCAGGGCCCCACCTGCCCATTCAGAGAGTCTACAGTGACATAGCGCCCAAGGAAGTTGAAGCCATGGGCCCCTGCCAAATAACTAAGGCCCCTCTGGAATATAGACACACCTCATTCCACCTTCTAGCTCCTGCCACAACGGTGATTTATTTATTTATTTAGAAAGAAAAAAAGAGGAAGAGAGAGAGAATGGGCACTCCAGGGTCTTTAACCATTGCAAAGGAACTCCAGATGCATGTGCCATCTTGTGCATCTGATTTATGTGGGTACAAGGGAATCAAACCTGGGTCCATAGGCTTCACAGGCAAGGACCTTAACCACTGAACCATCTCTCCAGCCCGGCAACCCTGATTTTGAGGGTAGGCACTGCTGTGGTCTCGTTAGCTTGGAGCTCCCCTGCACACGCTCTCGCTGAGCTGTCCCTATCCCCCACCCAGCTGCTCTGATGAAACTGGCCTTGGCTTTGGGGGGTGGTGGGCCGGGCAGCAGCAGCCTCACTGTCCTCCTCTGATGCCCCTCCAGTCCCAGGCCCGCCCATGGGCATCCTGTTCCCAGAGGTGAGGACCACATCTGTACGCCTCATCTGGCAGCCCCCTGCCACCCCCAATGGCATCATCCTGGGTAAGCCTGTGTGGGTCCTGCACAGGAGGGGGGAGGGAGGGGTACAGCAGGCGGGAGATGGGACAGATCTGCAAAGCATCAGAATCCACTTAAGAATGGGGCCCTGAAGAGCTGGGCATACCTGTGACCTCCCCAGGACTGGGGAGGTGGAGGCAGGAGCAGTAGGAGCTCAGGGTCATCTTGACTACATAAGTTTGAGGCCAGACTGTGCTGTGGGAGACCCTGTCTCACACATACCCAAAACAAGGACAAGATCTGAAAAGCCAGCTCTGATGGTACACACCTATAATCCCAGACTCGAGAGGCAGGAGGATTATTGCAAGTTCAAGGCCAACCTGGTCTATGTAGGGAGACCTTGTCTCAGAATAATAATGCTGATAAAGTAGGATCTGGGTCTTACTCTCAATGTCTGCTGTAGGAGCGCAGGGTCATAGTTAAGATATCTGGTGGAAAGCCGGGCATGGTGGCGCACACCTTTAATCCCAGCACTTGGGAGGCAAAGGTAGGAGGATTGCTGTGAGTTTGAGGCCACCCTGAGACTCCATAATGAATTCCAGGTCAGCCTGGGCTAGAGTGAGACCCTACCTCGAAAAAAAAAAAAGAAAGAAAGATATCAGGTGGAGCGCAGGGTCGTGGTTAAGATATCTGGTAGACCGCTCATTGACTTCTTGCCTCCCAGTGCTCCTGGCCAGCTAGCTAGATGGCCAACCCCAGCCAGGCAAGGGCAAGTTGCTGTGAACGCGCTAGGATCGGAGACTTGCTACACGCTCAAGGTTCCCCCAGCACGCGCACCCGCAGGTGAAGGCGCCTGCCTGGTGACCCGAGCAGCGCTGCTCTCTGCATCGCCCAGTGCCAGGCCCTCGCCGTTGAAGTGGTGGTTTCGTGGGGGTATGGCGGTTTCCACTGGTACTCCTACTGAGAGTAACTTGAGAACTTCAAGTTCAGCCTTGGCAACATAGGTCTTGTTTCAAAAAAAAAATAAATAGTGGCCGGGCATGGTGGCGCATGCCTTTAATCCCAGCACTTGGGAGGCAGAGGTAGGAGGATTGCTATGAGTTCGAGGCCACCCTGAGACTTCATAGTGAATTCCAGGTCAGCCTGGGCTAGAGTGAGACCCTACCTTGAAAAACAAAACAAAACAAAAACAAAAAAAAATAAATAGAATAAACATTCAAATACTCAGATAAAAGGATGATTTGGCCCACACGTGCCTGCTGTGGGGCTCTGTGTTAGGTTTATGGCACAGTGCCCCGGGAGGAATGATTTACCGTGGAAGGCAAAATGACAGGATACATCAAGTGTTTAAAGTAGAAAGCCCCAGCTGTTATTCTAAAGCTTCCAGTTGTTAGTCTGGCCTCACTGAGCCTCAGTCTCCTCACTTGGATGGATAAGGGGGTGGCTCACGCTATGCACTGAACCCCCATCTTCCCCTAATCCACACTCCCCAACTGCAGCAAAGGGTGTACGGGTGACCAGAAGAGATCACATGACAGAGAGTGACCAGAATTGATCACATGACACAGACAAAAGCCAGAGTCAGGGCAACCCAAGCACAGACAGACACTACTGTGGCCAAGGAGGGAAGGACTCTCTCAAGAGCACGGGACAAGTTTGGCCTGCTACCCAAAATGACCCTTTTCTCTTCCTGACCCACAGCCTATCAGATCACACACCGGCTCAACGCCACCACGGCCAACACTGCCGCAGTGGAGGTCCTGGCACCCAGTGCCCGCCAGTACACAGCCACGGGCCTCAAACCAGAGTCTGTCTACCTGTTCCGAATCACAGCCCAGACCCGCAAAGGCTGGGGAGAAGCCGCAGAGGCCTTGGTGGTGACCACGGAGAAGAGAGGTGACTGTCCACGGGGCTGGGGCGGAGGGGAGACCTGGAGAGCTAGCGAGGGGCCCTGCACCCTACCCAGGTGCGCTGAGCCTCTGCCGAGAGATTCCTGGGAGCAGCCGGTGAGGAGCCTCCTTGTTTCGGAATAAGCTGAGGATGAGCACCGATCCTAGAGTGACAGTCAGCAAGGAGTCCGGCTGACTCAGAGCTGAGCTAGGAAGTCCCACCCCCAGGATGCGACTCTGCTCTGGTTTCTAAAGGGACAGCTGGTGACTGTCCTCTGCTTTCCTCTCCCCATCATAGCGCTGGCTTTGCCCAGCTGGGTGGCAGATCAGGACTGGAGCCTGGGGTCCTGACTGTCACTGTCCTGCTGCCCTGAGCTGGCACCTCACCCAAACATGGGTGTCCCAGATACAGGCCTGAGCTCCCGGTTGCAGTAAAAGTGATCGGCTGGAAAGTGTCCCCAAGAGAGACAGGAGGACATGCTTCCAGGGATGTTGAGCAACGTCTGCAGACATTCTGACTGACCAGCTCAGGGAAGGTGCTCATGGTGCTGAGGCTAGGGACACTGCTAAGCACCCTGTGTTTACAGGTTGTCCCCCACCACAGAGAAGCACAGATGCCAAGGCCAATAATCCTGAGGCTGGGCAGCCTGCCGTCCAGGGCGGGGAAAGGGCTCAGGAGAGACAGAATCCAGGCAGGGACCTGAGAGGAGTGAATTCCCACAGGAGAGCATGCCTCAGCTCCCCTCGGTCAGGGACAGCGCAAGTCCCATCTCGGCACTGCGCACAGCTCAGAGGCAGCTAGGGAAGCCGTGACTGCCCGGATGCTTGGGGCTCTCCCCCAGGAGGGCCGGTCTGACTGGAGACTTGGTTGTTGACTGCTGGCAGATACCATGTGAGGACCCCGGACGCAGAATGGAGAGGAGGTGTCAGGCCCAAGCCACGCCTCCCCTCACCGCCACCCTGCCCAGGTTGCCCCTGCTGATCTGTCCCTTCTCACCCCCTCTCCATCTCCCAGATCGCCCCCAGCCCCCCAGCAAGCCCGTGGTACAACAGGAGGATGTCAGAGCCCGCAGCGTGCTTCTGTCCTGGGAGCCAGGCAGCGATGGGCTCTCCCCAGTACGGTACTACACCATCCAGACCCGCGAGCTGCCCAGCGGCAGGTGGGCACTGCACTCAGCCTCCGTGAGCCACAACGCCTCGACCTTCACTGTGGACAGGTGAGGCGAGCTCCACGCCAGCACCTCCACGCCCTTCCCAAATGGGACCACCCCCAGTGTGGGTCCCTGGGGGGGGGGTGAGAACACTTGCAGTCGGCCACCCAAATCTTCCTCAGCTCACCCCACCAACCCTCACTCACCCCCGAAGCTCGGCCACCCTCTCTAGAAATCCCATTAGCTTTCCGTAGAAACCAGCCACCTCCTTAGCAAGGCGCTGGCCACCCGTCATTAGCAGCGCTCCCCACATTCTCCTCATCTTTAATGGGGACTCAGAGCTCCACTCTGAAAATCTGGCTTCATTTTAATGCCTGGCAGTTGTGTTTTTATACGCCAGTTGATGCGACTGGAAGCTTGAGAAATCCTTCCCTCCCGCTTCCCCCTGGTCCTGTAAATCAAGAAGAAAGACATTTAGACATTTGCTAGAGAGAAAATGAGGCTCGTGGAGACAGATCTCATTCTCTCTGGGGAGCTCCCATCCCTCCACCCTTCCCCAGTCCTCTAACTTCAGGGAAGGAAGCACAGTTGAGGGAGGGCTATGGGATTGTTTGGAGAGGAAGGTATAAGGTGCCTCAGTGGCTACCTTAGCCTGTGAAGCATGGCCTGGCTAGACGTGTCTCCTGGACATATGGCTTAAAGTTATGGGTAAAGACAGCCCAAGTGGGTATGGTCTATGGGCCTGACCTGAGGGCTCAGCATCCCAGAACCTGGTGCCAGTATGACTCTTTCCTGAGCCTCAGTGTTCCCATCTGAGATGTGGGTCAGCACCCCTACCTTCATTTCCCTGAGCGAGGTAGATGTGGCCCCCATGGTGGAGGTGTGGGTGGGGCAAGGCTTTAAGGAACACTGTATACGTCAATCATCACCGGAGCACTGAGAACAGCAAACAGCAGATATTCAGAGGAGAAAGGATTTATTTTGGCTCGTGGGCTCAGAAGCTTTAGTCCAACGTCAGTTGATCCCTTGCTTGGGGCCAACGAGGTAGGATAGCGCAGTGGTAGGCGCGCACAGGAGATGTTCATGATGGCCAAGAAGCAGAAAGACCGAACAGTGCAGGGGGCAAGACCCCCCTTTCAAAGGCCGGCCTCCAGCGGCTACTTCCTCCAGCAAGGCCTCGCCTGCTCCAGTTCCCATCGCTTCCTAAAACAGCGCCTCCCGCCCCACTGGGGACTAGATCTTGGACACGTGTACGTGTCTTGGATATTTCATACCCAAACTCATAGCAAACGCCTTGGTTGCTGGACCCCAATTCTCTGTGCAGGCTCAAGCCATTCACATCCTACAAGTTCCGAGTCAAGGCCACCAATGACATCGGGGACAGCGAGTTCAGCGAGGAGTCGGAGTCTCTGACCACCCTGCAGGCCGGTCGGTGCCACCTCCCAACATGGGTCTCTTGCTCTTGCCCCGGCTACTTCCTGGGCACAGACAGGTCTTCCGGGGGAGGGGCCTCCAAAGGTGACGGATTGGTCCCCAGGCTAGCCAGGCCTGTCAGCCTCCAGGCCAGAGTCCCCGGGTTTGGATTGGAGGCTACCTTTGACCCACCTGGCATTTTGAATGTGTTTCTTTTTTTTTTTTTTTTTTCAGTTTTTCGAGGTAGGGTCTCACTCTGGTCCAGGCTGACCTGGAATTAACTCTGTCATCTCAGGGTGGCCTTGAACTCATGGCAATCCTCCTACCTCTGCCTCCCGAGTGCTGGGATTAAAGGCGTGCGCCAACACACCCAGCTTTTGAATGTGTTTCTTCACCGATGTCCCTCAACTACCAGGGAATGGGAAGGGATAGGGTCCCAGCAACGACCTGATAAGATCCAAGGCTCTCGAGAGTCTGAGGTCTCCCCATCCACCGTGGCTCTTAGCTCTGCGAAAGTTGGGTTGGTGCGTTCAAGCAGGACCTGCCCTTTAGTCCAGTGTTAGCAAGGCCTGTTTCCTGTGGGCTCATGGATGGGACTTGAAACCCCAGTCCCCAGAGCACCCCCCGACACCTCCCTCTCTCCACAGCCCCTGACGAGGCGCCCACCATCCTGTCCGTGATGCCTCACACCACTACGTCTGTGCTAATCCGATGGCAGGTAGGGCTGGGCAGCAGGATGGGTTTGTCACTGAGAACTCACACAAGCTCTTGGCTGGGATCAAAAACCCCAACAATCCACACCAGGCCACATGAGAAGGATGAGGAACCAAGGTGTGTGCTTATCACACATGTGCACACTCCTAGTCCACCTCCTGATACACCAGGCAGGTGCCATCACCCCCTACTGCAGACGAGCATGGTGACTCAGGAGGGACCACGCCATGCTTGGTTATTACCCTACATCTGGGTAATCCTTGGGCAGAAAAGTATGTGGAAGGCAGCTAGGCTCACCACTGTACCACCAACGCCACACCCAGAAGAGCGCTTGGGACTCTGAAAGCCCCTGAGACCCCACGAAACCTAGACCATCAGTCAGTGAGGACGTCCCACTTCAGTCCTGTACCATCATTTGAGCAGGGTCCTCTCATTGTACGTAGAGACGTCATCCCCAGGCTTCCCTCAGCTGCCTGCTCTCTGATGGGCTCTACCAGTTCTTCTGGGGCCTGGGGACTGCCACAGGCAAACCTTAGCAACCAGGCCGCCTGCCATCCTATTTCTCGGGACCCTCCCGTGACATTTTTTTTTTAATTTGTTTGGGGTTTTTTGTTTGTTTGTTTTTTTTTCAAGGTAGGATCTCACTCTAGCCCAGGCTATCCTGGAATTCACTATGTAGTCTCAGGGTGGCCTCGATCTCGCAGTGATCCTCCTACCTCTGCCTCCCGAGTGCTGGGATTAAAGATGTACACCACCATGCCTGGCTCCCTCCCATGATTTCTGAACCCAGCCTTGGGCTCAGCAGGCCCCAGAGACCAGCACCTGTCCCTACCTCTCAGGAGCCAAGAGCTTGGGCCCAGGAGCCTCCCTCTGTATATAGCTGAGGCATTGGGATCCCAGAGGAGACACCCCCTAAGTGGAAACAACCTGGCAGCCACATGCCCATGAGCCGGGAGCTCGAGGAGGCCAGAGCAGATGGACCACCCTGGGGAAAAGGGCAGGGTGATGGATGCCCACAGCAATCAGCCAGGGAGACAATTAAGAAGCTAATAAAAGGCCAAGCAGAGTGTTTAAAGGAGGTATCGTAAAAAGTCGTTGCCTGTTCTCCAACTTAACTGAGGACAGCAGCAAGAAGCAAAGGAGCCAGGGTGAAAATAGGGAGAGGGCCCAGCTCATAAGAAACCCCAGAACGTGCTGGCCGAGTGGTCAGCAGGAACCAGAGATGATCTCAGAATTCCCAGGCTGGCCACAGCTGGCGTGTCCAGATGCGTGTCACCAGGCCTTATCACTGCTGCGTAAGCTGGAGCAAATGCCTTAGTGTCTCTGAGCCTGTGCCCCACGCAGACGGCGGGGGCCTGCGTGGTGACTCCTGCTCTCCCCTGCCTCACGGGGCGTGCAGTGGTCTCTTTGGGAAGGTCCCTTGCTGTCCTAAGGTCTGTCCCTACTTGGACATGGCTCCCTGCTTTGGGGCCATAGGAGGTGTGATAGAAGACAGAGGGCAGAGTGGGCTGGGCAGAGGCGAGGGCCCTCCTCATGCTCTTCCCCACAGCCACCAGCTGAGGACAAGATCAATGGCATCCTCCTGGGCTTCCGTATCCGGTACCGGGAGCTGCTCTACGAAGGGTTGAGGGCCTTCACTCTCCGAAGTATCAACAGCCCTGGGGCCAAGTGGGCCGAGCTTACCTGTGAGTGGCCCTCCGAGGCTGGGAGGGTGGGGCAGGGTCACTCAGCTCCCTGGAGTCCATTACCCTACAACCCTGCTCCCTCTTCCTTACTCCTCCCTCTCTCTCTCTCTCAATCCCTCCCTCTCTCTCTCTCTCCCTCTCTTTCTCAATCATTTGCCGACTGAGCATTTATGGAGAATCCCCAATGTGCCCCAAGAGACTCAGGACACACCAGTAATCCACAACAGTCCCTACCCTCTGGAGGGCTGGCAGATGGAGGCATATGGGAAGTAAATGCTGAAACAGAGGTCTAGGACCAACGTGGACAGAATGTTCCAGCAGGTTCTAAAAGGGACCTCTTAGCCTTGGTGCTAATCGGATGATTCCAGGCTAGGCGCTGTGACAGTGACCACCCTGATGCTGAGACAGAACTGACCAGAAGCAGCTTGTAGAAGGAAAGGGTTGATCTCAGCTTGCAGGCTCAAGGGTGGGTTTCGTCACATCAGGAACAGCATGCAGAGCAGACAGCCAGGACATCTTGCCACAGCAACTGGGAGAAAGCAGCAAGAGTGGACTAGCTGTGAACAGCCAATGGGGCTGTACTAATAAACCTCTGGGCCTGCCCTCCCCTCCCAACAATACAGCTCTTCAAAAGCTCATCTAGCCAGGGTATGGTGACGCATGCCTTTAATCCCAGCACTTGGGAGGCAGAGGTAGGAGGATCACTGTGAGTTTGAGGCCCCTCTGAAACTACATAGTGAATCCCAGGTCAGCCTGGACTAGAGTGAGACCCTACCTCAAAGAAAGAAAGAAAGAGAGAGAGGGAGGGACGGAGGGACGGAGGGAGGGAGGGAGGGAGGGAGGGAGGGAGGGAAGGAAGGAAGGAAGGAAGGAAGGAAGGAAGGAAGGAAGGAAGGAAGGAAGGAAGGAAGGAAGGAAGGAAGGCAAGCTCATCTAGCCAGGGATCATGTATAAGGCTTAACCACAAACACATGGGGCTGAGGGGGACATTTTGCATGAGAGTTCAGCAGCATGAAGGGCCACCTGTTAAAGGGTGCCCCACTTCCCCAAAAGCAGCAGTCAAGGTCTCCTCCTGCTGCCCTGGGGATCAGGGAAGCCAGCCCGCTTGCAGAAGGTGGGAGCAGGGAGGAAATCGGGTCAAAAATTCCCAGGAGGGCATAGGGCAGTCATGAGCAAGGGAACGGTGTGGAGAACATTGTATTGGGGAGCACTTAGCTAGCATGAGAGTGATGGCTTTGCCCCCGGGGTAAGAACCGGGGACCAAGACACCAATCAGAGGCTTTTTCAATAACATAGCCAGAGAGCCCAAGGCCGGGCTAAGGAGGCGAGCTGTAAACACAATCAAAGGTCAATTTGTTTTTGTTTGGGGGTGGGTTTTTTTGGGGATTTTTTTGTTGTTTAGTTGTTTTTTCCAGATAGGGTCTTACTCAGGCTAACCTGAAATTCACGCTGTAGTACAAGGCTGGCCTTGAACTCACAGCTATTCTCCTACCTTTGCCTCCCAAATGCTGGGATTAAAGATAGTGCACCACCATACCCAGCTTGCTTTTGGTTTTTTGTAAGTTTGTTTTTCATATTTTATTTTTGTTTTATTTTAAATATTTTTTATTTATTTGTAAGAAAGAGAGAGAATGGGGACTCCAGGGCCTCCCACCACTGCAAACAAACTCCAGACGCATGCACCCACCTTGTGCATCTGGCTTATGTGGGTCCTGGGGAATTGAATCTGGGTATTTTGGCTTTGCAGAGAAGCACCTTAACCACTAAGCCATCTCTCCAGGCCTTGTTTTCATTTTATTTATTAATTTATTTCAGAGAGAGAAAGAGGCAGATAGAGAGAGAGAGAATGGGTGCACCAAAGCCTCTAGCCACTGCAAACTCCAGACGCATGCACCACCTTGTGCATCTGGCTTATGTGGGTCCTGGGGAATCGAACCTGGGTCCTTAGGCTTCACAGGCAAGCACTTTAACTGCTAAGCCATCTCTCCAGCCCTCTTTTTTTTTTGTTTTTAAACTTTTTTGACACCTTCCATAAATATAAACAATATGCCACAATCATAGTCTCCTCCTTTTCCCTCCCAAGTCTCCCCTTCTTCCTTCTCTGAGAGGTCAACGTGGGAAGCAGTGTGTCATGAATGTGGATTCCACAGGCTCCGTGTTGGTTCTCAGAGGGGAAAGTGAGACAGGCAAGAGAGACAGAGGAGCACCAAGGGGGGTGCACTAGCAGGAAAGAGGGGGCAGTCTAGGACCCTCTGGGCTACGGTGCTTCTCTGGCCAGTCATAATTCTCCTAACTCTTTGGAGCCTGTCTTCCAGACCTGTTAGCAGACAACAAAATGATTGAACATGTAACAAAAAAATGTTAATAGAAAAACTCGGAAGTGCCTGATCCAACAGCTCATGTTATTTTCTTATTCTTATTTATTTATTTTTTGGGGGCCGACATGTGCTTGTGGTTGTGATTTTATATAGCCTGTGTATAATACAGTCATATTTCCTGCTAGTAAAATTGTTTCTGGTTCATATGAGGAAATTGATGATGCCAGTATTTCACTGCTTTTTCCAAGCGCTCCACTGTGAAACCAGGGAGCTTGTAAGGATTAGTGGGTCCCCCGGAGCTGTCCTTGGGGTTACTAGGCTCCAAGAGGGCTCCCTGTGACCTTGGTCAGGGCACACCTGCATAGAGAGAGAAGTGTTTTAGGAACCGCTCCTCCCAGACGTCATTCCTGGCCCCCAGACTCCACAAGTGAGTCTCTTGCCTGCTCAGTCACCAGCACTGTTGCTCCATCCCACTCTGGTTAGCTCCCTGGGGTGGGACACCCCTATGTGTACTAACTCTGTCTGCTATCTCCCTGGCCCCTCACCTCCCCCCACCCAGCTCTGTACTCCATGCGGAACCTGACCCGGCCCAGCCTCACGCACTACGAGCTGGACAGTAAGTCCCCTTGCATGATGGTGGCCCAGGCTTCCTGGGATGGGTGGGGGAGGGGACCTTCAAGAAAGCCCAGCCCCAGGCCAAATGAGACACCCATCCAGGACCAGGACCACTCATAACACACAGGGTTGTAACACCCATAACATGTGAAGCAGTGGGCATTGTGGGAAGGGATCCTCCAGCCTGCCTTGTAAGTGTGGAGTGGGAAAGGAAGTCCACAGCCCTGTGAGGATGGGCTCTTAACGGCAGCATGTCTATAGTAGCAGGTGTAGGGTGATTCAGGACAAGTGGGCAGGTATCCACATTTCTACTGCCCAGCTTTGACTTGTCCAAGATGTACTGGGCTCAGCTACATCTCTGTCCCTGAATAACACTCTCCAAGAGAGCATCCAACCATTAGCTGTGTCTCTCTGTTTCTACCTAATGCTCCCCTAGGGAGTACTCTAACCATCAGTCTATCCCTGCATGGCTTACCTGGGCCCCCTGCTCTGTTTCTGAGTCCCAGGGGGCTCTTCCCCCCTCTACACACACGCCTTCTGCTCAGAACACTGACCCCTCTGGAGTCCCTCCTCCACTGTCACCGTGGAAAAAGAGGAGGGAAGGGAGCCAGAGAGAGGAAAAATATATTCGTCATCCTGAGCAGGAACCACATCCCCCACCCAGGGTGACAGAGCTCATTTCCTTACAGCATCCTCCCTCTCACAGCCTAACACCACGCACCCTAGACTTGACTAATTCATGGGGTTTCTTGGCCTAGAATTCACATCGAACAAGCCTCTCCCATCTAGTGCTGAGCTGGTGAGGGGCTTTGGGTGCAGGTCTGTGGCAGAGGTTATTCTTAGAACAAGAGAGACCCTGGATTCCATCCCCAGAACCAAGAGAAAAGGAAATTTAAGGAAAAGACTTGGTAGATGGGAACCAGTAGGACCACAGCTGGGTCTGCTTATATCTTCCATGGCAGGAAGCAGGCAGGCAAGGAAGGTTTGACCCTCTGTCTCAGGGTGCCCAGGAATATCCCTTTCAGTCTCAATAGAGTCCACTGGGAGATTAAACTATATTGTCATCCTAGAACAGAAGGCCACCCAGCAGCATCGTCTCATGTGTCTGGGTTGGCAGATACAGCATGGGCATCTAAAGCCCCTCCTCTTGACCATTTCTTCCTGAACCTTCACACAGGGCCCTAGAATGTCAGACATGCCTCTTCCTTCACCTCCAGCCTTTATGGAGGACTCCTTCCAAAAGATCAGTGACTTCCTTTCTCCATACCCCCTCCAACTCTCACCCACAGATCTGAGCAAGCACAAGCGCTATGAGATCCGGATGAGTGTGTACAACGCTGTGGGTGAGGGTCCCTTGAGCCCCCCACAGGAGGTCTTTGTTGGGGAGGCAGGTGAGTGATGTCTGCCCTTTCCAGCCTCACAAGATCCAGCCAGGGGAGGTATAGAATCCAGAGTCCTCACCCTCCCCTATCCCACTTTCCCTTCCCGAGTTCATGCTTTTGCAATCATCACGACTCTCCATCCCCCACCAGTGCCCACAGCAGCACCACAAAATGTGGCCGTCCACAGTGCCACGGCCACGCAGCTGGATGTGACCTGGGATCCACCCCCGCTGGACAGCCAGAATGGAGACATCCAAGGCTACAAGGTAAGGGAGCTCTGGCAGAGCAGTGGGGTGGCAAGGGGACAAGGGCCTTGGGGAGATGGATGGGTCGGAGAGGTCATAAGCATTTCCTGCTCACAGCCAAATGCCCACCTCTTGGGCTCTGCTGCACACCTATGGCCTTGGATGTCTGCACCCAGCTGGCAGAAATAAATAAGCAGCCGGAGGAAAATGACACTCATCCTCTTCATTATCCCCGGCATGCAAGGGACTTCCGCCGTGCTTATTCCTGTCTGAGGAGCACAGCCCACTCTGCAACTGCCAGCCTCATACATCACTTAAGTCCCCTCGGAGATACCGAGTAGACAGCCTGGTGGGAAAGCACCACTGGGTAGCACTTGAAATCTGCCAAAGGTCATCTCCAGACACAGGCGCGCTGCTAGGATGGGGTACACTCTGTCCCTCGTTGTTGTAGTTCCCCTCATGCTGCTATCACAAAGCACCTGAGCCCAAGCAGCTGACAGGAGGAAAGGACTTCTCTCAGGCTTACAGTTTTGAATGGAAGTTTCTTCATAACAGGGAAAGCATGGCAGAAAACAGCCTGGGCATCCCATTTTGCCACAGCGGTTGGCAGTGAGCTAGCTATAGCACTGGCAAGTGGAGCTATTAAGACTCACAGTCTGCCCCCAGTGACGAACCTCCTCCAGCAAGGCTCCGCACCCCAAAGTGCCGTGAGCTGAGGACTGGGTAGGAGGCTTGGCCACAAATACAAAAAGCTATGGGGGACACTTGACATTGAAACTACCACACTCACCTTCAGAGAGCCATCCGGGAATCTTTCACCCTGATGAAACCCCCAGAAACCAACAGGCTGTAGGTTTGGATATTTATTTTGTACAGATGAGGAAACCAAAGCCCAGTTGAGGTAGCCTGGAGACACCACAGACTAGCAAGAGGCGGAAAGTCGGAACAGGGCCCCAGCCCGCCCATGCCAGGGCAGGGAAGAAGCTTAGCTTCCTGTGAAGAAGGGACATGCACCCCTGGTGGGCACAGTTGGAGCAAACAGCCCTTGGCCATATTGTACTTTTGTCTCCCTAGTTAGTCTCTGTATGAACCTGACTCCTAATGCTTGGATGGTTTAGAAAATACTGTGAAAATCTGGGGACCCAATGGTTAAGTAATTTGGCCCAGCCCCTCATTCCAGTCTCTCCAATCGGTCTCCTGAGACAGGCAGCCCCACCCAATGTAAGTCCATATCCAGCACTAGAGGCTCTTCTGCCCAGGAGGAAGGAGGGTGGAAGAGGGAGGAAAGGAAGAGGCATCATGCCAAGAAGGCTCTGAAGGTAGATGACACCCTCGAGTCTCCACCCAGGAGTGCCAGCTGGGAAAACTAAATACTGCATCCTCAGCATATGCCTCCCCTGAGAAGGAAGGCGCTGGGCGGAGCCAGAAAGTGTGACAGCCATCAGACTGTGGAGGTTTGGAAGTGGCGAATTAGCATACAGATCCAGGAAACGTGTGGGTGCTCAGACACCGCACAGGACACGGCGGACATCTGCGGGTTTCAGAAAGCATCGGCTGTACCTGGATGCGAACCGAAGAGATGGAATTGCCACTGCCTGGATAGGAGTTAGTCGGCATGTTAACATGGGCAACCATTCACACTAATGGAAATGACGCATTAACATGATTCACCAACGAGTACAGCTCAATGAATCCTGTAGCTGGGACAAGCCGAGCTGCCTGGAGCCCAGACAGACACAAGACAGCAAGTTCCTAGAGCTTCAGCCATTGAATGGCACAGGGTTAATGAGGAAGCGTTCTGCGCCCTGCGCCGCTCTTTGTGCTGGGAGTAAACAGCGAGCAAAGAGGCAGCATGAGCTTACATTTTGGGAGCAGAGCACCAACAGTGTACAAATAAGTAACACCGCCAAGTAGCGGTGAACAAGGCCAGTGAGGAGGCGAGCCAGACCCAGGGCCGGGTGAGGAGCCTGACATTGCAGAGAGGGTTGTCAAGAAAAGGCTTAATGAGAGCTGTGGATGCGGCTTACTTGGTAGAGTGCCTGCCTAGTATGCGTAAGGTCCTGAGTTTGATCCCCGGCGTGGCATAAACTGGCCATGGTGGTGTGTGCCTATAATCCTAGCACATATGAGAGAGAGGCAGGAGGATCAGAAGTTCAGGGTCATTCTAGGCTATATAAAGAGGATAAGCTTAGCCTGGGATACATGAGACTATCTCGGGAAAGGAAAGGGGGGGGGGAGAGGTATTTATGAGGTGATACTTGAGCAAACACTTAAAGGAATACACATGATTCTAGATGTAGAACTTTCCAGAGAGAGTAAAAAGCAAAGGGCCTGAGGGAGGTGGTGATTTGAGAACACACACCAGCAGAGAGCCCCATGTTGAAGAATGTGATGGGGGATGGGGAGGGCACCGAGCCTGCCAGAACCTCGAGGGCCTGGGGCTTTGGGCATGAGGCCCAGGGCGCTTTGGGCAGAAGAGGGGCACAGGGAACTTGGACTTCCAGAGGGTGGCTCTGGAGTTCAGTCTGAGGCGGAGACCAGAGAGACCCAAGGAAGACCGACCCATGCAGGGGGAGAGAACACAGCGGCTCTGACACGTGACCGCGCAGAGGGAAGAGCGGCAGCCAACAATGGTGAAGGAAAAGAGGACGAACACTGCAGACCTGGAGCCGGCTTTCCCCCAGCGTGTTCACACCAAGACATCCACTGGCCGCCGAGGGGACTCACAGAGCTGAGAATGCAGGTGGAGCCCGAGAGGTGCGGCCTGAGGAGTCGTCGGTGTGTAAAAGGCACTCCGCGGCAAAAGCCTAGGTGAACACAGGCAGAAGCAAAAGAGTCCCGAGCCTGAGCACTGGGAACAAAAACAGCCAGCAAGCCCGCGGGAGGACTGTGCCTCTGGGAGGAGGGCGAACCCCATCGCCAGCTCCTGCTGAGAAAGCAAGCACAGGAAGGGAGCGACGACCCTGGGTGTTAGAGTCTGACAGCCCGGCTGCTTTGCAGATCTTCACATTTAAAAATCAGAGAGAGAGAGAGAGGATTGGCGCACCAGTGCCTCAGCCACTGCCGTAGAACACCAGATGCTTGCGCCACCTAGTGGGCCTGTGTGACCCTGCACTTGCTTCACCTTTGTGTGTGTCTGAATTACATGGGATCTGGAGAGTCAAACACAGGTCCGTAGGCCTCACAGGCAAGCACCTTAACTACTAAGCCATCTCTCCAGCCGCTGATTGGTTTTATTGAAGATGCTGGAATCAGGTCAGACAATTCAATTTAATGGTAAAATATAGCACAAATCTGGCTCACTAGCGTTTTATAAATAAAGTTTTGTTTTGGGGTTTTTTTTGAGGTAGGGTCTCACACTAGCCCAGGCCAACCTAAAATTCACTATGTAGTCTCGGGATGGCCTCGAACAAACAGCGATCCTACTACCTCTGCCTCCCTAGTGCGGAGATCAAAGGCATGTGCCACCACGCCCAGCCATGTTATCAAGTTTTATTGGGACACAGGCATGCCCATTGGTTACTGTGGCTACTCTTGCACAAGAACAATAGACTTGACGAGTTGCAACACAGACTGAGTGGCTTGCAAAACCAAAAATACTGATCGTTAAGCCCTTTGCTTAAAAAAAAAAAAAAAAAAAAAAAAAAAAAACTTGCATAGCCAAGCATGGTAGCTCACGGCTGTGATTCCAGAACTTGGGAGACTAAGGCAGGAGGATTGATGAGAGTTCCAAGGCTGGCTTGGGCTACCGAGTGAAGAGTGAAACCCTGTCTCAGAAAAACAAAAACTTGAGGTTGGGGAAGATGGCTCAGAGTTAAAGGTGCTGGCTTACAAAGTCTGCAGTCCCGGATTCAATTCCCCAATACCCACATAAAGCCAGATGCAAAGTGGTGGATGCATCTGCGGTCTCAACCCACCTAGGGTCAGGAAGACAGAGCCAGGAGGTTCCAGGCCAGCCAACCTGAGGTTCTTTTGCAATCGGGCAGTTTCATTTGCATTAGCAGGAGACCCTGTCTCAAAGCAGGTAGAACCCAGACTCCAAGGTTGTCCTCTGACCTCTACCTGCACTCCATGGTACTCATGCCTTCCTCATACATGTGTGCGCGCGCACGCACGCACACACACACACACACACACACACATAAATAAATTCAAAAACAACAACTTAGCAGAATAATGCAGAGCTCACATGGAAGCTTGTGAAAGGTGGTGCTGGGGCCTCTGTGGAGTTGGTTCCAGAGAGAATGGGGCAAGGTGGGGAGTGCTGACATTCCTTTTGGGAGAGTCGCCATGCAAAACAGAATTTTTAAATATTTTATTATTTTTATCAGAGATTAGGAGAGAGAGAGAATTGGCATGCCTGGGTCTCCCGCCACTGCAGCCGAACTCCTGACGCATGTACCAACCTCTGTGCATGAGTGACCTACTGCGTCGGTCTTGTGTGGGACCTGGAGAGTTTAACATGAGTCCTTAGGCTTCCAGACCAGCGCCTTAACCACTAAGCCATCTCTCTAGCCTAGAATTTTTTTTTAATCAATGGAAAAAAATTGTGTCTATGCTGACACACACAGGCATTTTTCTTGTCATTATCCCTTGAATAATGTTTAGGGAACATTATAACTACTAACTAAATTATTAGCTAAGTGACTGTTTACCTAGCCCATAGCATTAGATATTATTGGCAGCCTAGAAGTGACCTCCAGTACATGGTGGTGCATAGGCTGGATACAAATACCACGCCATGTTACCTAGGAGACGTGACACTCCCGGGATGGGGGCCCCTGAGAGGTTCTGCTACCAGTCCCCCTATGGGGACAGAAGGACGCCTATACCAAACTGCGCAGTGCCCGGACACTGACAGCCAGACTCTCAGGCCCGGTGTGGTGGCTCACAGCGGTGGTCCCCGCACGAGGGCAGCAGAGGCAGGAGGGTCACTGCGAGTGTGAGACAGCTTGGTTTGGATGGCGCCTTTCAGATGGGCCAGGACGACAGCCAGCCGAGTGCACATGGATGGTCCTCACAGGGCCAGCGCTCAGCCAGGTGTGTAAGATGAAGGGGGTGTAGCTCAGTTGGTAGAGCGCTCGCCTGGCATATGTGAGGCCTTGGGTTTCATCCCCAGCACTGCATAAACGCATATTAACTAAACCCAGCATGGTGCACACTTTGAACTCCAGTACTTGGAAGATAAAAGAAGGAAGATCAGAAGTTCAAGGTCATCCTTGGCTGCATATCCAATTTGAAAACAGCCTGGGCTACGTGAGACCCTATCTCAAAAGAAAACAAAACCAACAAAAAACAAAGACCTGGGCTGGAGGGATGGCTTAGCACTTAAGGCATTTGCCTGCAAAGCCAAAGGACCCAGGTTCGATTCCCCAGGCCCCACGTTAGCCAGATGCACAAGGGGGCCCATGCATCTGGAGTTCGCTTGCAGTGGCTAGAGGCCCTGGTGCACCCATTCTGTCACTCTCTCTCCCCCTTTCTCTGTCAAATAAATAAATAAATGAAAATATTTTTTTAAAAGATAGTTAAAAAAATAAAAAGACCTGTCACCCCCTCATGGCTGTTAAGGTGGCTGTTATCAAAAAATCAAAAGAAGCCAGGCATGGTGGCACGCTCCTTTAATCCCAGCACTTCAGAGACCGAGGTAAGAGGATTGCTATGAGTTTGAGGCCACCATGAGACTACATAGTGAATTTTAGGTCAGCCTGGGCTACAGCAAGACTCTATCTTGAAAAAAAAGAAGAAGAAGAAGAAAACGACAAAGAAGTCAAAAGATAGCAGAGGTGGTGGCACACGCCTTTAATCTCAGCACCACTCGGGAGGCAAAGGTAGGAGGATCACCATGAGTTCAAACCCAGCCTGAGACTACCGAGTGAATTCCAGGTCAGCCTGGGCTAGAGTGAAACCCTACCATGAAAAAGAAATTTTTTTAAAAAACAGTCAAAAGATAACAAACAGAGTGGAACTAAAGCATTGGCCACTGTACTTAAGAATGTGAAATGGCACAACCATTATAGAAAAGTCTGGAGATTCCTCAAAAAGAAAAATTAAAATAGAATTACCATATGATCCAGCAATCGCCGCTATTCTGGGAATTCATCCAAAAGTATGGAAATCAGGATCTTGAAGAGACGTTTGCATGCCTGTGTTCACTGCAGCATGATCCACAACGAGCAAAGAGTGGAAAAGCGGCGTGGCAGAACATGCCTGTCCTCCCCACACTTGGGAGGGGGAGGCAGGAAGATCAGGAGTTCAAGATCATCCTTGGCTACACAGCAAGTTCAAGGCTATCACGGACTACATGAGATCCCCGTCTCAAAACAACAACAGCATCTGCTGCATTCAGGGGGAACGCACCAGGTTTCTGTATGGGCCACCACCCACTCCGCCAAGGACATGGTCCTAGCTACGGGTCCTTTCTGTCCTGTAATCTGCATTTCCCCCTCTAGGGGCCATCTCCCATAGGCAGGACACAAACCCGTCGGAATTTGCTTCCTTACTTTGGTGTGTGTAGTGTGGACATGCATGCTCGTATGGGACCCGTTCCTGTGTGCATGCGTGTGGGTGCGGAGGCCAGATGTCAGCATTGGGTGTCTTCATTTATCACGTCTCCAGCTTACTGTTATGAGACAAGATCTCTGACTGAACCCAGAGCTCACCAGCCACACTGGCTAACCAAGAAGAGACCCAGCGGCCCGCTCTCCTCCTCCCCAGTGCTGGGACCACAGGGGCCTGCCACCATGCCCGGCTTTTACGTGCCTGGGGACCTGAACTCGGATCCTCGTGCTTCTTGTTGCAAGTGCTTTAGCCACTGGCCCATCTCCCCGGCCCAAAGATAACCTCCGTGAGATCCGGGCGGGACTCAAACCCACAACCTCCGGCTCCGGAGGCTGATGCCTTACCCATTAGGCCACTGGTTCACCCCCTTCCAAGTAGGCGCTCATCCTTGTCACCACTCCAGAGCTCTTCCTGCCAGGCCTGCCCATCCTCACAGCACCGCCTGAAGCGCGCGGGTGACATGTGGCTCCCTGCTCTTCCCAATGAGCAAGTTTATGAATGACCACCGCAACCGCCCATGTGAGAAGAGTGTGAAAATAAAGGAAGGCGAGGCTGGAGGACAGCGAGGCTTTCCTAGCAACAAGATGTCCTAGCTGCCACTCGCGCATGTTGGGGTGGACACTTTTATTAGCTCTTTCTCGCTTTCCTGGGCTTCCTCCATAAACGCTGAGAAATTGAGAAAGAAAAGCCGGTAGTGTGCGGTAGCCTCTTTGGCCAGCAGGTGGCGCCAAATGATCTGCAATCCTTGGGCGTGCTTTGAGACTGATGGGGTTTTTCAGGAAGTCTATAATGCAGACTTCTAGAAGTCATTTGAGAACCTTCCTCGTGTACCTAACTAGGCAGCGCCCCAACTCCTCCCGAATATGGAGTGACTGGAGGCGTTGTGTGGAGCGCTGCTGCTTTCCTGCCGCCAAAACCGCCTGCAGCCACATAGCGCCTTCAAAAGCTAGTCAGGTCCCCAGAGAGGCAATCCTTATGCCCCTCACCCCTCACACCAGCCCTGGAAAGTGGGTGTACAGTTCAGAGAAGTCATGCGTGCCTGGCCGAGTCACACTGCTGATACACAGTGCTGCCATCTTCCCCCAGGCCTTCCTTTGCAGCCTGCTCTGCAAACTGTCACAAACAGCTCCAGGGCTTTGCACGCTGTGGCGCATACCTGCATCGCCCAGTGCTTTGCAAGCTATCCGGTGCACGTGCGTGGCCGGGGCTTTACGAACACGTGTCTCAGGAACTTTCAGCTGCTGATAAGCAGGTTGGGGTGGGGACTCAGTCTCTCTGCCCCTCACCCGCTCCCAGGCAACATGGCACTGCCAGCCGAGTGGGACCCACACTCACATTGTCCCCGGCTCAGGCTCCTGTGGCACAGAACTGGCATGTTCCCCCAGGATCCTCTTCTGAGGCTGTGTGCCAGCGTTAAGTTCCACAGGTGCTGCAGCGAACCAAGACACCTGGGGTCTGAGCCCTCATGGGATTTACAGTCTGGTAGAGCCCAGAGTCTCAGATGGGAAAAGGAAGGGTCTAGAAGCTTCCTCAGAAAGCGTTCAGTGGGCTGGAGGGATGTCTTAGCAGTTAAGGCACTTGCCTGCAAAGCCTAAGGACCCATGTTCAACTCTACAGGTCCCACATAAGCCAGACACACAAAAGAGAGGCAAGCACAAAGTCGCACATGCCCACTAGGTGGCACAAGTGTCTGGAGCTCAGTTGCAATGGCTGAGGCCCTGGCACACCAATTCTGTCTCATGATTTTTTTTTAAAGCTTTTAGAAAGCTGGGTGTGGTGGTGCATCCTTTTTATCTCAGGACTCAGGAGATAGAGGTAGGTGGATCACTGTGAGTTCCAGGCCAGTCTTTGGCTACAAAAAGAGAGAGAGAGAGACAACTGGGGAAATGTCTTAGCGGTTATGATATTTGCCTGCAAAGCCTAAGGACTCAGGTTCAATTTCCCAGGACCCATGTAAGCCAGATGCACAAGGGGGGGAGGCACATGTGTCTGGAGTTCGTATGCAGTGACTAGAGGCCCTGGCATGTCCATTCTCTCTTTCTCTTTCTGTCTCTTAAATAAATAAATGAAATATTTAAACAAAAAGGAGAGAGCGAGAGCTTTTAGCCACTGCCATATGTTTCCTAGATGACTCGTGGCAGTGAAGGTAGGGCCTCACTCTAGACCAGGCTCACCTGGAATTCACTATGTAGTCTCAGGCTGGCCTTGAACTCACTCACAGCAATCCTTCTACCTCCGCCTCCCGATTAAAGGTGTGCGTCACCACTCCTGGCAAAGATGTCTCTGAGATGGGCAGGGACAGAAGGGGGGCCCCGAGCCTTCATCCCCTCACCCCTATGATCCTCGGTGCCCACAGATTTATTTCTGGGAAGCCCAACGGCGGAACCTCACAGAGAGGGTGAAGACGCTTTTCCTGGCTGAGAACAGCGTGAAGCTCAAGAGCCTGACGGGATACACAACATACATGATCAGTGTGGCGGCCTTCAATGCCGCGGGGGACGGGCCTCGGAGCGCCCCGACCCAGGGCCAGACCCAGCAAGCAGGTGAGAAAGGGTCTTGGAGAGGGGCGGTCAGCTGTGCTGGGACAGGAGGACCCTACTCGGAGTCTGGGCTTTTAGGAGGAATGGACACAGCTGCCCAGGCCCCATGAGCTGTCCTGTATGGGGACGGCACAGCCTACAGAGAGGGGCCTAGGTGTGAATGCCCAGAGAAGAGACTGTCTCCCCCAGGAATCTTGAGAAAACCTCCAGATCTTGCCATCCCGCCCACCTTGGCCCAGGGAGACACCTAACAGGTAGCCACACTCTTACCTCCTGCCTGGCTCCCTCCTTCTTTCTTTTATCCCACTAATAACCCTTGTTGTCTTTTTTTAAAATATTTTATTCATTTATTTGAGAGAAAGAGGCAGATAGAAAGAGAGAATGGGCACACCAGGGCCTCTAGCCGTTGCAAGTGAACTCCAGATGCATGCGATCCCTTGTGCAACTGGCTTACGTGGGTCCTGGGGAATCGAACCCGAGTCCTTAGGCTTCGCAGGCAAACACCTTAAGTGTCCAGCCATTTCCCCAGCACAATCCCTGTTGTCTTACATAAGCCCGCACTTGGTTCCATGCCGGAGACACAACCATAAATGAAACTGAGTCCCCGCCCTAGTGAAGGGCACAGATCTTAAACAAGCAAGCAGACAGCTTGGTTGCAGATGGTGGTAAGAGCTGCCGATCTAAGGGTGGCAGGGGTTGCGGATGGCCTTGGACAGTCTGCCCACAGAGGCCTAACCCAGACGGTGACATCCGAGCTGAGATTTACCTGGGGAGAGGCCAGCTCCAGGCAGTTTTGGAGGCAGGGTGCAGAGCTGCATTCTGCTCGTAAGGGCCAGCAGGTGCAAAGCCTTGAGGGCCGGAAGGGCTCAGAGGAACCGAGAAAGCCAGGTACTCACAAGGAAAGGAAGCCAGAGACAGGTCTCCGGAGCCTGGAGGACTGCGATTTGTTTTCAGTGTGACAGGAAGACATGGGAGGGTTTCAGCCATTGGGCACTAGGCTCTGGGGTGTGCGTGTATGTGTGTGTGTGTGTGTGTGTGTGTGTGTGTGTGTGTGTGTGCATGTGTGTTTACAGGGTCTCAAGTATCTTGGGCTGGCCCCCAACTCACTACATAACTGAGGATGGCCTTGGACTTCTAATCCCCGTGCCTCTTCCTCCTTAGTGCTGGATTACAGACATGTGCCACCATAACCAGTTTTACGGTGCTGGGAATGGAACCCAAGGTCTTGGCAATGCTGCACAAGCTAACTGAGCCGTGTCCCCAGCCACTGGTTTATGTTTTGGGAGGAAAAAAAATTGCTCGGAGTGCTAGACAGAGGAGACTATAGAAAGGAAAATGAAGGGATGGCATGTCGATGGGGCGGGAACCTAGGAGAGGATGGACATAAGAGGAAGATCTAGGGCTGGAGAGATGGCTTAGCGGTTAAGCGCTTGCCTGTGAAGCCTAAGGACCCCGGTTCGAGGCTCGGTTCTCCAGGTCCCACGTTAGCCAGATGCACAAGGGGGCGCACGCGTCTGGAGTTCGTTTGCAGAGGCTGGAAGCCCTGGCGCGCCCATTCTCTCTCTCCCTCTATCTGTCTTTCTCTCTATGTCTGTCGCTCTCAAATAAATAAATTAAAAATTTTAAAAAAAAAAAGAGGAAGATCTATTGTCCGTGTGTGCAGACCAAGCCCTCTCGTGCCCAAAGTCACTCTCAGCCAGTGTCACACTGGGTTTGTCTGGAAGACCTTCATGTCTTCATCTCCATTTCTCAATGAGCGAGTCACCCAGGAAGGAAAGCATGCGTCTTGCCCTGAGGACCCCAGCAGGTTAAAGGGAAAAAGCTAGAACCAAGAACCCATGGTTCTCTCCTTATGGGACCTCTGAGTCTATGAGTTTCACATCCGCAGACTCAACCAACCAAGGATGGAAAATGTTCCAAACCTTTGGTTTCTTCTGGTCAGGTGTGGCGGTGCCTGTCTGTAATCCCAACACTTTGAAGGTGGAGACAGGAGGATCAGGAGTTTTCTGTCATCCTCAGCTACATACTGAATTCCAGTCCAAACTGAGCACCTGTCTCCAAAAACTGAAAGAAACTCCATCTGCACTTAACATGAAGGGATAATAGTTTGACAACTATGTGATAGCTTTAAATTGTATGGAGTGTTCACTATAAGTAACGTAGAGACCATTTAAAGTTTATGGGCGGGGCTAGCGTGCAGCTCAGTGGGGCAGTACCAGTCTAGTCTGTAAGATGGTCTGGGTTCTGTCCCCAGCTCCACTAAAAAGAGGATGCAGGGCTGGAGAGATGGTTTAGTGGTTAAGGTGTTTGCCTGCAAAACCAAAGAACTCAGGTTCGGTTCCCCAGCACGCGTCCAGAGTTCGTCTGCAGTGGCTGGAGGCTCTAGCGTGCCCATTCCCTCTCTCTCTTCTCTCCCTCCCTCCCTCTTTCTCTGTCAAATAAATAAAAATATTAAAAAGGGGATGTAGGAGAATTGTATAGATTATATGCAAAAAATAACACCGTTTTAAGCTGGGCATGGTGACTCATGCCCTTAATCCCTTAATCGAGAGGCTGACATAGGTGGACTGCCATGAGTTCAAGCATAGCCTGGGCTAAAGAGTGAGTTCAGGTCAACCTGGGATACAGTAAGACCCTGCCTTTTTTTTTTTTAAGGAGGTGGCTGGGGAGATTGCTTAGTGGTTAAAGGTACTTGCTTGCAAAGCCTGCAGGCCTGGGTTCAATTCCCCAGCACCCACATAAAGCCAGATACACAAAATGTTACATGCATGTGAAGCTTCGTCGTAGAGGCAGGAGGTGCTGTTGACCCCATCCTCATTTCTCTCTCCTTCCCCTCCTCCTCTTCTTCCTCCTCTTCTCCCTCTTTCCTTCCCTCCCTACCCACAAATAAATAAATCATTTTTTTTTCAAAAACACCATTTCACGTAAGAGACTTGAGCGTCCTGAGATTTTGGTGTCCATGGGAGTTCTAGAACCAATTCCCCTGCGGATACCAAGGTTGAGTTTACGGCCTTCTGCCCTGACCTCCTGGAAGTACATTTCTCAGCCTGCTGCTTCCCTTACTGTGGGCCACGCTCAGCCTTAAAGGGCTCCAGAAATACTCACGGAGCCAGTTTCTAACATCTTCTCTGGGATAAGGCCTGACCCGTGGGAAACCCTCCGCTGGCTCCCCAGGGCCAGCCCAAGACTCCGTGTAAGTGGCTGAACGTGCTTGTCTGTCCATCTGTCTGCCTGTCTATCCTGACAATGATCCCTCAGTGTCATTGGCCGGATAGGATCCCTTGGGGGCCTGGAAGCTTCCAGTGGGTGCTGTGGCAGCAGGACAGAGTGTCCTGTCCCACGTCCCTTTAGCCTGGGGGTAAGCAGGAAGAGGGCCCTGAGCTCACCTCCCTCCCTCAAAGCCAGCTTGCTGACCCTGCCTGCCTCAGGGAGCTGGAGCCGGAAGTGGGTCAGGATTAGCTCTCTCAGTGGGAGGCAGTGCTGGACAATAATAGCCTGGCCATCCACCCGGCCAGCTCAGGATGCTATGAGGGGGATGCTTCCTGCCCTTTCTGTCTGACCCCCCACCATCACCAGAGGCCCCACCTCCGTGTTTTTAGGGTCTCAATCCAAGAAAATATCTCTTCCGGAGGATCTGACTGTCCTTGGCCCCGACTCCCAGGGACAGCATGGAGTCTCACAGACAAACGCTGCGGCCGGGAGATGAGAGGAAGGTCACATCTCCTTAGTTCTGACATCTTGTTTTGCTCCTACTTCATATTATGAGGCCCAGACACCTCACCTTCTCTACTTCTCTACCAGCTGAGGGACACAGCCCATGGAGTCAGGAAATGGCCTTGCCCCCCAGTGACACTTGGGGACATAAGGGTTGGCCTCACGCTACCAGCCAGGTCTAAGAGCCACTTAAAAGGAGGAAGTCCAACTTCTCCAACTTTAAGGAAGAACTAAGTTTCTTTTTCTTCAAGTGTCAGGGACCCTAGTATTGGAAAGTTGAGTGGTAATGACATCCAGGGAGGAGGGAGCGGTCCAAGGACCTCGGGTGACCCCTCTTGCCTTCTCCTGCTGAGCCCCGTTTCTCTCTTCTTCCCTGGGCACAGACCCAAACGCTCCCGCCAGTTGCTGGGAGCCAGACGTGAGGCTTTGAACTTCCACAGCAACAGAAAACAAAAACCCTTTGCTGTGTCCACAGCCCCCAGCGCTCCAGGCTCAGTCAAGTTCAGCGAACTGACCACGACCTCAGTGAACGTGTCCTGGGAAGCCCCGCGCTTCCCCAACGGCCCTCTGGAGGGCTACAGGCTGGTGTATGAGCCCTGCACCCCGGTGGATGGTGAGTGGGGACCCCCCCAGAACCCAAGCTCCTCACCCTGGCTCCCTCTCATGCAGAGATAGCACGCACTCACTACTGATGAGTCTGCCCATCTTAAAAACAGGAAAACTGTGTCTCAGACCAAGGAACAATGAGTTAATGACAAAGTTAGAACAGCATCTTAGGTCTCCCAACTTCTAGGCAGAGAAAATTTTGTAGGGGAAGGGTGCATGTGTATGTGAGAGTGCATACACATGTGTGGACATGCGTGTGGAGGTCAGAGGACAACGTCCGGTATCATCTCTCAGAAATACTGTCCATCTTTTTTTGGTTTTTCGAGATAGGGTTTCACTCTAGCCCAGGCTGACCTGGAATTCACTGTGTAGTCTCAGGGTGGCCTTGAACTCATGACAATCCTCCTACCTCTGCCTCCAAGTGCTGGGATTAAAGGCATGCACCACCACGCCCGGCTACATGTGGCATTTTTGTGTGGGTTCTAGGAATCAAACTCAGGTCCTCATCCTTGTGAGGCAAACACTTTGGAGCCTGAGATATCTCCCCAGCCCCTTGAGAATTGTTAATACCTTCTTTCCCTTTAGTCAACAGAATTGGAGAGAGAGGGAAATCCGAGCAAAATATAGCTCCCAAGAAAGGAGGTCTCTGTGGGGACCAGGAGGGAACCCTGAAGGTCTTACCCTCTCCTAGCGCCGTCCCACATGCCCCAGCCTTATCCTCTTTGGAGGTTCAGGAGACCCCTTGGGAATCTGAGCAAAGCCCCAGGAAGATACCTGAGATTGGGGGTCACTGCACCCCACTTTCCATCTGTGAGCCCACTCTTCAAACTGACTGAACTTACATCCTGTGTTCTGTTCACCACAGAGTCCAGGCCTTCCCTTACCAGCCCCTCATCTGCCCAGACCCTGGCCAGGATCCCATGCCACCTCCAGACTCCTAGGCTGCTCCTAGGTTGTTGGCTGGCCCTACAGTTGGCATCAGACACCTGTCCCTTTCTTTCCCAGAGGACAGCCCTGCCCCAGCTCGTATGAGTGAGCAGAGGATGACCAGAGTGCCAGCTACCATTTTAAGAGGACAGGGGAATTCAAGGCAGGAAGGTTCCTGGGCTCCTCCCTGCCTGGTTCTATAGATAGCAAGATTTGGGGGTGTTGATCATCTGCCAGTGGCACCCTGGTGGCAGGAAGTGACCATTTCTGTGTTTAACTGCTCTTCACTTCCACCCCTCCTCCACAATGGAGCTAGACAAGCCAGCAGTTCTGGGTCAGTGGCAGGAACAATGGCCCTTAGTCTTCCTGGCCGTCACCTGGGGGCCAGCATCCCATCCTACAAAGTAGAGCTGTGTGTGAGGATGCCAAGGGCGGAGCCAGGCCCCAGGGAGACCCAGTGAGGTGCAGGGCCCATGACTGGGGCCAAGTCAGAGGCCAGGAAGACAAGATGCAGGAGGGCCTTGAGAGGCTGTCATTACGGTGGCCTCCACCTGGCCTGTCCAGGGACCTCCCCCTTGGAGGATTGGGGTACTTTATCTTCTGCGATCTCAGCCCAGCAAGGTCTAGACCACGCAGCTAACCTCGTCCCCCTCCCTGCTCCTGCCAGTCCTGCGATGGCCCGGCTAATAGCACAGGGCATCACTGAGCGCTGACGCCGCACCTTGTGATGGGCCAGCAATGTCCCCTTGCGTGTAGGGAAAACTGAAGCCCAGGCGTAGAAGGGCTTCATCCAACAATGCCAAAGAACGTGCACCAGGGCAAGGGAGATGGCTCTCTTGACTCAAAAGCATGAGGCCTTCAGTCTGGATCTCCAATCCGCACATAAAGCTGGATGCTGTAGCATGCAGCTGTAATAGCGATATTCCTATGGAAAAATGGGAAGTGGGGAGGGGAGAATCCCTGGTGCTCATGGGCCAGCTAGCCTGGCGTACGCAGCAGGGGGCAACAGAAGACCCGGGGAAAGCAGAAGGGGAGGACTGACGCCCAACATCGTCCTCTGACCTCCACGTGTGCATCTGTACACACACAGACTTTTTCAAAATAAAAACAGGAGCCCAGAGCCCCTACTCTGGGTCCCAGTTGCTCACTTTGTTCCTTCAGGCTCCCCATGTGTTCAATCATTCACTGATTCAGTAGATGAACATGGTACCAACCATGAGCCAGGTGCCCTGTCCTTGCATGAGAAGCTCCACGTTCCCGTCTGGGGTGTTCTTGATGCCCTGATTCCCTGGAAGAGTGAGATAAAAACCAGCTAAGAGACATGCCCGAAGACACTGGGGGGCCGGTGCCTGGGCTGCAAAGACTGTCCCTCAACCTTGACCAATAGGCACCTTGAACACCAGAATGAAACCCCATTACAGCTTTGGATTGGTGAAGCACAGAACATAGCCCGCCCACCTCCTGAAAGCCCCTTGGGGGCTGTGACCTGGCATGCTGGGGCGTTGAATAGCCAAGTGGTCCAGGCAACGGGAGTGCCTGGGGTCTGTCTCTCACTGGTGTTGACACCACACTAGGGGCTGATGTGGTGAGCTGGGTCCTCTCTAGCATAAGGCCCATGGGATAGCAGTCACCTTCTCATTGCTGGGACAAAATACCTAACCAGAAGCCACTTATGGGAGCAAAGGATATGTGTCCGGCTCACAGGCTCAAGGTGGAAGCTTCACCATGGTGGATAGAGCAGAGCAGAGCAGGCAGCTGGCTCACATCTTCACATATCAGTAACAAGCGTGAACTAGCTAGGGAAACCCAGAAGGGATGGATTAATAAGCCCCAAGGTCTGCCTCCGGTGATCCACCTCCTCTAGCAAGGTTCCACCTCTCGGAGGCTCTACAGCTTGCCCAAATTACCACCACCTGGGAACCAGAGCACGCAAGGCTACGGGGATGTTTTATTGAAACCACCGTGCACGGTATCTTTGCAGAAGCACTTCCTGACAGAGGAATTCAAGCTTTATGCGATGCTACGTGGCAGGGGTGGTCAGTGTGCGGGCGCAATAGTGATACAGGGTTGGGAGGAGCGACTTTCCAGGACTCTGTGGCTACTGGGGAGATGGACAGACAGGACATAGCTACTCTTAGATTTTTTTTTTTTTTTTTGAGTCACATTGCCCTTTTCCCTGAGAACATTTTGCAGAACCATGTTCTTGACACAGTGTGGACAGCATGGCTGTACAGGTGACAGCCCAGTCGGATTTCAAGGACCGGGCTCCTGGACATGGCTAGGGCTCAGGCCAGGTCATGACATCACCCCCCACCCCCACACACACCATGGCCTCCAGTGGCCTTGGTGGCTCTGTTCCCACCAGCACCCATTTCCCACTGCACTTCCCCACAGGGGTCAGCAAGATCGTGACGGTGGACGTGAAAGGCAACAGCCCACTGTGGCTGAAGGTGAAGGACCTAGCAGAGGGCATGACCTACCGATTCCGCATCAGAGCGAAGACCTTCACTTACGGGCCTGAGATCGAAGCCAATGTCACCACGGGCCCCGGAGAAGGTAGGAACGATGCCCCTGACACCAAGTTCTTCTACCATTAAGGCAAAAGCAGCCCCCAGATGTTCAGATCTAGGCTAGACCTTAAAGATGAGGTGTGGGGAACGTAGAACTCACACTGCCCTCTGTCCCCTGTCCTGGTGAACCCTTCCCTTTCTCCTTCCTCTTTCCTCCTTTCTCCTTCCTTTTCTTCTATCCTTCTTCCCTCTCTTCCTCCTTGCTCTTCCCCCTCTTCTCTCCTTCTTTCTCCCTCCTGGACTTGCTTAATAGCATCTGAGTCCTTGCTATCCTCAAGCCACAAAGCCTGGAGTGACCTAGACTCCCGCCCACCACTACCCAGCACTCGGGCCCCTGCACGCAGCCCAGCTGTCACAGGGCCTCACTCTGCAGCCTCAACTGGCCTCAGACTCACGATCTCCCTGCCTCAGCCTCCTGAGCTCTGAGATCACAGGTGCGGGCCGCCACCTCCTCCAAGCTTTTCCACTTGCTCCCTTCATCCCCCACCACCTCTAACTTTCAGCCCCCATCACCTCCTTTCAGGAAGGATGCAGGTTCTCCAATCTCCAGCCTGGCCTGGACCATCTACCCTGCACCCCAGGATCCTGCCCTCCCCACCCAAGCTCTCAGATCAGGGGTCAGAAGAGTTTCCCTCAGCTCTTGTTCAAATACTCCCAGGGTGGACACAGAGGCTCTGGTTTCTGGGGTCTGGGGACTGCGGCCAGCTGTTCTTGGTCACAAGAACGCCTGGAGGCTGTGATGGTGACCGCGCCTCCAGAAACCCTGAGATGCAGGGCCACCTCCCACGGCCAGAGTGCCTCCCCTCCCTCTCCTCTAGCCAGCTGCCTTTACACCCAGAAAGCCACTTGGTATTTCTACCTTTCTGTGTCAGTGTCCCCTCCAAATCCCTCTTTAATTGCCTCTTCCACTCCCCCGCCCAACTTCCATCACCTTCCACCCTCCTTTCCTCCTCAGACCCATGGGATTGACGGTCAGTTTAGCCTTCCAAGTCCACGTCACAGGTGCAAGTTTCCAGGTCCTGAACACAAAAGCCACTTCCCAGGCCACTCCGCTGCCTCCCTGCCTGAGGAAGTATCCATCTCACCCCAAGCTTCTTCTAAAATGTCACCTCTTTCTCCATCCTGCCCCTTTAGCCAGGGACACTCACTGACCTCCTGTCCCCCAGAGGACAGGTCGATCTGGGCCCTGGAAGAGGAGCAGTTGTGGAGAGCCCAGGTCCCCTACCCCTCCACCTGCCAGAACGCTTGTCAGCCCCTGGTGGCCCTGGCTGGCTACTCCTCACTTGGACATTCTCTTCTCCATGTCTCCTGTGTGAGGAGGGCGGCCTGCTCCAGGGGCACGCGGAGCAGCCTGCCGGAGCTGCCCCAGCTCTGCCCCTCACCTGTCCCCGCCCCCACACTGCCCCACACTGCCTCTCACCTGAGACTTCCTGGAACAAAAACAAAAGGGGAGCCGGGCGTGGTGGCGCACGCCTTTAATCCCAGCATTTGGGAGGCAGAGGTAGGAGGATTGTGGTGAGTTTGAGGCCACCCTGAGACTACATAGTGAATTCCAGGTCAGCATAGGCTAAAGCAAGACCTTACCTCGAAAAAAAAAAAAAAGAAATAAAGAAATAAATAAAGAAAGAAAGAAAGAAAGAGGGGGGAACTGACAGGTACAGAGACGTCCTCTTGGGATCTCAGGGGACAGAAGCCCGCCACCTGGAGGACAGGGTGTTCCATGGGCTTAGGGAACCCCCAGCTCAGAAAGCAGGATGGGATATTGAACTGGAAGCTAAGGAAGGGTGAGGAGCACCCAGAAAGAAAACGAGCCTTGCCTGGCAGGTGTGGGTGTGGGTGTGGGTGAGAAAGGGTCTGCAAAAGAGAACACACAGCCCGACCGTCCTTTTCTTCCCAGACCAGCCAGTGGGGAGCCCCACTTCCGCCCTGACACTGCCCCATGCAGAGTTAGAACCCAGGGTCCTGAGAGCCACCTTCACCCCTCCCTCAGGCTATGCCCCCCATCCGTGAGCTGTAGGCAGGATGCCCCCTGGAGAAGGAAGGAAATGAGACCCACCAAAGCCTGGATGCAGAACTGGCTGCAGTGGGCTCTCTAGCGATGCAGGAAGGCCCTGGCCTCCCGTCTAGGCTGGCCGGCTCTCCCGGGAGATATTCTTCCCAGTGGGTATCCAGAGCTCTCAGCCAGCCACTCACGCGTGCCCAGCCTCTTTCCCGGGTCCTACGAAGCACATAAGAAGCCCCCCTGCTGTGTGCCAGGCTCCCGATGGATGCTGAGCTGCAGGTGACCACACGTGGCGGGAGCCCAGGGGACAGGCACCGGGCCGCTAGTAACAGGTTCCCCGCAAGGAGCAGGGCTGTAGACCCTCTGTGGACAGACACCTAGCCCAGTTCTCGGTGGACAGATGCGGCCAACTGGCTCCTGCTCCAGCCTTCCGCTGGCCAACGCCCTAGGCCGCGAGCTAGACGCACCTGGTCAGGAGAGCTAGGAAATTCTCCTTCCCACATTTCCCGGGGCCTGAGCTTGCCCTCTTCATGCCCAGACTAATAACGATGAGTTTGGAGGGTGGGAGACTTCAAAGAGGAAGCGGGATGGATAGCGTCACCCCATTCTAGGGAAGTAGATGTTGGGAGTCTTTCAGCCAACCCCCCTGAGCCTGCTCCGCTGTCATTCCACCCACCTGTACTCCTCCCATGATGCCTCCCTTCAAGCTTTACTTCCAGAAAGCCCTTGCAGATGGGCAAACTGAGGCCCCCCTGGAGGCCTCTGTCACTGGATCAAAGTACCTTCATAGAACAGGCTGGGGAGATGGTTCAGGGGATAAAGTGCTTTCCGTACAAGCCTGACAGCCTGCGTTCGGATGACGCATAAAGGCCTAACGCCTAGCGGCCCCCAGCCTCTCGCCTAGGGCAAGAAGGGATGGGGAGATAGGAGCCCCACCTGGAAACCGGCAAGCCAAGCCAGCCTAGTGGGTGAGGACAGTGGTGCCGCGTTCCCTTAGACGTTCTGGCTACACCTAAGTGCCAGATCCTTTGATTCTGCCGTAGGGCTCTCCCTGTGCCCTGTCCTGCCCTGCGGTTTGCAATGGTAAGTGTGGGGGTGGCAGGAAGAGAGAGTAGCCGCATCGTGGCAAGCCTGAGACACAGGCCCGGGCTCCAGCGCTTGCAGAGTCCCGGAGGCTCTCCGGCTGGGATTCCTCTGGGGGCCGGCGCAGGTTCACAGGCTGTCAGGGAGGGTGGCCCCCCCTTGGGCCCACAGAGCCCCCTGATCACCGCGTGATGTTTGCAGGTGCCCCGGGACCGCCAGGAGTACCCATCATCGTACGGTACAGCTCCGCCATTGCCATCCACTGGTCCAGTGGGGACCCGGGGAAAGGGCCCATCACTCGCTACGTCATAGAGGCCAGGCCTTCAGGTATGTGTCCCTGCCCGGTCGAGGCTGTGTCCCCCCCCCCCCCGGGGGCTGAGACTCCATGGCTCACTTCCGGCCCTCGTCCTGTCCTTGCCCTTGCACTGCGCCTGTCCATCTGAGAAGCCACTGGCCCTGTGGCAAGTGAAGCCCGAGGTGGCTGCATCAGTTACCGTCGCGTCGCCGGGACAAAACGCCTGACCACACTCAGCTGGCAGGAAGGAGGGTTACTTCAGTCCCAGGTCACAAGCCCACCACGGTGGGGAGGGCGCGGCGGCAGGAGCTTGAGACAGCTGGAGGCGTTCAGCAGCAAGGGGCAGAGAGAGGGACGCACGCGGCTGCCCGGCCCACTCTCTCCCTGCTGCACGGCCCAGGCCCAGTTAAAGTGGGTCTTCCCAGTTTCATTTACCTACCCTAGAAAGCCCCTCCCAGGTGACACCAGGTCCTGTCAAGTTGGCAGTCAACATATGCCCTCGCCGCGGCCCTGCCCGGCTGGCAGGAGTGGGGGCGGGGCTTTCGCCGAGCTACACTTTTGCTCAGGGGACTCCCAGGCGGTCCCCAAAGCACAGCGCCTAGTGTCATGTTCGGACCCACCAGTGGATTCTTCACTAAGCCACTGGACCTAGGGTATGACTCACATTAGTTAAATACCCATGTCCTGCAAAAAAAAAAAGTTAAAATATTTTTTAAAGGGCTGGAGAGAGATAGCATAGCGGTTAAGGCGCTCGTCTGCGAAGGCTAAGGACCCATGTTTGACTCTCCAGGTCCCATGTTAGCCAGATGCACAAAAGTGAGGCAAGTGCAGGGTCTCACATGCCCACTAGGTGGCGCAAGTGTCTGGCGCGTGAGTGCAGTGGCTGAGGCCCTGGTGCACCAGTTCTCTGTGTGTGTCTCTCTCTTTCTCTCTCTCTCTCTCTAAAATTTTTATTTCAATTAAGAAAAGAAAAACACCCATGTGCTGGAGAGATGGCTTAGTGGTTAAGGCATTTGCCTGCAAAACCAAAGGACATCAGTTCAATTCCTCAGGGCCTATGTAAGCCAGCTGCACAAGGCGGTGCATGCATCTGGAGTTCGTTTGCAGTGGCTGCAGGCCCCGGTGCACCCAATCTCTCCCTCTCTCTTCCCCCCCACCTCAAATAAATAAATAAAAATAAAAATATTATTAAAAAAATAACTTAAAAAGAAACACCCATGTCCTGCTTTGACCCCACGGTCAGATATGCCAACTAACTCCAGAGACCCAGCCCTGTCTTCAGCAGCGTGTCTGCCCCTTTGGCCCGCCCCTCTGCTCTGGCTCTTGCTTGTGCTTGCACCAGCCTCTCCTGTCAAGCCTGAAATCGAATCACAGGAATGTCCAAAGCCACAGGGAGATGAACAACTGATAAGCCGCCCAGGGGCGGGGCGCCGCTCTCCACTCTTGCTTCGCTGGTGTCCCCACGACACCTGCTCCCCGGCTCCAGCTCGGTTACCTGCGGGCCTTGCAGCCCTTGCCGTTGCTAGGTTCCCAAGCTAGTCCGAGGTGCAGGAGTCAGCCAAGAGCCGCCAGCTCGTTCTCTGTATTCAGGGGATCTGTGCTTAGGTGACCGAAGTTCAGAAAGAAGAGAGGAGGCTGTTTTAACCTCAAGAACCAACGGTCCTCACAGTCAGAAACGGGTGAGCTTACGAGTCGCTAAAACATCCCGATGGCAGACTGTTCACTCTTCGGGGTGACTGGGTGCTCATCACCCTGACAGCAAGAGCGTTAGTAATTCCGGGAAGCTGCCACCACCACCGCCTTCGCTTCCATCTAAGCTGACAGTCACGGCCCCGGTAGCGAATGCTTCTAGAAGCTCAGATGCACCGTGTCGCTGGGCTACACGCTGGCAATCTCCCCACTCCAGATGGTCCCTCCCTGGGCCTTTGGTGCGAGCCACTGAGTTGGCCAGGAGGCCATTGCGTGGGACAACTAGCCAGGGCCTACACCTGTTTATGTCACCCAAGTTGGCCTACTCCATGCCAGGCTGTGGAATGTTGGCCCTGGGGCTCCAACCCATTGGTATTCCAGTGTTCCCTAGGAGGCCCAGCATGAGCCACCTGGTCTTCCAAGTTTGAGGGCTTGGTGCACACAGATGGAATGGAGGAAGGACCGAGGCAGCGCTCCATGAAGGGCCGAGGCCCAGCAGCACCAGACGCAGACAGCAGAGAGGGAGGAGAGGGGAGTGAACCAGGGAAATGTGAGGCCCGCCTCGAAAACTGTTGGAGAGACTGTTGACTGCTATTCCAGTGTGGGTGCCCTGTCTCCTCCATGACCTGTACCCTCTCTTTTTAAAAAAATCTTATTTATTTATTTATTTGAGGTAAGGAAGAAGAGAGAGAGAGAAGCAGAGAGAGACAGATAGAGAATGGGCACACCAGGGCCTCCAGCCATTGCAAACGAACTCCAGACGTGTGCACCACCTTGTGCATCTGACTTACGTGGGTCCCGGGGAAGTGAACCTGGGTCCTTTGGCTTTGCTGGCAAGTGCCTTAACCTCTAAGCCATCTCTCCAGCCTGTGTACCCTCTCTTTATGCTCCTCCATGCCTGTGACCTCCTCATCTTCAAGATGAAATAGCCCATGAGTTGCTGTGCTCTGTGGGACCGGGACTAAGTCAAACGTGCCACTCTCTTCAAGCTCGAGAGGCGCCAGGTGCAGCAGAGCCAGGGTTGGGGGGCTCACTCCAGGACTGAGGGCCCATGGAACTCACCTCACATGTCACATCAGCTGGCTCTGGAGCTGAAAGCCAGGGCCACAGAGCGACATTCCAGCAGCTTCTGGCCTCGCCCTCTGTCCGTGTGGGGCAGAGAAAGGGAGGGTAAACAGCAGGCAGGGGCGGCAGCTTCTAGAAGCAACAGCAGAAGCTTGCGCAAGTAAGTCTGTTGGCAAGCACCAGTCAGGTCCCAGTTTCACCTACACTTGTCCTGGGCACCCTGAGGAAGTTCAATGCCAAACAGAAATGCCAGCACTAGGCTGGGGAGATGGCTTAGTGGTTAAGAGCGCTTGCCAATTAAGCATGAGGCCCTCTCAGGAGGGGACCGCCAAGTTCAACTCCCCAGAACCCATATTAAAATCTGGACATGGCTCTGCGCACCTGTAACTCCAGTCTGTGAGTGGGTGGGGGGTTGGAGACTAGAGAATTGCTAGGTCTGGCTGACAGACGTACAAAAATGTGGTGAAGAGAACAGTTACACTCCATCAGTCCAGGAAGCACTTGCTAGAGCTGGGGTGCTCTTTCTGGAAGTCCAGAGTCCAGGGAAGAAAGGGACCCAGGTTCACTTCCCCAGGACCCACGTAGGTCAGATGCACAAGGGGGCGCACGCATCTGGAGTTCATTTGCAGTGGCTGGAGGCCCTGGCACGCCCATTCTCTCTCTGCCTCTCTCTGCTTCTCTCTCTCTCTTCTTCCTTCCTTCAAATAAATAAATAAATAAAATATTTTTTTAAAGAAAGGGTTCCTATGAGGGCTGGGGAGATGGCTCAGCAGTTAAGGCGCTGGCCTGCAAAGCCTAATGACCTGGGTTCAATTCCCCAACACCTACACAAAGCCAGATGCACAAAGTGGTACTTGGATCTGGAGTTTGGTTACAGTGTGATGAGGAGTCCCGGCGAGTCCATTCTCCCCCTCCCGTGTGAGTGAGTGTGTGTGTGTGTGTCTCCTCCCTTCCTTTCTCATTGCAAATAAATAAAATATTTTTTACAAAAATAATGAGGGCTGGAGAGATGGCTTAGTGGTTAAGGCGTTTGCCTACAAAGCCAAAGGGCCTAGGTTTGACACTCCAGGACCCACGTAATCCAGCTGCACAAGGGGGTGCACACATCTGGAGTTCATGTGCAGTGGCTGGAGGCCCTGGAATGCCCATTCTCTCTCTCTCTCTCTCTCTCTCTCTCTCTCTGTGTCTCCTTCTTTCTCTCAAATAAATAAATAAATGTATTTTAAAAAAATGGGTCCTCTGAGGGTAAAGCCAGAGGTGATGTATCAGGAGGGAAGCATTATATATATGTGTGTGTATATATATATATATATATATATATATACACACACACACATACATATATATGTACGTATATATATATTACATATATAGATATATAATATGTTGTATAATGTACATATTATATACAATATATTGTGTATATATATTACAGATATTTTAATAAAAAGAATAAAAGAGGGCTGGGGATGGCTCAGCAGTTAAAGACACTTGCTTGCAAAGCCTGAATGTCTCCAATCCCACGTAAGCCAGATGCACAAAGTGGTACATGCATCTGGAATTCATTTACAGTGGCAAGAGGCCCTGGCATGCCCATTCTCTCTCTCTCTCTCCTTGTAAATAAATTTAAAAATCTTTAAAGAACAAAGGAGATACTTCAAGCAGTGTCTTCAGGAAACCTCCACTGAAGCTCTCTCAAGAGCCAGGCACCAGGGCAGTGTTGAACCCACAGACCTCCAAGAGCCATAGCTTGAACCTGGCGTGGGATTTGATACGTCCTCACTAATGGTGCCTATCCTCTGTGTCCTGCAGATGAGGGGCTCTGGGACATCCTCATCAAAGACATCCCCAAGGAGGTGACCTCCTACACCTTCAGCATGGACATCCTGAAGCCGGGTGTGAGCTATGACTTCCGGGTCATTGCGGTCAATGACTACGGCTTTGGCACCCCCAGCAGCCCCTCCCAGTCGGTGCCAGGTACCAACCTGTTGCGTGAGGGGCGGAGGAGCACGTGGGGCGTAGGGAAGGAAGACAGATATTAGGGTACCAAGAACACGAGGGTGGTCATCAAAATGTACCGTCCCTCAGTTCCCCTGAGCTCTGGGGCCCAGACCCACATCAGCTCCCAGCCCATAAGCCGTGTTTCCGAAGAGACTGTCCCCACCAGCACAGGCAGGGTGGGCTTCCTGCGGAGCAGGGCAGCAGCTAACACAGGCTGGCACTGAGGCCTGACTGAGGAGAGTGCCAGCGGGCCCAGCTTGCCGCACACCCTCGTCTTCCTCTCCTTCCTCCCACACAACTCATCCCAAGGCCCACAAAGAGCTCTGGTGTGTGAGCCTGGGACCCAAGCCCAATCATTGACCATTTTGAATACTGAGGTTAGAAACACAGCTCAAAACTGTGCTTCTGCTCTCTGGGGAGCCATCAGAAAACCCACCTTCTCTCTCACCCACATACCTATGCCTTGTGCCCAGGCCGGTGAAACCAAGTCACGGGGTACAAATAGTCCAAGACAAAGCCAGAAGAGCCAACCTCCCGCGGGTAGCAACACAGATTAATAATCTCTGGGTGCAGAAAACTCAGTACTGGGGGCTTTGACAGAAGGGGAGCCTACCTTGAAGAGGCATTCTAAAGACCCACTCGGGCTGGGGAGCTGGCCCAACAGATAGTACTGGCCTTGCAAGCCTGAGTACCTGAGTTCAAATCCCCACATCCCACATAGAAACCAGAATCCATAGCGGGCTTCTGCAATCCCAGAACACTGGTAGGATGAGAGTCAGAGACAGAATTTTCCAGAAGGTGACAGGCCAGCTAGGTAGAAGACAATGGCAGACACAAGGTTGTCCTCTGAACCATGCGTAAGTCTGCATTCACACAAACGTGCACACACGTGGACAGACCAAAAATAAATAAATAAATGAAAGGAACCACTCACATCCTCTCTCCCAACTCCTCTGGCTTTCCAACACCAGTTGGAAAAAATATCAGTCCAAACAGAACATTGGGGAAAGTTCTCCCAGGCTCCCTGCAGGCCAAAGAAACATCTGCTACCCCCCCCCCACCACCACCACCACACACACAAAGTACCGCCCCCAACTCCCAGGAAAGTAGCTAACACACTACTGACTTCTCCTTCTGTGTGCCTGGCAGACATCACAAATCGATCCCAGCATTCTTTTTCTAATGACTCAGGAAGCAGCCCCAGAACCTGTCTCAAAACAACCCCCCTTTCTAAAGGATCAGAGCTGGAACTGGCAGAGGGCACAGACCCCTACCTACCCATGAGTCACATGAGCAGTTGGTAGGACCTCAGCTGGGCTGGGACTGACCACTCCGGCCCTGACACCACCCCGTGTTGCAGCTCAGAAAGCCAGCCCGTTCTACGAGGAGTGGTGGTTCTTGGTGGTCATCGCCCTCGTGGGTCTCATCTTCATCCTGCTCCTGGTCTTTGTGCTGATCATCCGAGGCCAGAGCAAGAAGTATGCCAAGAAGACGGACGCGGGTGAGTGAGCCAGCACCATGCCCGGCTGGGGGATTCCACTTGCTTTGCCAGTCTCCCTTTTGGGAGGAGCTGGAGTGGGCACATCTCTCTCCTGGCAATGTGCCTGCTCAGATGGGGCAACCTGGGGCTCCTGCAGGTGACTGAAACTCTTACTGAGAGCTTGAATACTTAACGGTGTCTTGATGTCAAGAGCAAGAGGGACAGCCTGGGAAGGAAAGAGTAGGGTTCCAGATGAGAGACCTGAGGGTCTGAAAGGTGCCAATGCCCCTTCCAGGAGGCAGTGCCAAGTCCGGAGGCCTCGGCCACGGGGAGATGCTGAGTTTGGATGAGAGCAGTTTCCCTGCCTTGGAACTCAACAACCGGCGGCTGTCCGTCAAGAACTCCTTCTGCAGGAAGAACGGCTTATATACCAGGTAGTAGCTCTTTGCATGGGAGGCAGAGGGTGGAGGCTTGGGGGATACACTCTAAGACCTAGGGGTGCTGGCTGTGGAGGAAGCCAGGGAGCGGGCCATGCCCCATCCTGGAAAACAGCATTCAAGCTCGAGGGCCGGCAGCGGTCAGGGTCAGCAGAGAGACACACAGGTCCCAGCAGCACACACAGGTGCTTGCCCTGTCCCTACCAATCCAGGCAGGCTTGGGCAACACTAGAAAATGCACAGGGAGGCGGGTCCTGAGGGTTCCTTCCAATGGTGGCAGAAGGCGAAGCCTTGTAAAACCGTGCCAGCCAACCTATGGCGGTTTGAAGCCAGTTGCTCTGCTTATAGCCAGGATAGATTGTCACGTGCCACACAGACAAGCTGGGCCCAGCCAAGTCACACAGGAGCCACAAATCCTCCAGTCAGAGTTGCTGAGAGTCTACAATCATTGCTGGTGCCCTCTCCCCTTTAGAGGATGCCCTCCTGCCACCCTCCTCTGCAACTAGCAGACAAAGGGGGGATGGAGGGTGGTAAGGCAGCCTAGTTGCTTCCTTCCTTCCTTTCTTCCTTTTCTTGTTCTTTTGGTTTTTCGAGGCAAGGTCTCTCACTCTAGCTCAGGCTGACCTGGAATTCACTCTGCAGTCTCAGGGTGGCCTCAAACTCATGGTGATTCATCCTCCTACTTCCCACCTGTGATTAAAGGCATGTGCCACCATGCCTTTTTTCTTTCTTTTTGAAGCAGGGTCTCACTGTAGCCCAGGCTGACCTGGAACTCATTCTGTAACCCAGGTTGGCCTCAAATTCCTGTTGATCCCCTCCTACCTCGGCCTCCGAGTGCTGCGATTGAAGGCGTGACCTTACACCCAGACAGCTTTCATCCCTCCTGATTTCTTTCTCACCGCGCTGGCCTCTCTTAGCCCCGCCCCTTGGTCATCAGGCTGCTCACTACCAAGGACAGAGGCCGCTTCTGGGCCCAACCTGGTCTTCCCGTGATAGGATGTGGCAGTTTGATGCTCCCAGGAGCTCAAGAGAGATTGGGGTTGCAGCCAGAGGAATTCTGTCTCCAGCCCCAGCCCTATTGACATTCCTGGCTCATTGGAGGCTGGGGGTGGGGAGGAGTATAGCGTCTCTGGGTGAGCCCACAAAGCTTGCCTCTGTCTGCTCGTGGAGGGACAAGCCTCCTGTGCTCCTCTGGAGGGGCGGGGGGAGGGCAGAGGGCGGAGCGTGCAGGCTCTCATCCTCAGCCAAACCCAGCCTTCCAGAGAAAGAGCCATTTGAGGCTGGTAGCGGCAGGCCCAGCAGGGCCCAGCGTGGCTGCCGCAGTCCCGCTGGGCTGGCTCCTAGGCTTGCCACAGGGAACAAGGGGGCACTTCAAGGATGACCTCACCACCCTCTGCCTTCCTGCCTTTCCCACCCGCACACTGAGGCCTGTGTGTGTCATGAGACACAAAACTTTTGCTTGCACCAAACCAGCCGCAGGCTCCAAAGGCCTGAACCTGGTTACAGCCACGATCGCTGGGTGCACACTCATGCTCACGCACACGTGCAAGCACACACACATGCGCGCACACACACCCCGTCTCTCTACCTCTCTGTGTGATGCCGTGGCAGTGTTAGCATGGCATTCCCCAGCCCTCCTCCTCCTGACCCATCTTCACAAGAGCCAGGCCTACAGCGTGGGACCACAAGGAAGAGAAACCCAGAATGGAGGGGCTGGGGGCCTGGCATTCTTCTAGGCGGGCCTGAGGCTGTCTTCAGTCCCGCTCGCCACTCTCTCTAGGTCCCCTCCGAGGCCCAGCCCTGGCAGCCTCCACTACTCCGATGAAGATGTCACCAAGTACAATGACCTCATCCCAGCAGAGAGCAGCAGTCTGACGGAGAAGCCTTCGGAAATCTCCGACTCCCAGGTATGGCGCAAGAGGCCCGCATCCTAGACAGGCCTACCTGGGCGTTTGAGACACCTTCTTTTGTTTTAAATGTTTTACTTGAGAGAGAGATGAAGAGGCAAACAGAGAATGGGCGTGCCAGGGCCTCCAGCTACTGCAAACAAACTCCAGACACATGCACCACCTTGTACATCTGGCTTATGTGGGTACTGGGGAATTGAACCTGGGTCCTTAGGCTCTCCAGGCAAGTGTCTTAACCCCTAAGCCATCTCTCTAGCCCTTGAGTCACCTTCTCGTTGCTGGGACAAAACACTGAACCAGAAGCAGCTGATGAGAGGAGAGGGTTTATCGTAGCTTCTAGTCTCCAGGGGAAGCTTCAGAGCAGAGCAGAGAAGAGGCAGGAGACACATCTTGCCGCAGCAGCGGGGCAGCAGCAGCAAGTGTGAGCTAGCTCTGGCAAGGGAGCTGGGCTACGCAAGCCTCAGAGCCCACCCCAGGGACACACCTCTTCCGTTCAGACTCCACTTCCCAAGACTCCACATGTTGGGAACCTGGTACGAGGGGTAGTCAAACACACGAGGCTATGTATGGGGACATTTTGCATTCAGATCTCCACATGGAGCTACACAACAAGTCCAAGGCCAGCTTGAACATCTCAGTGAGACCCCGATTCAAAAGAAAAAATAAAAGGTTAATCCCAGCACTCGGGAGGCAGAGGTAGGAGGATCGCTGAGAGTTCAAGGCCACCCTGAGGCCACATAATTAATTCCAGGTCAGCCTGGACCACAGTGAGACCCTACCTCAAAAAAACAAAAGAATAAATAAAAGGAGGGTTGGGGGATATAACTCAGTGGTAGAGCACTTGCCTACCATGTATGAGACCCTGGCCCAATCTCCAGTACTGTAAAAGAAAGAGAGAGACAAAGGAAGGAAGGGAGGGAGGGAGAGAGGGAGGGGATGCTAGTAGGAGTGGAGATCCCAGCTTAGCCTGGAGATTCCACAGACAGCAGAACTGCCCTGAACCTGTTATGATTCAAGCCATAGCATCTTTTAGGAATATTTATCTCTACATAACCACACAAATCTGAGGGTCTCACAAGGATGGTCAAGAGAGGCCTAGATCCTTCTTCTGAACTCTGACTTACTTTCTTTCTCCAACGATAACAACCAGCATTTAGATTCTAGACCCTCAAGGTAGAGTTTTTTTAAAAAGGGATCAAAATCCATGAGTTCGAGGCTACCCTGAGACTACATAGTGAATTCCAGGTCAGCCTGAGCTAGAGAAAAAGAGACTGTACTCAAAACAACAAACAAACAACAAAAAAAAAAAAAAAAAAAAAAAAAGATCAAGAGACTCCCTCTGCCCGTGGTACTGCAGATTGGGCTCTCTCAGCTGAGCTTCTGTCTGTGGCCAGTAAGGACTTTCTGTATTGCCCTGTTGAATGGTCCTTAGCCTTATTTCTTCAGTTAATTAATTTATTTATTTTCAAGAGAGAGAATGAGCACACCTCTTACCAATGTAAACAAACTCCAGACACACACATACATGCATCACTTTGTGCATCTGGCTTTCTGTGGGCACTGGGGAACTGAACTCAGGCCATCAAGGTTTACAAACACATATATTTAATTGCTCAGTTATTTCCCCAGCCCCAGCCCCAGCCTTAGGTTGGTTTTTTTTTTTGACATATTTATTTATTTATGAGAGAGAAAGAGGCAGAGAGAGAATGGGGTGTACCAGGGCTTCCAGCCATTGCAAATGAACTCCAGATGCATGTGCCCCCTTGTGCATCTGGCTTACGTAGGTCCTGGAGAGTCGAACCAGGATCCTTTGGCTTTGTAGCAAATGCCTTAACCACTAAGCCAACTCTCCAGCCCTAGCCTTAGTCTTTGAAAGAACTATTTCTTTGGTGACCTCCCTGGCTGGAAACTCACCTCTGAGGGCAAACAATACTGTCCAGATGCCCCCAAGAGCTTTGCTTCCCAGGGATGCTGTGTCATCCCAGGGCCATGGGGCCGTGCCACTTCCCTAAAGAAAGAGCCCTTGTTCTCCACCTCCCTCAGCTTCAGAAGTCTCACCACCCCAGGGTGAGAACAGGAGCCTGGAATCCTGTGCTTGGCCCTTGGGCTGACTGGTTTACCTCACACCCATCACTTGCTGTTTCCATAGCAACTTGGAAGCACTCACTTCCAAAAGAGGGGGTTTCAAGGCACTGCTTACTCTCCTTTCGGAAGAACAGCAGCTGCCCCGGCCCAGGCTCTGGAGGCCTGCCGGTAGACGTGGAGAAGGTCTGGGGTTCCAGCTGCGCCTGCTTGGGATGGTCTGTCTGCTCCGAGAGCTGAGCTCCACGAAGGCAAAAGCGCTGTGACAGTTCTGATCACTGTTGGGTCCCAGTCCCTTGAACAGTGCTTGGGACCTGAGTTCTCAGAAAGGTCGTTGAGGAAGCTGAACATCCAGAACAGATTCAAGACCAAGGGCAAGTTCCCAAAATGAGAAACAAAGATCCCAAATGGTTGTCATGGTTTCTAAGACAGGGTCTTGCTGTGTTGCCCAGGCTGGACTCAAACTCCCAGATCCAAGCTATCCTCCTGCCTCATTTCCTCAGTAGCTAGAACCATGGGTGTGCTCCACTGGATGTGAGAAAATGAAACTTAATGGTCATGAAGCTATTATTCCTTTTGTTTGTTTTTGTTTCTTGAGGTAGGGTCTCACTCTAGCCCAGGCTGACCTGGAATTCACTATGTGGTCCCAGGGTGGCCTCGAACTCACGGCGATCCTCCTACCTGTGCTTACCGAGTGCTGGGATTAAAGGCGTGCGCCATCAACACCTGGCTTATTATTCCTTTTTGACCCACACCCAAATTCATACATTCAAAGAGGTGTGGTCTGACTCTTTAAAACAGATGACAGTCCCTGAGGACTGTGCTCAGGGTCTCTCTTGTCTCACCATGTTATCACGATAGCCCTCTAAGATAAGTGTATCGTTTTTTGTACAGGGTCAGAGAGGCTAAGTAAGTTAACTCAGGTCCAACAGCCTAAGATTTTATTCCCTGGGTTTCAGAGCCAAGCACTGTACTATGCTAGGCATTCATTTCTGCCTAATTCCACACTGTCCTAAAGCCCCACCCATAGCTCTTTCCAGAAAAGTCTTCAGATGTTGCCAGTAGACATCTAATGGGCTCAGACATCTTTCATTCCATTCCTCAAACTTGTGTTTTGCAGATAACTGTGGTGTTTCAAGGGAGAGAGGGTGGGGAGGGAAGAAAAAGAAGGAAGGAAAAGAAAGAAAGAAAGAAAGAAAGAAAGAAAGAAAGAAAGAAAGAAAGAAAGAAAGAAAGAAAGAAAGAAAGAAAGAGAAAGAAAGAGGGAGGGAGGGAGGGAGGGAGGGAGGGAGGGGGAGGGAGGGAGGAAGGAAGGAGGAGAGAGAGGGAAAAAAAGAGAGAGAGAAGGGGGAAGGGAGGAAGAAAGGAAAGAAGGAGAGGGGAGGGAGGAGAAAGAATAGGAAGAAAAGAGAGGAAAGGAAGGAGGGAAAAGTTCAAGCCCATCCCCAAGAAGAAAGGATGTTCAAAGAAAAGCATTCAAGGAGGCACTAAAAGTTATCTTAACTTCCTCCCCCATCCGCACACCCCCACTGACTTTGGACAATACCTCGCTGGGATGGATGCTGGTCCCACCTCCCCAGAGGCTGCTGCTGAGAGGGGAGATGCTCACTTGGAAGGTAGCACTGGAGTCGGGCATGGTGGCACACGCCTAAAATCCCAGAACTTGGGAGGCAGAGGTAGAAGGGTCACCATGAGTTCAAGGGCACCCTGAGACTAGTTAATTCCAGGTCAGCCTGGGCTAGAGAGAAACCCTATTTAACGAAAAAGAAGAAAGAAAGAAAAGGAAGGTAGCACTGGGCTGTGATGTGGGGTCCAGTCTGGCTCTTGGCGAATCTGTGACAAGGCGGGACCTCGGCAAACCTTCGTCCACATAAGGCAGGTGTTCCCATGTCCTGTGCAGGAGGAAGTCAAGCCATGCTGTGTCCAGCCCTCCTTTACTCTGGAGACAGGCTGGAGGGTTGGGGTCTGTTGGCTTTACCGGGGTTCTTAAAAACCTAACACTTGGCTTTCCAGCTACTGCAGTTAGAGCAGGTTTCAAGAGGCCACTGAGAACATGACATGGGAGGGCACCTGTCACCTGTCCCCACTGCATTCCGTACTTCTTGGTTGATGAGTAACCACAATCCTAGGGCCCAAACTGTCACTAAGGGGAACCCAAGCAGACAGCTCTGTGATTCTGCAGTTACCACAAAGATGGGACCCCAGTTTGGTCAGGAGGCTTGCCAGTGTGCTTCAGAGCTTGACAGCCAGCAGAAAGGGGCATCCTTGTCTCCTGGGGGGGAAGACAGCTCCTGCCCGTGCACAGGGCGGAGCGGTTGTTGACTTTTCTCCGCACACCTGCCTTTCTCTCTTTCTGCCTTGCTCATGCTGTGGGTGGAACGCAAGCTCCCCCCACGTGCTAGGTGAGAGCTCTACCAATGCGCCGCACCCCAACCTCGGGGCTCATTGTCTGAGGCCACTCTCAAGACATGAAGGTGATGGAGAGATGGTCCTGCTTCCCAGAAGCTCGCTATGGGCCTCAGGGGTCAGGCCTGGACACAGGACAAGATGACCCCTCCCTCTGATGTCTCTGTTACGCACATATCTAAAGACCTGCCACATCTCATGGGGTTACCAGTCAGTGTGACAAGTCCACGTGGGTGATGATCCTGAACCAATGACAGATGCACATCCCTAAGCATCTGCAGCCACTCTCCCTCAATTTCATGGTTCCCAAAAATCACTACTTCTTTTAGGGTGTCTCCCTCCCCAGTTCTTTTTTGCAAAATATAAATTGATATAGGGTTTCACTTTAGCCCAGGCTGACCTGGAATTCGCTGTGTAGTCTCAGGGTGGCCTCAAACTCTTCGTGATCCTCCTACCTGTGCCTCCCAAGTGCTGGGATTAAAGGTGTGTACCACCACACCCAGCTATTGTAAAACATTTTTATTTCTTTTTGCAACTGTTTGAAGACAGAGCGATAGAAGAGTGGAAGATAGAGAGTGGCCACTAGCCACAGCAAACAGACTGAAGATGCATGAGCCACTTTGTGCACCAGGCTTCACATAGGTTCTGGGGAACTGAACTCCAAATCCTCAGGCTTTGTAGCCAAGAGCCTTAACCACTAAGCCATCTCTGCAGCCTTCCCTGCTTCTTCTAAACACAAGTCCACACAGGCATCTTGGTTTAAGTTCTGAGCTGGACTGTCCAAAACTCACTCTAAAACTAAGGGAGATCTGCCATCCGGTGACATGGTCATAAACAGAAAGTCAGTTTGACTTAAAAGCAAGTGTATACAGGTGGAAAGATGGTTTAGCGATTAGGGTGTTTGCCTGCAAAGCCAAAGGACCCAGGTTCAATGACCGAGGACCCATGCAAGCCAGAGGCACAAGGTGGCATATGCGTCTGGTGTTCATTTGCAGCAGCTGAAGGCCCTGGCAGGCCCGTTCTCTGTCTCTCTTCCTCAAATAAAAAATAAAATTTGAACAAAGCATATACAATACAGTGAGAAAAGCGCCAGTAGTAGGATGGTAAGGAGCAGGTTCTCCCCAAGGGCACAGGGTGGTGAGGGGCAGGGCTGTGTCTGCAGGGGTGCAGGAGAAAGGGGGCTCCAAGCAGAGGGAAGGCACACCCAAAGATATTTACAGAGCCTGTGGCCTTTTTTGATGGAATTTCTAAAAATGCAGCATGGCTGCATTCCAATTCCATTTTCAAAATAACAGCCCAAGTTTGGTAGGAAAAAATATGTATATTTAGCACACAAATCAATCTCAATGGAAAAGGAGTGCCAAGTCCACAGCGCGTGTCTTCTGATCCTGATGCTCAGTTCTTAGTGATAGCAATAAGCGTAGCTGGCCTCCTTCAAGCTCATTGTCAAGGAATTAACATCTATGTGAAAAGTAAGAAGAAAACAGAACCAATCCCATCTTGTGTGCTATTTATTGAGCCCACGGAGCACTCACTAGAAGCTGGCTGGGCTCCAAGGATGGTTGAATGGACACTACTTGGTCCTTGGAGTCCCTGGGAGGCAGTGGTGGTATTAAGGACAGCTCCAAGCAAAACAAGAAAGAGTAAGAGGGCTGAGGAGATGGCTCTTGCTTACAAAGCCTCAGGCCTGGGTTCAATTCCCCAATACCCATTTAGAGCCAGATACACAAAGTGGTGCTTATGTCTGGAGTGCATTTACAGTGGCGGGAGGCCCTGACATGCCCATTGGTTCCGTACACTGTACCAGACACTATTTATGCATGCTGGCTCCAGTAGTGAACAAGACTCTTCATTATAGTGTGTTACGGTCTGTCAGGGAAGACCACATATGAATAAATAATCCCATGGTACACTTCTCATTCAAATGTCATGGAACCACAGTTATTAACAATAGGAAGAAAGTGGTGAGGGCTGGAGAGATGGCTCAGCGGTTAAAATGTTTGCCTGAAAAACCTCACAACCCAGTTTGATTCCCCAGTACTGATGGAAAGCCAGATGCACAAAGTGGCATGTGCATCTGGAGTTTGTTTTCAGTGGCTAGAGGCCCTGATATACCCATCGTCTCTATATCTCTTCTGTCTGTCTCTGTGTGAAAATAAACAAAGATATAAATATTTTTATGAAAGAGCTAGAGAGATGGCTTAGCCTTTAAGGTGCTTGCCTGTGAAGACTAAGGACCCATATTCAGTCTCTCTCCAGATCCAATGTAAGCCAGAGGCACAAAGGTGAGGCAAGTGCAAGGTCGCACGTGCCCACTAGGTGGCGCAAGCGTGTGGCATTCCATTGCAATGGCTGCCAATTCTCTCTAAAAAAAAAAAAGAGAGAGAAAAAAATAAAAGAAAAGGAAGAAAGGAAGAAAGTAAGGAAGGAAGGAGAGAAAGTGATGTCCAGGGTCTGGGGAGATAGCTCAGTTAGTAAGCATGAGGACCTGAGTTCAATCCCCAGAGTCACGTATAAAAGCCAAACAGAGTGGCACACTCTTGTCATTCCTGCCCTGGAGAAGCAGAGACAAGAGAATCCCTGGGGCTTACTAGTCAGCCAGTCTAGCCTGCTTGGAGAGTTCTAAGCCAATGAGGGACCCTGACTCAGGAAGGGAGGGAGGGAGGGAGGGAGGGAGGGAGGGAGGGAGGGAGGGGGAAACAGGTTGATGGTGTCCCTTAGAAACAACATCCAAAATTGTCCTTTGGCCTCCACACACATAGGTACACACATGTACATGCGCCTGTACATACATGAACACACACAACAATAACATGAAAGTATGTAGGGCAGCTGAGGTTCAGGGAAGTTGAGACACTGAGAAGAGTTCTAGGGGGCGGGAGCCACTCCCCAGAAGCATCAGTAGGGCTGTTCAGAGGAGTGGACATTCACTTGATGTGAACAGGGTTGAGCCAGTCATGGACGGAACCATGGGAGCCTATGTGAGGAGCAGGGGACCCTTCTGGCAAGGTCTGCGCTGAGTGCCCCTGATTTTTCATGTGTGTCTCCTCTCGTTCGCTCCTCGGGTTGGGTCACCCACTGAACAGGTCCAGCCAAGACTCTGCCTGTCCTTGTTCACAGGGCTCCAGAGAGCAGGGCTGGACACAGCTCACAACCTGTTGACTTTGAGGGCCACGTCCATGCCCAGTTGCCTGGCACAAGGGGACTAAATAAGGAGGCCTTTGCCCATCCCAACCCCAATTTAGGGATCTCCCGCAAGGTGTCTGACCACAGACACCCATGACATCAGAGGGATAGGCACGCCTGGGCTGCCGCTTTACCGACAAGGGAACATGCGCGTCATTGACTGGGCTGCCCTTGTTCAAGCCGCTTTCACACAGGGAGCCCAGAGTCCTGACAGAAACTATACCTCAAGGGGACATCAGTGAAGCCCCTTAAAGATTCCCAGGAGACACTTAGCGCATCATCACCTCATCCAACTCCAATCCCCAGAGGCCACAGCCCTGGTAGAAGGTGACATACCAGCTCCAGGGTCAGCATATGTATGGGGCAAAGCCAGAGTGGGCGAAGGGGGTGGGAGACAGCACATGGGCAGAACTCCTGGGACCCCAGATGAAGGGGGAAGGGGGATCTGGCTTCTAGTCTCCCAGACTCTGAAAGAGCCCCCCCAAGTTAACTTTGCCAAAGACTGGATGGACAGGATAAGGACCCCCTGCCTGCCCCAACCTTGTGCCCCAAGTCTGGAGCGGGAGATGAACAGAGGAGCAAAGGGCTTTGTTCTCTTCTGTGTGTCTCAGCTTTTTCTCCAGGGTCCCCCCTGGCTCCTGGGCCCCTCCCCACTGCCGTGCCCCGGCCTGGCCACCGTTGACTGAGCGGCTCCGAGGAGCTGTTAAGAGTCCGGGGAACCAAAGCCGTCACTTGATGGCTGGCAGGCCCGGCCTGAAAGCCCTCTTTGTACTTGCTGGCTCCTGGGAAGCTGCATTCAATTACTGAGAGCGAACGAACAGCCCCACCCCCACCAGGAAAAGAAACAGATGTTCAGGGCCTTGGAAGAGGCGGCAGGGGGAACAGCCCCGCCTGGTTGAGGCAGGGACCCCCTTCCTTGGCCTTGGGGAGCTGGGGGAGGGGCCTAGCCTGCCACTCAGCCCCCGCCTCCTGTGGGCTCCCTCCTCTGGCTTTCTCTTTCCAGTCAGGACTGCTCCCTTAGGGGATGGGCACCCAGTAGGTGCCTAGTTGGTGCTTAATGGACCAGAGCCACTGGCCCCAAGTGATGTAGGTGAATGGGCTTTAGGATGGAAGTCCCAGGACAGCCAGAGAGGCCTCACCCTGCGCCCAAACCAGGCCTCCTACGCACTGTTGGGAGAAGAGGCTCAGCCTTGTATTCCCCAGACAGCAGCCTTCCTCCCCGCCCCTCCCTGGCTCTTTGGCTCCTCACTCCAGCCCTGTGCTCCCCCTTTCTCACTAATCACACCTTTTTTTAAAATTTATTTATTTGAGAGCGACAGACACACAGAGAAAGACAGATAGAGGGGGAGAGAGAGAATGGGCACGCCAGGGCTTCCAGCCTCTGCAAACGAACTCCAGATGTGTGCGCCCCCTTGTGCATCTGGCTAACGTGGGACCTGGGGAACCGAGCCTCGAGCCAGGGTCCTTAGGCTTCACAGGCAAGCGCTTAACCGCTAAGCCATCTCTCCAGCCCTAATCACACCTTTTATCTTGTTCTCACCCATGACTAGTAGACAGAGATATACCCATTTTACAGACAAGGGCACTGAGCTGGGTATGGGACATCCAAACGTGGCCCCCTAGCAAGGGTCAGAGCACTACCTCCTCTCTCTCCAGAGGCCTGTCCACTGTGGGAGTGGCAGAAGCCTGGGGCCACCCAAATTCCTAGAACCTGAAGGTGCTGGCAAGTCTTGAAGTCAGTTAGCTGAAGAAACTCAGCCGGGCATGGAGGCACACGCCTTTAATCCCAGCACCCAGGAGGCAGAGGTGGGAGGATTGCTGTGAGTTCGAGACCACCCTGAGACTACATAGTGATTCCAGATCAGCCTGAGCAAGAGCGAGACCCTACCTAGGAAAAGACAAAAAAGAAAAAAAAAAGAAAGTCTGTGAGCAAACATAGTCCCCAATACTCTCCTAGACCCTCCTGAAGGCGGGACCCCATCTCTTGTCTCATGGCAGCCACCCTGGCCTTAGCATATGGGTCTTTTGTTCTGAGTGGGCAGCTGGACCCCAGGCAAAGAAACGCTTCCCTTGTGCCGCTTGAGTCCCTGGAGAAGGGGCCGAGGGGGCCTGGCCATTGTGGGTTCTGCCCTGGGGACCGAGGGGAGCGGGGGGCTGCAGGAAGGGGGGAGGAGTCAAAGAACTAAATAAGCAGATGGCCCGGGAGCAGCGCAGCCCCCTGGGAAGTGAGGAGGGGCCCTCCTCCCCCTGGATGGCCTGCAGACCGGAGTGTAGGAGGCAAGAGCAAGAGCGAGGGCGGGCTTTGGAGAATCGGGCAGGTTTGAGTTGGAGTCCAGCTAGACCGTGCCTAGAGCAACACCTTCGCCCACTCTGTGCTTGGTTCCTCGTCAGAACTCAGCTGCGGGGGTGCCCACACGGTGCCAGAGTGCAGCGTTAGCACCCACGCAGCATCAGGGGTCACCCCGTCAGCGCTCATTCACTCAGCACTAACAGAGTCAGTGCTCACACAGGGCCAATGCAGCGTTGGCACGCACACGCCGTCAGCACTGGGCACCAGCACTCCTGGGCATTGGCGCCCACACGCCGTCAGCACAGGGCACCAGCACTCCTGGGCATTGGCGTCCACACGCCATCAGCACTGGGCACCAGCACTCCTGCGGCATTGGCGTCCACACGCCGTCAGCACTGGGCACCAGCACTCCTGGGCATTGGCGTCCACACGCCGTCAGCACTGGGCACCAGCACTCCTGGGCATTGGCGTCCACACGCCGTCAGCGCAGGGCACCAGCACTCCTGGGCATTGGCGTCCACACGCCGTCAGCACTGGGCACCAGCGCTCCTGGGCATTGGCGCCCACACGCCGTCAGCACTGGGCACCAGCACTCCTGGGCATTGGCGCCCACACGCCGTCAGCACTGGGCACCAGCACTCCTGCGGCATTGGCGCCCACACGCCGTCAGCGCAGGGCACCAGCACTCCTGGGCATTGGCGTCCACACGCCGTCAGCGCAGGGCACCAGCACTCCTGGGCATTGGCGTCCACACGCCGTCAGCGCAGGGCACCAGCACTCCTGGGCATTGGCGCCCACACGCCGTCAGCACAGGGCACCAGCACTCCTGGGCACCAGGGTCACAGTGTTGGCACCCATTCAGTCGTCACCGTACAGGACATCAGCACCCACCCAGAATAGGTGCTCACCCGGTGCCAGCGCCCACGCAGCACTGGTGCCCACAGAGCGGGCGCTCTCCTGCATGGCAGCGGTACTTACACAGCCAGTGCCCATTCAACGTCATGCTCACACGGCTTTGTAACGCACGCCCACGCAGCACTGGTGCCCACACCGCGTCAGTGCTCCTGCCTCATCCCTGTTCACACAGCGTCGACATCCACACAGCGTCAGCAGCTACAGCACAGAGCCGTGAAACCTAATTCCAGAAATGCCCGGTCAGCAGTTCACACTCTCCCGCAGAGTGTGAACTGTAACCCTAAAGTCACGTCTCTCCAGGTTCCAGATGTTACATTGGGCCTCAAGTTCCACAGAACAAAATATACATTTCAGCCAGGTGTGGTGACACGCACATTTAATCCCAGCATATGGGGGGCAGAGGTAGGAGGCCATGAGTTTGAGGCCACCCTGAAACACCAGAGGGAATGCCAGGTCATCCTGGGGTACAGCAAAACCCTACCTTGGAAAAACAAAACAGGGCTGGAGAGATGGCTTAGCGGTTAAGTGCTTGCCTGTGAAACCTAAGGACCTCTGTTCAAGGCTCAATTTCCCAGGACCCACATAAACCAGATGTTCAAGGGGGCTCAGGCATCTGGAGTTCGTTTGTGGTAGCTGGAGGCCCTGCCATTCCCATTCTCTCTCTCTTTCTCTTTCTCTCTCTCTCTCTCTCTCTCTCTCTCTCTTCCCTCTCTCTCTCTCTCTCAAATAAATAATGCCAAATAAAAAGAAAAATAGGGGCTGGAGAGATGGCTTAGTGGTTAAGTGTTTACCTGTGAAGCCTAAGGACAATTCCCCAGGACCCACAGAGTTCGTTCGCAGTGGCTGGAGGCCCTGGCGCGCCCATTCTCAATCTATCTGCCTTTCTCTGTCTGTCGCTCTCAAATAAATTAACAAACAAAATTTTAAAAAGAAAACAGAAAAAAAATATACATTTCAGTTCCCTGGGGACAAGACCACCCCCATTTTCTCTAGCTGTAAAGCAGGGTGCACAGGGGACCACCCCAAACTCATCAGTGTTGGATCACTTGGATCTTCTTGGTGACCTCTTCCCCAAGTTACCTTTTCCTTGGGTTAGCAAAAGGCTAAGTGCCCAGCCAAGAGGGGGGGGGGTTGGTGAGGACGGCAGCGGTGTTAGCTGGGTAGGGCCCGGAAGCCCAAGTGCCCAGGGTCCTCTCTGCCCCATTTCCCTGGGTGTGCTGTCCTCTCACATCGGGGCTGGGGCTGGTCTCTTCCCGAGACTTTCCCGCTTTTGTCTTCTTAGTTCTCAAAACATTGTTTGTGGGGGAGGGGTCCATGATATTTTTAGTTCTACAACTCAGACTTTACAATCTGGATTGACTCATCTCTTGCAGACAAAGGCTGTGCGACACCAAAGTATCGTAAAATGTTTAAGAATCATTTAAATTTTTTTACAGTGCAAAAAAAAAACAGCTTCAGAGTCACATAAGAAAATTTCAGAGGTTTTATTGGCATGTTTAAAGATTATTTCTAACTCACTGTTTTTATTTTTTTATTTTTTTATTTTTATTTATTTGAGAGAGAGGCAGATAGAAAGAGAAAGAGATAGAGATACAGAGAGATAGAGAGAATGGGTGTGCTAGGGTCTCCAGTCACTGAAAACAAACTCCAGGTGCATGTATCACCTTGTGCATCTGGCTTACGTGGATCCTGGGGAATCGAACCTGGGTCCTTTAGCTTTGCAGGCAAGCACCTTAACCGCTAAGCCATCCCTACAGCCCCTCACTGTTGCTTTTAACTTGGCTCATGCATGGGGGGATGTCATGTTCATAAATGTCATGTCACATACAAAATTAGGCACCTGCGTTTTTCTCTGCCTCAAGCTTCCAGATGTCAAGATCTGGGTTCCTGCTTTCTCCTTTGTCACATGGAACAGGCGTGGGTCCTGACTAAAATGCAGCTTGACCTGGGTGGTCCTTGCAAACACTCCAAGTCAGACACACCAGGCGTAGCTGGCATTGTGGTGTTCGCGCAACCCCAGCCCTCAGGAGGCTGGGACGTTAGGAGTGCCGAAAGTTCAAGGCAAGCCTGGGAGATATATAGTGAGTTCCATGCTATTTCGGCTAAAGTCTGACTTTGTCTCAAAAAAAAAAAAAAAAAATCTGGCTTAAGGAGATGGCTCAGTGGGTAAAGTACTTGCCTCACAAGCCCGAGGACCTGAGTTTGAATCCCCAGGACCCACGTAAATGACAGACACTGAAGTGGGCTCCTGTAATGGCAGCGTACCTGGGAGGGGAGCGCAGAGTTAGGAGGCGTTCCCAGAAGCTTGAGGGCCACCCTGATGTCTGCAGCAGCCAACAGCTGAGCAGCATGGGACCCTGCCTCAAACACGGGAGAGAGCAGAGCCCAGAGCTGTCCTCTGACCCCCACAGCCGCTCTGAGGCTCACACACACACTTGCACTTGCACACAGACCAAGACACCGGATGCAAAGAGTTGCATGCTGTGTGGGCCCAGAACGTGCACCCCTGATTTGGGGGTGGGGAAGGGAAAGATGGCTTACCAGGTCCAGGGTTGTGCTTTGGGGCGACAGACTACTTGGAGCTCAATAGAAGAGGTGGTCGTGAGTCACAGGCAGACTGAGGGCCGTGCACTTGAAAACGCCTGGCTTCGTGTTAGATGGGTTTGACTTCAACTGGGGAAAAGGATGGGCTTTCACACCGAGCCTGTTGGCACAAGTCATTCATCCCAGCTACCCGGGAGGCTAAGGCAGGAGTACAGCAAGTTGAAGGCCAGCCTGGGCTATAAAGTAAGTTCAAGGCCAGTGTGGGTAACTCAAGAAGACCAAGTAAAATAGAAAAGGGAATGAGGTTTAGTTCAGTGGTGCCTAGCAAGCATAAGGCACCAAGTACCCCCCCCACACACAGGTTATCCATTCACACCAAATACAGTTGGCCTCCTGCCTACCCCCTACCACCCACCATCCATGGTTTCAGATACCTACAATTAACTGGGTTCTTAAAACATTAAGAGGAATCTGGGCATGATGGCACATATCTTTAATCCCAGCACTCGGGAGGCAGAAGTAGGAGGATCGCCATGAGTCTGAGGCCAGCCTGGGACTATGAGACCCTGCCTTGAAAAAAAACAAATACATACACACACACACACACACACACACACACACACACACACACACACATATATATGGAGGGGGGGAGGAAAATTCCAGAAAGATTATCTGGACCTGGTGACATTGACCTGTAATCCCAGCATTTAGGGGGCTGAGGCAGGAGGATTGCTTAGTTTGAGGTCAGCTTGGGCTACATAGAGAGAGCCTATCTCAAAAAACAGAACCTCCAGGCGTGTTGGCGCACGGCTTTAATCCCAGCACTCAGGAGACAGAGGTAGGAGGATCGCCTTGAGTTTGAGGCCACCCTGAGACTCCATAGTGAATTGCAGGTCAGCCTGAGCTAGAGTGAGACCCTACCTCAGAAAAACAAAAAGAACCAAAAGACCACATTCACGTAACTTTTATTATGTTATTATAATTGTTCAGTTTATTATTGCTCTTAATCTCTTGCTTTGACAAATACATAAATTAAACTTTATCATAGATACATATGTATCGGGGGCAAAAATCGTAGTGTCTATTAGGTTTGGTACTGAGATTTCGGGCATCTGTTGGAGGTCTTAGAATATATTCCCTGTGGATTGGGGTGGGGGTGACCGCTGTGTCTACTCTATGCCCACACTCGGGTAGACACCTCATGTCTGATGTCTGTCTGGCTCTGCGTTGAAGTCGCATGACCTGTCAGTCCCTAGTGGCCTTGAGGGAGGTGACATGCTTACCATGCAAGGTTTCAAAGAGCCAGCGAGACCAGAGCCAGAGTCCTCTATACCTTTAAGCCTGAACCCCACACGACACTGACACCGCTGATTTTCTGCTTTCCCAGGGAAGTGACAGCGAGTATGAGGTGGACCCGAACCCCCAGAAAGCCCACTCCTTCGTCAACCACTACATCAGCGACCCCACGTATTACAACTCCTGGCGGCGCCAGCAGAAAGGCATCTCTAGGGCGCAGGCCTACAGCTACACGGAGAGTGACTCGGGAGAGCCAGACCACGTCACCTTGGCCAACAGCCACTCCGCCCAGCAAGGCAGCCTCTTCCGGCCCAAAGCCAGCCGGACTCCAACGCCCCAAAATCCCCCCAACCCCCCGAGTCAGCAAAGCACCCTCTACCGGCCCCCCAGCAGCCTGGCCCCCGGCTCCCGGGCTCCCATAGCAGGGTTTTCATCTTTTGTTTGACATCGGAAGAGGAAAAAGAATTTAAAAAAAAAAAAATGACACCAAAATCCTCCTTCATCACTTCCCACAAGCCTGCCAGAAAACAAAAACACTGAGAAACCAAGTCAACTTTTCACCTCCCAAGTTTATTTTTCCAGAGATTCCAGGGCCAGCAGCATCGTCGGTGCGGAGGAGGAGGGAGAAGACCCCAAGGACAGGCGCGTGGCCAGCCCGGCGTTAACTTCCAGCCTGCGGTGCCCACTGGCCCACTGCGTGGCGGGGAGATGGGCGGGTCCGGAGATGAGTCTCTGCAGGACCCAGGACTTGGGCCCCTGGAGATAGGGAGGGAGGGAGGAAAGCAAAGGACCCGAGGGCTGTCCGGCAGGCAGGCCGGCATGGCTGGGGAGTGGGGAAGTTTCTACCCACCCCCCTCCCACTTGTGCGGCATCCCTGGGCCCCTTGCCCATTCACTTCTCTACACAAAGGCTGGGCACCCCCAGAGGCAAAGACCACCTTTTCTCTTTGTCCTTTCCCCTGGCTGGTGTCCCATGCCCGCCCCCCTCCCCCACTCCACTGCCTCATCGCCTTCCACTGCTCACCGCCCTTGATCAAAGTCTTCACCAGGCTTATTTAGAGAAAGGGGAGAGCAGGGTGGAAAACCTAGTTAACAAATTCCTTGTTTTCTGCATAATTTTTTAAAATTGTGAATTCAAAGGAAAGGGCCTGAAGGCTCAGGAGGGAGAAAGTCCTACCCCCTGTTGCTTGAATTCACTTCCCTGAGTGCAGACAAGGAGGGGGGTCATCGGGGAGCAGAGGTGCGAGGTGCTCCACCGTGGGGATCACTGGGTGGGGTGCCCTGCGGGAGGCCAGGGACTTTCAATCCAGGTGCCACCTGCCTCACAGTTAGAGAAGGGGCATGGTGTGGGTACTTAGAAAAGAAGCTAGTGGGGTGAGGGTGCTGTCTAGAGAGACACTCTCCTCTGGATAGGTACTCTCTTGCTAACACGCTCCTCCTCCACTATAAACCTGCCAGGAAAATGTCCAGAGAGCTCTCTCCAGAAACCACCCCAGAGCCTCCTGGCCCTACGTCCTTTCCAGATCAGTGTCCCTCTGTGTCCCCACCCACAGCCTCCTCAGCCCAGCAGCTGGGCGGGAGGCCCCCAGCAGCCGCTCCGGTGTAGAAGAGCCAGAGGCCCTTCCCAGCTCCCCATAGCATCTTCCAAGCTGGGCTCGGCCTAGCCCGACCTGAGAGCCAGGATACCATGTCCAGCCTGGACACAGCACTGGAGATGCATGGGCGGCAGGTCAGATGGGATGCAAGGGCACGGATAGCTAGTGGAGAGAAAGCCTTCCACTCCCAGGAATGTTCCATGCCAAGGCTTTCCGGGGGGGAGGGGCTTGGTCTACCCATCAGCTGGGACTTCCCACCCGAGGGTGTGGGGAGGGGTCTTTCAGATGCTGTGGTATGTCTGAGGCTCTCTGAGGGCTCCAACCAGCCTAAAGCCCACTCCACCGCAGGGGAGAGGTGGTGGCCTCCCTTAGAGGAACAGACCCACCAAAGCATGTCTGATTCCACGTAGGACGGAGCTTGATGGGAGTCCCAATGCAGACATTACTGGCTCTGCGGAGAGGAGCGATGCCAGATCTGACTGAGGGCGGAGAGCATTAGAGGAGGCCCGCATAGGGGAAGGAGGAATGAGGCCAAGGGAAGAGAGGGCCCGTAACCTTCCCCAGCAGGCTCACATTAGTCACTAGGAAGGGTGCATGGCCAGAGAAGTCCGAGTCAGGGCCAAAGGGAAGGGTGCTCTCAGACCGTGTGGGATCCTTCCCACTCACCGGTCCCAGGGCCGGGATATGTGAATGGCAACCTGTTGGAAGACAGGCTCGGCACACAGGTGACCCAGCTGCCCTGTGTGACACTGGCTCTGTGCAAGAGGAATGTGACCAAAAATAGCCTTGTTCCTAAGTGAGGACAAAGGATTGAGGCTTTGTTCCTCCAGGAGTCAAGCGGCCAGGGCCACCTTGGACATGTTGGGAAAAGGTAGGGACCCCACCCAGCAGCGTCTGGTATCTCCAGAGACGCATCTGTGGCCACTGCCGCTCACTCCTGTCGTCTTCTCGTGGGTTGTGTTTTTTTTTTTTAAGCGTCTTCGTCCTTTCCCCCATCTGCAGAGGATTTGACCATGTAAGGAAGTTCCCAGTTTGCATTAGGGAATTATTAGCCCAGTCCAGTAAGGGACTTTTGCAGAGCAAGCGGGGATGAGTAAAAAACATTGTGTGTGTGTATTGCACATGAGGCCAGTTTTCCTTGCCTTTAATGGATCACCTGGTGCACTGAGATCCTACCCCCTCCCCATGTGCTCATTCACGCCCTTGCTGACACCCACATGCTCACCTTTGCTCACACACCTGCGTACAGAGGTGTGCAAGGGACATGCATGTGTGTGTTAGCAAAGGGGCTCGTTCCACACCCTCTGGAGGCTCCAGGTGTCTCTTCCTCTCTGAGCCACAGGTGATCTGGCTTACTTGCCCTTGGGGTGTGGCTAGGATCTATTGCACAAGCAGGAAAGGAAAAACATGGCAAACCACAGCTCCTGGAAGGCCTAAGGTGAAAGTCCCCACTCACTGTCTCCCCACCCATCTGATTACGTGACTGGCCACTGGCCCAGCCACCCTGGTTACCCTATAGATCTCCAGCTGTGAAACTCTAGGTTGCTTTAAGACACCTCTTGGCCCAAGTTTACATATCTGCTGGGCAGTGGAGGCTCCCAGCCACTCCTCCCAGATGCCTGGCCACATCAAAAGGCTGTGATGGGCATAGCCCGTGGGTTTGGATTCTTGGCCTCTTTGATTTCCAGGGACGCCAGAGCTTCTGCCTGTGTGACTGTACGGGAAGCAGGTTCACAGCAGGACACACCTGGCCCCTTTGACATTGCCTCACTGTGCCCTAAGGAAATCTGGTATTGTACCCGGGAGCCTACGCTTGGCACTCGGGGCTGCACTCCCTCCCACCCCGACGGTGCCTCCCACATTCATGTGAGGTCTGCGCTGAGACTGCCAAGCCACACACACGAGAGAGAAGCTCTGGGTTCCAGGAGCACCTTCCTCCAGGGGGTGCCAGGAAGTCTGTGAGCCCATACTGCCTCCTTTCTGTCCTTCTCCCTCTCCACCCCCAACTGGATACTGCCACAAGTGAGAGGGGACAAGGACGCAGTGGGGCTGGCCTTACCCAGCATGCACTTCTCGAGGCCTTCTGTCGCTGCCCATGTCTCCCTGGGCAGCGCGTCTAAAGGTGCCAGAACCTCACTGTAGAGCACCCTGGGCAGGGTGCCCCTCACCTTCCCAGACAGCACAGTGAAGGTGTCACATTGCACCAGGAGCCAGCGGGCGGGAGGGGAGGGAACCCTTAGTTACCACCAGCTCCAGCGTGCCTCCGTGTGACCCTGTCCAGGGACACCCACCCTGTCCGCCACCCTGAGCACAGGTGCCCCCTTGGGACCACTGCCTTTGTCTCTGTTTCCATAAAATAACCCAAAGCATTTAAGTATGTTATCTTTTCTTCACTCATATAAACTCCAAAAAACAAAAAATCAATACAAATCTTTATTTTTTTGATTTAAAAAAATATAACAAAAATTATGGGGAGAGTATTCATAATGGCAGGTGTCTATCTGTAAGAAAATATATATATATCTATATGTCATATAGCTTGTTAGCAGGTTTATTTTTTAAATGAAAGGTAAGAAAGAAATTGATTTGAAATATATACCATGAGAAGTCCCATGTCCTGTCAAACTGGTGGTATTTTATAAATAAACCTTTGTTTTGGAGTTCTGAAGCATTTGTCCTTCTTTCCCTCCCTGGAAGGCGAAGGCAGCCTGGCCCATGCCCCCCACTTAAGAGTCCACCCCCTAATATGATGGAGAATGGAATTTCAAATGGGAAAGTGTGGGGGTGGGGAGGGAGGGAATTACCATGGGATATATTTTGTAATCATGGAAAATGTTAATAAAATTTTTTTTAAAAAAAGAAAGAAAGAAAATTGTATTCACAGACAGACAAAAAAAAAAAAAAGAGTCCACCCCCAAACACCCACTTCTCCCACGCAGAGCTTCTGCAGTGAGCCAAGCAGACCCACTTGCTCTCTTACTTCATCAGTGGGTGATGTTTGTGTCTTGAGATGAAACAAGTTATCCTGGGCTGAGGACAGGCTCTGGGTTTGATCTTCAGCACACACACACAAAGTGGGGGAGGAAGATTGCTCAGTGGTTAAACCATTTGACTGTAAGCCCAGGTTGGATTTTCCCAGTCTCCACATAAAGCCAAATGCACAAAGTGGTACATGCATCTGGAGTTCAATTGCAATGGCTGGAGGCCCATTCTCCTCTCTCCTTGCAAATAAATGAATAACATACTTAAAAAAAAAAAAAAAGGAAGGAAGAGAACTGTACTACCTTAAGTAGTTTTTGGTTTGGTTTGGTTTTTGGTAGGGAGGTGAGGAGACTCTTGTAGCCCAGACTGTTCTCAAACTTGCTCTCTGAGGATGACCTTGACCTTCTGATGATCCTCCTACTTCCACCTGCTAAGTGCTGGGATTACAAGGGTGTGTGATCATGCCTGATTTATGTGATCAAAACGGGGCTTTGTGCATGCCAGGCAATCCCTCTACCAACTGAGCTGCACCCCCAGCTCTATTTCGTGTGTGTTAAACGTGGGAGACAAGAGCCTCTCGGATGCATGAAGCAACTGCTAGTGGTTAACAGTGATGATGCCAGAGCCTCCTCTTCCATGGCACTCACTCTGTGCCCAGCATGGACCTAAGCAGCCTCCTCCTCCCTCCCTCTCTCTCTCTCTCTCTCTCTCTCTCTCTCTCTCTCTCTCTCTCTCTCTCTTTCTCTCTTTCTCCCCCTCCCTGGAAATGCATGCTCTCTCACATATGGTAAGGCAATTCCTCACCCATTTTTTACTATAATTTCTAGAAACTAACACCTAAATCCCAGTGATGGGACTTTTATGAGAAACATTATGTAGCTTGGTGGATCAAATCCCTCTGATCCACAAAAGGTGTTTTAATTTTCTTTCTCTTTTTTTTCTTTTTTTCATTTTTTTGAGGTAGGGTCTCACTCTGGCCCAGGCTGACCTGGAATTCACTATGTAGTCTCAGGGTATCCTCGAACTCATGGTGATCCTCCTACCTCTGCCTCCTGAGTGCTGGGATTAAAGGCGTGCACTACCAGGCCTGGCTCTGTTTTGTGTGTGGAGTGTGGGGCGGGGGGCTAATTTGAGAAAGAATGAGGCAAAGAGAGAGAATGGTCACACCAGGGCCTCCAGCCACTGGAAATGAACTCCACATGCATGTACTGCCTTGTACATCTGGCTCATCTGGCTTATGTGGGTATTGGAGAATTGAACCTGGGTACTTAAGCTTTGCAGGCAGGTGCCTTAACTGCTAAGCCATCTCTCCAACCCTGTGGGTTGGTTTTTTTGGGGGGGGCAGGGTCTCACTATATAGTCTGAATTGGCCTTGAACTCAAAGCAATCTGCCTGCCTCAGATATGCATCTACACACATAGGTTTAAAGTCAAGGCTCAAACTGCTCCATGGATTGGTATGGGGCTGTTGCATTCTACCATACTTACCTTCCCATAGTTTACATCGTGGATTTAACTAGGAAAAAGAGAATGAAGATAAATCATTTTAATAGTTCAAGGGCTAGGAGGGCTGCTCTGTGGTAAAGTATGTACTAGCATGCATCAGGCCCTGGGTTCCTTCCTATACACACACACACACACACACACACACACACACACACACACTAGCATACATTATGGTGCATTTCTTACACATTAGAAGGCATACTGAGGCTACTTTTCTAATGAAAATATAATTAAAGCTTGTTACACATAGTTTAAATTGTTAGTCGGGCATGGTGGCGCATGCCTTTAATCCCAGCACTGGGAAGGTAGAGGTAGGAGGATCGCCATGAGTTTGAGGCCACCATGAGACTACATAGTGAATTCCAGGTCAGCCTGGGCTAGAGTGAGACCCTACCTAGAAAAACCAAAAAAAAAAAAAAAGTTTATATTATTACTTAAAATGCATAAATGTAAATTCATTCACCAATCTGTTGGGTCATGACTTTTTTTTTCTGAGAAAGGGCTCCAACTATAGAGTTCTTTATGATCATGTGACCAACTGCTTTGCATAAATCACATGTATAATGTACCCATAGTGCATTCTAGGTTCTGTGAGCCCTTTCTCCCTCTCTCTCTCTCTCCTCATTCCCCTCTTCCTTCTCCCCCTTCTTTTTGAGGTAGAGTCTCACTCTAGCTCAGACTGACCTGGAATTCACTATGTAGTCTCAGGCCAGCCTTGAACTCAAGGCGATCCTCCTACCTCTGCCTTCCAAGTGCTGGGATTAAAGCGTGCACCATCACATCTGGCTCCTCTTTATCTTTCTCGACAAGGTTTTACTCTGTAACCCTTGCTATCCTTAAACTAACAGCAATCCTCCTCCTGGCTCAGCTCCCAAGTACTGGGGTGACAGGCATGTAGCACTTTTTTATTTTTAACCTTTGAGATGGGTACTCATTCTGTAGCTCTGCCTGGCATCAAACTGGTGGCAATCCTCTTGCCTCGGCCTCTCAAGTACCTGGATTACAGGCATGAACCATCACTTCCAACTTGAGTTGCTGTTTCTTTCCCTCTTTCTTTCTTTCTTTCTTTTCAAGGTAGTTTTGCTTTAGTTCAGGCTGACCTGGAATTCACTATATAGTCTCAGAATGGCCTCAAACTCATAATCCTCCTATCTCTGCCTCCCTAGTTCTGAGATTAAAGGTGTGCACCACCACACCCAACCATGTGTGTGTGTCTTATACATTTTATTTATTTATGTATTTATTTGAGAGACAGAGAGAGAGAGAGAGAGAGAGAGAATGGGCACAAGCCACTGCAAACGAACTCCAGATGCATGCGCCACCTTGTGCATCTGGCTTACATGGGTCCTGAGGAGTCAAACTGGGATCCTTTGGCTTTGCAGGCAAACACCTTAACCGCTAAGCCAGCTCTCCAGCCCCTGAGTTTCTGTTTCCGTAAAGCATGAATTTATGGAAATGAGGGGTTGCTGTGAGAGCCGAATGCTGGCTTTGGTGCTTTTCCCAGTCCTTGCCTGTGACTAAGTCAACACACCCTTTGTTTTTTTTGTTTGTTTGTTTTTTGTTTTTTTTGTAACTTCCCTTTAAGAAAGCATTCCTTTCTCCAAAGCCTTCGACATATTTTTCAGAGAAATGACTATTCTTGCCACTCTTTATTTTATGCACTGACTTCACAGTTTATTAAATTATGTAATTACTATAAAAAGGACAACGGATATAAACAAGTGTGGGATAATTGACCCTTAGTAAGCATGCAGCTCCCTGCGGGAGGGGCAGAAGTGTGCAGGCGTGCTCAAAAGCAGCCATCACGTTCGGGGCTGCGGGGTGTGATTGTGCCTTGCACAGGAATACAAGACTTGACATCCATGAAAGCCACTAGTCAGGTGAGAGGGGGTCAGATAAGAGGCCTCTACAGAGCGTGTTGTGAAAACCATCGTAAGTAACTCCAGGCCACTGCCTGAAGATGTTTGCTGAACACTCTGTAGCACAGAAGCAGAAACAGTGGGCTGATTCTGGACCAGGCCCTCGCAGATGGTGAGCCTTTGTCTTTGTTTTGTTTTGTTTTCATTTTGCAAGTCTCATTATGTAGACTTGCAATATAACCCACACCGACCTCAACCTCACAATCCTCCCGCCCCCACTTTCCACGGGCTGGAATTAGAGGCGTGTGTAGCCATGCCGGTTCCCTCAGCGTTCTCAGGAGCAGTGAGTGAGCTACGAAGTACGGCCAGTGCGAATGCTGCAAAAAACATAAAGCTGGGTGTGCCCCCCCCCCCCCCGCCTGCAGTCTCAGCACCCAGAAGGCAGAGGCAGGCGGGTCGGGAGGGAAGGCCAGCTTCAGCTACACAGAGAGTGTGAAGCCAAGCCAGGCGCGGTGGCGCACACCTTTCATCCCAGCACTAGGGAGGCTGAGTAAGAGGATCATTGTGAGTTTGAGGCCAGCCTAGGGCTAAGGTCAGCTTGGGCTAGAGGGAGACCCTGCCTTGAAAAATGAAAGTTTTTTGTTTTTTTTTTCTAATAGAATTTGACACCAGCCTGGGCTATGAGGGACTCTGACTCAGCAAACAACCAAAACCACTCAGAAGACAAAAGTATAGAGAGAGAGGAAGAAAGAAGGGCTTTGAACACCCAAAATATGGCACACACAGAAGGCTTTTTATGTAAGCATCTTCTTTAAAATATTTATTTATGTATCTATGAGAAAGAATGCGCATACCAGGGCCTCCCACCACTGCAAACAAACTCCAGATGCATTTCCCACCTTGTGCACCCGGCTTTACGTGGGTACGGGGGAATCAAACCCAGGAGTCAGATTTTGCAAGCAAGCAAGCACCTTTAACTGCTGAGCCATCTCTCTAGTCCAGAAGCAATTTTTTTCATTTGTTTATTTGACAGAGAAAGAGAGGGAAAGAGAGAGAGAATGGGTGTGCCAGGCCTCCAGCCATGCAAATAAACTCCAGATACGTGCACCCCCTTGTGCATCTGGCTTACGTGGGTCCTGGGGAATTGAACCTGGGTACTTTGGCTTTGCAGACAAATGCCTTAACTGCTAAGCCATCTCTCCAGAAGCATTTTGTTTTACCATGGCAGAGCAGAGGTTGGGGGTCACATCTTGCCACAGCAGCTGGGAGGTAGCCACAGAGAGAGCAAGGAGGAGCTTGGGCTAAAAGACTCCAAAGCCACAACTCACCAATACACCTCCTCCAGCCAGAATCCACCTCCCACACTGCCACCAGCTTGAGAATGAGTGCGAGACTTAATCACAAACACATGAGGCTGTGGGGGACATTTCACACTCAAACCCCCACAGCGGGATTTCAGGAAGTGTTTTCATCACTTGCACTCTCCTAAGCTGCCACTCCACATGGTGCTGAGACCCTGCCTGTATAATAGTCAATCCTCACAGCAGCTCCAGGTTGTGGAATTTCCCCACCCATGGATAAGGACGCCCTCCACAAAGGGACCTGCTATGAATGCATCAGAGCCAGGATTTGAATCCCTGGTTGGCTGGGCACCATGGTATCCCCTCTTTTTTTTTTTTTTTTTTGAGGTAGGGTCTCATTCTAGCTCAGGCTGACCTGGAATCCACTATGTATTCTCAAGGTGGCCTCAAACTCATGGTGATCCTCCTACCTCTGTCTCCCGAGCGCTAGGATTAAAGGCGTGCGCCACCACGGCCGCCTGTATTCCCTCTTTTAACAATTGATCAGCCTTGGCTGAGAGCTCAGATACTACTCAACCTAGGGGAGGAGGCCACAGTGCTTGGGGGAGACTGCCACCCCCCAGCTTGGGTGACATATTACCAGGAGGCATTGTCACTGTCTGCTGTATAGCAGACGATTTATGAAGGAATGAGCATGTAAGGGTCCCAGGAAGATTTCATCTATGGACATGGAAACTTGAGTCATATATAATTTTCACATTTAATAAAACAGCATTCTGGCTTTTATTTTTCCAGAATCACCAACCACTTTTAGGTCACAGGCCACACAGTAACAGAAAGGATTAAGGATTTGCCAATTCCTGGTGAGGCTTGCAGTCAGCCTACACTTGTTATGGTTCTGTGGGTTCTAGCGTGGCCCCCAGATATGGTAGACAAGATTACTATGGCAGACTGAACTGTATCTCCCAGTTCACATTCACTGGGAACCTCAGAAGGTGATTCCATTTGGAAGTGGATCTTTACAAATGTAATTACTTAAAATGAGGTCATATTGGATTTTTAAAAATCCAATAAAGCCCATGACCAGTGTCCTTATATGAAATAGAAAGGACACAGAGACACGTTCAAGAGAGAAGGCCATGTAAAGATAGAGGCAGACATGATGATACATGCCTATAAGTCCAGCACGTGGGTCATGAGTTTGAGGCCAGACTGAGCTATATATCACGATGCTGTCTAAAAAAAAAAAAAAAAAAAAAAAAAAAAACAAAAAAACTAGGGCTGGGGAGATGTCTCAACAGTTAAAGGTTCTTGCTTACAAAGCCTTCTGCCTGGGTTTAATTCCCCAACCACCCACATAAAGCTGGACAGATGTTTGTTTGCAACAGCAAGAGACTCTGGTGCACACATGCATGTGAACATATAGAAATAAATAAATGTAATTAAAAAAAAACCCAACCAATAAATAAAAGATAGGGCTGAAGCCAGGTGTGGTGGCACATGCCTTTAATCCCTTGGGAGGCAGAGGTAGGAGGATTGTCATGAGTTCAAGACCTCCCTGAGACTATCAAGTGAATTCCAGGTCAGCCTAGGCTAGAGTGAGACCCTACCTTGAAAAAACAAAAAAAAAGACAGAGCCAAGAGCGAGAGAAAGACAAGCTAATGAAAGGAAGGTTTGCTGCGTATCACCAGAAGCCCTTAGGAGAAATAGGAAGAGGCACCCACATTTACTCGACACCCTCAAGAGAAAGGACAGTCCTGATAATCTGGACTTCTGGCCTTCAGGGCTGTAGAATAATACATTTCTGTCAGTGTAAAATACCTAGTTGGTGGTCACTTGTCACAGCAGCCCTGAGACTTGCCTAAGAAACTATCCTCGGTGTTCCAGCATGTGGCCTTCCACTTAACAAACTTAGCAGGGCCTGGCAGGATCCCAGGACCAGAGACCTCAGGTCTCCTTTCCGCTCCCTCCCCCAGAGATCTTAGATTTCTACAGAAAACTCCAGCCAGCCCTGAATTCAATTGGCAATTATAGGATGTTGGCTTTCCTGTTTCTCCCTAACCTCTCCCTTTAAAATCACTTCCACCTCTCCCTCAGAGCCGAGCTGGTCTTTCCCTGAAGTTAGCATACTGCAAAATACTTGTCCCACAGGCTGGTGCCCAGAACTCAGGGTTCTCACCCTTGTGGGGGATCACTCTGGTGGAGAGGCAAGGAGCAGAGGGGAATGTGTCCAGCCTGCCTGTGACAGAGGAAGGACCTGTGGCTTCCCCGGCTGGCATCATGCCTAGGACGTGGGAGGCAGAACAGGCTTCTGTCCTGGTGTGTGGAGCCTCACCAGCTCCTCTCTGGGAGTGCAAAGGGGGAGAACAAGTCGCCACATCCACCAACTTGTTCTAGAAGCCAACAGCCCAACCACAGACAAAGGAGGAAAACCCACACCGTAGATCCCATGGGGACACTTCACTACACTTTGCAAAAACTCACTTATTTAATAATATTACAAAGACAGGAGGAGTGGAAGACAGATAGGCCAAGTAACCCACCCCAAAGGGGACGGAGCTAGGAACTCAGCTAATGCCTGGGGACCACCACAGAGAAAACAAAACTTGAAGAGGATGCTTCCAGGTGCAGCGTTGGGCACCCACCCACTTTCCCACAGTAGACTCAGAACAACTGGTCAACCTTCAGGCCTGGGCCACTCTGTGCTATGGATTCTTGAGTGGAGAAAATTATTGTCCAGTTTGAGGCTCCTGAGAAGACATGGAAAATGCTGGCAAACTTGACTTGCTTGCTTCCATGATATTTGCCTTTTAAAAGGGTTGGTCCATAGCCGGGAAAATCTGAGAAGGTTCTAGAAGACCTTGGTATAATGAGAAATGCAAGGAGCGAGGGAAGCCACCTTGGAATCAATGCAGATGTCATTTCCTAGAAGCAGACCCTTGGGGAAGGACAGGAGTGGGCAGCTGTGGGCAGAGCCCAGGGTGGCTGGCTATGAGGACCACATCTGACTACAGTCTTGCCTCCGCTTCCCCACCCCTACCCTGTCCCTCCCTCTGTAATCAGCCCTCTGCCTGTGCTTGTCCAGCCCTGTCCTCCTGCCTGGACAAGTCCTGCAGACACTGGGGTGTGAATCAGAGGGCCAGCTCATTTCTGGTGCCTTCTGTGGTTCTCGGGGGTGGAGGCAATGCAGTGCTGTTCGGGTCACAGTGCCAGGATTTCACCATAGGGGGTGTTCCTGGGGTTCGGCCCCAGGGTACTTCCTCAGGGGGACACACCCTCAGACACTCGGGGAGCAAGAAACTGCAGGAAAAAAAACAGCCAGTGCGAGGGCAATTGCGGCTCCACATGATGACTTGATGGCAAGTGACAGTGAGCTTCAGAATACAGGGGCACAGGAGGTAAAAGCAGGTCATTTGGAGAACCTGCCAGCCCCTAACAGGGACAGCTCTCCATGGCTGCTGGCAGCAGAAGATGAGAGCCCGTTGTCAGAATCAGGAACCAAGATTATGTAAATTCCTTTTGCTTAAATACTTGCAATTAAAACTGATATTTAAATGCATGCATATATTTAAAACATGGTGGTGACAGATTGTATACTCTAAAAATGGCTGTACCAGTCTCCTGTCTTAGATGCTCTTGATGCAGCTCCCATCAAAAGGTAGGAGCCGGGTGTGGTGGCACACGTCTTTAATCCCAGCAGTCGGGAGGCAGAGATAGGAGGATCACCATGAGTTCAAGGCCACCCTGAGACTCCATAATGAATTCCAGGTCAGCCTGGGCTAGAATGAAACTCTACCTAAAAAAAAAAAAAAAAAAAAAAATAGGTAGGGTGCAAAATGGGCTGTGGAGTCACACACGTATAGTGAAGGCAGGAGGATCTGAAGTTTAAGGTCATCTTTGGCTATGTGTGTTTAAGGTCAGCTTGTCTCAAAACCAAACAGAACAAACAGGGTGCTGTGGAGACGGCTCTGCAAGCATGAGGGGCTTAAGTTCAATCCCCAGCACCCACATGAAAAACTGGATGTGGGGCTTAGCAGTTAAGGCATTTGCCTGCAAAGCCAAAGGACCCAGGTTCGATCCCGCAAGACCCACGTTAGCCAGACGCACAAGGGGGCACACGCGTCTGGAGTTCATTTGCAGTGGCTGGAGGTCCTGGTGTGCCCGTTCTCTCTCTCTCTCCCTCTTTCTCTGTCAAAGCAATTACATATATATAACTGGCCTGTAGGTGTGAGGTGGGGAGACTGGGGAATCACCGGGGCTTACCGGTCGGCCAGTCTAATTGAAAAACGGGCAGCTCCGGGTTCAGTGAGGGTCCCTCTCAAGGAAACCATGTAGAAGAGCCATGAAAGAGGACATGGTTGCTCCCCTCTGGCCTGTGCATGAGTGCTATGGGGAGCGCCTCTATACCTCATATATGCAAATGCTATATACACAAGCACCCCATGCACATGCCACAAGACAAAAGAAAGGTGGCAGAGTGTCCATCTAGCACACATGTGAAGCTCTGGGTTTCGTGCCCAGCATGGCAATCGACAAACTGATAGACAAACTTTTAAAAATTTTTTTATTTTTATTTGTTTTTCGACAGAGAGGGAGAGAAAGAGGCAGATAGAAAGAATGGGCACAACATGGCCCCTAGCCACTGCAAACAAACTCCAGATGCATGCACTACCATGAGCATCTGGCTTATGTGCATACTGGGGAATTAAACCTGGGTCCTTAGTTTTCTTAGGCAAGCACCTTAACCACTAAGCCATCTCTCCAGGCCCCCATGGGACTATTTTTAAGAGGTGGGGTCTGTTGCACTTTCCTCCTCCCTGGACAAAGCAGCTTACCAAAGGCAACTGATAGAAGAAAGGTTTGTATTCTGGCTTACGGTCAGTCTCGAAGAGAAGCACCATGATGGCAGGGAAAACGTGGCAGGAACAGAGGCTGGACGTCACCTCGGCCACAGCAGGTGACAGCAGCAGAGTGAGCTGGACTCTAGCTGGCCACAGTATCCCCCACAACACACCTCTCTGGCAAGGCTCCACCTCACAAATTGCCATCAGCTAAAGACCAAGCATTCAGAACACGTGACTTTGTGGGGACACCTGCTGCCAACCACCACAGGAACCCTAGTCACAGTCTCATCTGGCAGGAAATGTTGACGGCAGAGGTGCTGCTGTGTGGCCTTCAAGACTTGGTCATTGTCTTTTTGTTTTTCTTTTGAATTTTTCTTTTTAAGACTGGGTCTCTGAACCAGGTGTGGTGGTGCATGCCTTTAATCCCAGCACTTGGGAGGCAGAGGTAGGAGGATCACCAAGTGTTTGAGGCCATCCTGAGACTACAGAGTGAATTCCAGGTCAGCCTGAGCTACAGTGAGACCCTACCTGAAACAAACAAACAAGCATAACAAAAACAACAAAAAAGACTGGGTCTCACCCTATAGCTAAGAAAGGAGCTTGCCTTCACCCTAAAAGGCATGGAAATCCTCAATTCCAGTGCCGGTAAATGTGACTTTATTTAGAAATGGGTTCTTCACAGATAATCAAGTTCAGATGAGGTTACTAGCCCAATATAATTGGTGTCCTCATTAAAAAATGGGAAGTTATCCAAGGCTCAGGGTCCATTGCAGAAGAGGTGGCAGAAAGAATGTAAGAGCCAAAGGAAGAGTAGGACTCCTTACAACATGCTCCCTCCAGACACAAAATGGCCTGGATATCCATGACCTCACAGTGCCTGACACTACCTACACAAGACCATCATAACAGGAGGAAAAGATCATGACATCAAAATAAAAGAGAGATTGATGGAGAGGAGGAGGGGATATGATGGAGAATGGAGTTTCAAAGGGAAAAGTGGGGGGAGGGTGGGTATTACCATGGGATAGTGTTTACAATCATGGAAGTTGTTAATAAAAAGTAAAAACATAGAAAAAAAAAAAAGGGAAGTTAGTGGGCTGGGGAGATGTCTCCATCAATAAGGCACTTGCCATACAAGCATGAGGACCAGAATTCAGATCCCCAGAACCCAGGTAAATGCAGTGCATGGTGGCTGGTGCACACTTGTAATCCAAGCGGCCAAAAGACGGAGACAGATGAGCGAATCTTCAGGTCAAGCTAGACTAGCTCAATCAGCAAGCTTTGGTTTCAAGTGAGAGACCCTCACCCCCACAGAGAGATGACACAGTGGTTAAAAGTGCTTGCTTGCAAAGCCCTAAGGCTCAGGTTCAACTCCCCAGCATCCACATAAAGCCCGATGCACAAAGTGGTGCATGCATCTGGAGTTTGTTTGCAGTGTCAGGAGGCCCTGGTGTACCCATACTTGGCTCTTTCTCAAGTGAGAGACTGTATTTCAACATATAGGTGGAGCTGGGTGTGGTGCCATATGCCTTAAATCCCAGCACTCAGTAGGGAAGACAGAGGTAGGAGGATCACTGAGAGTTCGAGGCCACCCTGAGACTACATAGTGAATTCCAGGTCAGCCTGGGTTAGAGTGAGACCCTACCTTGAAAAAATAAATAAATAAATTGGTGGAAAGCAATTGAGGAAGATACCTGTCATCGACATCTGGCTACATACACGAGAGAGAGAGAGAGAGAAAGAGGGAGAGAGAGAGAGAGAAAAAAACCACACACACACACATACACATGCCAAAAAACAAAAAAAGAGGGGGGGAATTTGACAGGATATGATGGTGCAAGCCTGTAATCCTAGCAATGGGTAAGCTGAGGCAGCAGAATTGCAAGTTTGAGGTCAGCTTGGGCTACCAACTGTGACCCTATTACAAAAATCTAAAAAGAGCTGAGAGCATTCAAAATGTGTTCTTCTTTTCTTCCAGACTTCCAGATGCCAGACCCAGGAGACATGAGTCTCTGCACTTGGCCGCCATCTTGCAAGGAAGCCCCAACTATCCCAAGTGCAGAGACCACACACGGCTTGTAGCAGTTAGTTTCTGGTAGCTGGGACAGAATACCTGACCAGAAACAGCTTACGGGAGGAAAGAGTTTACATTGGCTTGCAGTCGTGGGGGAAGCTTTGTTGTGGTGGGAAAGCATGGCAGAGCAGACAGCTGAGAGTCACGTCTTGTCACAGCAGCAGGAAGGAAGCAGTCCAGGTGAGTTCCCCTCTGACCACCCAGTGGGCTGGACTAATAAACCTCAAGATCCAGCCCCAGTGACACCTCCAGTAAGGCTCCACATCCCAGAAGCTCTACAGATTTCCCAAATTGCCATCAGCTTGGGAGCAAGGATTCAAAACACAGGAGCCTATGGTAAACATTTCATTTAAACTGCCACATGCATGTTCTGGCTGAAAAACCCAGATTCAACAAGCCTATGTGATATTCCAGAAGATTCCAACCCCTTAGTACTGGGTAGTCCCGGATTTAGAGACCCCCTTCATCATGACCAGAAATAGGCCCTTCCTTCTATTCACTGTCCAAATTCACCAGCCCCAGGGGCCCAGAATCATAATAAAACAATTTTAAGTATTTTTACATGTGTGTTTGCATGTGGTGTGTGCATGTGCTGTGTCTATATGTGTGTGCAGGTGCACATGCCTCATGCACATTTGTGCAAAGGTCAGAGGAGAACATTGGGTGTCTCCCCGACACCCTTCTTGTTTCCTTGGGACAGAGTCTCTCACTTGACTCTTTCCAACAAGCCCCGGTGATTTTCTGGTCTCCACCCACCATGGCACTGGGATTATAGGCCCGTGCTGTCATGCAAATGGGGTTTTGTAAGGAGTTTGTTTCATAGTACTGGTAACTGGAACAATTAGGCGTGCCAAACATACATGTTCAGGTTGTCTCTGACACACAGGCCACCAATCTGGATAAATGAGCAGGTCTGCCTAGTTTGGGATTCTACAAGGCTAAGACATTGCCCAATCTGGAGCCAGTCCTTCTCTGAACCTTCTGGGAGAAAAGGAGTTTCCACAATATGCTAGACATGCTTCTAAGTGTTTTACGTAATTTAGTAGCTTATTTGAACTCCAGAAAGCCCTTGAGGCCCCACACCTGCGGGGCTACAGGACCTTACCTCAGCTTTCTAGTGGTGAAATGAAAATTAGTGAAAGGAGACACATAGCTGTAATCCCAGTACCCAGGAGGTAGAAGTGGAAAGATCAGTAGTTCAAGGTTATCATCAGTGACATAACGAGTTCAAGGCCAGCCTGAGCTATACAAAACCCTGTCTCAAAAGAAACAAACAAACAATAATAACAACAACAACAAAAATGTCAGATGTGGAGGCACATGCCCTTAATCCTGGCACTCAGGGAGCAGAGGTAGGAAGGAGGATTGAGGTGAGTCCATGGCCAGCCTGGAACTAGAGTGAGATCCAGGTCATCCTGAGCTAGAATGAGATCCTACCTCAAAAACAGTCGGGTGTGGTGGTGCACGCCTTTAATCCCAGCACTCGGGAAGCAGAAGTAGAAGGATCGCCATGTGTTTGAGGCCACCCTGAGACTACATAGTGAATTCTAGGTTAGTCTGGGCTAGAGTGTGACCCTACTTAGAAAAATCAGACAAACAAACAAACAAAAACAGACAAAGACTGGAGTACAGGAGGCAGGATGCAAGAACAGGGTTACATAGCTGAGGGTGTTGGCCCCTCCTAGCACACGGGGGGCTTACGCAAGGGGGTTGCTGTGAGTTCAAAGCCAGCCTGGGATAGAGTGAGAGTTTGCCTCAAAAACCCTACACAGGGGATGGAGAGATTGCTTAGTGGTTAAGGTGTTTGTCTGCAAAGCCAAAGGACCTCCGTTCGATTCCCCAGGACCCACATAAGCCAGATGCACAAGGTACCTCATGTGTCTGGAATTCGTTTGCAGTGGCTGGAGGCCCTGGAGTGGCCATTCTCTCCCTTCCCCCCACCCTCTGTGTGTGTGTGTGTGTGTGTGTGTGTGTGTGTGTGTGTGTGTCTGCCTCTTTCCCTCTCTCAAATAAATTAATTAAAAAATTTTTTTAAAAACCTACACATGGGAGCCGGGTGTGGTGGTGCACAACTTTAATCCCAGCACTTGGGAGGTAGAAGAAAGAGGTTTACTGTGAGTTCAAGGCCACCCTGATACTACATAATAGATCGAGACCCTACCTCAACAAACCAAAACAAAAACCCTACACATAGGCTGGATCAATGGCTCGGCAGTTAAAGTGCTAACTACAAAGCCTAATGACCTGCATTCAATGTACAGATGTACAAAGCAGCGCACGTGTCTGGAGTTTGTTTACAGCGGCTAGAGGCCCTTGCATGCCCATTCTCTCTCTCTCTCCTTGCAAATAAATCAATAAATAAATAATATACAAATACGCAAAAAGGCTAGAGAGATGGTTCAACAGCTAAGAGCACTTCCTATGCAACATGAGGGCCTGAGAGAGAGCTCAGGTTCAATCCCCAGAACCCACATAAACAGCTGGGCATGGCCACACATGCCGTAACCCCAGTCGGATGGGGAGCACAGACCAGAGTCTGAAAAACAAAAAGGCAAGCTCTGGGATCAATAAGAGATGCCAGCTGAAATAAGAATGGGCAGCAGAGGAGACGTTCCACTCTGGCCACAGCGATAGGCACACCCCACTGTAGGCTAGTGCACTGGGTACCACATGGGCACGTACACACATGCATATTCCACACACACCACATTTTACACACACACACACACACACACACACACACACACACACACACACACACACACTTCTTTCAAGAGAAAAATGCACTATATGAACAAGAAATTACCCTCAGTTTGCAAATATACCACTTTAAGAGCCCAGGTGCCAGGAGACATTACTTGCTTAGAGGAGGACACCCTGCAAAGTTTAGGGGTCTTGCAGCCCCACAAGAATGGGGTCTTACAGGACTTTTTGGACATCAAGTGAGCTGCATGTAAAACTCTCCGAAGCTGCCTCACAGCTCATGGAAACTGTGTTGGGACCTTGCTCTCACCATGATCACACAGGGCCTTGACGCCTCAGGGTGTCCCGGAAGTACTCCAAGGGCTGCAGTGAAAACAAGCAGGACCGATGGGGCTCTGGGACCCTCATTGTCACCACAGCAGGACCACCCTGATCTGTTCTATGTCTTGCGCTGCCAGCTGCATTTGAGGAGTGGGGGTGGGGCAGTACCCTGCTTACAAAATATAGAATTTGGGGACTGGAGAGATGGCTCAGTGGTTAAAGGTGTTTGCTTGCTTGTAAACCCTGCCAGCTTGAGTTTGATTATCCAGTACCCACATGAAACCAGATGCACAAAGTGGCACATGAGTCTGGAGTTTATTTGTAGCAGCAGGAGGCCTTGGTGTTCCCATACTCTCTCTCCCCCTTCTCTCTGCTCAGAAATATATATATATATATATACACACACACATATATTACATATAGCATTTGGAAACCACCTATGTAGCGAACAAGCCCTAGTCCAGAGGAACTCATTCTCACCACAGGTTTTGCTAGTAGCTGGCTGTGAGGCCTTAGACAAGCCACTTAACCCTTCTGGATTTTATTTTGTATTTTTTAAAAATGAATTTTGCATGTACTGGGGTAAGTGGAATTGTATGTCTGCGGATGTGTGGTGGTGTGGGGAGGGGCGCAGGCATGCCGTGACACTCATGTGGGGTTCAGAGCTTGAGTCCGTCCTCACCTCCCGCCTCGTCTGAGGAAGGGTTCCTTTTGATGTTTGCTGCTGCAAATGCCAGATGAGCTGTCCAGCACGGTGGGGTCACAGGCGCGTGCACAACTTGCATCTGGCTTTACGTGAGTTCTGGGGATCTGAACCCTGGTCACCAGCCTAGCTCAGCAAGGGCTTTTAACAACAGAGCCACCTCCCCAACCTCTATGTTCTGTTTTGAAGTGAGTAGCTTAGGTGACCTCTAACATCATATCCTTCGCCCTGAAGTAGCCAGGTGTGGTGGCACACACCTTAAGTCCCAGCACTTGGGAGGCAGAAGTAGGAGGATCGCTGTGAGTTCGAGGCCAACCCTGACACGACCTAGTGAATTTCAGGTCAGCCTGAGCTAGAATGAGACCCCACCTTGAAAAACCAAAATAAAAATAAATAAATAAATAAATTACAGTAGCAAAGACCCCTGGAACCCTCATCTTAGACTTCTCCTTCTGATGTCCTTTAATGACCTCAGGCAAAGTTTAGTTTTGCTGCCCTGCCCTCATGTCATGCCATTCCCAGACATTTCTCTTGCTATCCTGGTGCTCTGACCCCAGGGCCTAGGGTTTGGGGGGGGGCCATCTGCTCTCACACCCTCATTGTGAGCTTACCCAACATGCCTCTTGCATTTAACTAAGACTACTTTCTCCTGGGGTGGACAAAGGGCTTGTGGAGTAGAGAAAGCTAGCTTCCTGCGGCATGAAGCCATCAAGCTGAGATGTGTAAATTAGCCTTGACATCAGACACGGTTGAGTTATTGTTATGACTCCAAGGCTTCCCCAGGTCCAAAGGACGCACAGGCGCACACTCCAAGACCACAGTTAGGAACATGGAAACTCTACAGAAGAGAAAACACAAAGGAAGTGCAGAGACCCCCACCCTCCTATGCCCTCATTGACAACCGGCTCTGGGCTGATCTGTCATAAGGCAGACGTGTCTAACAGCCTCTTTCTTCCATGCATGAGACCAGAGGCCGGAACAGTGTAGGCTAGGGCATGGGGAGCTAGGGACAGAAGTACAAAAACATCAGAAGTCCATCCAAAGGGTCTGGGATGTTGGGGCTCAGTATGAAAGAACAGAAGAATGGGGGCGTCCAAATCAAAGGCACGGGAACTTGATCTCCTGCCTTGAGGAGGGGAGCTGCTCCTTTAAACTCTGGGAACATCTGGACAGAGGTGTCACATCAAGTTGGGCCACAGAGGATGCTGAGTGACACCTTCAGCTCCAATCATCTTCCTCTTTGCCCTCGGGTCTTATGCTGAGCTTTGGGAAGTGATTTAATTGGCAGTGGTAAAGGCAGTGGTTCTAGCTGTTACCGTGGCCCTCTAGAAGTGCCTAGGGTGAGTCTCCTTGAAGTGACATTTAAACTTCCCTGGCATGTAAGAGTCTGCCCCACTAGGTGGGGATGGTGGCTGCCTGCTCTTCCCACCACACTCATCCCAGTGACTAGATTGCACAAGTGACCACTGGAATGTTCTGTCCTGCTTCTTCTGGTGCCATGGTAAGCTTTGGCTGCAGGGAGGGGCCTTCCTAACTTGGGATTTGGAGTTAGTTCCTAGTGACATCACTTGAACAAGTTACTCAGTCTTCTGTTTATTTTTTTGTTTCTTTGTTTTCTTAATTTATTTATTAGAGACAGGGAGAGAGAGAAATAGACAGAGAATGGGTGCTCCAGGGCCTCTAGCCACTGCAAATGAACTCCAGACACAGGGCTCCACCATATGCATCTGGCTTACTTGGGATCTGAAGACTCTGAAGATCCTTAGGCTTCATAGGCAAGCGCTTAACTGCTAAGCCATCTCTCCAGCCCCGTCTTCTGTTTTTTATCTGAGGCAGGAGGATGACAGTAACTATTCTATAGCTTTGTGATGCACAAACCCTAACATCCAGTAAAGTGATAATAAATGAAACCTTTCTTCTCTCCCTCCCTCACTTTCTTCTTTCCTTTCTTCCTCCTAATCAAAGACTCATATAGCCCAGGTTGGCCTCAAACTCTATATAACAAGGATGGCTTTGAACATTTAAAGAAAAAACATTTTATTTTAATTTATCTATTCAAGAGGAAGAGAATGAAAGAATGGCATGCCAGGGCTTCCAGCTGCTGCAAATAAACTCCAGACGCACGTGCCATCTTGTACATTTGCCTTACGTGGGTCCTGAGGAATTCAACCTGGGTCTTTTGGTGTTGCAGGCAAGCGCCTTAACCACCATGCCATCTTTCCAGCCCTACTTTGGACTTTTGGCCTCTATCTCCCAAGCATTGAGGGATATGTATGCCACCATATCCAGTTTATGGAGTACTGGGAATCGAACCTGGGGCTTTGTGCATACTAACAGTGCTCTACCAACTGTGCTACATTCTCAACTCCGGCTCCTACCTTTTCTAAGTGCTCCTTATTGAAGCCACATTTGCTATGGGAGATGCAAGCCCTTTCTGCATACAGACTTGCTTTCCTCCCCTGAGTCCCTATCCCTTTCATCCCTCTGGGGCCCAGGAGGGTTCTGGCTAACAGAAGCTATTCTCCTCCAGCAGAGCTGGGTCTGTGCCCAGCCCCTGTCCTCTGCCAGGAGACAATGACTGAAAGCCAAGACCCTCTTGTGAAGCCCACCAGAGTCCTTAGCAGATGTTCAGGACTTGGTGCTAGGAGTACGGCTCAGTAGTAGAAAGCCCTTAACTAACGTGTATGAGGGACTGAGTTTCATCCCCAGGATGGGAGATTTAAAAAAATGAAAAAAACACTGAGGCTTGCCTCCTGCAGATAATGCTACTAATGATTTTCTGTTAGCTCAGTTCTGGGAAACACTGATGAGGTTGGTCCAATGGTATGCAAGGATGGACACGAGGGACCAAGCCTGCTTCAGATGGAGCCTGGCTGTGAGACTGCGTGGTGCCTACACACTAAGGCCCCTCCATGCGGTCCAATCTCTGCTGGCCTGTGTCTTGGGTTGGCTTCCTGTTGTACAGGCTCCAGCGAGCTTGTGTGACTTTCCACAAGTTCCACGGTGCTGGCTGGGATTCACACCTAGGATTGTTGGATCCCAAGGTCTGCATTCCTAACCCAGACTCTCAGAATCTTGCAGTTCCAACAAGAGGTCTGCTAAGGAGCAGGGCCTGGCTGTCTCCGCTCTCCCAGGATGTATGAAGTCCTGGGCTTTAAAGATTTAGAGGTCTCCTAGAGCATTCTTCCAGGGATCTGGCTTCCAAGACCAGTCTGTGGGTGAAGTCTGTGCTGATTTTGTCAGGAGCCCAGAGCTCTGGCTGTATCTTTCTTGCCCCCTCTCTTCTATCTTTCTCTCTCTCTCTTTTTAAGGATTTTATTTTCATTTATTTATTTATTAGTGACAGAGAGAGGAAGAGAGAAAGAATGGGCACACTAGGGCTTCTAGCCACTGCAAACGAATTCCAGATGCATGTGCCACCATGTGCATCTGGCTTTCGTGGGACCTGGAGAATCGAACCTGAGTCCTTAGTCTTGACAGGCATGTGCCTTAACTGCTAAGCCATCTCTCTAGCCCTCTCTCCAGTCTCTTGAAGGGCACCATCTCCTGCCTACTTGGAACTGTCCCAGCTCAGGGATGAGGAGCATTCTGTTAATAGCATGACAGTGCCCAGTAGTGACAGACAGGGTCACTGTGGGTCGCTGGCAATCCTGATGAGCTAGACTTGGCCATCCATCCTAAATACACCAATTAAAGACACAAGTAATAGTGAAATACGGTGAAGAGATTCATTCATTGCAGCCACACTGGGAAGAGGGAGAAATAGAATAAAGGAGTCCAGGGATTTCCAAGCCCCATTTTCAGGGTATGAACATGAGGCCTAAGTAGAGGGCTGGATGTAGGCATAACTCGGAAGTCCTGGTCAAGGTGTGGCCCAGTCCATCACTGCCTCGCTGTCTCCGCTCCAGTCCATCCTGTAAGGTGGTCAGGAAAGTTAGAACGGTGAAATCCCTGCCAGGGAGACAAGTTCCCCCTCTGGTGGGCAGTACCAGGCTTTAAGCTTTTCCTCCTCCCAGAATGGGATTCCTGGGGAAATTATAATTCTTTGTGGTATGTTATTTGTTTTCTTTTAATGCTTATCTATTTATTTGAGTGGGGGGAGAAAGAGAGAGTGTGAGAACGGTTGCATCATGGCCCCCCGCCACTGCAAACAATAGTTCCTAGCATACAATAGACTTGAACATGAGCCGAGGTGTTTTGCCGGCATTGCACGGTGCGACGGCGTGCCCACCGCAAAACGCTCCTGACGCGTGTGTGACCACAGACCCACGGCTGCGGTGAAGTCCTGCGGGATGACACAGGCGAACAGACCAGAAACACCCCAGGTTCATCACACATTTGATTTCACATTAATTTTTGGTCATCGCGTATGCAAAAACTTTTACTGTTGCCAGATTTTTCATGACCCCGGCATTCAGTTACATGACCTCACGGCTGATGAATCTGTGATGTAGAATAAGAGAGGGAGCAGGTTCTGGGCTCCGCTCACCATTCCTCTGACAGCCGGCTCGGGGCTGGGCCTGCCCACTCGTCAGACAACAGTGCTGGGTGCTAGTCCTGAAGAACCCTGGGGCAGGCACGCTGTCTCGCTTCCTAGTAGGTCCTAGATGCCCAGAGCCCTATTGACTCCTTCAGAGGGACTGAGTCAGGGGACTGGAACCTGGGGCCAAAAGACTCCCCAGATGAGATTCTTTTCCTTGCAGTGGGGGAAACGGGGCTTGCCCTGAGCCCCATGTGCTCTGTAGGGTGTGGTTAACCTCTGAGTCTTTCCAGCTGCCCTGCGGAGATCAGCTCAACCCACGGAGGGACTTTGGGTGGTTTCTCAAAACAGGGGACTCGGGAGTGAAAGGGCCTCTGTCATTGAAGTAAGACAGTGAATTGGCCCAGGGCCAGGCCCCAGCTGCTAGCTGCTGACTTGGGTCACTCAGGCAGGCTCATCTCCAAACTACCCACATCAGGCCCTTGGGACACCTTGAGGTGTCCGTTGTGGTGCCATCTTCCAGTCTTTAGGTGGTAGAGCTCAGGAGAGAGATGTGAAGACAGCTGGGTGTGGGGGCACAGGCCTCTGATCTCAGCACTTGGAAGGCTGAGGTAGGAAGATCACCATGAGTTCCAGGTCAGCATAGGCTAGAGGGAGACCCTGGATTTTTTGAAATGAGAGAGAGAGAGAGACGTGGGACTGGAGAGATGGCTCAGCACTTATGGCGTTTGCCTACAAAGCCCAATGACCCCAGTACCCAGGTAAAGCCAGATGCACAAAGTGGCACATGCATCTGGAGGTCGTTTGCAGTAGTAGGGGCCCTGGAGTGCCCGTTCTCTGCGCCCCCTCCCCCATCTCTCTGCTTGCAAATAAATGAATAAAATTTTAAAAGAAGGCATAAGTGAAGACAATCGAGTGTTCTCATGGAAAGGGGCCTTGGAGATCAGCTCATTCCAGAAAGGAAGTGAAGGCTCAAGGTATGGCTCAATGGTAGATCACTTAATCCAGCATGTACCAGGCCTGGGTTCGAACCCCAGAACCAGCAAGGGGAGAATGGACTTACCCAGAGCTATATTTATGGTACACACCTCAAGAGAATGGGTGTGGCTTCCAACTTTTCCTGAAGGAAGCGGGGTTGGCCAACTCTCTTGGGGCCCAGGTAAAATAGAATGATCTAAAACCCTGATGGTAACAAACACTGGCAGGTATGCATTGGGGGGGGAGGGGAACACATCAAGGAGAGGCAGGCTCACACAACTGAACCAATCAAGCATACTCAAGCCCCAAAGGCAGGCCCCAGCAGCCCCTGGCAGGCTGAGACATACGTTCAGGCCTAAAGGATTATAGGTCAGGTTATACCAAAGGTGCAATGAAGACTTCAAGTCCTTCCTCAAAGTCTGAGGCTTAGAGCTTGTCAGAAACTTCCAGGCAGGTAGTCAAGCTGCCAGTTCTTCATTTTGTTAATTTCCTCTGATTCTCCACAGATGGCACCAGCCTGAAAGGTGGGAGTGAAACTTACTTTCACTGAATTCTTAAGTAAGAATTCCCCAGGTTCAGGATCCAAACAGCAGAGGAAATTAGCACTTTCTTTTAGTCCTGCCCCCCACTCCCCACCACCCCCCTCCCATATACACGCCCTACAGGCTACAGTGCTATCTAGGTCAAAGAGGGGGCTCCTCCCCTGGACAGCCAGGTCCCTCTTTAAGCACCCCAGAACTCAGTATTGAACTGGACTGTCTTTAAACTCGAGATAAGCATCCCCTAAAGGTAAATGTTTGTGGAAGGAGCTTGAATTTGAATAAGGGGCAGATGCATTACAAAGAAGCCCGCAGTCTTTGTCCTGGAGGGAGGCAGTCAAGATACGCACTGTAATGCAGATGGCCAAACCCAGGACACCCAGCAACCAGCCAGTGAAAACCAAGACTGCGGAGCTGTCTATCTGCTGGGGACCTCCAGGGTGGCACGGGGACAGCAGTCACTCCTGAACATCTTCCCTGTAAAGAGGAGGAGAGTGTGTTCCCTCCACTGGAAAGGGGGGAGGAGGGGGATGTACAGCTGGCATTTGGAGTGAACTGGCATTCCAATATAATTTATTGAACATGGAGCAAAGGAGATGGAGAGCTGGGTGTGGTGGCGCATTCCTTTGATCCCAGCACTCGGGAGGCAGAGGTAGGAGGAGGATCGCCGTGAATTCGAGGCCACCCTGAGACTACAGAGTTAATTCCAGGTCAGCCTGGATTAGAGTGAAACCCTACCTCGAAAAACCGAAGAGAGAGAGAGAGATGAGGGGAAAGGGGAAGGGAGACCTCAGAGAAAATCAGAAAGGTATTTTTGAAACGCATAACAGGAAAAAGGCCCGGAAACCCCAGGAGTGTGGGAGGTATCCAGCTGGGAGGAATTGTGGGGACTACCCCAGTTGAAAGGACCATCAATGAATGGTCTGCAGTTGCTAAGCACCTTTTGTTTGTTTTTAAGGTAGGGTAACATTCTATCTAGCCAAGGCTAACCTGGAACTCTGTATTCCCAGGCCAGCCTTGACCTCACAGTCATCCTTCTTTGTTTATTTTTATTTATTTATTTGAGAGCGACAGAGAGAGAGAGAGAGAGAGAGAGAGAGAGAGAGAGAGAGAGAGAGAGAGAATGGGAACACCAGGGCCTCCAGCCATTGCAAACGAACTCCAGATGCATGTGCCACCTTGTGCATCTGGCTCACGTGGATCCTGGGGAATCGAGCCTGGAACCAAGGGCTTAACCACTAAGCCATCTCTCCAGCCCAAACTCACAGTCATCCTTCTATCTCAGTCTCCAAAGTGCTGGGACTAAAGGTGTGTGCCACTGCAACAGCAGCACTTTCCTTAGGAGATGTCATTTGGCTATGTGCCCCATCAGGGGAGGAAGGGGTGGTGTTGTACCCATTTTACAGAATGGAAAGTTGGTGGTTAATTTGTGTGCTAATAAGAAATGGTAGAGCTGGAATTCCAAGCCAGAGGTGAGCCCAGTCCCCTCCAACCAGCCTGCCTCAGAGCTCTATGGCAGCCCCTCTGTCCCAGATCATAGTAACAGCAATTTACTCCCTGAGCCAATGCTCTGCAGTCATAGAGCCCTGCCACACCAGGTATCTCACTCATCTTGACAGCTTCCAGGTACGGCTGGGAAAGGACTCACACTACAGTAGGCAGGCTAGGGAGACGATTAACAATTTCCAGGGATAACACATCCAGGGAGAAAGCCTTCTGGTACCCAAGTTGCTCAGAACCTGTGTCTAATTTTGATATTTTTTGTGGCTGGATGTTGAACTCGGGGCTTCATGCACGCTAAGCACGCGTTCCTCCGGATCCCCAGACCGTGCACCATGGCGTAGTCCCTGCACCCTGGGATTTCAAGAGCCGGAAGCTTCCGCGGGCCAGGGAGAAAGGCTAGAGGGAAGTCCTAGGAGGTGATGTTTCACAGGAAGCTGAAGGAACGGAGATCTGGCCACGCTGAGGGCCCTCCCACTTCCTTTGAGCAGCTAAGGAACTTTCACTTTGGACTGGCTCCATTTTCCTTTTATTGACTATTTCACCCCCCACCCCCAGCATTTATGACTTTTCATGATCATTTGTTAAGTGGAAACTTCCTCTCCGAAAGCACTGCCTACTTCGCACAGGATCAGACCCTGGCACGTAGGGGCATTGTTAATGCCCCGGAGGTTCCCTGGGAGGATAATTGAGAAGGCTAGGCCCACGAGTTTGGGTAGACAGGACCATCAAAGCCAGGTGACCCTGCTGAAACCCTTCCTCCGCCCAACCCAGGTCTGGACTGGGGGCCGACTGGCTGGCTCCTCTGCCCTCAGTTTCCCGAGTCTGCTGCAGACTTTAGGGTCGCTTTTCCAGCAAGGGCTAGGGCATGGAAGAAAGCAGCTGGCCCCAGTGGAAGTAGGGGAGGCCGAGGGTTTGGGTCTCTCGTCATTGTTCAAAGTGGGGAAGAGAGGCTCCCGCCAGGCCCTCGGGAAAAGGACGTGCCCCAAGCCCTGGGGACCTTACATCAGGGTTCGCAGCTGGAGCGCAGGATGCATCCCGCCAAGGGAGGGAGGGGGTGACAAGCACACCCCGGAGGCGGCGGCCTCGCACGAAGCTGGCGAGGTCTCAGGCTTTTGCATTTGAACCGCGGAGGCCCAGCGGCCGGGCAGAGCTTCCCCACCCCTATTGGCTGCAGCGACGGCGTGACGTCAGCGCGGAGGGGCGCGGGGGGCGGGGGGCGGGGCCCGCGAGGGGCGTGTCCGAGCCGCTGCCCAGACCGCGAGCCCCGGCAGCTCCGGAGCAACCAGCGCCGGCGCAGCCATGGGCAGCCTGCCTGGCCGCGGCGCGCAACCCAGCGAGGGGAGCGCACAGCCGAGCCGGTCCCGCACTCGGGGCTCTGGGGACCGAGGTAAGCCACGGGCGTCCACTGCGAGCCGTGCCGCCGCGTGAGGCCTGGGTGGGCTCGAACCCCTGGATGGGGCGGGGAGGCTCAAAAGAGGAGGAGGGGTTGTCTACGGTCGCGAAGAGGGGCGCGGAGACCACCCCCCCAGGTACACACACACACACACACACACACACACACACTCTGCTAGTCCTAGGCGTCTGGAGCTATGTTCCCTGTATCCATCCGAGGGAGGCAAGGCTGGGGCCGGGACGCTTATAGGGGGCGACTTGGGTGCCCAGGACCCAGAGCCACGCACCGGGTCCCGGACGACCTCGGCGTACGGAGGAGGGGGCGGCAGAACCTTGCGCAGCGTGGCCAGGAACCCGATGTCCTCTGCCCGGTGGACTGAACTCGCCAGGCTGGCTTTGGGGGTGCTGCTTGGGATGGGTGAGTGGGTTGGTTTTCAAGGTCCAACCTCCTTTGCCCAGGAATGGGGTGTGTCGGTGTGGGCAGGAGCACAGCCGTCGGCGACGCGCAGCCCGCGGTGGCAGTGGCGGTGGTGGCGGGGTCCCCGAGGGGGGCGTGTGCGCTCGGGGTTCTCCGGGAATAAGAACCGAATTCTTCGCCTCGTCGTGGCGGAGGCGTGTGCACCACGCTCTCCCGTACGCGCACACACACACGCACACACACACCTTGCAGTGCGCGTCACCCAGTGTCACCCAGGCCCGGGGAGAAAGGAGGGAAAGGAGCTGCCTGGAAGGCAATGGCCCAGCGAACAAATAGTGTCCCCGCCCGCGCCAGCCCATCCCTCCCCCGCCAGGCGCCCGCCCCGCCCGCCCGCCTGCCTCGGAAGACTCGGAGGCCAAGGCCGCGAGAGGCCCAGGCTGCGGGCGGCGGGGTGGGGCCGGGCGGAGCTGGCCGCCCGCCCCGGAGCCCGGGAGACGGCTTTGCGCTGGGGCCACGCGCAAGGGGGGGCAGCGCCCCGGGCACCGCACTCGCGGCTGGGCCAGGGGCCGGTAGCGGGTGGTTGAGACTGTAAACCGTCCCGCTTGGAACGTTTGCGGCCCCATCTCGGGTTCTGGCTCCACCCTCGCTCTGGAGCGCCCCCAGCCGGAGGTACCTAGTTGCCCCCGCAAGGAGCTGCCCTGCTTCCTGGGGATCCCGGCTGCTTGCGGGTGAGTGTCCCAGCCCCGGGAGATGGGCAGAGGGGCCGGGACAGGAGGGCTGTGGATGGTTAGGCTTCCTGGGAGAGGACTGAAGTGAGAGAGACAGAGAGAGAGTGAGTGTGAGTGTGAGTGTGTGTGTGTGTGTGTGTGTGTGTGTGCGCGCGCGCGCGCGCGCGCGCGCTCGTGTGAGATGGGGGAGGGGTGCTCCCTGCTAACTCAAACCAGGCTCCTTGTGTTCGCCCAATGAGATTTTGTGGAGTGGGCTGTGGAAGTTTTGTTTTTTTCTCCCTGGGAGAATGAAGGGGAAATAAACACGAGTGCTTTCCCTTTTCTCATTGTCTGGGAACTTCTGCTCCAGCACCCACACACCCCCCCCCATGCAATCTTGACCGAGCTCCCATGGCCCGGGCTGGCTTCACAATGCCACTCTTTACCCAGGTAGCTGAGCAGTTAGTTGAATGGGGGAGAGTCCTTGGGGGAGGGTGGCCCTTTGCTGTGAAGCCCCCTGACCTCACTAGGGAGAGGTTGGGGTGTTCGAAGCAAATGGTTTGGTTTTCTCCTCCTTACCTCCAGCAGCCATCTGGACCAGAGATCTGGGGAGCGTGAACAATGAGAGGCCCCTGGCAGGGGGCCTCTGCCATACAACTTCTTTGCCCTGTCTGGGTTTCTAATAACTGCTGCAACTCCCGCCCCTTTCTGAGGCTGGGCTGGAGGAGGGGACCACCAGCAAGATGGACTGATTTTGTAAGAGAACAAAGAACAGAGCCCAAAGCAAGGTGGGAGCTGAGTTGTGGGTTTCCTCTCCGAACTGGGGGTTTACTGAAGCAGAGCTCTGGCCTCCCTGTGATCAGCCCAGGGCCATCCGAGGCAATAATGGGGCATCCACCAGGATCCGGACAGGTGCCATTCCCATTGGGTATCTGGAGCCGTGTGGAGTGTGGGGATGTCACATGCGATGATCAGCTTTTCTGTCAGCTGCCTGTGTGACCATTGATTAGTGTGGGTCATCTCCTCCCAACTTGGACTTTGCACCTCTCTCCCTGAGGACAGCTGTTCTTTCCCACCGCAAGGAACCTTGGGAGATAAGGGGAGGGTCTTCCCTGGGTTCCCAATGATCCCTGCAGGAACTCCAAAGAGCCTGTTCCCACCTGGTGATGATTTTGGGGTTGTCTTGGGCCCCTCTGATGGCTCCCAGAGTTCACAGAGCCCCTGCTCATTGAGGACAAACCGTGGTGTCCACAGCTCAGGCCTCTGCTGTGAGCATTTCTTCCCTTTCCTGGGCTTTTTGCCTTTCACTCTTTATTTAGCCCTTCTTTCTTCCTCCAGTTTCTCTCTCGTGCATGTGTCCTCCCAGTTCTTGTCCCCAGCTGATGTGTGTGCACTGAACTATCTTCCATCTGGATGCCCCTTGAAACTGGAGTTCCAAGCTTCCCAGCCCGAGTCACAACCCTCTGAGCAAGAATCTCCTCGATACAACTGGGAGATTGGGCAGATGTTGACCTGAGAGGAAATCCTAGATCCTTCTTTCAAAGTCTGGAGCTTTTCCAGAAGGGCCGTAGGTTGCCTTGGGTTCATGGAGCCCAGCTCTCTTCCCCCCTTTGGAGTGGCTGATTGATTTCTGTGTCCTGGACAGGCTGTTCCCAGCTGTGGCAGGCAAGGTGTTTGATGTTAGCCTCTCCCTTTCTTCCTCTCCCCCCCCCTTCATCCCTGCCCCCACCCATTAGGAACAGGTTAGCAGAGGAAGGGTCTGCAGCCAGCGTCCAGAATGTCCCTGTAGCAGCGGCTCCAGCTGCGACATCCCACACTCAGACTCACAGGCGCTGGACCCTGTAGGGAAGGGAGGAGTCTGTCCCTCGGTGGGGCTGGGTTGATGCCAGCGATAAGGCTGGGGGTGGAAAGAAGGAGAAGGGTTGAGCAATCTCACCCTGGGATCCAAGAGCTGACCTGCATACTAGAGGCTTTTCCTCAACCTTACCTAAGGAAAAAGAGGCCAATCCCAATGATCCTGAGTGTCAATTCCAGCCAGTATTTCTGAGGTGCTTCCAGAAGGCCTGGACCATGACAGCCCTTTCTAAGCAGAGCCTGGACAGTGGTTGGGGGGGGGGGTGTGGCTGCCTGTATCCTTGTGCGTTGCCCGTAGTGACATTCCCACTCCCAGAGCCCCTGAAGCCCTGGCTTTAAGTGTACCTGCTGGAACCTCGGGCTGGCTTCCAGCCGAGGAACATTGGAGCCCATCCCCTCCAGGCATTGCCAGCTTGCCACCCTGACTCCCTGCCAGGGTGCCAGTGCTGGCATCCAGGACCATCCTTTGCCTGGAACTGGTGGTTCCTACTCCACCTTCCCTGAGCAAAATTTTCCTTTTGAGAGCTCAGGTGAGAGCGGCCTGAGTGTATCTACATACACGGCGGCGCTTCCTGTCCTGGTCTTAAGGGCCCAGGACATCTGGGCAAGAAAGATCCCTGAGCAGTCTTGGTGCTCAGCTGCAGCAGTTTTGACCACCGGCCTCTGTCTGGCCCGTGGAGTGACATACCCAGCTGGGGCAGCTGCAGCTTCATGCCGTCCCTGGGTTCTACACTCACCTGTGTCTGTGCAGTAACTGAACTTGGTCCCCAGCTTTGGATCTTCCTGGATGTGACACCGGAGCCAGGTTTGATGTCCTGACATCTCCCTGTCCTCCTCCTCCACCCTGGGCTTCCCCACTCCCTGTAACCCTCTTCCTTCCTTGGATTGTTGCCCTGGCCCGAAGCATCCCCGTACCTACCCACAGGGACGAGAACTCCACTAAGTGGTGGAGGGGACTGAGCTTAGAAGGCTCAGAGAGGCCAGTGGTACAGTGTGAGAAGGACTTTCAGGAGGATCTGGAGGTGTGAAAAGACTTTCCAGCAGTCTCATCACGTTGGTCACGTTGAAGTTTTGGTGCACCCGGGGGCTCCCAAATTTCCTGCAATTTCTCTTTCTTAGTGAAATGAGTCTCTTCTCTCACCTCTGCCTCACCAACCTTATCTAACTGAAATCAGAAGGAACTTAAATCCTGCCTGAGAGGCTTCTCTGCCAGGGTGCCAGTGCTGGCATCCAGGACCATCCTTTGCCTGGAACTGGTGCATCATTAAAGGTCCAAAGGTGAAGAAGATGAGGGGACATAAAAGGCTCCGTGCAGCGCTGCCTGACCTCCAGGAAGGGGAAGAAGGTCTGCTGTGGGTTCAGAAGTTGGAGGCTCCAGGACTAGGAAAGGAATCAACTCACGCTACACCCCGGAGCAGGTGGAATTAGGTGTGTGCAGGTGTGCCCACTCATTCATGACCCACAGTGTCTCTGGTTACGGCTGGAAGTCTGCTCCTTTCCGGCGTCCCAGATCTGGGACACTTGCTGAGGGAGCGTGTCATGGTGTCTTCTCAGCACGCACGTAGTGACACAGTGCCGTGCTGTTTCATGTTAACTTAGTGGCTCCTCACCATACTGCCGGAGGCTTTGAGACCTAATGAGGAAACTGAGGCAAAAGTAACATGGCCAATGTGACAAGCCAGCGAACGCTGACTCTTAAGCCCCAAGCTCCAGCAGGGCCAGGGTGGAAAATCTAGCAGCTTGCTTTGGAAGGAGCCAGATTCACTGCACGGGCCTTCCTCTGCAGACCCTGGGAATGTACTTGTAGCCTCCACTCCTGGGCACTGGGCAGGCTCCTAGGAGAAGTGAACTGAAACCTAACCAGGCCTGGGGATCTGATTTCATGATTTCAAGAGAGGCCGCTTCCTTCTGAGGTGGGGCATGGGTCAGCAGCGGGGCTACCTGCACACCAGGGTGACTATTTTTCATGCAATCACTTCAGCCCCCTGCCAGACACTTTGCCTCTCCCCTTGCTGATGATGCCTTGCATTGGGCTCCCAACTTTTCCTGTGGCTGGTGGCAGACTCCGGGAAACACACGTATCCAGGAAGGGGCCGTAAACAAGCGAAGTTGCCGGATGTCCTTGAGTCACTGGCTCTGCGTCTTCTTGACTCCTTGGTCAGTTGTCGTTTCCGGTCACTCCAAGGCCTTGGCTCCTTTCTCTTCCTTTCTGGGCCATTCAGAGTCCCAGGTGATGGCTGAGGGAAGCCTTCTCCTGCTAGCTTCCTTCCCTTGGTTCAAGGCAGATGGTTCTGGAATGAGGACAGAGGTAGGACAAAGATGAAGGAGCTGATTCCCAGCCTAGGACTTCCAAACCACAAGGCTCCCAGCAGGATGTACCTCCACTGGGAGGAGACTGCGGTCTGTTTCCTGGGATTAATTTACTTTCTCTGGAATAGTAGGGAATGTGGAGCCCAGATTTTGAGGGGGGGGTTAACCAGAAACTGTTTTCAGAACTGTGAGCTTCCTGTGGATCTCCGAGTACCAGTCCCCTTAATCAGATCCTCAAGGCCTGGGTTCTGAGGCTCACCACACCCACAGAGTGGAAGATGCCCAGAGATCAGACGTAGACCTGTCTGAATGAAGTCTTCTCTCAGCTCTGTCCTTCGCAGCTGTGTTATTTGGGTGAATCCTTCGGCTCTCTAAGCCTCAGTAAATTCTTATCTCCAAGATGGTCCAGTGACAATGACCCATGGGGTCACTGGGAGGGTGACATGAGACTAAAGCCTTTCCCAGGTTGCTGCTTTATATACCAAAACAAAACAAAAAAACAAGCCAGGCATGGCAGCACATGCCTTTAATCCCAGCACGCTAGAAGCAGAGGTGGGAGGATCGCCGTGAGTTCGAGGCCTTCCTGAGACTCCACAGTAAATTCCAGGTCAGCCTGGGCTAGAGTGAGACTCTACCCAAAAATAGAAAGAAGGAAGGAAAGAAAGCTGTTTCATGCGAATAAAGCGTCTCGCACATTCGCACAAGTTTGGTGCTGAGTAAGGCTCTGCGAATATCGGTTCTGTCCCATACTCCTCTCTGACCCGTGGCCTGGGGAGGGTGATCACTTGGTGCAAGATCTGGTGGTATCCCTGAGGCACATAGTGTCAGTGTTTGTCAGGACCCAGAGCTCTACTGATTCTAAGTCACTAGACTTCCCAGCAACTAAAGGACGGATTACCCCAGGCACAATGTATATCTCCGTTATCACCATTTTTTTTTTTTAACATTTGCTTTTTAAAAAATTTTTTGTTTATTTATTTATTTGAGAGGGACAGACAGAGAGAGAAAGAGGTAGAGAGAGAGAGAGAGAGAGAGAGAGAATGGAAGCATTAGGGCCTCCAACCACTGCAAACAAACTCCAGATGCATGTGCCCCCTTGTGCATCTGGCTAACATGGGTCCTGGGGATTTGAGCCTCAAACCGGGCTCCTTAGGCTTCACAAGCAAGTGCTTAACCGCTAAGCCATCTCTCCAGCCCAACCATTTTCTTATACACTGGAAGAGTTACAAACTCAAGCCAGGGTGATGCTACTCACTGGTCATCCCAGCACTTGGGAGGTGAAGGCAAGAGGAAAGCAAGCTTAAGAACTGCCTAGGCAGGCTGGAGAAGGCACTTGCCTGCAAAGCCTAAGGATCCAGGTTCAATTCCCCAGTACCCATGAAAGCCAGATGCACAAGGTGATGTATGTGTGTGCCTGGAGTTTGTTTGCAGTGGCTGGAGGCCCTGATGTGCCCATTCTCTCTCTCTATCTGCCTTTCTCTCTCTCCAATGGATAAGCAAATAAATAAAATATGGGAAAAACCAGCCTGGGCTGTATGAAAGAAAAAGTACAGATTGTTGGGGATGGGGGGGTGTCTGTGGACCCCGTAGAGAACGTGACAGCTGTCAGCAGTAGTGCCACCACCCCGGCTTACAGTAACCAACCTCATTTTAAAAACAAAAGAAAGGTGAGTTTTTAAACTAAACCCACAACCAACATATTGTCATTTCCACGTGGTTATTAAAAATTGTTGATGGAGTATTTTACATTATTTATTTATTTGAAAGAGAGAGACAGAGAGAGAATGGATATACCAGGGCATCCAGCCACTGTAAATGAACTCCGGACACATGCACTACCTCATACATCTGGCTTATGTGGGGTCCTGAGGAATCAAACCTGCCTGAGTCCTTTGGCTTTGCAGGCAAGCGCCTTAACTTAACTCTCCAGTCCTTTTACAATTTTTTTTTTTCTTTTGGTTTTTCGAGGAAGGGTCTCAGTCTAGTCCAGGTTGGCCTGGAATTCTCTGTGTAGTCTCAGTCTGGCCTCTAACTCACAGCTACCATCCTACCTGTCTGCCTCCTAGTGCTGGGATTAAAGCATGTGCCACCATGCCTGGCTTACATTTCTTTTGTACTAAGGCTTTAAAGTTCAGTGTGTATTTCACAGATAGCACATTCCAGCCTGGATGCTAAAACTTCATAAGTATTTGATCAGTATTTGGATTTCATAAAATTTACAGTTGCAAACAGATTCTTACATCCAGGTTCCTGTGAACATGCTGAAGTTTGAACCTAAGGGAATCAAGCTTCAGTTTTAAATTTTAAAATAAAAGAAATTCAATATTAAAAATTCAGTTCCGGCTGGAGAGATGGCTTAGCAGTTACGGCGCTTGGCTGCAAAGCCAAAGGACCCCGGTTTGATTCTCCAGGACCCACGTAAGCCAGATACATGAGGTAGTGCATGCCCCTGGAGTTTGTTTGCATTCTCTCTCCCCCCCCCCAAATAAATAAGTAAAATATATTTTTAAAAATTCAGGTTCCAGAGTCACACTAACCACAGTTTAGTACTCAGTAGCTCCACGTGGCTAGTGGCTGCCATATTGGGTAACTAGGTTTAGGGTGTCACCGTGAATGCCAGGCACAGAGGTGTTGCGTGTGTCGTGGCATTTAGTGCTGTAGTGATAGTTGTAGCAAGTGTAACAAGATCCGAATGGAGAGTGGGAGAGATGGAATTTGTCGCAGATGAGGGGCTTGTCTGTTTGCAAAGCCCCCAAAGATTCCATTGTAAAGTTGATGCCTGCATAGGGTGGTACAGGTTTCATAGGAGAACTTTAAACATGTGAGGCAGACAGTGTCATCGGGCTGGAGTGGTAGGTCATCGGTTAAACACACTCCTGTGCAAGCACGGGGCCCCTGAGAGTGCCAGAGTTCAGATCTCCAGATCCCTCTTAAACAGCTGGTTGTGGCCACACATGCCTGTGACCCCAGTCCTGCAGGAGAACAGAGACCTGGCAATTGTTGGAGCCCCACAAACTCCTGAGTCGTTACAGACTCCAGCTCAAAAGCTAAGACCAGGGTAGAAGGAGTAGGCCACCGTGAGTCCCCCACAGGCAAGCACACAGGAGCCCCGTTACGTAGGCCAAAAAAAAAAAGGTGGTTTTCTGTTTTGTTTTTGCTATGTTAGGGATTAAACCCAGGGCCACTCATGATAGGCAGGCATTTTGCCACGGAGCTGCACCTTGGCTAAGCAGAAAATGGGACCGGTCGGAAAGTACATAGGTGTGTACAACCACAGGAGACCATAAGCAAACCCAGAATAAGCCTGACAAGAATCGTGGGAAGGCGCTAGGAAGAAAGCACAGGACTTAGTGGAGAATGGCTGCAAGGCTTAGGTGAATAGACGTGACTTAACGATGCAATCAGGTCAGTTCTTCCCGGTTGTTCCTTTTTCTTTCAGCTCTAATACAGTCTTGGAAGGATTTCTTTTGGAATTTAAAATGCTTCTCCTTCCCCTGCTCCCCTGTCTCCCTCTTCCTTCCCCTCCTCTCTCTTTTCTCAAGACAGGGACTTGTGATGTTGCCCACGCTGACTTTGAACTTGCGTTCCTTCTGTCATAGTCTCAAACTGCAGGTTGCTGGGATGACAGGCATGCAACACCCCATGCCTTTCTGAACTTAAAGTATTTGCAAAGTCCAACTGGAAGACAAAATTCATCAGGAAAACCAAGATAATCTTGGGGCAGAAAAGTTAGACTAGGGAGATTACCTTGCTGGATACTCAAAATATACGTGGTGACATTCTAGAAAAATAGAACAGCACACAGAAGTGTGTATGTGGAAAGAGGCCCTTGGCTGGACCGAGTCGTGAAGAATTCCATACTTTCATAGAGACGAAGTAGCGAGTGGTGCTTTGTGAACATTTTGAAACAAAAGTTGGGCAGGGGAGATGGCTCAGCTGTTAAAGACACTAGCTTGCAAAAAGCCTGGTGGCCAGGATTCAGTTCCCCAGTACCCACATACAACCAAACACACAAAGTGGCACATGTGTCTGGAGTTTGTTTGCAGTGGCAAGAGGGTGTGTGTGTGTGTGTGTGTGTGTGTGTGTGTTGAGACAGGGTTCCAGTTTGTAGCCCAGGGTGGGCCAGTAACTTACTGTGTCGTGCAGACTGCCAAAGACTTGTGATAATCCTCCTGCCTCAGTCTCCAAAGAACTGGGATTTCAGATGTGAGCTACCACACCCAGCTACTTTATTATTTCATTTGTATTTATAAATATTATTTATTGTTGTGATGATTGTGTGCATGTTACTGGGAATCAGACTCAGGGTCTCGCGCGTGCTAGGCAAGCGCTCCAACACCAAGCTACAACTCCTCCTAACATTTAAAAATTTTTTTTATTTTTATTTATTTATTTGAGAGCAACAGAGAGAGAAAGAGGCAGAGAGAGAGAGAAAGAAAGAGAGAGAATGGATGCACCAGGGCTTCCAGCTACTGCAAATGAACTCCTGACACGTGCGCCCCCTTGTGCATCTGGCTAAGGTGGGTCCTGGGGAATCAAACCTCGAACCAGGGTCCTTAGGCTTCACATGCAAGTGCTTGACCACTAGACCATCTCTCCAGCCCATTTTTAAAAAAATTTTTGAGACAAAGTTTGACTTAATTTGCCTAGATTAGCCTTGAATTTACTATGTAAAACATGCTAGATTTGATCTTGCGATCCTCTTGCCTCAGCTTCCTGAGTAGCTGGGCTTATAGGCTGCACCTCCAGGCTTAGCCTTAGTGTTCTATTTTAGCTTTTATGTTCCATTTTAAGTACTTGACATTAGAGAGTCACAGACATCTCTATTTGGTGTATTACCTTCTAGTGCTTTTTTTAAAAAAATATATTTTATGTATTTATTTATTTGAGAGGGAGAGACTAAGAGAATGGGCACACCATGTCCACCGCCCCCTTGTGCATCTGGCTTATGTGGGTCCTGGAGAATCGAACCAAGATCCTTTGGCCTTGCAGGCAAACACCTTAACCATAAGCCATCTCTCCAGCCCTAGTGTTTTATTTTTGTATGACTGGTTTCAGTTGCATAGCTGATACTTTTAGGAGAGGTATTTTTTCATGAACTTCGATGGGAAAAGTCTTTGATTCACAGTATCAGTGCTGGAGGGCAAGAAATCAGCTTGGAGCCCCCCCCCCCCGAAATTAAGCATTTGCTGGAAAATGGTGAGTCGGCATAATATAAAAACACTCATTTAATAAATCTGCAAAAATTCTTGAACAATATGATAGCTGAAGACTCAAGTAGGCTTAATGTTTGAAGAAGTCAGACATGAGCATTGGAACATGTGGGCCCCACCACCGACAGAAGAATGGGCCAAAGGTTGCAGCAGAGAGCAAGCGGTTTCCGAGAGAAGGGCACAAGTGCAGATCACATTCACCCTCATTAATAATCAGAGAATACAACTTGCAAGTTTGGAGGGAGGGTTTTGTTTTCTTTTCAGTTCAGTGAAAGATAGCTGAGTGTGGTGGCACAAGCCTGTAATTCCAGCACTCGGGGATAGGAGGATTGCCAAAATTCAATGCCAGCCTAATCTACAGGGTAAATTCCAGGCCAGCCAGGGCCATATAGTGAGACCCTGTTTCAAGAAAGAGACAGGGCTGGGGAGAAGGCTCAGCAGTTAAGGTGCTTGCCTACAAAACCTATTGACCCGAGTTCAATTCCCCAGTACCCACATGAAGCCAGATGCACAAAGTGGCACATGTATCTGGAGTCGGTTTATAGTAGCTAGAGGCCCTGGCATGTCCATTCTCTTTGTCCTTGTCTATATGTATTTATCTCTCTCTCTGCTTGCAAATAAATAGTTAAAAATATTTTTTTAAGAAAGAAAGAGAAGCCGGGCATGGTGGCGCATGCCTTTAATCCCAGCACTTAGGAGGCAGAGGTAGGAGGATTGCTGTGAGTTCAAGGCCACTCTGAGACTCCATAGTGAATTCCAGGTCAGCCTGGGCTAGAGTGACACCCTACCTCGAAAAAAAAAAAGAGAGAGAGAGAGAGAGAGAGAGAGAAAGACAAGAGGGAGGAATGAAAGGAGGGAAGGAAAGAAGCAGGGCAGGAAGAGAAACAGGAACACAGGTAGGCAGAAGGCAGATAGGCAGCGTCATCCCCTGTGGCTGGGACTATAATGTGACAGAGCATTGTTAAGAACAGGATTATAATAAGAAACAGAAGTAATTTTACCAATGAATCTTGCAGAAATAAAGACAGGAGCATTTTTCGGTGAAAGGGTAGTTAGAGTCTCAACCCAAGAATGAAACATTTATCAGATACTGACTGGCTGGATGTAAAAATTAGAAGGTGCGGACTGCCCTTGAGTGACGTCGTGTAATTTGCCAGCATGTGAACACTTTCACCCCAGCGTGAACAAAGGTAGGCTTTATTCCTCTGGCTACAAAGCTGCATGTATAATAAGGGGAAAATGTCTAAATCTGCTCCATCTTATTGAAGTATTATGTGGCTACATTTTTAAAAGTAAAAAGACTACCTCAAAAAAAAGGGAAAAAGCCCAGTGTGGTTGCGCACGCCTTCAATCCCATCACTTGGGAGGCAGAAGTAGGAGGATCGCCTGAGACTACAGAGTGAATTCCAAGTCAGCCTGGGCTAGAGTGAGACCTTGTGGAAATGAACATTTATTTAACCTACCATATCCAGTCTTACTTTAACATGCGACCAATGTAAAATATTAGACATTCTCATTGTCATATCGAGCCCTTAAGGTCCAGTGGAAGTACTAGACACTTGCACCTCACAGTTGGGGCTAGCCACATTTCAGGGGCTCAGTAGCCGCATGGAGGTGGCGGCTACCACATTGGACAGTGAGGTTTAAATACTTAATGACCCATAGAGTGGAGGCAGGTGTTGGGGAGATGTCCTGGCCTGACATGCTTTCTTCATTGCCCATTCACCCCGTGCTCCCATACCCTGGTGGACTCTGGGCAATGACTGGCACAACTCCTTGTAGCTGTGGAAAGCATAGAATGACATCTGGGACCTCAGTCACTCTCCCTTCCAGGGAGGAGCCATCACAGCCTAGGATGTTCAGCTGTAGGAAGTGGGATGTGCCCCGGCGAGGCCGCATAGTACCCGCCTGGCTTGACCCACCACTGGGGAGGAGGGAAATCAGGGCTCCTCCGGTGTGCGCCTAGGAACCCAAGATATGCCCCGGAGCTGGGACAACTTGAGGATTTTGTAAAGCAGGCCTTCCGCTGACCCCATGTACCCACAGGAGACCTGGCTTGGGTTCTGGCTAATCCTTCCAGCTCTGCCTTTCCCCTAGGGCCGCGGGATATTGGGAGGGTTCCAGTGTAGCCGGCCCTAGGGGCAGACCTTCAATGGGGAAGTCAGTAAATTGAATTCTGACTCCAAGGGTCTTCAGTAAACAGCCCCCATGCCCACCCTACTCAGCCCTTCCAAGCCCATGTGCTTACTCCAAGGGCTGCCTGAGACACCCACATCAGGTAGGATGCTATGAGGAGTGGGGAAGTTTAACTTGTGGGAACCTCAAGCTGTCCTTCCTGTATGTAAAAGGGAGGAAGACCATAGCATCCGCCCTGCAGGGTGACTTTGAGGCCCAGGAGCATGCACGCCTGTCGTCCCCAGCATGATGCCCAGCACACAGTAGGCACCTAGTAAAAAAGGAACAGATGAGAGCGAATAGCACTTTTTCTGCACGTGGCCAGTTGCTGGAGTACCAAGTGTTCCTTGCCCCTCCCTTGCCGTTAGCCCTTTCTTATTCTTCCTGCTGCCAAGCCTTCACCTGCTGAGCCTATCTCTGACAAGGTCCCACTGTCTTGTGGAAGGCTGGCTTCTTGCTTGGAGCTCAGTGTGGCTGGACCTGGGCCAGTCTCCGGTCAGTGGGCCTGGCTGCCGGTCACCTCCTGCTTGTGGAGGAGGCTTGAGCACCAGGAAGCAGCTGTGAGTGAGTGAGTTCCCTGAGGGGGTGGGGTGTCTCCTTCTCTCTGTTCCCTGCTACCAAGGACTAGATTATAGATCTAGCTCACTCTAACATTAGCTCTATTACAGATCATATGGATGTATAATTATAGATCTTTATCTTATAGATTGCCCACTCTCTCCTCTCAAACAATTTAGAATAAAATAAGAACTTGCCAGGCATGGTGGGGCACGCCTTTAATCCCAGCACTCAGGAGGCAGACAGGTAAGTGGATTGCCGTGAGTTTGAGGCCACCCTGAGACTACATAGTAAATTCCAGGTCATCCTGGGCTAGAGTGAGACCCTACCTCAAAAAAAAGGTGGGGGGGGACCTAATAGACATTTCTAGCATGTGGGGAGGCTGTGTCCTGAAAGTGTGTAGGAAAAAGAGGACAGACAGTAAGTGAGAGAGTTTCAGGAGGGAGGGGGAGTACGTAAGAATGTGAATGAAGAATGAATGAATGGATGTGGGTAGCTGCTCTTACCTCCACTGATGGTTTGTATTTGCAGCTGCTGAACACTGAGAACTAGAGTTGTAAAATTAAAGTCTTTCCCTGAAGCCTTTGATGCTTTGGAGGTTTTTTTTATTATTATTAAAATGGTCTTACCACATTAAAGGAAACTTCTTTTTTAAAGTTTTCCTCTTGAATCCAGCATAGTATTTTTTGCTTGGGGTGTATGCATATGTGTGTGTGTGTGTGATCATGCCTCAAATGCATGCATGTGGAGGGAGGCCAGAGGGAGACATCAGGTGTTCTCCTGTTGCTCTTCAGCCTTACTTTCCTGACACCTCACCTCTCACAGAACCTGGAGCTCCCGTTTTTCGGTTAGCTGGGCTGACCAGAGACTGCCCGTGATCCTCCAGTCTCTGCCCCTCACTGCTGGGGTTGCTGGTGTGTGCAGCCATGCCCGGCTTTTTACGTGGACGCCAGGAATTGGACTGAGATCCTCACACTTGCTTCCACAGCAAATGCTCGCAGCCGCCGAGCCACCTCCCCACCTCGCCAGCATGGTGTCTTGATTGCTCTGGGTGCCCTTCCAGTCTTTGTTCGCACACGTTTGTGTGGCGTTGAAACGCCTCTGTGCAAGCCAGTACGTGTCCTGCCCTCCCCCATGTGCCACTGGGGAGCAGTGTCCCGTGTGGCTGTGTGGTCTCCAGATTCTCCGTCTGTCATGACTGTGATAGGCCAGTGACCTCATGCTTGGTTCCCCTTTTTCTCAGCCAGCCCCTCCCGCCTTGTGCTGTTTGATGTGAGTGAATCTTTGAGTAACATCTGCTGTGGGGGCTTTTTCCTCCAGACACAGTTCCACGGGGTGGGTATCCGCATGTGGGAGTGGCTGAACCACTCTGTAGCCCAGGCCGGTCTTGAACTTGCCATCCCCCTGTCTCAGCCTCCCAGCCAGCTGGAGTTGTGGCAAGCTCGTGGTGGCTGAGTCATGCTTGTTCACCCGAGCCCCTCATCCCGAGGTCATTAGGGCCGTGAGCAGCTCTTGGGTCAGGCTATTGTGACTTTTCCCCTTCCTGGTGACAGGGCATTCCCACTTTGGGCGAGGTGGTGGCGGATGCAGGAAGGTCCGGCCTGGCACCTGGCAGTGAGCCAGAGAAGACTTGGATTGGCAGACGAGAGCTGGGGTCTAGTACTACACGGGCGCCATGACCTTTGGCAAGTCCCCTCTCCTTGCCCCTGCAGCCTCACCAAGGCTGCTGGGTTGTATAATCTCAGTGGCACTGTGGGAGCCGCATTTTAGTGTCCCCTACAACTGAGGCATGTGATAAAATCTGGTGTGTGGGAAGGGCATACCAGAACTGTTACAGTATTTGGTATTTGGTATTCCCCTGGGATAGCAAAATCCACAGATACTCATGTCCCTTACATAAAATAGCATAATATTTGCTTGTAACTTACGCATGTCCTGGTATTCTTTGAGTCATCTCTAGATTACCCAGAGGGTGGCATGCAGTCTAAATAGTTGTGTGTATTGTTTAAAGAATAATGACAGGGTGTGGGAGTTTGAATGCGCTCAGTAGTTTCTTTTCTGAGTATTTTAAATATGAGATTGGTTGAGTCTGGAAGTGGGAATCCACAAATATAGAGGGCTTGCCATGTATTAATTAAAAAAAAAAAAAAAAGAACTAAGGTACTGAAGAGGTGGCTTAGCAGTTCAAGGCACTTTTTTGCAAAGCCTGCCAGCCCAGGTTCAATTTCCCAGTACCCATGTAAAGCCAGATGCCAAGTGTGTCTGGAGTTTGCAGTGGCTAGAGGCCCTGCCGTGCATGCGGGCACACATTCTCTCTCGTAAATAAAAATATTTAAAAACAATTCCCGATGTAAGACTGCGCCATGCATGTACACGTAAGGGACGTGTCGGGTGTTTTTCACATGGTACCCTCACACGTTTGATAGCTGCAGCACTGTTTTAGCGGATGGAGCCTGGCGTTGGAGTGAAACCCTTCATCTGACCTTCTTGTCTCTTGAAGTCTGGTCCCCTCCCTGACACCCAGGTATTTTAGGGAGCTCCTGGTCATAGAGGCCCAAGTGGTGACAGGAGTCAGGACGATGGCATTTCATTTCCATCCTGGGCTTTTGTTTCTTGGAATTGTAGCTCTTCAGGCTAAATGGAGTGTTTCAGTCAGTACATCTTAAGCTCTTGTGCTCACGGCAGACTTTCAAATACCAGGGCTTTCTAAAAGATCCCCAGCAACACTGACATCAGCTGCAGGTTGCCCTGCAGCAGAGTGAACGTCCTCCTGGAATTCGTCATAATGCACGCCAGAGCACCCCTAGTTCTGCCAGCCCCCAGCTTCCCTGTGCTGGCCACAACCTCAATCAAACAGTCTCCCGCTCCCTAGGCTCCTTCTTATCTTAGCTGGGTAAACCAGTGTGTATTCCAGAAGACACTCTGTCTTCCTCTCGTGACAAAAGCCAGAGCCACCAGCCTCTTAGGGAGCAGTGTGGCCTGTGCAGAGCTGGTCATCTCCCTCTGACAGGCTTTGAGTAGCACGGGCTGCGTGCCCTTTGGGCAAAGGTAAGTTCTGCCTCGGGGCAGGTACAGTGTCAGCCCAGTGAGGAAGACCATGACTCACCAGGAATGACTCAACCTTGGAAAAGGGTACCTGGAGCCCCCTGGAAGATAGTCTTCCCTTCATTCACCATCAGGGCCCTTACCAGCTCCTAGGGTCCCCACCCCAGACACACCCAGGATCTGTTCCCCTGGGTTCTCATCAACCACACCTTACTCCCTGCCCCAAATGCCTGCAAAAGCCACCTGGCTGAGAGGCTCACCTCCCCGTGGCTCCAGTGTCAGACGCCATCGGGAGCTTCCAAACACACAGACTGGATCCTTTGTGTGTTTCTGTATGGCCGTCGGTTTGTGTCCAGCATGACACCTGAACTCTTCCCCTGGTCTGATGGGGAAAGCCCTGTGAGACCTGGCCCCTGGCCACACACGACCACCACCTGCATGTTCCCACCTTGAGGTCTCAGCACATGCTGTCCCCTAGGCCTGCGCATTCTTGACATGGCTGTCCCCTTGGTCACCCAGCCCTTAGAGCTCATCTCATAGTGCCCCTTTGTCAGAGACTCCTCCCCCAGGACCCCCACTTCCCCACTTGCGCCCATCACCCTGCCCCTTGTCACGCGGGTGACTACCAAGAGACCGGCTTATGTTCAGGTTTGTACCTCAGCCACCTCCACTCACCTACACGTGTGCCTTGGGAACATGGCGTGCTGTTTTCACTGTCCTGCCTCCAGTGTCTGGAAGAGTACAGTTGTCGCTCACTTTCCACAGGGGACTGGTTCCAGGAACCCCCTCCCCCAAATACCAAAAACCCAGATGCTTCAGTCCTGCATATAAAATGTATTGTTTACATCGAAGCCGTTCAGAACCTCCCCGAGTCATCTCTAGATTCACTTGTATACCTAACACAATGGAAGTGGGTAGTGGCTACAGTGTAAAGTTTGGGGGAGAATAAAGAACACTGTGCATGTTCAGTACAGCTGCACCCCCCCAAAAAAATAAAGTTTCAACAAAGCACGGGGTGAAGAACCAAGCAGGCCTCTCAGAACGAGTCTTCGTCTGTGCAGCTCCGTTACGCAGGACTGCTGTCCCCAGTGGGGGCTCAGAACCCAGGGAAGGACGGGCACAGGCGTGGCTGCCCTTGGCAGTGGCAGCGGGCATTGAAGCATGTGTGCTTTGTGCACTGGGTTGAGCTGCCGGTCAGGACAGAGTGGGAGGCCTGCCTGGCTGCCCCAGGAAAGATCAGATCTGACTTCTGCCTTGGGCTGGGATGCCAAGGACAGGTCACTGCCTGGGCACTTGGAATGGGATGTGCTAGTCCAGCCTGACCTGTCTCTGGTCACTCTAGAGGGTAACCATTCACCCTGTCAGAGAGGGTGGTCCTCTGTGGTTTCAGGGGCTGAACTTGGGGGTGGGGTGCTGGTGGGAAGCCCGCCCGAAAGGACTTGTTGCTCTGGCCTTAGGGGAAGGTACTGGGGTCAAAGGGGGTTATGCATAGGGGAAACGGGCCCTCTGGGGCTCAGGAAGCTGGGTGGGGCAGCTCTGTGCTACCGGCCCGTTTCCCGTTCCTACCCAAAAAGGTTGGATGTGGCTTCTGGGGTGGCATGTGGTATCCCACTTGGGGTGTAGGCAGTGGGGGTGGCCACCTGGCCTCCTGAGGCAGCCTATTTTAGCCACTTCCTCAGAGCTGAGTCACGGTGTTAGCAACAGTCCTCAAAGCCTTAGCTCCCGTGGTCCCTTCCTCTTCTTCAAGGGCATTTAAGGCCTCCCAAAGGACTTCCAGAGCCAGCTGGCCCAGCCTTCACCTGAATACAAAGTCCCTGTCCCCTGCTTGTTCCTAAAGCCCCTGTCTATCTTACTGCCAAGCCCTTCTGTGGTAGTAGCTCCGGGTGGCTCACTGTCACGTGGGCTACGAAGCCATGCACTTAAAAGTGTCCACTGAGTCAGTTCTCTGTGGCCTTTGCAGACTCAGCCTGTGTGGTCTGAGCTCAAGCTCTGGGGTCTCAGTGGCGAAGCCTCACCCCACCTAGACTGTTGGGGCAGTGGAATAGGTTGGGAATTCCAGCTAGGCCCTCTCCTGCTGGACATTGAAAATGGTTTGTCACAGCTACAAAGCCTTGTACCCACACCGCAGTGACTGAGATCGCAGCAACTAGTCAGCATTGAGTCGAGCTGTCACTGTCCTTTACGGGAAGGGGGTTGGTATCCTGAGGGGCTGGGGCTGCCTAACGCGGGCACACAAGGCTGTCCAGTGAGCATGAACGCTCGCCACTATCCACTGAGTGTCCCTGTCCTCCCTCCCTCCCCAGCTCCACCGGAAAGACCATGACGGGAGAGGGGCGGCTAATGGACACTTGGTCCCTCTGTTGGCCATGGGGTTCTCCAGCATCTCTGGGGAGTCCTGGGTGGCTGGGCCTGTGGTTTCCCTGTATTTTTCTTTAATGAGCACATCAGGTGGAAAACCACAGTGCGGCGGAGCTTCCGGGTCCCGGGGATCCCGGCCCCCTCCGTGAAGCCCTTTGGTAAGTGACAAGGGCGCTCTCAGCCAGCCACTGTTGCGGTGATGCCCCGCCCACCGCTGCCTCTCGCCTGTGTCTCGTGTTCTGTTTGCACGTGGTTGTGCAAGCAGGGTCCTCAGCCTGCACTTTGGCCTCCCAGGGAACCCGAAGGCTGTCTCCAGACCCTTTGGGTGGTCGTGACGGGGGCATGGATGCTGTGAATATCCTAGCACTTGCAGGATGACCCTGCCCCCACTGAAACATCACCTGGTCCCAGATGTCCCCAGGCCAGAACCTGCTCAGGGTGACACAGTTTTCTTTTTCTTTTTCTTTTTTTTTTTTTTTTGGTTTTTCAAAGTAGGGTCTCACTCTGGTTCAGGCTGACCTGGAATTCACTATGGAGTCTCAGGGTGGCCTCGAACTCTCGGCGATCCTCCTACCTCTGCCTCCCGAGTGCTGGGACTAAAGGCATGCGCCACCACGCCCGGCTCGACACAGTTTTCTTGAGACGGCAACAGGCTCTCTGCTTCCTGAACCTCCTGGGCAATCCGTGAGGAAGGCGCTGCCCTGACAGCAAGGCCCTCGCTGAGCCCGGCCGGCTCCGCTTGCTGAGGTGTGAACTCTGCCGAGCCTGAGTCATTTTGCCTCAGTGACCCCGCTTTCTCATCCGGGAAAGGAAAGAGCTGCCTAGGTGTCCCTTCCAGCGATTTGAGAGGCTAGCACTCTGTGAGCTTCCTAACCTGCCTCACTGCCCACCTGGTGGGCAGAGTCCAGAGGGCTTTGCCAGAGTCATGTGACCAACATTGACACTTCTTTTCTTTTCTCTCTGTCATCTGCCTGCAGCTGAAGAATTTCCCCCAAAGTTTGCCTTGAGAGCTCATGGTTGCACCAGAGGGTCACCTAAGGTGATCAGGGGTCAGCACACTATGGCCCACAGGCCAAATCCACCTTGCTATCTATTTTTGTGAGGACAGATTTTCTTTTCTTTTTTTTTTTTTAATTTTATTTTTATTTATTTGAGAGCGACAGACACAGAGAGAAAGACAGATAGAGGGAGAGAGAGAGAATGGGCGCGCCAGGGCTTCCAGCCTCTGCAAACGAACTCCAGACGCGTGCGCCCCCTTGTGCATCTGGCTAACGTGGGACCTGGGGAACCAAGCCTCAAACCGGGGTCCTTAGGCTTCACAGGCAAGTGCTTAACCGCTAAGCCATCTCTCCAGCCCCTCTTTTTTTTTTTAACCTTTACTGGTTGATTTTAAAGGATACAACCTGGAAATGCCAAGCAGAAGGAAGTGCAGGGGGCAAGGGCGTGGGGCACTGGCAATTCCCTGCTAGCACCTGTGTGTATCACCAACCCCAGTGTCTGTACATAAATAAGGTTTTTTTAAATAAATGATTTTTAAAAATTTTTATTTATTTATTTAAGAGATACAGTGAAAGAGACAGATAGAAAGAATGGGGGAGCTGGAGAGATGGCTTAGCAGTTAGGGTGCTTGCCTGCAAAGCCGAAGGACCCAGGTTCAATTCTTCAGGTCCCACATAAGCCAGATGCACATGGTGGCGCATGTGTCTGGAGTTTGTTTGCAGTGGCTAGAGGCCCTGGTGTGCCCATTCTCTCTCTAATAAATAACTAAATAAAAATAGAAAGAAAGAATAGCCACAGCAAGGCCTCCAGCCACTGTAAGTGAATTCCAGGGGCATGTGCTACCTTGTGCATCTGGCTTACATGGGTCCTAGGGAATCAAACCTGGGTCCTTTGGCTGTGTATGCAAGAGCCTTAAGTGCTAAGCCATCCCTCCAGCCCCTGTAAACAAAGTTTTATTGGGAAATAGCCTTGACCATTTGTTTGCAATTTGTCTGTGGCTGCTTTGTGCTAAGAAGAGAGTTGAGTAGCAGTTACAGGTAGTTATCAGCCGTAGAGATGAAATACTTGCTCTCTGACCCTTGGCAGAAAGTATCTGCTGGCTCTGGTCAGGCTGTGCCTGTGGGAGTGAGGATGGGATGGGGACAGAAAGAGATTCAGGGTAAGGGCGGGGAAGCTGACGTGCCTTGGCTATGGGAGGGGAGTGAGTTAAGCCATGTTCGAAGGCCGCTCCAGGGCTCCTAGGAGGGTCCCTGCTGGCCTCACTGGGTAGCAGGTCTACCCCAGCATTCTGGCTCCCGCTGAGATCTTGCTGCTTGCCGGTGGTCTAGCAGTGTTACTGCTTGGGTGTGCCAAGGGCCACGAGCTGGTGCTGGGAAGATACTCTTCAGGGTGGGCAGTGAGTGTTTGGCATAGAATGAGAGAATGTGGTGAGGAAGAATGAGGGCACAGAGAGGTCAGGCCAGGAGCCCAGAAGGCTGTGTTTGGGGCTGAATGGAGCTCAGATAAAGGCAGAAAAAGAGATACTTTAAGGGGTCAGGAAAGGGACAAGGGAGGGGCTATGGTTTCAGTGAATATTTGAAGACCAGCTGTGCGGCACATACCACCAGACAGGACTCAAGACACAGACCCGCTGGGCGTGGAGGCGCACACTTCTAATCCCAGCACTCGGGAGGCAGAGGTGAAAGGATCGCGTGAGTTCAGGGCCACCCTGGGACTCCATAGTGAATTCCAGGTCAGCCTGAGCTAGAGTGAGACCCTACTTCGAATCCTCCCCCCCAAAAAAGACACAGACCAATTGGAACCTTCTGGAAGCACCTAGCCCAGGTGGGAAGGTTAGAGTCCAGCCTGTGGGGAAGAATGATATACTAGGTCTCTTCTGGGAAAGGGAACCTCCAAAGGTGCTGTGGCAGGCAGGGCACCCAGAGCTGGGGCTGTGACTGGGGAAGATTTTATGGGAGCAGAACCTTGTTCCCCCAAGGCCAGAGGATGTTGGGTGATGGGTGATGGGTTGTTGCGGCCCAGTGGCTCATGTCAGTGCAGAGTTCAGGGTTGGGGTCGGAGTGCTCAGGAAGGGGATTGGTGAGCAGTACCATGGAGGGAGGGTAACAGGAGTGGTCACTGGATTGGGTTTGCATGGAACGAAGTATCATTGGGCAGGTTTGGATATAGCCATGAAGTATAGAAAGAAGGCTGGAGAGATGGCTCAGCGGTTAAAGGCACTTGCTTGAAAAGCCTCCCAGCCTGGGGTTCAGTTCCCTAGCACCCACGTAAAGCCAGGCGCACAGTGTGGTGCATGTGCTTCTGGAGTTAATTTGAAGCAGCAAGAGACCCTGGAATACCATACTTAATCTCTCTATGTCTCTCTCTTTCTCTCAAAGAATTGTTTTTATTAAAACAAGAAGTAAAGGAAAAATAAGACCAGGAGAAGAGTGGGGCAGGGAGAACTGTAGACCATACCGCCTGGCCACCCAGAGCTACCTCTCTCGCCGTGGAAGCAGCCCAGGCCAGGCCTTGCTGTCTGCGCTCCGCACGGGGATGGGTAGGCAGTGGGCCTGTGACCACCGAGCCCGGGACAGGTTCCTCTGAGACCTTGCTAGCTGCAGGACTGGGCAGAACAGGCCATCCAGAAGACCAACCGCCCCCCACCTTAGTCACTCTCCCCACCCTGCCCGGCTAGCTGAACGGGGTGTTTGGAGCAAGTCCCTTGGGGAGAGTGAGCCTGGCTCGGCCTCAACATTAAACTTCACCTTCACACTTGCCAAAAACCACACAGGTCGTCACCCAGGGCTCTCCTGGCTGCTCCACGCGCTGTCCTCTGAATTTCTCGTTCGTCTCTCGCACATCTCGGGGAAATCATCCAAAAGTCTAGTTCCCTGCCTCCCTCCATGGAGCCTTGATGATTAAGGAAACTGGAAGGGAGTTTCCCACTCTTATCCCCTGAGAGGCAGGAAGGAGGTTGAGCCTCCGCACAGAGCTCGGGGGCCCCCACAGTGATGTCACAGGCAGGGATCCTCATTCATGGGATACTCTCTGAGGGTTGGAAGGCTGGCGAGCTGGTTCTGTGGGTCCCAGAAGCCTCACTCCAATTCTGATTCAGAACGAGAAGACATATGTGGAGGTAGCTGGTAGTCTCCTCCTCAGGCCTGGCCTGTCTGTTCCTTTCTCTGTGACTCAGGCTGAGGTGTCCCTGACTCCTCAGGAATTGAGGTTTGACAGCAAGAAGAATTGGGGGCATTTCTGCAGACTGTGATGATTGTTTTAGTGCCTTATGTCCTCAGGTGCGAAGTGGCTGGTGACATTTGCTCTCACAGCCTCCCAGTTTGGGGACAGGCTTGAGGGAGGTAAGGTCCTTCAGGAGAAAGATTCTTTCCTTCTCGTGGTTCAGGGTAAGTGTGTCTCTAGGTTCTGGTACTGAACTTGAGCCAGACTTGCAAATCACTCCTCCTCCTCAGTGAGACCCTGAAGATGAAGCAATGGCAGAGTTGGGAAATTGACTGCCAGTGGATTCCACATACTTTCGATTGATAGGAGAGCTAGCGTTAAGTGGTGGGTGAGAGCTGGTACTGTGTGCCCTCCTGGGTTAACTCTGTCCCTCCCGCTCTCCGCTTGCAGTCCTCTGACCTCCCTGTTGCCGTTCTTTCCGCCCGCTGGACTCGTCTTCAGATCTGACCCCGCTCCTGCCCGACACCTGCGGAGGGTCCACCTCCGCCCCTGGCCAGCACCATGCCCATCCTCAAGCAACTGGTGTCCAGCTCCATGCACTCCAAGCGCCGCTCCCGAGTGGACCTCACAGCTGAGATGATCAGCGCCCCTCTGGGTGACTTCCGCCACACCATGCACGTAGGCCGGGCCGGGGACGCTTTTGGTGACACCTCCTTCCTCACCAGCAAGGCGGGTGAACCTGATGGCGAGTCCCTGGACGAACAGGCCTCCTCCTCATCTTCCAAACGCAGTCTCCTGTCCCGCAAGTTCCGGGGAAGCAAACGGTCACAGTCAGTGACCAGGGGGGACCGGGAGCAGAGAGACATGCTGGGCTCCCTGAGGGACTCGGCGCTGTTCGTCAAGAATGCCATGTCCCTGCCCCAGCTCAACGAGAAGGAGGCCACAGAGAAGGGTTCCGGCAAGTTGCCCAAGAGCCTGTCCTCCAGCCCTGTGAAGAAAGTGGTTGCTGGGGACAGCAGCCAAGAGGAGGTGGGGGCAGGGGAGATGGGCCCTCCTCGGAATGGGGCCACGGGCCCCCACTCCCCTGACCCTCTGCTTGACGAGCAAGCCTTCGGGGATCTGACCGATCTGCCCATTGTGCCCAAGGCCAACTATGGGCTGAAACATGCTGAATCCATCATGTCCTTCCACATTGACCTGGGGCCCTCCATGCTGGGAGACGTCCTCAGCATCATGGACAAGGACGAGTGGGACCCTGAGGAGGAGGAAGGTGGCGGCTACCGGGATGAAGATGGCCCCAGCAGCGTGCTCCAGGCTCCCCCTTTGCCAGAGGTGGCCCCTTCCCTGGGGAGACCGGAAGGCAAGGCCAGCCCAGACCTGGCCTCACCGCCTCCCCACGCTCTAGAGGATGAGGGGTGGGCGGCGGCAGCCCCCAGCCCCAGCTCGGCCCGCAGCCTGGGCAGCCACACCACGCGGGACAGTAGCTCCCTTTCCAGCTGCACCTCGGGTGTCCTGGAAGAGCGCAGCCCAGCCTTCCGAGGCCCCGAAAGGGCCAGGGCTGCCGCCCTGAGACCCTCGGACAAAGAGTTCTCCTTCATGGATGAGGAGGAAGAGGAGGACGAGATCCGAGTGTGAGGTCCATCGACAGTAGCCTCCCCAAGTCAGGGTGCATCTTTCCCTATCCCTGCCCCACTGCGACCTTTGACCTTACTGTGCAGGGGCAACCAAGAGCTTCCCATTGGAGTAGATCCTGGACCTCGTAGATGGGGTGCTTTGCAGGGGACAGGGTACCGGCTAGTGGCTTGACTCCCTGACGCACCCTGCTTTCCTGCAGCTGCCCGGGATGGGGTTGTGTCCCAGCAGGAATCTCGGTGGGGGTGGGGGGAGTTTGTCTCCAACCTGGCCTCAGATGGGTGCCAGATGTTAATTTGAGTTCTTGCCATGTGCAGCCGCCCCTCCAAAGCCTGGACACTTGGCTGCCTTTTCTTTCCTGGCATCTGGTGCCCACAGGGAGGTATGTGTGGGCAGGACGTAGAGGGGTCCACATATTCCTGTCCCCCCACCCCTCCACCCCTGCCTGGCTCCTCACTAGAAGCCTGGTGCTCCTTGGGGGTTGGCTAGGACAGGGGACAGCCACAACTTGTACACTAAACGCAGCCTCTCCCAGGGGCCAGGTCAGGATGGGGGTACAGAAAGAAAAGCCCCAGGTTTCTTGGATAATCAAGAAGGGGTCCTTCCTCACCGACACTAGGAGCAGGGCTGGGCACCATCCTGTGGGGTGTTTGTTCTTTATTTCTACGTTTGAACTTGGATAGCGTAATGTCAGGAATAGATCCTGCACTAGAAGAATCAAATCCTTTCAGCAAAACTTGATGCTGAGGAATGGCACGGTGACTGTTATATACTCAAGTCGGGGTGGGGGGTATCTCTTGGAAGCCCACCCAAGGGGATAAATACCCCCAGTGTATGTCTCCCATCCCCACCTCTATAGCTCTTAACAGCTGAGCGAGGCCTGTGTAGAAAATTTCTGGAATATGATTTTAAAAAAATTATACATCATTCCTGGGGTTGGGAGAGCTGTGTATTAACTGGGTGGTTTCCTACCCCACCTTAAGGGAGACATGTCTGTTTGCTTCCTTTCACAGTCTCTCCCCACTGCAGAGGCCAGGACCCTGGGGTCAACAGCTGCCAGGTTTAACAGGAAAAAAAAAAAGAGAGAGAGAGAGAGAGAGAGAAAAGATAAGAAAAAGCAAACAGGAAATGAGAAGAGTGAATTAAATTTGAATTTTAGGCAAACAAAAGTTGTTGGGGTTTTTGTTTTGTTTTGTTTTGCCTTGATGAGACAGTCTCACTGTGGCCCAGGCCGGGCCTCCAACAACTCGGGGTGTCAGCGTGACCCTCTTAGCAGTCTCCTGCCTCACTTGCCCTAGTGGTAGGATTCCGGGCAGGCACCACCACGCCTGGCTGTTTGTTTTTCTGAACTTCAACTTTTGTTTGGCTCCTGTAACTCTACCCAGGGTATGAGGAGAAGCTGGGCCTGAGCCCAGCGGTGGCAACCTGCTGCTTTTCTGTCCTGGGAACGGGCGGGCACCCCTCCCTGTGGGCGGAACCCGTAGGAGGCTGCGGAGGAGCCGGAGGGACAGCGCTGGGCCAGGCGGCAGAGGGCGGAGGCCGGAGCAGCAGTCCTGCCTCCCGTCCTGCCAGGGCCACTCGGAGACACCAGCCTGGTCCCCGACTGGTGCTCCTCGGTAGGTAGGTAGCTTAGGGCCCTCGTGGGGCAGAGCCTGGAGGGAGCTTCGGGGCTGTGCCCACTTTCCATCATCAGCAGCCCACTCCCAAGCCCATACTGGTCAGTTCTGAACTCTAAACTTTGTATTTTTTCCATGATCATGATAAAGCAGTAAGAAAACATTAAAAAGCCCTTCTAGCATGCCTGGTGTCTGTCTGCTTCTTGAGGCTCACTGCAGGAGAGTGGGCAGACGGGTGGGCAGCGGCTCCTGTGACTGCCTGGGGTCGAGCCCTGAGGCACCCCTTCCCTCCCTCCGCTGCCTGGCCTGGCGTCTGAGCAGCGCACTCGGGCCTCACGTCTCTCTGCCTGGGTAAGGACCTACGGGCTCAGGCACTGCAGGCCCCACTGCACTTTATTTTAGGGCCTCAGGGTACTTAGCCACCAAGTTCTTGGGGACCCTGAAGCTCTGGGAGGGCCAGACAGCAGACCATGGTTGTTGCAGTCAGGTTCGCGTGGCTGGTAGAAATCACCCAACCAGGAGCACCTTGTGGGGGAAAAGAGGTTTATTTTGGCTTACAGGCTCAAGGTGAAGCTCCACGATGGCAGGGGAAAATGATGACATGAGCAGAGGGTGGATATCACCCCCTGGCCAACATAAGGTGGACCACAGCAACAGGAGAGTGTGCCAAACACTGGCATGGGGAAACTGGCTGTAACACCCATAAGCCCACCCGCAACAATACACTGCCTCCAGGAGGCTTCAATTTCCAGTTGCTAGCAGCTGGGAACCTAGCATTCAGAACACCTAAGTTTATTGGGGACACCTGTAGCAAACCACCACAATGCTATAAGGTTTGGATGCTACTGGAATGAGGAAACTGTTCTTCCAGGCATCTCCCCAGCATCCCTATTAGGCGCACCTGTCCTCCCCCAGACACTTGGTTCTTAGATTCTGGGGGCAGGGACAAAGGGCCTCCCCTTACTTACTATGTCACCTGGAGAATAGATCTGTAGGCGGCATGCTCTGGGCTCAGCTACACTGTTAAGTAATGTGGAACCTCCTTATCCTTGTACTGGGTGAAGAGATGCTGTGGGGGGCAGGATCCTAGGCCAGCTCTTGGGTCTATGGTGCCCCAGAGTATAATGTCCTCAAAGCCAGCCTGGTCTCTCTCCCTGAAGCCCCTGGTGGCATGAGCATCCCCATCATGGTCAACATGTTATTGGGGTTGGTGGCCTCTCCAGGATCCTCAAGAACTCTGTGACAGTCCCTGAAGGTAGAGAAGCTTTATTTCTCCTCAGGTCCACACAGTATCTGGGAAGGATAGCCCTACCCAAGGGGCCCTGGCTGCATCTAGGTCTCACCTAACTGTTCCTTCCTTAGTCACCAGGCTGTAGCTCCCAGGAACTGCCCCGGGTGCCCCAGCTGGGCTCCCCTCCCCCTCAGGGCACTGCCCCACCCTCATTAAACATGTCCCTCACTAGCTCTAATGAGCCTGTCTGGGGACAGAGAGACATGGGTGATGTTCTAATTATGCCTCTAATTGCTTCTCAGGGAAAGGGTGAGTGGGAAGCCCCAAATTCTCTGTAGATGGTCAGAGGAGGGCGGGGAAGTGCCAGAACTCAACCCAAAATTTCCCCTGAGTTCGCAGATAGCAAGCAGGAGGCCATGATCCTTTCTTAGTGTAGCCGCCCAGGGCCAAGGGAGGGAATGTAGGTGTGAGGAAGGGAAGGTCCAAGACAGAAGCCAGGGCTGTAGGCGGAGTAGTCACCTGATCCCCACACCCAGGGCAGCTGCACCCCGACCTTATTTCCTGAGAGGCGCGCAGGAGTGGAGGCGGTTGGCACGCATATGCTGTCTTGCCTTGCCAGCTTTAACACGGGTGCTGGGGTCCAAACTCAGGTCCTCACGTCTGAGCAACAAGCGCTTGCCCGCTGAGATGTTTCCCCAGCCATGTATACATATATATGTATATATAATACATTTATATATATTTTAGACCAAATCTCACTGTGTAGGCTGGTTTTGAACTTCCAGCTCTCCTGTGTACAGCCAGATATGATGCACCAACCTGGCTCAAGGGTCATTATAAAGGTATTCTATAGGGTACTTCAGACAACTTGGGTAATAATTTGGTCATTTTAATTCAGATCTCAGCTGACATTTCTCAAAACCTGATGGGACCCCAAAACTTCCTGGTTTCATTCATAAGCCAGCATGAGCCTGCTGCTGCTGCGCCACCCAGGTCCAGTCCTCCCCAGGCATATACATACACGTGTGCCCACACACACGAGCATACGTATACACATGCATATACTAACTACACACATACATGCAACAAAAAAAAAAGGAAAAAAAATGAGACTTGCTCTGCAGGACCCCTAGGTTTCTCAGGTCAGCTTCATGAACCAAGGCTGGACACCCACCCCAACTGCAGCCCACTCGGAGACACTCCGGCTCGGTCTACATACTGGCTCCATGTCCTCACTGCAGACAAAGCCTCTGGTGGAATTTGGAAACAACTGAACGAGTGCCTGGTTTTGCAGATGGAATAAACACATTTGCTCACGGGGAAAACCCAAAGCCCCGGGGCAGGTCTGCGCAGAGCCTGCCTGGAGGTCCTCGGCCCGGATCTCCTCCAGGCATGCTTTCAACCATTACCCCTGAGACTCTGTTCCTGCATGTTGGGTCCATCCTGCACCTGGTCTTGTTAGCATTGTGTGCCAGGTCAATCTTTGCGTTGGCCTCGTTTGAGTCTCATAATTGCTCTGTGAGACGCTTATTATCACACACCCATTTTACAGATGAGGTAGTTCAAGGTGAAGGGACTGGCCCACTTCCCTGAAGCCAGGACACAGCCCAGGCATGGACTTCAGTGCCCTTCCTCCAAACTACTAGGCTGCTCAGCCCAAGAACCAACATACAGTGACCCAGAATGACTAGGTGGGGACAGTGCCCGGCTGCACGTCACGGAGGCCCTGCTGGTGGACATGCTAGTGGGGAGGGCTATAGCCCAAGACAACAGGGGAGTGAGCCGCTGCTGGCTCTGCCCACCAGGCTGTGCAAAGGCCCTGCAGGCACCAGAGTCGCCCTGCCAGGCTGGACCAAGCAGTGGTCGGGCCCTGGGCTCCTAGAGCCCACAGTCTCCGGTCTGTGTTCCTGCTGGAACCCTGACTCATTCCTGGTAGTGCCCACCTTTGACCCCATCAACCCACACACCCAAGGGCCTCCTCTTTCCGCCTAGGCTGCACCACATTCCCAGGAGAAAGTGGGCAGAATCAATGGAGGATGCCAGAATCTGTGTGTGTGTGTGTGTGTGTGTGTGTGTGTGTAGGCCACAGGCTGACACCTACCCACAGCATCCTCAATGCCTCTCCGCCTTACTGACTGATTTCCACCACCCACCCCCCCCACTGAATCCAGAGCTCGCCAATTCAACTAGCCCAGCTCACCAGTGTTCCCTGAGGATCTACCATCTCCACTTCTTCCCTAGTGCTGGGATTAGAGGTGTGCCACCATGCCCAGAGGTTTGTGTGGGGGGCTGGGGGTGGAACTCGGGGCCTCATGCTCGTGCAACAAGCCCTTGTATTGACTGAATGTCTCCCCAGCCCAGGTGTGAGACTCTTGGAGGTGCCTGGGATTCTTAGCATCTTCCAAGCTTTGGGTCTGGTTCCCAGCCTGGCCCCGTGTTACGGATGGGAAAGCTGAACCTGGGACAGCCGCAGACTCTGAGGACAGCCTCAGCGCAACAATGGAGAGACCCACTGGTTTGGCTCTGGCTCTGGCTCTGACCTGGCAGGGGAAGAACAGGTCAGTGGCTGGACAGTATAGAGAGCTGGGGGGGAGTAGAAGGAGTTCAGGGAGACCTGGAGGCGCTGGACTTCTCAAGATACGTGTTGCACTCCTTACCCGGCCCTGACTTGTGCAGACCTCCTGTTACAGTTGTCCAGGCAGCCCAGCCCCTTCCGCGCCTGGGCAGGTGCCTTCCCCAAGCCCTTGTACTATAGCCCTTACCTGTAAACGATTCGTCCCTGAGCTAGAGGCCTTGATTTTAAGGTGCAGGAAAGGAAAATTAAGAATATAAATGCGAAAAGAGTACCCATCAGTGGGCTAGGTGCCCTCGTAAAAAAAAAAATATATATATATATATATATATATATATATATAAATGCGGGCTGGAGAGATGGTTTGGTGGTTAAAATCACTTGCTTGCAAAGCCTGATGCCTAGGTTCTGCCCTCCAGGACCCACATAAAGAGATACACAAAGTGGCACATGCATCTAGAGTTTGTTTGCAGTGGCTAGTGGTCCTGGTGTGCCCAATCTCTCACTCTCTCTGTTTCTTCTGTCTCAAACAGGTAGTATTTTTGCTTAATGGCCTGAGTTCGATTCCCCAGTCACCATGCAAAGCTAGATGCACAAAGTGGAGCATGAGTGGAGTTCTTGGGCAATAGCAGCAAGAGGCCAGGGCGTGTCCATATTGTTTCTGTCTCTCTCGCTCGCTCTCCCTCAGTTTCTCTCTCTTCTGTCTTCACAAATAAATACAAATATAAAACAGAGTAATGTGATAGCAAAAATAACCAAATAAATAAAAATATTTTTAAAAGGAAAAAAAGAGCCAGGTGTGATGGTGCATGCATTTAATCCCAGTACTCGGGAGGCAGAGATAGGAGGAGCTCTGCGAGTTCAGGGGCAGCCTGGGCCTACATAGTCAATTCCAGGTCAGTTAGGGCTAAAGTGAGACCCTACCTCAGAAAGAAAGAAAAAAACATGCAAACAATACAAATGGGAGTCCAGCATGGTGGCACACACCTGTAATTCCAGCACTCAGGAGGCTGAGGTAGGAGGATTGATCTGAGAGTTTGAGGCCAGCCTGGGGCTACAGAGTGAGTTCTAACTAGATCAGCTTTGGCCAGAGAGAGACTCTATCTCAAAAATAAAATAAAAAGGGCTGGAGAGATGGCTTAATGGTTAAGGTGCTTGCCTGCAAAACCTAAGGACCCAGGTTCAATTCCCCAGGACCCACATAAGCGAGATGCCTAAGGTGGCACATCCGTCTGGAGTTTGTTAGCAATGGCTGAGGCCCTAGTGTGCCCATTCTCTATCTACTGCTCTCTCTCTCTCTCTCTCTCTCTCTCTCTCTCTCTGTCTCAAATAAATAAATAAACTATTTAATGGGCTGGAGAGATGGCCTAGCAGTTAAGCGCTTGCCTGTGAAGCCTAAGGACCCCGGTTCGAGGCTCGATTCCCCAGGACCCACGTTAGCCAGATGCACAAGGGGGCGCATGCATCTGGAGTTTGTTTGCAGTGGCTGGAGGCCATGGCACGCCCATTCTCTCCCCCCCCCCCCTTTGTCACTTTCAAACAAATAAATAAAAATAAGCCAAAATTAAAAAAAAAAACTATTTAAGATAAAATAAAAAAGAATGGCCATCCACATAGTGGATTCCAGGCCAGCATGGCTACCTCAAAACACCAAGAGAAATGAAACAAAAAGAATAAAAAAGCACTAGGCATGGTGGCGCAAGACTTTAATCCTGGCACTCAGGAAGCCAAGATAGAAGGATCGCTGTCAGTTTGGGGCCAGCCTGAGACAACACAGTGAATTCCAGGTCAGCCTGGGCTAGAGCGAGACCCTGCCTCAAGAAGCCAACACTGAGTGAGTGAGGAGGGAGTGCTCATGTAGCTCCTCCCCTCTGCAAGCTCCCCCAGGCTCCCTGCCAGCCTCCAGATGGGAAGCTGCAAAGAACACTTTGGGGGATGGAAAGTGCTTGCAGGCAGATGGATGCTGGTGGCCTGGCCTCTGAGACCTGTTGCCTAATCCTCCAGAGAGAGGATCCCATCCCGGGAAAGGGGGTTGGGGAGAGCCAAGAGTAGCTGCCTTCCTCGGCAGGAGACAAACTCTAAAGTAATACAAGGCATGTTTTTAAAATAAAAGAAAAAACAAGTACCTATGGAGGCCACAGGGTTCTGTTGAATTATGCTTTCTTTTTATGCCCTGCTTTGTTCCCAAACGGCTTGGAGGCAGCTTACAAAAATACATTAAAAACAACAGGCTAAAAATAGATGAGAAAGAAAACAACGGTGGAACGTAGCGTGCAGCAAACCAGACGGTAGCAGACAGAAGTGGTGTCCGGGTGGGTCCCCCACAGCTCTCAAAGGCAGGCTCGGGTGTGCGGGCAATCTAGCTGTGACATCTGTCATACCCACCCAGTTTATCATGTTTTTTTAGAAAGAATCAGGAAAAGGGGGGGGAGGGAAGGAGTTTAAGCCTGGCATGGTGGTACATGCCTTTAATCCCAGCACTAGGGAGGCAGAGGTAGGAGGAGTTTGAGACCACCTCAAGACTACATAGTAAATTCTAGGCCAGCCTGGGCTAGAGCGAAACACTACCTCGAAAAACCAAAAAGAAAAAGGGGAAAAAAAATAGGAGTTTGAGAATTCCCAACAAAAAGAATATTTTTTAGCCAGGCATGGTGGTGCATGCCTTTAATCCCAGCACTCAGGAGGCAGAGGTAAGAGGATCGCCTTGAGTTCGAGGTCACCCTGAGACTCCATAGTGAATTCCAGGTCAGCCTGAGCTAGAGTGAGACCTTACTTTGAAAAACAACAACTATACATTATGTATAGTTTTTATTAATTTAATTGTAAGGAAAGAAAGATAAATATGGATGTACAGAATGAACTCCAGATGCAGGTGTCATTTGGTGCATCTGGCTTTATTTATCTGGATATTGGGGATTTGAAACCTGGGTTTTCAAGCAAGTGCCTTTAACTGCTGAGCCACCTCTCAGGCCCCTTATGTTGCTGTTTGTTTGTTTTTAGAAGTAGTGTCTCACTCTAGCCCAGGCTGACCTGGAACTCACTCGGGGTAGCCCCAGGCTGTCCTCAAACACACAGCTATTTTCCCACCTCTGCCTCCTGAGTGCTGGAATTAAAGGTGCGTGTCACCACGCTCCACTCTTTTATGCTGTTTGCTTGTCTGTTTGTGCCAGCGCCCCTTTAATCCCAGCACATAGGAGGCACAGGTAGGAGGATGTCTGTCTCTTTGACTTCGGCTTTCTCTGCCACTGGAATTGTGAGGAGCTTCGGTATCTGTTGCCCCCAAGCCCCAGACTTGACGTTTGTTACTGCACCTGGAGCCCACTAAGGCCCCGCTGCAGAAACGCACACCGAAGAAACCGAGTCTGTGGAAGGTGAGCAGTATGACACAAGCCAAGTCGCCCACACAGTTCAGATTCTTCCCGGAGGGCTTCTCAGCCCCTGTATCTCATATCTGATGGATATCTGAAGCTGGCCATGGCTGATGGGGACTGACCTGTGCATCCTGACCTCTACCCGCTAGGTGTTAGGGCACAGGTTGTCACAGTCCAGAATGTCCCAGACATTCCTAAACATTGCCCCCACTCTGTGTGTGTGTGTGTGTGTGTGTGTGCTTTCTCTTTCTTTTTTTGATAAGGCATCATATAGTTCAGGCTGGCTTCAAACTCAGTATGTATCCTTGAACTTCTACTCTTCCTGCCTTCACTTCCCCTATGAGATTATAGGTGTGCACCACCACGCCCTAGTATATGGGGTGCTTTGTGCATGCTAGATAAGCACTCTACCAACTGAGCTACATCCCCAAATGTGAGTGGTTTTTAAAGTATGCAGCCTATTTCATAACGGAGCCCAAACTGACAGAGAGAGAGAGAGCAGATGCCTATTTGACTGGAGAGAACATGCCTGGATGTGGAGTCCTCCATCAAGAGATGGAATCCAGGGCTGGAGAGGTGGCTGAGCAGTTTAGCGCTTGCCTGTGAAACCTAAGGACCCCGGTTCGAGGCTCAGTTTCCCAGGCCCCACGTAAGCCAGATGCACAAGGGGGCGCATGCATCTGGAGTTTGTTTGCAGTGGCTGGAGGCCCTGGCGCGCCCATTCTCTATCTGCTTCTTTCTCTGTCTGTCTATTGTTCTCAAATAAACAAATAAAAATATAGCAACAACAACCAAAAAAAGAGATGGAATCCACAACCTAGTTAAGAAGCAAGCGCCAGGGCACATGCGGGTGTGGTGAACCCTAAGGGAAAGGGAGGTCTTGGGGGTGGGTCTGGTAGCCGTGCATTGTGATGAGTCTCCCCTATCATGTCCTGGGCCCGGGTCAGGCTGGTTTATCCAGGCTGGGAAGAGGGGCCACCCTCTGCTGCCTGCTCCTGCCACCCACGCCTGCTGGCTGTGTGGGCACAATGGTCTCCCTGTCAATAGTGGGGCCTGGAGGGTTTTTCCATCTGTGATCTGTCTGCCTGCCTTGTGACCTAGGAATTATTTAGAGATAACAAGGCTGGAGGGCAGTCTGTGGGGATGAAAACGGGGCTTTTCTTCCAGACCCAGTGGACCCAATGGCAGATCAAATATGTGACCTTGGATTCACAATTTATTAAGTGGAGTGCAGCCACCAGGCCTGGGGTAATCATTCCTTCATGGTCAGGGGGTGAATCTCTGTTGAATAATCATCTCTGATCCAGGGTAGTCATGCAGCCTCCAAGGAATACCAGATGAGCCCTTGGGTTAGAAGTGTGCTAACAATTATGAATAACCGTGACCTTCCCTACATGTTTGTTCTAGAAAGGGCTGAAGCTTAGGGAAGAACTTGTCCTTCCTAGTGCTGCTTTTCAGCAACGCTAGGCTTCTGCAATAGGGCTGCTGGATGCCTCTGGTGGGGTCTCTTTGGAGAGTGATCCCAGGGCTTCGTGGGGAAAGGACCCATTTTTTATTATTAACTTTATTTATTTGATCGAGAGAATGAATAGATGCGCCAGGACCTCTTGCCACTGCAGGTGAACTGTAGATGCATGAACCCCTATGTGCATCTGGCTTTTACATGGATACTGGGGAACTGAACCCAGTCCAGCAGGCTTTGCAAGCAAGCATCTTTAACTGTTGTGTCATCACTCCAGCCTTATTATTATTATTAATTATTATTATTTTGGTTTTTTGAGGTAGGGTCTCACTCTGGTCCAGGCTGACCTGGAATTCACTCTGTAGTCTCAGGGTGGCCTTGAACTCACGGTGATCCTCCTACCTCTGCCTCCCGAGTGTTGGGATTAAAGGTGTGCGCCACCACGCCCGGCTATGTTGTTGTTGATGATGTTGTTTTATGAGTGAGAGAAAGAGAGAATGGGCACACCAGGGCCTCCAGCCACTGCAAGCAAACTCCAGACACGTGGGCCACCTTGTGTGTCTGGCTTCTGAGGGATCTAGGGAGTCAAACATGGATCCTTTGGCTTCACAGACAAGCACCTTAACTGCTAAGCCATCTCTCCAGCCCCGTGTTGTTTATTCATGTGTGTGGGCCTGCATGCCACAGCACACACGTGGAGGTCAGGGAGACAGCTCCACCTTCTTTGAGGCAGGGTCTCTTGCTACTGCAAACTAACTGCTGACTCCAAATGAACACAAGAGCAGCTGGACTGAGAGCTTCAGATTCTCCTGACCACCTCCCGTGGGCATGGGCGTGGGCGTGGGCACACTGGGATCGCAGATGCATGAGTCATTTTGTGTTGGGCTTTACGTGGGTGCTGGGGAATCTGAGCCCAGGCTGGCAGGCGTTCCAGGCAAGTGCCTTTAACCACTGAGCCTTCCCAGTTCCCAGAGAGCTTTTTCTACAATGCAAATCTGATGGGTATTGCGAAGTGAGTGTCTTCACTGAGTGGCCAGGTTGAGGTGTTCTCCCAAGCCTCAGTGTCAGAAGTGGATCTCTGGGCAAGTATCTCACCCCGAATCTCCATCGTCAGGCCTAAAATAAAAACCCTGTTCACGTGAGCGTCCGTGCAGTGCATGTGGGTGTGTGCGGGGCGTGTATGCTGGGGAGCACTCTCACTGGGCTACATCCTCAGCCCTAAGCGGGACATATGAGGCTGGAGCGGGAGCCAGACACCTCACGTGTGCTAAGGGAGCATTCATCATGAATGCCTCAGCCTTTTTTGTTTGTTTTTTTTTTTTTTTTTTTTGCTTTTTGAGGTACAGTATCATTTTAGACCAGGCTAACCTAGAACTCACTTTATAGTCTCAGGATGGCCTTGAACTCACGGCAATCCTCCTACCTCTGCTTCTTGAGTGCTGAGATTAAAGGTGTGCACTGCCATGCCCAGCCTCAGCTGCCCCTGCTTTTGTGTGTGTGTGTCTGTCATTTTTATTTTGAGACAGGGTCTCTTCGGAGTGTTATAGCCAGCTCCCCCTTCCCAGAGCTCAGCTCACTCTCCTGCTGCTGCTGTCCCCCTGCTGTGGCAGAGGGGATGCCCAGCCTCTGCTCATGCCATGCTTTCCCCTGCCATCATGGAGCTTCCCCTCAAGACTGTAAGCCAAGATAAGTCCTCTCTTCCCATCAGCTGCTTCTGGTCGGGTGTCTTGTCTCAGCAACAAGAAGGTAACTACAACAATAATTCTTCATTGTATCTGCAAGCTCGCTTACCCTAGATGGGGATGGATTCTCAGGTTCTGAGACTCTGAGTTGGGCCACCATCCTGCTGCCCATACTGCAAGGCAAGGGACTATGTTTTGTTCATTGGGAGTCATCCAGTGTAAGTAGAAATGGAAAAAGATTTTTTTAAAAATACTTTTTATTCATTTATTTGACAGAGATAGAGGAAGGGAGGGTGAGAGAAAGAGAGAATGGGCACGGCAGGGCCTCCAGCCACGAACTCCAGACACATGCGCCCCCTTGTGCATCTGGCTAACGTGGGTCCTGGGGAATGGAAGCTGGGTCCTTCGGCTTTGCAGGCAAACACCTTAACCGCTAGGCCATTCCCTCCAGCCCTGGAAAAAGATTTTTGAACGAGTGAAGGAATGAATGGCCAGGTAGGCCAGAGGCTAGAGGGTGCACAGCCAAAAGGAGTGGAGACCCGGGTGCAAACTGAGCCTGCCCTAATTTTTGCCTGCTCCCAAAGCCTGCAGGTTTCTTTGAGCTCCTTTTCCACAAGGCGTGGGAGACTGCAGAGGGAGCCAGGGCCTGTGAAAGTTTCCCTCTGTTCCCATGGAGGCTCTGCACAGCAGTTGCTGTGCTGGCCTGGAACCAGGGGGCTGTGGAAAAGGAACCAAAGGCCAGGATGGGACTTGTGGCAACAGCAGTATGGGAGGAAAATCGTTGGGGACACCCCTGCAGGCGTGGATGGCTCTGAGTCTGAAACATCGTGTCTCTGTGACTCAGCCCACAGGGACATTGCTCTGGCCATCTTGCTTGTCTTATCTGCCCAGGGAAGGCAGGGCCCTTTCCCACACTGCATCCTGGGAGGTGAGAAGGAACTTGGACCTGGGGTTGCACAGGCCAGAGCTCCAGGTCTTTGGAAAGTAGGGTGTAGGCCCCAGACCCAGCTGATTCAAAGACACGCGGAGTCTCACACAGCCCGTTGAGTCTCTCTACCCTACCCTTCAAGTGGTACTTGTGAGGTCAACAGCTGCCCCCGGCAAGTGGCATCTTTCAGTCGCATGGAGTGGCGTGGAAAGCAGAGCACACTGGATTATTGTCCTTGAAGCTGAGCAGCAGCAGCTGTGGGCCACTGGAGGTTCTTCCTGGCTCCTGCTCACCCCATACCGTGGCCATCCAGCAGCCAAGCCAGTCCCCACAAGCCTTCCTACAATGGCGAAAGAAGCAGGGAGCCCCACCCTCCGGGACAGGTCTTAGCAAGGCCCCCATGAATCATAAACTTGGTAATAGGATGATACGCTGGGCTGGGAGAAGAACACTGAGGTCCTCGAATGCCAGGCCCCGTGCGTTCCCAGTATCTGTTTTTTTTTTTTTTTTTCATTCTTTTTTGGTTTGTTTGTTTTTGCAAACTTCTTTTTTTGTTCATTTTTATTTATTTATTTGAGAGTGACAGACAGAGAGAGAAAGAGGCAGATAGAGAGAGAGAGAATGGGCGCACCAGAGCTTCCAGCCCCTGCAAACGAACTCCAGACACATGTGCCCCCTTGTGTATTTGGCTAACATGGGTCCTGGGGAATCGAGCTTTGAACCAGGGTCCTTAGGCTTCACAGGCAAATGCTTAGCCACTAAGCCATCTCTCCAGTCCTCAAACTTTTTTTTTTTTATTGACAACTTCCATAATTATATACAATAAGCCATGATAATTCCCTCCCTTCCCCCACATTCCCCTTCACAAATCTACTTTCCATCATATCCCCTCCCCCTCTCAATTAGTCTCTCTTTTACTTTGATGCCATCATCTTTTCCTGCTATTATGATGGTCTTGTGTAGGTAGTACTGGGCACTGCGAGGTCATGGATATCCAGGCCAATTTCTGTCTGAAAGACTGAATTGTAAACAGTCCTACCCTTCCTTTGGCTCTTACGTTCTTTCTGTCCCCTCTTCCTCAATGGACCCTGAACCTTGGAAGGTGTGATAGAGATGTTTCAGTGCTGAGCACTCCTCTGTCCTTCATCACCCTCTCTACTCCCTCCCTGTGGATGTAACAGAGTGAAGACACTTCCTGCCCTGTCATCCCTCCTTCCATGGTGGACTCTAACTCTGGAACTATAAGCTGATATAAACTCTTCCTCCTTCGAGCTTATTAGTATTTTTTAAAGGATTTTTTAAGTGTCTTTGTTTGTTTATTTGAGAGGAATCGACAGAGAGAGAGAGAAACAGACAGAGAGCACGGGCATGTCAGGGCCTCTGTGCTACAACAAGTGAACTCCAGACACACGTACCACGTGGTCATCTGTCTTTACATAAGTACTGGGAAATTGAACTCAGGCTATCAGGCTTTTTTTTTTATTTAAAGAAAAAATTTTTTACTGTATTTTTATTTATTTATTTGGTGGGGGGGGGGCAGAGAAAGAATGGGCCTGCCAGGGCCTCCAGCCACTGCAAAAGAACTCTAGATACGTGCATCTGGCTTACATGGTCCTGGGGAATAAAACTGAGGTCCTTTGGTATAGCGGTTTGATTCAGATGTACCCCATAAACTTAGGTGTTCTGAATGCTGGGTTCCCAACTGATAGAGATTTGGGAGTTGGCGCTTCTGGAGGCACCATTATTGTTGGGGTCAGGCTTATGGGTGTTATAACCAGTGTCCCCATGCCAGTGTTTGGCACACTCTTCTGTTTCTGTTGTCCACCTTATGTGGGCCAGGGGGTGATGTCCATCCTTTGCTCATGCCATCATTTTCTCCTGCCATTGTGGAGCATCCCCTCAAGCCTGTAAGCCAAAATAAACCTCTTTTTCTCCCCACAAGCTGCTCTTGGTTAGGTGACTTCTACCAGCAATGCCAACCTGACTGCAACAGTAAAGTGGTACCAAGGAGTGGGGTTGCTGCTAGACACCTGACTGTGTGGCTTTGGCCTTTTAGAGCTGATTTTCAAGAGGAACGTGGAAGGATTTGAAACCTTGGCCTAAGAGATGCCTTGCAGTACTGTAAGTACAGCTTGATGGACTGTTCTGGTCAGAGTTGAAAGGCCTGAATGCAGTAAGAACTATGGACTGTGAGGTTTGGCTGATGAGGGTGAGAAAGAGCTTTGCTTGGACTGGGCTAGCAGTTTGTGTGGGAAGCTTGCTCTTATGCCCGTGTCCTGAGAAGTTGTACAGGGTTGCAGTGTGTAGAAATGAACTGGCGTGAGCAGAGGGATATGGCACAGAAAAAAATGAAATCTTTGGGCTAAACTTCTGCCTGTTCACCTGCAAATTGAGAGAGTACAACCTTTGAGACTGGGCCAGCTGACCTGCACAGGGACAACAGGAAGAATGCAGACTCTTTTGAAGGGGCCTGAGTGCTTAAGGAGTGTCCTGTTCTTCAAAGTCTACTTTATTTCCCCCTGGATTAACAAATTGGCACCCTACCTGGTATTGTGGAGTATAAGAAATGCAGGAAAGAGAGGGTCATTGAGTTTGCAACACGGTCTTGTGTTTTGGAAATGGCCATGGGCAGTGTGAAGCAGGTTTGCTGGTTGCCTGCATAGAGACCCCGTGGAGCCACGAGGATGAACCGTGGCTTGCAGTGGAGACCCAGTGGAGATGCCGGGATGAGATGGCTGCTAAGGAGCTGCCGGCCCTGATGAAGTTTCCCAGGTCTGTGAGTAGCCTAGCTCGAGGGGCGGAATTGGAACTCTAGAGACTTGTTGCTGGTTAAAAATATTGGACTTGGAGATTTGTCACTGGCTAGGGTTGTTGGACTTGGAGCTACAGATTTTGGTATTTGCCCTGTTTAAATCTTGTATTGGTTGAATGTTTCTTTGCTATGCCCAATGCCATCTTTTGCTGTGCGAATATTTATTCTGTGCCATTATGGGTTTTTTGAGGTTATTTTTTGGTATTATGGCTCAGTTAAAAATCTTGGATTAGGGCTGGAGAGATGGCTTAGCGGTTAAGCGCTTGCCTGTGAAGCCTAAGGACCCCGGTTCGAGGCTTGGTTCCCCAGGTCCCACGTTAGCCAGATGCACAGGGGGGCGCACACGTCTGGAGTTCATTTGCAGAGGCTGGAAGCCCTAGCGTGCCCATTCTCTCTCTCTCCCTCTATCTGTCTTTCTGTCTGTGTCTGTCGCTCTCAAATAAATAAATAAAAAATTAAAAAAAAAAATCTTGGATTATGGGGATGTATGAACATCATTGGAATTGATAAAAAAAAAAAACTATGGGGACTTTTAAAGTTGGATGAATGTATTGTATTTTACATCATGTATGGATATCAGTTTATAGGGGCCAGGGGTGGAATGTGGTGGTTTGATTCAGGTGTCCCCCATAAACTTGGGTGTTCTAGATGGTAGCTAGGTTCCCAGATGATGGAGATTTGGGAATTAACACCTCCTGGAGGCAGTGTATTGTTGAGGGCGGGATTATGGGTGTTATAGCCAGTTTCCCCATGCCAGTGTTTGGCATACTCTCCTGTTGCTATGGTCCACCTTATGTTGGCCAGGGGGTGATGTCTGCTTATGCCCTCTGCTTATGCCATCGTTTTCCCTGCCATCATGGAGCTTCCCCCTCAAGCGTGTGAGCCAAAATAAACCTTTTTTCCCACAAGCTGCTCTTGGTTGGGTGATTTCTACCAGCTATGTGAACCTGACTGCAATATTTGGCAAACGCCTTAACCACTAAGACAATCCAGCCCTTTCAAACTTATTTTTGTCAAGTGTCTGTCCAGGGAACAAGAAGGTAACTGGTACAGGTGAGGAGGATGACAAACAGGTCCTGTTTCTCACTGAAAGAAACTCTCACTAAGACTACCCCATGGGGCTGGAGAGATGGCTTAGAGGTTAAGGTGTTTGCCAGCAAAGCCAAAGGACCCAGATTCGATTCCCCAATACCCATGTAAACCAGCTGCCCAAAGTGGTACATGCATCTGGAGTTCATTTGCAGTGGCTAGAGTCCCTGGTGCACCCATTCTCTCTCTCAAAATAAATAAATAAAACATTTTTAAAAGATTACCCCATAGGTTTTTCTCACTTCTCCTCAGCCCACCAAGGAAGTAGCATTTTGTGGTGGCTTGAATTAGATGACCCTCATAACCTCATGTGTTCTGAAGGTATGGTCCCTAGTTGATGGCAGTTAAGGAGGTAGAGCCTTGCTGAAGGACATGTGCTGTTGGGGAGGGCTTAGGGGTGTTAGAGCCAGCTCCCCTTGGCCAGAGCTCAGCTCACTCTCCTGCAGCTGTTTTCCACCTGCTGTGGCAGAGGTGAGGCCCAGCGTCTGCTCATGCCAGGCTGTCCCCTGCCATCATAGAGCTTCCCCTCGAGACTGTAAGCCAAAATATAAATTCCTCTTACGAACTCCTTTGGTCTGTTTTTTTTTTTTAATATATTTTATTTATTTATTTGAGAAATTGAGAGAGAGAGAGAATGGGCATGCCAGGGCTTCTAGCCACTGCAAATGAACTCCAGATGTGTGCACCCCCTTGTTTATCTGGCTTACATAGGTCCTGGAGAATCGAACTGGGATCCTTTGGCTTTGCAGGCAAATGCCTTAACCGCTAAGCCATCTCTCCAGCCTGGTCTGGTTTTTTGTCCCTGCAATGGAAGGGTAACTACAACACATTTATTGGTCCAATTTTACTGATGGGGAATCTGGTATGGGAGGAGTGATTAAATGCCCGGCCCAGGATTACATCTGGTGGCTGACAAAGCCCAGACTTGAAACGTGACTGCCCCGTGCTACGCACTACATCCTTCCCATGAACTCCACACAAGAGCTGGGAAGTAAGGCAGGCTGAATCACAAGGCGTAGAGGGGGCTGGGGACACAGCGCAGCTGGTGGAGCGTCTGCCTAGCAAGGCTGTGTGTTCTCTCCCTAGCACCACATAAACCGGGCTCGGTGGCGCAGGCCTGTAATCCCAGCACTCGGTAGGTAGAGGCAGGAGGGTCGAAAACTCATGGTCAAGCTGGGCGTGGTGGCACACGCCTTTAATCCCAGCACTGGGGAGGTAGAGGTAGGAGGATCGCCGCCCTGAGACTCCGTAGTGAATTCCAGGCCAGCCTGGGCTAGAGTGAAACCCTACCTTGAAAAACCAAAGCAAACAAACAAAATAAAACCTCATGGTCATTCTTGGCAACACAGCAAATTTGAGGCCTAGGCTGCAGGAGACACTTTTGAAAAAAAAAAATTATATGAGTGTGTGTGTGTGTGTGTGTGTGTGTGTGTGTGTACATATATATATATATATTGGATATGGGGAGGGATCTGGGGAATAGTGAGGGGCAAGAGGACTGGGAGAAGGATGGTTCCCTGCAACCAGAAAATTCTAAAGCTCTGGGCATCAGCACCCTGCTTTTCAGGGAAAGGAGCAGCACCATGATGAGTCATGGAATTTGCAGTCAGGTTCAATGAGAGCCTCATAATGATGGTGATTAAAAATTAACGCCACGGTTTGCACAGCGATTTGGTGTCCGCTTCGCGCCTGTGAATTAATTAATAAACGACAACACACATGCCCAGGGTAAGCTGCAGGGCACAAACACTGGATCCGGAAGTTTCAGAGGGGACATTCATGGGTGGGGCACCTGGCCCCTTCCCAAGGGTATAACCACAACTGGCTCAGGACTCCCTTTGTACCATGGAATGCTGTTCTACCTCAGGAGACATGATGTAGTCCAAACTGGGGAACAGGGAAGCTCCCCCCCCACACCCCATCCTGGCCACAGAAACATTTGTCACCAGAAGCAGAGAATGCAGCTTGGACCTGCCCACCGTGCAGCCTGAAGGATCGTCCTCTGCTCAGTTACAGCCGGGGTTCCTGGTTTGGTGCCGCCAGAAAGAATTTCAGGGTGTGGGAGGTGGTTCTGTGAGTAAAGTAGACGCAATGTGAACAGGACCTGAGCTCAACACCCAGAACCCGCATCAGAGTGAGGTGTGCCAGCCTTGGTGGCCCACGCTTTTAATCCCAGCACACTGGAGGCAGAGGTGGGATCTCTGTGAGTTCGAGGCCAGCCTGAGATGACACAGTGAATTATGGGTCAGCCGGGGGATAGAGTGAAACTGTACCTCGAAAAGCCAAACAAAAAGAGGGTTTTTTTTGGTTTATTTGTTGTGTGGCAAGGTCTTGCTCTAGCCTAAGCTGACCTGGCAGTCACTCTGTAGCCCAGGCTATCCTCAAACTCATTTTTCCTCAGCTTCCCAAGTGGTGGGATTATAGACATGAGCCACCAAACTTGGCTTATAAGAAGTTTTATTTATCCATTCACTTATTTGAGAGTGAGAATAAGTGTGCCAGAGCCTCGAGTCACTGCAAACAACCTCCAGACACATGCACCACTTTGTGCACCTGGCTTAATGTGGGCACTGGGGAAGTGAACCCCAGGCCACCAGGCTTTGCAAGCGAGTGCCTTAACCCACTGAGACAGCACCCCAGCCCACGTGTGGAAACTCGATTCAGTCAGCAAAGATATAAATCAGGTCCAGATGCTAAAGGTGAGTGCTCGGTTCCTTTCCTATGTCCTCTTTTTTATTTCTTTTATTTATTTGAGAGAAAGAGGCAGAGAGAGAGAGAGAGAGAGAGAAAGAAAAAAAGAGTGAGCAAGCATGGATGCACCAGGGCCTTCAGTCACTGCAAAGGACCTCCAGATGCATGTGCTACCTTGTGCATCTGGCTCACATGGGCCCTGGGGAATCGAACCTGGGTCTTTTGGCTTTGCAGGCAAGCGTCTTAACCACTAAGGCATCTCTCCAGCTCTTTCTTTTCTTTTCATTTATTTTTGTGTGTGTCTGTGTGTGTGTATGATGATGGTGGTCATGGAGGTGGTGGCGGCGTGTGTGTGTGTGCCGTGGCTTGCATGTGGAAGTCAGAGGACAGCCTGAGCTCATTGGTCATTGCCTTCCATGGTAAGGAAGTTTGAAACAGGTTGTGTCTTGTGTTGCTGCTGGGAGGCCACACTAGGGTTTTGGGACTCTCTGGACTCTGTCTCCCAGTGCCAAAGGTACACTGGGATTACAGACTCCTATACAACTTGACATCTGCCGTATGTGGGTGCTGGGGATCCGAACTCCAGTCAACGGACTTGAAGAGTAAAAACTTTCAATCACTAAGTCATCTCTCCAGACTCCTGTCTTTTCCTTGTTTTTCTCCCTCTTTGATTTGTTTGAGACAGGATCTTGCTATGTAGCCCAGTCTAGTGTGGAACTGATCATGTAGCCCAGGTTGGCCTCAAGCTTGTGACAGTCCTCCTGCCTCAGCCCCGAACTCTAGGATTACACCATGCCCAGCTCTTGTCCTGTCTTTTTATCCTGCCTCAGATTTAGCCAACTCCTGTTTGTCTTTTGTACTGCTGAGAACCAAACCCAGGGCCTGGCACCTGCTGGGCTAATGCTAGGCACTGAGCCACACACCCGGCCCTGGGGTGTGCTCCTGTTGGCACACCGATGAAAGGAGTGAGGTTCTCTGGAGCTAAATATCCAAGGGGGCGGGTGTGCCCCCCTCCTGAGGCTGCTATAGAGTGGAGTTCATTCTCTCACATTCAGGAAGTGACAAGTGTGAAACCAAGGTGTCCGCAGAGCAGAGTCCTTCTGGAGGCTTGAGGGACAGTCCCATGTCTAACTTCCAGCGATGGCTAACTCCTGTGATCTCTCCTCCTGTGATCGCTGTAAGGCTTTGGTCTCCACATCATGGCCTTCTTCCCCGTGTCCTAGGTCAATCACCCCCCCCCCTTTTCTTTTAATACATTTCATTTATTTATTTGAGAGAGAGATAGAGAATGGGTGCCCCAGGGCCTCCAGCCACTGCAAACGAACTCCAGATGCATGCGCCTCCTTGTGCATCTGGCTTACATGGGTCCTGAGGAAATCGAACTGGGGTTCTTTGGCTTTGCAGGCAAATGCCTTAGCCTCTAAGCTTTCTTCTCCAACCTTCTTTTTTCTATTTTTGAGACCAAGGTCTCATGTAGTCCAGGCTGGCCTCCAGCTAGCTGTGCCATTGAGGATGATCTCGAACTTCAGATCCCCCAGCCCCTAAGTGCTGGGATGATAGGTAAGATAGGTGAGCAGCAACGCAACTGCTCCCTCTGCTTTTCTTTTTTTTTTTTCTTTTGAGACATGATCTCATGTAGCCCCCAGGCTAGACTGCAACTCTCTCTGCAGCAGAGGATGAATTTGAACTTCAGATCCTCCCGTCTGCTTTCCAGGTGCTAGGATTACAGGTGTGAGTCGTCACACCCAACTAGAAAAATATATTTTATTTATTTGAGGGGGGGATGGAGAGAATGAGCATGCCAGGGCCTCTGGCCACCTCAAACAAATTCCAGACCCATGTGGTACCTTCTGCGTCTGTCTTATGTGACTACTGGGGACATGGGTACTGGGGAATCAAACCTGGATCCTTAGACTTCTCAGGCAAGCTCCTTAACTGCTGAGCCATCTCTCTCCAGCCCCACCACACCCAATTTTATTTGGTGCTAGGAAGCGAATTACAGGGCCATGTGCAATTGGGGGGCGGGCAGGCTTCTCTCCACTGAACCACATCCCCAGCCCCTCCTTCCTTTTTGTGCATTTAACCCCTGAGCCAGCTCTTCAGCCTGCCAACTCCTACTTTCAATAAATAAATCGGCGTGCATGCACACACGCTGCAGCATGCACATGGATGTCAGAGGACACCTTCGGTTAAGTCTTCCTTGCCTCCCAACTTGTTCTGAGGCAGGGATTCTTGTTCACTGACCACTCCTGAGCGTCAAGGAAAACTTCCTTTCTCGACACAGGCACACTGGGATTGCAGCTGCCTACCACAGCTTCCGGCTTTTACTTGGGGCCTGAGAATCCCAACTCAGGTACTCAGAGTTTCACAGCAAGCGCCTTTGACGGCTAAGCCACCTCCCCTCAATAACTTCATAAATTTTATTTCTTTGCACATGTGGTGTGTGTGTGTGTGTGTGTGTGTGTGTGTGTGTGTGTGTGTGTACAGGCACATCAGGGCCTCTTGCCACTGCAAATGAACACTAGACACTTGTGATACCTTATGCATCTTTACAAGGTGGGTGGCTTGGGGAATTGAACCCTAGGATGGCAGGCTTTGTAAGCAAGCGCCTTTAGCCCCTTAGCCATCACTCCAGCCCCCAACAACTATGTTTTAAAATTACCCCCTAAGAGCCAGGCATGGTGGCACACGCCTTTAATCCCAGCACTCGGGAGGCAGAGGTAGGAGGATTGTCGTGAGTTTGAGGCCACCCTAAGACTAAATAGTGAATTCCAGGTCAGCCTGAGCTAGAGTGAGACCCTACCTGGAAAAAAACAAACAAACAAAAATCACCCTCTAAGAAGCCTTCTCCCTGCCTTTCTGCATGGGAGCTTGACCTCTTCTCCCAGGATCCGTTGGGGGCTCTGCTGCCTGCCTGCCTTCCTTTCTTTCTTTCTTTCTTTCTTTCTTTCTTTCTTTCTTTCTTTCTTTCTTTCTCTCTTTCTTTCCTTCTTTCTTCTTTTTTTTTTCTTTTTGAGGTTTTTCGAGGTAGGGTCTCACTCTAGCTCAGGCTCTTCTGGAATTCACTATGTAGTCTCAGGGTGACCTTGAACTCACAGGGATCCTCCTGCCTCTGCCTGTGAGTGCTGGGATTAAAGGCGTGCGCCACCACGCCTGGCTTGCCTTTCTGACTGAACAAGAACAAAAACCTCACCCTTCTGAGGATACACTGGAGCCCTGTCCTCTACCTGTGACCTGGCTTTTGCCAGACAAACCCCACACTGTCCCTTCAACTTGGACGGCTCCACTGCCTCTTGCCTCCAGATTTCTTTCTGCTGACCTCTCTTCTGGAACGGTCCACCCCATCATCACCAGACTGTCCTAGCACCTTTTCCCTGCCTTTCCTGGGCTGCTTATCACATCGTCTTCTCTTCCAGCCACTAGGCCATCCCCAAGGGCAGGCAGGCTCCGAATCCCTTGGCTGTTGTCATCCACTGCCTTGAGCCAGTTTTCACCTTGACTTCCTCCTGTCCTGCCCCCTCCCAGGCCCTTGCAAACCTGGGACCTAATCAATGCCCAGGGATACAGCCCCAAGGCCCAGCCCTCTTCCTTAGGCCCACAGTGTCATAGTGACCAGGAAGTCCTCCCTGGCCCACGCAGCCCCGCCTCCACTCCTGGGGTCACATTCTCTCCCCGCAGTTTTCTTTTCAGATCTGGAGCTCAGGAGAACAGCAAACCTAGTGATGGCCTGAAGAAACAGCCATTTGGCTGGCTCAGCCTCAGACCTGCAGGGCACCCCCCACTTTTCTCTTCTGGGTCCCAGCTCTCAGGAGGTCGACTGGGTTGTGGTTCTGTAACAAAAGCCAGTAACTGCCCTGGGAACAGCAAGGCCAGTTCAGGCTGAGCCGGGGGGGGGGGGGGGGGGGGGGGGGGGCGTGGGGGGGGCTGGTTTAATTAGAGCCCTAAAATGTCCCTTTGAAAGCTGTTTCAGACGTCCCCAGCCCCGCGGCGGGGGTGCAGTAATCATAATAATGAAAAAAAAAACACATTTGCATGGGGGATTTCATTTACAAAGCGCTTTCTCAGGGCTGGGGAAGCGCTGGGGTGGCCCCGGGTAGTGCTGGCTGGGCCTGGGGTTAGCTCATCCTGCAGCCAAACGGATCCGCCAACTCTTTCCGAGGCGTCTGGCCCCACTCCCCTTTTCCTCTTGGAGGAAGAGCACGCTTGGAGCTTGTCTCTCAGGACAGACAAAAAGGGTTTTAGAGGAATGGGAGCTAGGGATGGGGGGGGGCTGATGGGCTCGGGGCGGGGGCTTAGCTCTGTCCCAGCGTCTCCGGCTGAATCCCAGCCTTGCCGCGGTCTGTTTGCGCAACGTCTCGCCTGGTGCCCGCGTCCCTCATCTCCAGTGCCCGCAAGCAGTCTTGGTGACATGCATAGATTAGCAGGTGGGGGTCTTTGCAAAGCTCTCGCCCCCACCCCCGACTGGGGCTTGTGTGCGCAGAGTGGAGGTGTGCGATCCAGAAGCACATCGCCTGCATGGGCCAGAAGGGTGAAGTAGCTATGTGTCTCCCCAATACCCGGACATGGGGTCACAGGCGGTCATCTGGCCGCTGACACCCTGTGTGTGGGGGGCAGGTCTATCAGGCTTTCACCCCTTAGGGGCTATATAGGGCCCACCTCGGGAATGTTCTCCTGCTGCTGTGGACCAGGGAGACGCTGCTGTTACCTTCTCCTTGATGCGACCAGCACCTGACCAGGAGCAGCTGATGGGAGGAAAGGATTCATGTTTGGCTTACAGACTTGAGGGGAAGCTCCATGACGGCACAGGCGTGAGCAGAGGCTGTACATCACCTCTGCCACAGCGGTGGAACAGCAACGCGACAATGAGCCCAGCACTGGCAAGGGGGAGCTGGCCGCAACACCCATAAGCCCACCCCCAACAACACACCTCCTCCAGCATGGCTCCAACTCCCAAATTACCACTGCTGAGGACCTAGCATTCAGAACACATGAATTTATGGGGTACACCTAATTCAGACCACCACAGATACCCTCTTCCCGAGCCCCTCCCCAGTCCAGCCATGCTGGAGGAGGCCTGACAGATCGATCCTTCGGGGCTTCTGAATGTCTCTTCTGCCTCATGGGTCACCTTGAGACTCTTCCCATAGAAACATATTGTTGTTCCTCTGAAACCTTGTCTCCAATAAGGAGGGGGTTCCAGCCCTCTGAAAATCTGTCTATTGATCCAGGTGAAGAAATCCCAAGACCCTGCTTTAGGGGACTAGAGGCAGGTCAGGGGGACCCTGGAGCCTGCTTGCCTACCTGGCTGGTTTGTGGTCTTAAATAATGGAATGAGAAAAGAAAGGAGCTCACTGGCCTCCCAGAACTCAATGTGTAGCCACGACCAAAAGGGACTGAATGGGGCTGGAGAGATGGCTTAGTGGTTAAGGCATTTGACTGCAAAGCCAAAGGTTCGATTCCCCAGAACGCACGTAAGCCAGATGCACAAGAGGGCACATGCATCTGGAGTTTGTTTGCAGTGGCTTGGATGTCTTGACGAGCCCATTCTCTCCCTCCCTCTCTCTCTCTCTCTCTCTCTCTCTCTCTCTCGCAAATAAATAAATTTTTAAAGAAAAAGTGGTTCAGAGTGGTACTTGTACAGAGAAAGAGAGCTGCTATTAATTACTACTACAGAAGGTCACATCAAGGCCAAGGGCAGCTAAAAATGGAGGGGAGGAGACTTGAAGAAGACACCCTCCCTACGTTCTAGGTTCTACGGGAGAGCTAGGCATACAGAAGACAGGTCCTGCTTAGCAAACATCGTCCCTGCTCACAGACAGGCCTACTGAATGAAGACAGTGAAACAGTCCAAGATAAATTTCCTATCTCTGTCCGTTGTTACAAAGCTGGCTGTTTCATGGCCACCTTTGTTCTCTGGAATCAGGAAGCTTAACATCGAAGGTCGTGAACCCAACAGGCCCCTAATGGGATCTTGCCAGGGTCTGAGCAGAACGTGAGCACTGAGCCAGGCGTGGTGGCACACACCTTTAATCTCAGGGCTTGGGAGGCTGAGGTAGAAGGATCATCATGAGTTCAAGGCCAGCTGGAGACTAAGTAGTGAATTCCAGGTCAGCCTGGACTATACTTTGAAGAAAAAAAAAAAAAAAAGAATATGGGCATTGAGAAGACTTCTCTCTCTGCGTGAAAGAAAGGTAATTTTAGGGTGCTGTGGCAGGGAGAAAAATGCCTGGAGGTTCTTGGGATTTGCCCATGGAGAGGGCTAGACAGGTGGGAACAACTATCTGATAAGACATCAACTTTCCCTGCCTAGTTTCCTGGCCCCTCTCAGGGTCTAGGAGATGGGATGAAGACTGAGGAGCAGGAGACCTTGGGGAAACAAGCCAGGCCAGGTAGGATCTCCAGCATGTGCGCTGGTCTGCAGCGACCCTCTGCCCGCTGCAACACATCCAACATAAGCTGGACAAGCGCTGGCTTCCAGCTCTCTGCAGGAAGGGTGACTGCTGTGGGATCCTAGCTAGTGTGACCTCAGCAGGATGCTCATGTCCTATTTCTGCTTCAAGGTCAGTAATGTCCCCCTGGCTTGTCCATCGCCATGGCTGTGGTATGGGTGGCACAAGCCTGTAATTACAGCCCTTGGGAAGCCGAGCTAGCAGGATTAGAAGTTCAAGATCAGGGGCTGGGGAGATGGCTTATTGCTTAAGGTGCTTGCCTGTGAAGTGTAAGGACCTAGGTTCAATTCCCCAGGACCCATGTAAACTAGATGCACAAGGTGGTACAGGCACCTGGAGTTTGTTTGCAGTGGCTGGAGGCCCTGGCATGCACATTCTCTCTATCTGCCTTTCTCTCGCAAATAAATAAATAAAATAAAATATTTTTTAAAAAAGAAGAAGAAACTAATAGGCTTTGGCTAACCTGGGAGAGAAGACCTGGTCAATCCAGGTGCAGGTTGAAGACACAGCAGCCTGATATAAACTACGCTGTAATCAATTCTTTTTAAATTTTTATTTATTTATTTATTAGCAAGCAGAGAGAGAAGGAGAAAATGGATGCACCAGGGCCTCTAGCCACTGTAAATGAACTCCACATGCCTGTGCCACTTTGTGCAACTGGCTTTTGTTTTTGTTTTTGTTTTGCAAGGTAGGGTCTTACTCTAGCCCAGGCTGACCTGGAACTCACTCTGTACTCTCAGGATGACCTCGAACTCATGGTGATCCTCCTACCTCTGCCTCCTGACTGCTGGGATTAAAGTCGTGCGTCACCACACCCAGTGCATCTGGCTTTACATGGGTACTGGGGAATCAAACCCAGGTTGTTAGGCTTTGCAACAGGTGTTTTAACCACTGATCCATCTCTCCAGCCTGGTAATCAAAAAAGTTTTCTTTTTTTCTAATGAAGCAGTTCAAGCCAGGCATTGTGACACACTCCTTTAATTCCAGCACTCAGGGGGCAGAGATAGGAAGATCACGGTGAGTTCGAGGCCACCCTGAGACTCCATAGTGAATTCCAGACCAGCCTGGACTAGAGTGAGACCCTACCTCAAAAAACAAAAATAATAAGGAAGCAGCCGGGCGTGGTGGTGCGCGCCTTTAATCCCAGCACTTGGGAGGCAGAGGTAGGTGAATCACCGTGAGTTCGAGGCCACCCTGAAAGTACATAGTGAGTTCCAGGTCAGCCTGGACTAAAGTGAGACCCTATCTCAAAAAACCAAAAAGAAAAAAAAAAGAAAACCAATAATAATAATAAGGAATTGAAAGAGGCTTTCTAATCACTAATAATCATAATAATAACAAAAATAGAAAGAGGGGCTGGAGAGATGGTTTAGCAGTTAAGGTGCTTGCCTGAGAAGACAAAGGGCCCAGGTTCAATTCCCCAGTACCCACGTGAGCCAGATGCACAAGGTGCCACATACATCTGGAGTTCATTTGTAGTGGCTGGAGGCCCTGGCACACCCATTCTCTCACTCTATCTGCTTTCTCTCTCTTTCTCAAATAAATAAATAAATAAATTATATATATATATATATATATATATATATATATATATATTTTAAGGAGGCATTGGCTGGGCATAGTGGCACATGCTTCTAATCCCAGCACTCAGGAGGCAGAGGTAGGAGATCGTTGTAAATTCAAGGCTAGCCTGAGATTACATAGTGAATTCCAGGTCAGCCAGGACTAGAGCAAGACCCTATCTTGAAAAACCAAAAGTAAATAAAATAAGATAAAATAAAAAGGAAACAGAACAAATCCTGCCGTCCACCAGGCTCAGAGCCCTAGTTCACCCCACAGGGAAGGGACATTGTTTCCTGGTCCAGACCTGGCTCATCCGTGCCCAGTCAGCCTCAAATAAACCACCTTCCCGTCCCCATGGACCATGGGGCTCAGGCGAGGGTTCCCCAACCAGGATCCATGTGACATCTGCTTCCATGCCGCTCACCATCCCCACAAGGGGCCACACCTCTGTCCCCTTTCAAGTCTTGGGCCATGTCTATTTCTGCTTCAGAAGGAACCATGTGTCCCTTCTGTAAACAGCAGACTTGCATCACTTGTTGGAAAGAAAAGGAGAGCGTAAATATAAAGCCATAAAGTTAAGAAGTCTGGCCCCTAAAATTATCTTCTGCGGTTAGGTCTGCTCTAGCATCCTACCTCCTTCTGACCTCAAGGCCTTCCTTGTCCAAGAGGCTATTTAGGGCAACTGAAGCTACCATCCCCCACCGAAGGATGGAGTCTGGGTGTGTTTCAGGTCTCACCCTTCCCAGTGACAGCGTACAGCAGCTCAGTGCTTTGCAGAGTTTGGGGGGGTGGGGGCTGGAGATTTTCTAGTCTAGTGGGTCTCAGACTGTGTCCCCAAAAGAATCATTGGGGCTGGAGAGATGGTTCAATGGTTATGGCACTTGCCTGCAAAGCCAAAGGATCCAGGTTCAAATCCCCAGTACCCACGTAAAGCCAGATGCACAAGGTGGCTCATGCATCTGGAGTTGGTTTGCAGTGAGTGGCCACTTTCTCTTTCTCTCTCTATCAAATAAATATTTTTTTTTTTTTAGTTTTTATTTTTCTGTATTTATTTGAGAGAAAAATAGGCAGGTAGAGAGAGAGAGAGAGAAAGAGAGAGAATGGGCATGCCAGGGCCTCTAGCCACTGCAAATGAATTCCAGATGCATGCACCCCCTTGTGCATCTGGCTTATGTGGGTCCTGGAGAATTGAACCAGGATTCTTTGGCTTCGCAGGCAAATGCCTTAACCATTAAGCCATCCCTCCAGCCCCTAAATTTTTTTTTTGTTTTGTTTTATTGAGGTAAGGTCTCACTCTAGCCCAGGCTGACCTGAAATTCACTACGAAGTAATCTCAGGGTGGCCTTGAACTCACTGCGATCCTCCTACCTCTGCCTCCCAAGTGCTAGGATTAAAGGTGTGCTCCACCACACCGGGCTCTAAAATATTTTTGAAATGTTAGCTGTGATGTGTTCATATAAGTGCTAACACACTCTAACAGAAGTTATTATATATATGGCGGTTACACAAACATCGTACTTCAATCTCTTCTGTAAGGGCACGGAAGGCCACCCAGCAGCACAGCAAAGCAAGTACCATTAAGTAATCAAGCCCTAAAATAGTTTTTAAAAAAGAATGGTTGGGCCTAGGTGTGGTGGTGCACACCTTTAATCCCAGCACTTGGGAGGCAGAAATAGGAAGATCACTATGAGTTTGAGGGCACCCTGAGATTACATAGTGAATTCCAGGTCAGCCTAGGCTAGAGTGAAACCCTACCTCAAAAAAAAAAAAAAAAAAAGAAAGAAAGAAAGAAAGAAAGAAAGAAAGAAAGAAAGAAAGAAAAAAGAATGATTGGGGGGCCTGGAGAGTTGTCTTAGCATTTAAGGTACTTGCCTGAAAAGCCAAAGGACCTAGGTTTAACTGCCCAGGATCCACATAAGCCAGATGCACAAGGTGGTGCACGTATCTGAAGTTCGTTTGCAGCAGCTGAAGGTCCTGGAGTGTCCATTCATTCTCTCCCTCCCTCTCTCTCTCCCTCTCTCTCTCTCTCTCTCTCTCTCCCCCCCCCTTTATCTCTCAAATTAATTAATAAATTAAACTAAAAAAATAGAAGGAAAAAGAATGATTGGGGCTGGAGAAATGGCTTAGCAGTTAAGGCACTTGCCTGCAAATCCTAATGTTTAACTCTCCAGGTCCCATGTAAGCCAGATACACAGTGACGCAAGGGTGCAAAGTTGTACATGTGCACAACAGGACTCACACATTTAGAATGTGATTGCAGTGGCTGGAGGCCCTGGCACACTAATGCTATCACACACACACACACACAGAGAGAGTCTCTCTCTCTCACTCTCGCTCTTTCACATAAAAAAGGGCAGTCTGTTGTGCTTACCTCAAAAAAAAAAAAAATTAAAAACAAAAGATTAGAGAGGAGGGCTGGAGAGATGGCTTAGCAGTTAAGTACTTGCCTGTGAAGCCTAAGGATCCCGGTTCGAGGCTGGATTCCCCAGGACCCACGTTAGCCAGATGCACAAGGGGGCCCATGCGTCTGGAGTTCGTTTGCAGTGGCTGGAGACCCTGGCGTGCCCATTCTCTCTGTCTCTCTCTCTGCCACTTTCTCTGTCTGTCACTTTCAAATAAATAAATAAACATAAAACAAAAAAAATTATAAAAAAGATTGGAGAGGGATAAAAGAAAGAGAGAGATTGTGTAAACAGACAGCGAGGTTTCTCAAGGACACCCCTCATTCAGAAGGCTTATGGCCACCGTTAGGATACACCACGCAAGTAGCCCATCCCACTGGTGATGGTGGGAGGGGTCCTGGGAGAAGGCCAACCATCTCGTAGCATTGTGTTCCCTGCCTGATCCTGGGAGCCCAGACATGGGGCAGTTCTTTCTAGAATGCAAGAACAAAATTTATGTGGAAGTCAGTCTCCTTGGTGATTGCCTACAGTGTTTTCATTTAAAAGATGTGGTGGCGCAGCCTTTTAATCCCAGCACTCGGGAGGCAGAGGTAGGAGGATTGCCATGAGTTCGAGGCCAGCCTGAGACTATATAGTGAATTCCAGGTCAGCCTGGGCTAGAGTGAAACCCTATCTTGAAAAACCAAATAAATAAGTAAATGAAGCTAAAAATGTTGCTTCAAGGACTGGGGAGATGGCTGTGGTTAAATGTACTTGCTTGCAAAGCTGACAGTCCAGGTTCGAGTCCCCACCATCCACATAAAGCCAAACGCACCAAAGTGGCACTTGTGTCTGGTGTTCATTGCCAGTGTCAGGAGACCCTGGCAAGCCCATATGTAAAACATACATCCATGGTTAAAAACACATAAAAATGTGGCCTCCTTCTCAGCTTTTGGTGTCCATGAGTTCATGTACTTTACTAGGCCTGGTTGTAGGGATAGGATCACTTTTCCCATCAACTCTGACGATGGGAAAGATTGTGAGTTCATATTATAATATGTAACCTATGTTTTGTTTTGAAATCTGTGGCTGAAGAGATGGTTTAGAGTTTAGGGTGCTTGTTGGCAAAGCCAAAGGACCCAGGTTCATTTGCAATGGCTAGAGGCCCTGCTGTGTACATTCTCTCTCTTTCTACCTGCTTCTCTCTCTCTCTCTCTCTCTCTCAAATAAATAAATATTTTTTAAATTTTAAAAAATTAAAAAATATTTTAAAAATATTTTGTTTACTTATTTGCAAGCAGTGAGAGGAGATGAACGGGGGTGGGGGGATGGGAATGAGTATATCAGGGCCTCCAGCCACTGTGAATAAACTCCAGATGCCCATGCCGCTTTGTGCAACCGGCTTTACATGGGTAGTAGGGAATCAAACTCAGCTGTTAGGCATTGAAGGCAAATGCTTTAACACTTGAGCCATCTCTCTAGACTCCCAAAATTTATTTTCAGGGGCTGGAGAGATGGCTTTGTGGTGAAGGCACTTGCCTGCAAAGCCAAAGGACCCAGGTTCAATTCCCCAGGACCCACATAAGCCAGATGCACAAGGTGGTACATGCATCTGGAATTTATTTGCAGTGACTGGAGGCCCTGGCGTGCCCATTCTCTCTCTTTCTCTCTAACTGCCTCTTTCTTTATCAAATATGTAAACAAATACAATGTAAAAAGAAATTATTTTCAAGCAGAGAGAAAGAATGTTCATACCAGGCCTCTCGCCACTGCAAACAAACTCCAGACATGTGTCAGCCTTTGTAAGCAAGTGCCTTTAACTGCTGAGCCATCTCTCCAGTCTCTGGATTTATTCTTATAGAAATGAGTATCTCTAATGTAAGATGACAGCATACATTCAGGGAGGTATGATGGTTGTTGACCTACTGTCTCTCATATCATAGAAAATAATTATCATTTTCACGCCCAATGTGGTTGTGCAGAAGTTCCTGTAATGTGATCTTGCTACTTAGGAGACAGAGACAAGGAGGGTTGCCAGTTTGAGGCCTGCCTGGGCTACATACAGAGATTCTGAAAAAAAAAAAAAAAGCCGGGCGTGCTGGCGCACGCCTTTAATCCCAGCACTCGGGAGGCAGAGGTAGGAGGATCGCTGTGAGTTCAAGGCCACCCTGAGACTACAGAGTTAATTCCAGGTCAGCCTGGACCAGAGTGAGACCCTACCTCGAAAAACCAAAAAAATATATATATATAAATAAAAATAAATAAATAAATAAATAAATAAAAATAAAAATAAAAAAAGAAAGAAAAATAGGTAAGAAAGGAAGGAAGGAAGGAAGAAAAAGAAAAGAGAAAGAGGGCTGGAGAGATGGCTTAGTGGTTAAGCGCTGGCCTGTGAAGCCAAAGGACCCCGGTTCGAGGCTCGATTCCCCAGGACCCATGTTAGCCAGATGCACAAGGGGGCGCACGCGTCTGGAGTTCGTTTGCAGGGCTGAAGCCCCTGGGGCGCCCATTCTCACTCTCTCTCTCTCTGCCTCTTTCTCACTCTGGCTGTCGCTCTCAAATAAATAAAAAAGTAACAAAAAATTTAAAAAAAAAAAAAAAAGAAAGAAAGAAAAGAAAAGAGAAAGAAAGCCGGGCACGGTGGCGCACGCCTTTAATCCCAGACCTTGGGAGGCAGAGGTAGGAGGATCACTGTGAGTTCAAGGCCACCCTGAGAATAGAGTGAATTCCAGGCCAGCCTGGACTGGAGTAAGACCCTGCCTTGAGAAACAAACACAGACAAACAAACATCCTTGAGGAGGTAAGGAAGTGTGAATGGGCATTTGGATCCGCCCTGGATGTCTAGGATACACACTCATTGGCAAGGCTGAGGTGTTGCTGCCACCTGCTGGTCAGGGATGGGATGTGCATCCAGGCTGGACCCAAGTGTGTGTGCGTCTGTGTGTAAGGGTGAGCGTGTGTGGGGTTCAGAGGTAAGCTTGTTGTGTTGGTCCTCTTCGCTCACTTTGTTTGAGACAAGGTCTTCTGTTTGCAGCTGGGAAGGCCAGACGCGCTGGCCCACAAACTCGATTAGAGAGTCTCCTCACTCTGCCTCCCATTGGGTGGGCGCGCTGAGATTCCAGTGCACATCTGGCTCTACAAGAGTGCTGGAGTTCCAAACTCCACGGAGCCGTCTCCCCAGACCTTCCATTCATCAAATGTTGACCAGCCCTATGGTAAGGTCACTTTGAATCCTTACAGGGTTTACACGAGGGCATAGTGCTGTCGCTGTCAAGGAGTGAGTAAACCCTTCCTTCCCAAGTGTGGGAGGCCGAGTGGATGTGGGCAGTACAGTGCCTGTCTGTGCGCGGCAGCGGTGCTCGCGATCTGCGCGAGCTGCAGCGTGGGCGTTCGGAGGGCTTAGGACTCGGACAGAGGAAGTCTGCACCGGGACTTGCTTCGCAGAAGCAGTTACAAGAGAGCTCTAGAGCCATTTCAACAGTGATGGAGCAGGCCCGATGAAGTTTCTTTCTTTCTTTCTTTCTTTCTTTCTTTCTTTCTTTCTTTCTTTCTTTTTTTTTTTTTTTGAGGTAGGGTCTCACTCTAGCCTGGGCTGACCTGGAATTCACTATGGAGTCTCAGGGTGGCCTCAAACTCATGGCAACCCTCCTACCTCTGCCTCCCGAGTGCTGGGACTAAAGGCGTGCGCCACCACGCCGGCACTATGAAGGTTCTTTGGGCTCCAAGAAGCGCCGCGTCGCGGGCTGGCAGGGAGGGTGCTAGGGGAAACACTTTCCGCACCCGCACCTGAACCGAGGCCGACCTGGGCGGCATCTGCCTCCCCAGAGCCCCGTAAGGGAAACCGGAGGGACTCCTCCCGCCGCCGTGGGCAGCTTGTGCCGCATGCGAAAACAGCAGCTTCGCGTGACCCGGCCTGATCCACACACAGGTACTTCCCAGCCCAGGCTCGGCATGGCTGTCCCCCTGAGAGGTGCCCGTTTGGCTCTGTGCCAAGTGGAAGCTGCCCTCTGCCCTTAGCATTGCCTCAAAAACAGCCAGGCATGGTGGTGCACGCCTTTAATCCCAACACTCGGGAGGCAGAGATGGGAGGATCGCCGTGAGTTCGAGGCCACCCTGAGACTCCATAGTGAGTTCCAGGTCAGCCTGGCCTAGAGTGAGACCCTACCTGGGAGGGAGGGGAAGCAACACCCTGACCCCCTCCCTGGGCTCCGGAGGAAGTGCAGGCTTCATAGCAGAAATGATGAGAGGGTAACTCCACACACAATGGTGGAGGTGTTCTGGGGTCTCTAGGTCTTCTCCATGATGCCTCCAGTACTTCCGCCCATCTGGCCCCGCCTCCTCCCAGATGCGTGCATGCTCCCGGGTGCTCTTACTGGGATCCGCCCTTCTCAGAGGTGACACTCAGCTCCCAGGGGCTCTTCTCCTTGGGCCCCTCTGAGATTCCTTAAGCATGTCCCACGTTTACTGCTACTGCCAGCCAAACAGGCAGAGTTCCCACCCGGGTGCCTGTGCCCCAGGGACTGTGTCATTCTTCCCTGTGTCTGTGATTTCTTTTGTTGTTGTTTGTTTTTTGTTTCCAGGTAGGGTCTCACTCTAGCCCAGGCTGACCTTGAATTCACGTTGTAGTCTCAGAGTGGCCTCGAACTCATGGTGAGCCTCCGACCTCTGCCTCCCGAGTACTGCTGCTATTAAAGGCGTGCACCACCACGCCCGGCCAATGTGTGATTCTTACTGAATTCTTAGCATGGCTAGGTTGGGAGGGGTGGATGGGGGAAAGCTACCAAGCAGAAGCTATGATGGCTGATTAGCTTTTCTTGGCCATGCCTTCCTTTTGCTGGGGGTACACATCGCTGGGGTTGAACCCAGGGCGTTGAGTGCCGCATGCGCTCTACCTCTGAGCCGCACTGCATGCAGCCCTCAGCTGCGCTAAGCTTCCTGTCCCTCGTCTCAGGCTCATGGCTAGAAGTGGCAGCAGCAGGGTGTGTGGAGAGGACGGGATGATAAGTTTATAGACCCAACTGTGGTAATTCTAGGATGGCTCATTCATTTATTTATTTTTGGCTTTTCAAGGTATTCTTGGCTTTTCAAGGTAGGGTCTCTCTCTAACCCAGGCTGATCTAAAATTCACTATGTAGTCTCCAGGTGGCCTCGAACTCATGGTAATCCTCCTACCTCTGCCTCCCGAGTGTTGGGATTAAAGGCGCGCGCCACTCGGCCCCGTGGCTTGTGATTTTGTCATGGTTGTTTTCGTGTCTATTTCTCCCTCTGGGTGAAGTAGACCCTTTGCTTTTTTTTTTTAAATATTTTTTATTTTTTACTTATTTATCTGAGAGCAACAGACACAGAGAGAAAGACAGAGGGAGAGAGAGAGAATGGGCGCGCCAGGGCTTCCAGCCTCTGCAAACGAACTCCAGACGCGTGCGCCCCCTTGTGCATCTGGCTAACGTGGGACCTGGGGAACCGAGCCTCGAACCGGGGTCCTTAGGCTTCACAGGCAAGCGCTTAACCGCTAAGCCATCTCTCCAGCCCGACTCTTTGCTTTTTGAGGCCCCTGTGTAAATATCACCACCTTAGCCAAGTAACATGTCTCAACTACTTCACTGGTTTCTATCCCATGAGACTCAAGTGCTAATGAGCCCATTGAGTAAGAATCCACAGTTCGGTTCCCCAGTCCCACCAGTGCTGGGCACTGCCTTTTGGACCCAGACCCTTCCCTACGTACTTCACTGGCCCGCGGTGAAAGATTAAATGCCTGGCCGACATCCGCCCACCACTCTGCCCTGTGCTGCTGCTGAACCCTGGCGGTCTGGGTGCTGTTAGCTGCACAGACTCCGCTCCTCTCTCTTGGCATGTAGGGATGCAAGGCATGTGTTCTGGAAGGGAGTAGAATCATTTCCTAGCACTCCCCTGTCTCCTGCAGTTGCCAGTGTTGCAGTGTCTGGCTGGGGTGAAAGGCTGCTTCCCGGGGGCTCTGAGCAGCAGGCTGGTGAGCGGGGTGCCGGGGGAGAGGGGTTCCCCAGGACTTCTTTTTGTATAGTCTGCCACTGAAAGGGGCACCAAGGTCTTCCTAACTCCATCGATCCTTCCGGGAAGTGCCCAAGATGTGTCTCTCTTGATTCCTGATCTGAGCAAGGTGACCATAGAAATGGTCACACATGAAAAAAACGACCCCTCCAGGACTCATAGCACGCTGTCTTACTGGAAGCATCGTTTGCATGCTAACCATGAATGTAGTAGGATCTCACCCAAACCTAGCTGAGGCCTCATTCCTCCATGAGACAGTATTGGAGGGGAGGTCAAGCGGTAGGTGCTTGCAGCAGAAGGGTGGAACCCAACAAAGCCAGCACCCTTGTGAATAGATTAATGCTGCCTGTGAGGTCTTATGTTCACAGACTGGGTCGGTTACTGACACCGCTGACAGAAGCGGGTTTCACTTCTGTCTTACTACAGAGCCTCTTGCACACCCTTGCTTATCTTCCCTCGTCTGCCACACTTGGAACAGCACGAGGCCCTTACCAGACGCCGAGCAGATGCAACCTTCTGATCTTGGGCTTCAGCCTCCAAGCATGTGAGCTAAGCCAGCCTCTTCTCTTTATAACTTACGTAGTGCCAGTGTTCTGTTACCACAAGAGAAAAAGAAATGGTTTGAGGAACATTTACCTATTGTGTCTTTCTGTTCCAGAGCTTTCCATGAGTAGCTCTGAGACCTCTGGCCCTCAGAGTCTGAAATGCTTATACTTTGGTCTCTTTTTCTTTATTTTTTAGAGAGAGAGGAGGAGAGAGAGAGAGAGAGAGAGAGAGAGAGAGAGAGAGAGAGAGAGAGAGAGAGAATGGGTATGCCAGGGCCTTTGGCTGCTGCAGACAAACTCCAGATGTGTGTGCCTCCTTGTGCATCTGGCTTATGTGAGTCCTGGGGAATTGAAGCTGGGTCTTTTGGCTTTGCAGGCAAATGCCTTAACCACTAAGCACCCTGTCCAGCTCAGTTTTGGTCTTTTGTTGTTAGTGGTGGTCATTTTTATTTATTTGAGAGTGACAGAGAAAGAAAGAGGCAGATAGAGACAGAGAGAGAATGGATGTGCCAGGGCTTCCAGCCACTGCAAACAAACTCCAGGCACATGTGCCCCCTTGTGCATCTGGCTAACGTGGGTCCTGGGGAATTGAGCCTCGAACCAGGGTCGTTAGGCTTCACAGGCAAGCGCTTAACTGCTGAGCCATCTCTCCAGCCCTACTTTGGTCTTTTAATGCAAAAGTTTGCCACACCCTGGTCTAGGCAACTAAGTGTGTTGGACTGCCATTAAAACTTGACAGAGGGATTAGAGAGATGGCTCAGTGATTAAGGCACTTGTTTGCATATCCTGATGGACTAGGTTCTATTTCCCAGAACCCAAGTAAAGCCAGATGCACAAAGTGGTGCATGCATCTGTAGTTCATTTGCAGTGAGTGGCAAGAGGCCCTGGTGTGCCCATTCATTCCGTCCCTCTCTCCTTGTAAGTAAATTTAAAAAACAAAACCAAACAAGCCAGGCATGGTGGTGCATGCCTTTTATCCCAGCACTCAGGAGGCAGAGGTCAGAGGATCACTGTGAGTTTGAGGCCATGCACCCTGAGACTACATAGTGAATGCCAGATCAACCTGAAATAGAGTGAGGCCCTACTTCAAAAAACAAAAACAAACAAAAAACTACAAATAGTACTTGGGAGGTGAAGGCAGGAGAGTAAGATGTTCAAGGCCAGCCTGGGCTGTATGAAACCACATCTTAAAACAAAAACCCCCAATCCCTAAATGCACCTTTCCCAAGTCTCAATTTGCTAATAAAGGTGACAGGAACCTGTCTGGAGTGGGTGCGGGCACCACATCCTCCATGCAGGTGTTCCAGCTTCTGCCATGGACGCTCCCCAACTCCCTTCTCAGCCGAAGCCCACATCCCCATCAGATGCCTCAGCTCCTGCCAGTCTGTGGCTCAGAGCCAGGCCAGCGCTACAGGTGAGCAAGGGGGCCGGGAGGGCACGGGAGCACTCGTCCTGCTGAGGGCAGGAGGGGAAGGACTAGGTTGATAGTTGGAGACCATGACTCCATGTATGAGGTAGTGGATAAGGCTGCACTGAGGCTCACGGGTGTGAATTAAGAGACAATGGTGGCCCGAGGTTCAATTCCCAGGTCACCCACATAAGCCAGATGCAAAAGTGGGCAAACATCTGGCGTTCGTTTGCAGCAAGAGGCCCCGATGCATTCATATGTGGGGTCGCAAATGCACATGCGTGTACGTGCACATACATACATATTTTAAAGAGAGAATGACCCAGGCGTGGTGGTGCACGCCTTTAATCCCAGTACTAGGGAGGCAGAGCTAGGGAGGATCACAGTGAGATTACATAGTGAATTCCAGGACAGCCTGACCTAGACCCTACCTCTGGTTTATCAGTATGTCTCCATTCTCCTTTCAATTTTTCTTTTTCCCTTTTTATTTTTGTTTTTTCGAGGTAGGGTTCAAAAATAAAACAAGACCAGGTGTGATGGTGCAGGTCTTTAATCTCAGCACTTGGGAGGCTGAGGTAGGTGGATCACTGAGTTCAAGGCCAGCCTGGAGCTACAGAATGAATTCCAGGTCAGCCTGGGCTAGAGTGAGACCTTACTTCAAAAAAACAAAGAAAACAAAAAAGAACTAAATCTTGGGGCTGGAGAGATGGCTCAGCACTTCAAGGTACTTGCTGACTGACAGCCCAGGTCAGCCTCCCCAGCACCCACACACAGCACAGGGTGGCACACGCATATGCATCTGTAGTTCATCCGCAGTAGTGACAGGCCCCAGCCCACCCATTCCTTATCTCAAATAGATAAATGAAATAAAAGCTTAAAATAAGGTTGAACAGTTCTACCAGGAAGCCAGGTATAAGAGCAGAACCCTTAACTTTTTTGTATAATATGATGCATGATTTTGGAGTTCAGGACTGTCTCCCAGAATTTATGAATCCCAAGTTTTAGCTTCTGTCCCACCTTTAATAAAGAATAAAGACAGGCTGAAGGATAAATTATGAATTATTAAGTTTATTGAGGAAAATCAGAAATTGTGGGGTTTAGATAAGAGAAATTGAAGTTCTTGGGGAAAAACTGGACAGCCACAAGTACGTGGACTTCAGGGAAACTGAGGCTTTCACAGAGACTAGAATAAAGCTGCTGGCTCACGGACAGGCAAATGTAGGAGCTGTGTAGGGAGGGAGACTTAGGACTCCGCCTGGCATTTGCCATGGTTTTAGAGATGTTGAAGGCACAAATAGGCTGAAGGTAAAAACGAGAGGTCAGGTATCAAAGCAGAGACCACGAGATTCAGAAGCGAAATGAGGAAGGAAGAGTTACACCCGTGGTTACCCCGAGTTAAAGGAACCACACAGGCAGCAGGCCCAGAGTTGGCGGGTGCACCCTCACGGTAGCTCTGGTGTAAGGAAAACCAGGGGAAATGCGTGCTTGTCACCAACGTGAAAGCTTACCCCAAGCTGTAACACAGAGGCAAGCAGAAGAGGTCCCCCAGACCAAGCAACACTGTTATGCTGTCTCCTCCCTCCCAGCCAGAATGGGGGAGGGGGAAGCCAGACACACGTGTCCCTGGGGCCCACAGGAGGCCCTGGATGACCTCTGGGACAGATCCTGCAAGCAAAGCTGACGCATGTGTGTGCACCCAATACAAAACCAAGCTGTGCTGGAAAGACCATCTGCTTGGACATGTTCCCTCAGCTGTTAGTAACCACAGCATTCTCCACAGGCCAAAGCAAACCTGAAAATTAAGACAATGTTTTGCTTGGTATGTTTCAGGGTATGGACAGAAAACCCACTGGTTTTCTGAGGTAGGGTGTCACTCTGGCCCAGGATGACCTGGAACTCACTCTGTAGTCTTAGGCTGGCCTCAAACTCACTGCAATCCCCTCACCTCTGCCTCCCAAACGCTGGGATTAAAGGTGGGTGCTGCCACTCCCAGCTGAGAGGTTATTTCTTAGTCAGAAGCTTGGGGGTGGGATCCCAAAGTTTCCCAGAATTGGCCTCATTGAAGATGGGGAGGAGTCTGGCTGCCCTATTGGTGCGCTGGGTCCTGGTCAGCTTAGAGACTGTGAAATACTGGATTTCACACATTGACCTGTCACTGGGACCACAGTCCTTGCTCTTTTCTCACCCTAACAAGATCTCAAGGACCTAGAGAGCCTTGCAGGTCCCCAGGGGAAAGCTGTTTATGTAAGCTTACATTCTGCCAGTTAGGACCTTTTTTTTATGGGGTCTCATGTATTCACTATGTAGTGGAGGATGGACTTTGGATCCTCATACCTTCATCTCCAAGTGCAGAGATGCCAGGCGTGCATGACCACCCCCAGTTTTGTTTTGAATATTTTATTTGAGAGAGAGAGGCAGACAGAGAGAGAATAGGGCACGCCATGGCCTCCAGCCACGAACTCCAGACACATGTGCCACTTTGTGCACCTGGCTTGCTACATGGGTCCTGGGGATTGAACCAAGGTCCTTTGACTTTGCAGGCAAACACCTTAATGGCTAAGCCGTCTATGGAGCCCGCCACCCCCAGTTTTGTGTGGTGCTGGGATCAGACCAGAGCTTCATGCATGCTAGGCAAGCACTCCACCAGCCCAGGCACCCCCAGCCGCCTGGGCATTATTCTGCACCAGTGTTTGTGTGGTCTAATAGCAGGTACAGACAGACAAGGCCGACACCAACGTTTAGACAACACTGACAGGAAGTTACATTTACAGCTGATACTAGTTTTGACTGAGGACTGAGCAATGTCTTCTTAACATAAACAGCATGCATGATCGCCATCAGGCCTCTTAGAATTAACAATGTGGTTAAACAAAACTGTGACTCTGGAAAGTAAGTCAGGGAAAGACCCTGATAGAACCAGGTCTGGGGCTGAAGGGATGGCTTAGTGGTTAAGGTGTTTGCCTGCAAAGCCAAAGGACCCAGGTTTGGTTCCCCAGAACCCATGTTAGCCAGATGCACAACGGGGCACCCCCATTCTCTTTTTCTCTCTGTCAAATAAATAAATAAAAATAAAAAAGAACCAGGTCTGCCTGCCTTAGTAAGAAAGTTATTTGGTGTACAACAGTTTTAGATCTCAGTAGCTTTATTTTGCATGCTCTTCTTGCCATTTAATCTGAACCGTCCGGTCTGTCCTGCTGTTGTCTTGGTCATGCTTCGGTGACTTCTGGGGTCCTCAGGTGGTGTCCTGGCCATCCTTACTTACGCCAGCGCTGAAGCTCTTGGGACAAACAGAGATACATATGAAGACCCAAGAGGCCATACCCACTGACCTTTTTTCCTATGAATTATTTTGCTATACTTTTTTTTTTTGTTAATCATTTATTTGAGAAAGAGGCAGATAAAGAGTGAGACTGAGAGAATAGGCGTGCCAGGACCTCTTGCCACTGCAAATGAATCCCAGATGCACGCACCACCTTCTGCATCTGGCTTTAACATGGCTACTGGGCAACAGAACCTGGGTCCTTAGATTTTGCAGGCAAGTGCTTTAACCACTGAGTTACCTCTTCAGCCTTATACTTCTGTTTTACAAACTGAGAAATAGTTGTGTTTCTAAGGAGAAATTTTTATTTTAAATTCTCCAGTCTATTGTGTTTGTGCTGGGCATTGGCGGGCACAGGTGGTGTGTGAGAGGGCAGAGAACTTCTAGTGTTGCTCCTCTCCTGCCTTGTTTGAGGCAGGTCGTTTGCTGCTTTGCTTCTGGGGAGGGCGCTGGCTGACCTGCTGAAACCTCAGGCCCTGCTGCCTCCTCCTCCCTGGACAGGCATGCTGGGCAGACACGTGCAACTCTGTGTCCCAGCTTTTTTTTAAATTGGTTTTTCGAGGTAGGGTCTCGCTCTGGCTCAGGCTGACCTGGAATTCACTATGTAGTCTCAGGGTGGCCTCGAACTCATGGCAGTCCTACTTCTCTGCCTCCTGAATGCTGGGATTGAAGGTGTGCACCAGCATGCCCGGCAGCGTCCCAGCTTTGTACATTGGTGCAGGGGATCAGAACTCTGGTGGGCAGGTTTGCAGAGCAAGTGTCTTTATCTCCTCAGCCCACATTCTTCAGTGTTGGTTCAGATTATCATATCTAAAGCCAGGCATGGTGGCTCATGGCAGTTAGCCCAGCAACATTCCAGAAGCTGAGGCCAGCCTGGGCTATGAAGAACTTGCCTCAGAACAAATCAGTCACAACAAAATCACATTGTGGTGGTCTGAGTGTGAAATGTTTCCCATACCCTCATGTCTTGGGGTGGTGCAGCCCAGATCCCCTTGTAAGAGCTCGCTCACTCTTGCTGTCACTTCCCAGCTGCTATGACAGGGTGGGATGCCCAGTCTGCTCTGCCAATGCAAGCTGAAGCTTCCTCTCGAGACTGTAAGCAAAATAACCCCCCTTCCTTCCACGTGGTGTTCTGTCCCAGCAACGGGAAGGCAACCGTTGTGCATGTCTACTCTCAACGGTGGAGACCAGCTCCATCCCTTCAGACTGGCGCAGCTGTACAGGCCGCGCCTTGTTTGGGGAGACAGGGCCGATTTGGGCCTTTCCTTTGTATCGGGGTTCCCATTTCACACCAGTGGTCTCTGGTCTGAGAACCACAGCTATGGAGGGCTACTCAGCATGCAGGAGGGAGGACCTTAGCCCCACCCTGCTGTGCGACCTGCAGGGACTGAGCCAACAGCCTGAATTTTCATCTCAAGGTACCTGGACAGTCTTTTTCTTCTTTCTAAATTACGGAAAAACAACAAGAGTTTTAAAAATATTTAAATGAGCAAGTTATCTTGAAGGGCTGCACTGATGGCTCAGTGGTTAGAGGCACTTGCTTGCAAAACCTGACAGCCCAGGTTTGATTCCCTAGTACCCAGGTGAAGGCAAAAGCACAAAGTGGCGCATGCGTCTGGAGTTTATTTGCAGCAGCAGGAGGCCCTGGTGTGCCCACACTCACACACACTCACCCTCTTAGTCTGTGTCCCTCTCTCCCTCAAGTTATCCTGAGGCTGGAGGTGTGATGTATACACCTTTAATCCCAGAAGCTGGGAGTGAGATAGGAGGATCACTGTGAATTCAAGGTCAGCCTGGGGCTACAGTGAGACCCTGCCTGGAACGCCTTTAATCCTAGCACCCAGGAGGCAGAGTACAGGTGGATCACAGTAGGTTTGAGGGCACCCCTCAGGGTGAAAGAGTGAATTCCAGGTCTAGAGTACGACCCTATCTCAAAAAGCAAAAAAAAAAAAAAAAAGTTATCTTGAACTACAAACAGAAATGAAGTTTATGAAGTTTGAGCATTTTCCTCCAGGGAAAGAGATGGTACAAGACAAATTTCACAGCTATAAGGGCTATTGTTTTCTTTTTGTTGTGGTTGAGACTGTAGCCCAGACTGGCCTGGAACTCGCTGTGTATCTGAGGCTGGCCTCGACCTGCTTCTGCCTTCCCAAATACTGTGATTACAGGCACGGGCCACCACACCAAGCTTCAAAAAAAGTTACAATACAAAAAACCATGTTCAAAGTAGCCTGGCTCTTGCCTACCAGGTGTGAGGCTCTTCTGGGCTCAATCACTAGCATTGAGACAAAACCCCAAGTACTGAGGCTTGAGACAGGCGGGCCAGCACACACCCTCTGGAGGCCATAGCAGGAGGAGTGCCAAGTTCAAGGCCAGTTCAGGCTACATAGCAAGACTCTGTCTCAAAGCAACCCTAACAACAACAAAATACGCAGCGAGGCTTGGCAGCCTCTCATCTGATACTTGGGGCTAATGCAGGAAGACTGAGCTGGAGCCTGGCCTGGACTACACAGTGAGATTCACTTTAAGAAAAGAAAAAGGACAAAATTGCTCTAATCTCAAGCACATGGAGTGTTCTGTTTCAGTGTGACAAAGGAGTCCCAGGCACCCAGAAGAGCACCTGCCCCCTTGGCAGGGAAACAAGGTAAAGGAGGAAAAAACCAAGACCACCAGATCTCCAGTGACCATACTAAATGGAAGACAAGAACAATTATGTAAATTTTAGTCAAATCTTACAAAGGTATCATACACAACAGCTAACAAAACCCCAAGCCTCCCAGCACCAGCACCAGCACACTCCCTAGGGCCCGTCAACCACTACAAGTCTGGTCGGTGAAGCGCAGAGCAGCGGCAGGACCCTCCGGTGTCCCGGCACGGGGACAAGCGTGCGGCTTACTCAGGTGCCGGAAGCTCCAGCGGCAGCCCAGGACGAAGTACCCGGCAAAGAGCATGGTGACGGCGCCGACTCCGCTCCGCCTCACTGTGGTGCTGCACCTGACCCAGCCTGTTCAGAGACACGACATGGGAGAGCTGTGAGGTCCAGAATCGCTTGGGCAACGTGTAGTTTCGAGAACTTACACAGCTATGTAACGGATTCATACACTGTGCACAACACTTAAGCAGGTAACAGGACTGAACTACAGAGACGTTGATGAACTTACTCTTACACTGCGAGCTTGGTGACAGTCTTTGGTGGTGCAAGGTGAATGCAATGAGTTAACCGTGCTCAGCACCGCCCTGGCTGCTCGCGGTGGGCAGGGAAGGGCTGGGAACAGGCGCTGGTTGAGGCAGGGGCAGGAATTAAAGCCAAAGGTCTGAGCAAATGGTAGCAGCTGCTGCACTGGCTGTAGTGTTTTCAATGACACTTGACCCCAAATGAAAACAGAAGACAACCAGCACTTGTCTGCTTCCTTCACCTCGCTCGGGCAGCCTCTAGTAGCAAGAGAGATGTCCCCTGGGCCTGGAGCGCACCAGAACCCGACAGTCAGTAACTCCAGGCTCACCTTTGTGCACAGCTCCCAAGAGCCTCATCAGAGGGAAGGTGGAGGCTGTAAGCCTCATCGGGGCTTCCAAACTCCTGTCATCTGCCGAACTTCTTTCCAACCCAGGAACTGCGGTTCCAAACAGAAGTCACTGTGACAGTCCATTTACGCCCGCCCCTCCCAGCATGCAGTGCTGCGGGTCCCCGGAGCAGAGCTGAAACATGCAGTCAACAGGTGGATCACTGAGCTCTGCAAGGGACCACAGCGAACTCCAGGTCCAAGTCAAATCTGTCTTAGGTCAATCAAAAGGCTGATGGGGGCTGGAGAGATGGCTTAAAGGTTAAAGCACTTGCCTACAAAGCCCAAGGAGCCAGGTTCGACTCCCCAGTATCCACAAAAAGCCAGATGCACATGGTGCCTCATGCATCTGGAGTTCGTCTGCAGTGGCTACAGGCCCCAGCACACTAATTCTCTCTCTCTCTCTCTCAAATAAAAAAAAAAATATGTCTGAGCCGGGCATGGTGGTTCATGCCTTTTATCCCAGCATTTAGGAGGTGGAGGTAGGAGGATCATCATGAATTCAAGGTCACCCTGAGACTACACAGTTTTTCGAGACTTCTCGACAAACCAAAACCAAAACCAAAACCAAACAAAACGCTGATGGAACACCTGTGGATATGGGCCTTACAGTTACTGGTGACTTGTGCTGCTGGGTGTATGTGTACACATGAATTGTCCTTCTGGTGCGCGTGTGAGTGCTGGGCGCATGTGGAGGTGCAAGGACAGCTTGCCTGTCAGTCCCAGCCTTCCATCTTGTCTGTGGCAGGATCTCCTGTTCACTGCCGTGGTCCCCAGGCTAGCTGGCTCACAGCTTCTGGGAGGTCTCTCCTGCCTCTGCCTCCCTTTTTGTCTTAGCCCACTTACAGACACCTGGGGATCCCAACTCAGGCCCTCATGCTGAGCTATCCCTACAATCCCCAGATGAATTACCTGTAGGTTCTACTAGCAGCTGTACAGTTTAGGAAATAGCATGCCTGTCCACTACAGGCTGAGCAGCCTTTGTACTTGAAATGCTTGGAACCAGACAGAAGGACTTCAAATTTTGGATTCCAATTTTTTTTTTTTGTTTTGAATATCATACACTTTATACATGTAGCCTGCAAACAATTTTATATAATCTATGTACATGTGTAGATGTCTATATATGAACACACACTTGCACACAGACTTAGCAAGCCCGAGTGGTCAGGCTTGGGATCCTCTACCTCTGAGGACTGCTGATACTCTTGTCAGGTAGTAAGGTGTTTTTATGATTTTTTTTTTTCGACGTAGGGTTTCACCCTAGCCTAGTCTGACCTGAACTCATTCTGCAGTCTCAATCCTCCTACCTTTGCTGGGACTAAAGGCGTGCATCACTACAACCCAGCTTTTTGTTTGTGCTTTAGGTTTTGGAGCACTTTGGATTTTGAATTTTGATCTTAGGGATTTATAATGCGTTAAGCCTGCTACAGATAGCTCCTGCTCTGTGTCACACTCACTATCACCCACACTTCAGTAGCCTCACTGCTCTGTGAGGCCAGTCAATCTTCCATATATGCTCAACACATGAAAACATGAAATCCAGAAAAGGCTGCATGTGTTTCTCTTAGCCACATTTTTCCTGCATGTTTTTCTCCATGTCTGTGCTAGGCAGGTAATGCTTTTTGGTTTGGTTTGGCAGGAGAAAGGCTAAATTAAAAAGACAGGTGGCATATGCCTTTAATCCTAGCACTTGGGAGGCAGAGGTAGGAGGAATTCCAAGTCAGCCTGGGCTGAAGTGAGACCTTACCTCCAAAACCAAACCAAACCAACAAAAAGCACCAGTAAAAGGTGCTGTGGATGTAAGAATGCTCATGTGCTCATGATATTCAATAATGAATGGTGATGGCTTCCAAGCAATTACACAGAGCATTCTTTCTTGCAAAGTCAAGGTTATTAGTCTCTTAAAAGCAAAGCATAAAGGTTGGAGATAAAGCTCAACACAAACCAGAAGGCATCACCTTATGAAGACCCACAACGGTGGAGCCAGTCATGTTCTCAGTGACATTGGGAGCCCAATGACACCTTGAGCTTGTCTTTCCCTTAGTCAACTAAGCTTATCACTTCCTGCCATAGGCTCAGGTGCACTGGGGTCAAGGACACAGGTCAGGATGAGCTGAGACCACTTGAGAAACACAAAAGTGGCCACCCACTGGGTCCCACAGGCCTGGAGCAGCCACTTCCAATGCCTTCCCTGTTTGCCGTCTAGGGATGTGCTCACTGGCCTCTCTCCCTTGCCCCTCACGGCTTGGTTGAATCAGGGTCTTTCATTCACCCCCGCAGATGCCAGGAGAGCTTGTGAGTGGTGCTCCTGTCTCTGCCCCACTGCTTGCTGCGGCCACACTGGGGTGACAGATGCCAGCGCTACGGCTTGTGTGGGGCCTGGACCTGAACTCAGGTGCTGATGCTTCCACGGCACGGCTACAGCCACCGCGCCATCGCCCCAGCCCCCAAATGCATTGCTTTTAGATTCTACTAGCAGCTGCACATTTTAGCAAATACCATGACCTTTTAATTTTTTTTCTATTTTTATTTGCTTGTTTGAGAGCAACAGACACAGAGAGAGAATGGGTGCGCCAGGGCCTGCAGCCACTGCAGACGAACTCCAGATGCATGTGACCCGTTGTGCATCTGGCTAACGTGGGTCCTGGGGAATCGAGCCTTCAACGGGGGTCCTTAGGCTTCACAGGCAAGCGCTTAACTGCTAAGCCATCTCTCCAGTCCTCACCATGACTTTTTACTGCAGGTTTCACATCTGAAATGCTTAGCACCAGAAGTTGCTTCAAACTTTGGATTCTAAAAAGTTTTTTTTGGAATATCATATACCGTATATATAACCTGACAATCTTATACAGCTATATTTTCTTTTTTAAAAGTATGCCTGTGCTTTAACAGCTTGCCTGGGTTCCCAAGGTGGTCTGGGGCTGCTGATACCCATCGCCACACCTCTGCTGCCCCACCTCCTATGCAGTCTTCCGTCTTGTTTTTACCTGTCAGTATCCACATTGTTACATCTCAAACCCAATTTAAGGGGTTAGGCATCCAGTGACGGCTTCCATCTGCTAATACAACTACTGAAAGTCCTCAGCTAAGCAGGGCCAGCCTGAGCTAAATGAGACCCTTTAAAAAAAACAACCCTCTATGAACTACTTAGTACACCTGAGTTCTTCTCTCCCAAGGCCCAGTCTGAATCCCTTCCCGAGCCTCTACGTGCCTTGACTGCTACGTTCGCCTGGCCAGCTCAAGCCCTGTTCATCCTCCAGCCCTACAAACCGCTCTGCTTGTCTCTTTTCTGCTTCTCTTAATTTCAAGCTGTCATATGGGACCTTAGACCTAGAAACACTTTCCTGTACCACCCAGTTCTGACTGAGTCCAGTGCTTGTTCTATCGGGGCGACTTCTGGAATGTTCTGGAGTGCTCGGCTTAAATACCCATTAAATTTCTATCAGCCATGCCTCCACTAACCCTAATCCTAACCCTAACCCTCCACTCAACACAGAAATTCAATGGCCATCAAAATCACCAGCCTTGGGCTGGAGAGATGGCTTAGTGGTTAAGCGCTTGCCTGTGAAGCCTAAGGACCCCGGTTCAGGGCTCAATTCTCCAGGACCCACGTTAGCCAGATGCACAAGGGGGCGAGCGCACACATCTGGAGTTCGTTTACAGAGGCTGGAAGCTCTGGCACGCCCATTCTCTCTCTCTTTGCCTTCTTCTCTCTGTCACTCTCAAATAAATAAACAAACAAACAAACAAACAAAATCACCAGCCTTGAGTTGCAGAGATGGCTTAGTGGTTAAGGTACTTGCCTGAAAAGCCAAAGGAACCAGGTTTGATTCCCCAGGACCCACATAAGCCAGAGCACACTGTGGCACATGTGTCTGGAGTTCATCTGCACTGGCTGGCGGCCCTGATGCACCCATACCCTCTCTCTCTCTCTCTCAAATAAATAATAGGGCTGGGGAGATGGTTTAGTAGTTAAGGCGTGTGCCTGCAAAGCCAAAGGACCCAAGTTCAATTCCCCAGGACCCCAGTAAGCCAGATGCACAAGGGGGTACACACATTTGGAGTTCATTTGCAGTAACTGGAGGCCCTGGCACACCCATTCTCTCTCTCTCCCTATTTCTCTCTCTCAAGTAAATAAAGAAAAATAAAATAATAAACTAAGATCTCCAGCCTGCCCTAGTCCAACCTTCAACTCTCAGTGGAGGAAAGGGAGAATGACCAAGCATCACCATTGGCCCCTGAGCAGGCAGTCATGTGCCGTAAGTGTAAGTGCAATGCATGGGGCCGTGTAGGTAAGAGGTGAAGGTAATGAAAATACCAGGAATTCTGAGCCTCACGCAAGAGGCACAAAGTATTTTGGATGGGCTGGATGGTTCTTGAAAGCCAGATGATTTACCTTGTGAGAGGCTTTCTCCCCGGGGACTGGCAAGCTGAGGCATCTGGGCTGTTGAATTCCAATGCTGAGGGGTCCTTGGCAACACCCCTAGTCCAACATAACCAGGATAGAGCTCTGGAAACCATTCCAGCCCCATGGAGATAGGAAGGGCTTTGGCGTCACCAGCAGCAACAAGACTGGCGGGGGACATCTTAGAGAAGAGATGCTGAGCCGAATACGAAGATGGCTGGCACGCCATCTGCAAGGCTTGGGGGTGGCAGGCAGACCTGGCTTCCAGGGAAGCCTGTTCCTTACTTTCCCCTGATAGTGTCAGAGCAGAGACGGGATGAGGACCACAGAACTGAAGAGATTTCACAGCCAGAGAGGAGAGACTCTGATGACTTGGCTGGGATGTAGACAGAAGCTTCCTGTGAGTTGCCTCCTGTGACATGGACAAATTTAAAAGGATGCCGTCCGGTGGCTTCTCCTTGGTGAAGTTCCTATAGTCACTGTCCACAGAAGCCCAATCTTGCATGCCTGTGACAGACACACTTTTTTGAGCATTTTCTTTGCTCCCACACTTTACTCTGAGTCCATCTTCTTTTTCTGGGTTCTCCCTAACTTGGAGTTCACTCAGTAGGTTAGTGTGAAGGCCTACAGTGAGTGGCTTGGGGATTTTTCCCAGCGTCTCTGTGTGACTAGGGCCAGTGGAGGCTCCTGGGAGGTGGCCTCCACCTCTGGAACCATTCTCCTTGCCTGACGCAGGTGCTCTCTCTCTCTGCACACTGCTGAGATTCTCTGGAGGATGAGAATCGCTAACAGGCACATCTTGTAATTTTGCTAAAAGACCCTGTCTTTGGAGATCCACTGGGTCCAATGTCCTATTAGGCGAGCTGGCCCGCACATCACCAGGCAGACGCGAGTACTTTCTAGCTTCTTTAAAAGGAGGCTCCACTGTGCCAGCCAGCAAAGCCGTTCCAGTTTCTGAAAGCCCACGTCTGCTTTCCTCTGACTTAGGCACATCTTTTACAAATTCTGTTTTAGGAGAGGTGGTAACCGATGCCCTGGGCAAGGCTGCCATTTCTCCCTGAGAAGTCTTCTCTGGCTGAGGGAAGGAGCGCCGATCAGGATCCTTGATCTCTTTATCTGCCTTCCTTGCTCCTACTCTTTCCAAGCCAACTGGAGGTGGGAAGGACCCAACTGTCCCAACTGTCCATTCTGGTCGGTCACTTATCAACTTGTTATCTCTGCTCTTGTTCTCTGTCTCTCGCTCTCTCCTTTTAGCCTTGGTTAAATCTTTGATGGGCCTCTTCTCTTTTTTAGTACGTGGAGGTATAGCTGGCTTGGAGTGATAAACCTGACCCACAGCTGTGTCTGGCCCCATCACCTTACAGTGTGGCAAGTGGGATTTTAATCGTTTAAATGGCTTCTTGCAGTAAGGACACACTTCCATCCTGGACCCAGTATCACTCATCCTCTTCCTGAAAAAAAAAAAAAAAAAAAAAAACACATAATAAGGAGCACAGAGACTAAGTATCCACATGTAAGTATAAACTTTTCCTTTTTTTTGTTTTCTGAGGTGGGGTTTCACTGTAGCCCAGGCTGACCTATGTATTCACTATGTAGTCTTAGGGTGGCTTCAAACTCAGTGATCCTCCTACCTCTGCTTCCCAAGTGCTGGGACTAAAGGTGTGAACTTTACCTTCTATTGTTCAGGTTTTTGTTACTTTTTCAAGGTAGGGTCTCACTATAGCCCAGGCCAACCTGAAATTCACTATGTGGTCCCAGGCTGGCCTTAAACTCAGCAATCCTCTTACCTCTGACTCCCTCCTGTGGAGATTAAAGGTGTGTATCACCACCTCTCTTTTTTTTTTTTCTGAAATATATTTTTATTTATTTATTTAGACAGACATATATAGAGAGAGTGGGCACACCAGGGCCTCCAGCCACTGCAAATGAACTCCAGATGTATGTGCTACCTGTACATCTGGCTCACATGGGTCTTGGAGAATTGAACCTGGGTCCTTTGGCTTTGCAGGCCAAGTACCTTAACTGCTTAAGCCATCTCTCCAGCCTTCTCTCTTTGGTTTTTCAAGGTAAGGTCTACTCTAACCTTGGTTAACCTGGAATTCACTATGTAGTCTCAGTGTGGCCTTGAACTCACAACGATCCTCCTACCTCTGCCTCCCAAGTGCTGGGATTAAAGGCTTGCACCACCACGCCCAGCTCCTCAAGGCAATCCTTCTCTTGAGTGATGGAATTAAAGGCGTGTGCCACCACCACGCCGGGCATTATTTTTTGAAAAATTATTTAATTATTTGTGAAAGAGAGAAAGAGGGAATATATATGGACATGCCAGACCCTCTAGCCACCACAAAGGAACTCCAGATGCATGCACCACCTTATGCATCTGGGTTTATGTGGGTACTGGAGAATTGAACTTGGGTACTGTGGCTTTGCAGGCAAGTGCCTTTACTGCTAAGCCATCTCTCCAGCCCTATTTTCATATTTTTGAGACAGGTTCTCACATGTGACCTAGTCTAGGCTGGTTCTGAGCTACTGATCCTCTTGTCTCTACCTCCCAAGTACTAGGATTACCACCTGGTGCCATCATGCCAGGATATTACCTAATTAAATTTACCTGGGAGAAAGAGAAAATGAAAATATGAATATGAATGGGCATGCCAGGGCCTCCTGCCACTGCAAATGAACTCCAGACACATGAACCACCTAGTGCATCTGGAGAATGAAACCTGAGCCACCAGGCTTTGCAAACAAGTGCTTTTAACCACTGAACCATTTCTCCAGCCCCAGGGCATTACCTTTTAAATATATCTGTAACTAGGTAAAATGAAACTTTAACATTCCTGGTTGTGGAGAGATGGCTCAGAGGTTAAAGTGCTAGCAAAACCTGATGGCCTGGATTTCATTTCCCAGTATGCATGTAAAACCAGATACAAATACATTTTTGGTTGTATTTATGCTGTGTTTTATACTTCAAGTCTTTTAGATACTAATCATCTTCCTAACAAAGGAGTTAGCAGGGCCAAAACATGTGTAACTTATTATGTCTAATAAATCAAAACTAATGCTTAGTCAAAGGAAAAGGACCACGACATCTGCAGAATAAAACTGTTTATTTATATATTTATGTCAACATGGACGTCAATTTTCTAGTTTTAGATTGTGGTTACAGACTGATATTCTTGTTAAATGTATACTGCTTAAAAACTTCTCTATTGCCAATAACCTTTCTTTGGAGGTAGGCTTTGACATCAGAAAAGGGATGGGATGTTTATTTACAAAACACATACACCTAAAGCCAATCCATGGGCTATAAGTAACTTTAGAAAGAGCACAGACTTCTAGATGCTTCTGCCTCTAAGCTACTCCACCTCACACTTAATCCTACTGGAAAGACCGCTGTACATTCACACCACACATCTTAACATGGGAGCTGTTTTCTTACCTGACCTCCCCAATTTACATGCTTTAAGCGATCACTGCTCCCAGTTTGGTAGAAACTCTGAATGTGAGCCTGTGTAAGACATGATCCGAGAGGTAAGCAAATCGCATACAGTGAATAAACGTGGCCCCTGACCAAGCCAACACAAGTGAGTGAGTTATGTCCCTGGTAGGCAACCTGGAATTTTCCAGAAACCAGCCAGTTAAAACTTCATCAAGTCTCCTGGACTCAAGGGATGCCTTGTCTTTTCCTTGACTTTTTTTTTTAAGTTTTACTTTATTTTGTTTTTTCGAGGTAAGGTCTCACTCTGACCCAGGCTGACCTGGAATTCACTATGTAGCCTCAGTTGGCCCCGAACTCACGGCGATCCTCCAACCTCTGCCTCCGGAGTGCTGGGATTAAACCCTACTTTACTTTTTAAAAATTGGGACAGGGCTCTTATGTAGCCCCGACCGGCCTCGAGCTCGCTATGAGTGGAGGATGACTTTGAATCGCCCACCTCCTGCGCCGGGCTTGGGCCTGAACCTCAACCTCGCGGTTTGCGCTCACCTTCCCACGGCCCCATTCTCACGCCCGCACTCGGCCCGCTCCGAGCGGGTGGGCGGGGCCGCCTTGGCTCGGGGCACGCAGCCGATCCGCCCAGCTTTCTCCCCCGCAAACCGAGAAAAGAGGGTCGTGAGAGAAAAACAGCCCTTGGAGACAGGAGAGAACGGCCCGCGGGTCGAAACACTCCACGTTCCAGGCAGCGTCAGTGCCCTCAGCACCCCGGAGCCCACCAGGCCCTCAACCAAGCCCCGGGCCCCGGACCTGCGCGAGGCCATCCGCACCACTGCCTGATGGCGTTCTCCTGCTTCGTTTCGAGTTGTTACCCTGCAGGGAGTCAACTGAAATAAAACTACAGACCACTGTCACTTAGTTTGATTTATTTAAAATCTGGCTTGGCTCTGACGCCGTGTCCTGATTTGGCTTTAGAGCAGGCGAGTGCTCTGGACGCCTACGCAGAGGCCCTCTCTCCTCCACAAGCTCCCCTGCCCGCACCTCCCTTTCTCGGCCGCTTCCGGTGGGCGGGGCCAGCGGGAGGCCTCGCGGGCATCACGCTACTGCGCAGCCGCGGGAGGGCGGGACCACGCGCCCGCGACATGGGGGGGCGCGGAGGAGACGCCGGAAGTCGTTGCGGTACGGGTGGCACCGAGGGGGACTCGCAGCCGGCCGCCTCCACCCGCGCGGCAGCCAGAGCCAGGGCCCGAGGGGGTGGGCGTGGCGGCCGCCGAGACACAACCCCCTGTGTTCGCTCAGGCCGCGGGGCGGTGCCGCGTCGCTCCCCTCCACCAGCTGCCATGAGCGAGCGCCTCCGCCCCAGGTGAGAGGGAAGGGATCGCCGCCCCCCTCCCCCGTTTCCTCTCGGTCCTCCAGCCCGAGGCTCTGCGACGTGAAGCCGAGGGGGCCGCGAAGCGAGGGCCCGGGCCGGCCTGGGTCCTGGGGGTGCTCGGTGTGGGCTATTGTGCGGTCAGTGGAGGGAATGCGTGAGTGACAGCCTGGGCCCTGCGGGTAGCCCGGACGGGTGACTCTGGGGTGCTGGTACCGTACCCCCTTTCCTTCCCGTTCTTGTAGTTCTGTCCTTGCATATTTGGAGCGAGGGCTGTGCAGTCCCTGAAGAGAGACGACAGTCCTGAAGCTCCTCCGTCCTAAATTTAGGCGGGCGGGGGGGGAGGGAGGAGAGGCTGATCTTGGGGGTGGGGAGAGAGGGGGTCCCTTGCAGGCGTCGGGGAGGAGAGCCCGGGGCGGGGAGCCGCTGGCGCCCCAAGGTCAGGTTGGGGATGGGGGTTGGGCTTAACCCTGCTGCCCGGAGGGATTAGCGCCTGTGTGCCTTGATCTCCTGTAAACCCAGAAGGGCAGGGTGGAGTTGTGACCCTCTGGGCTGTGAGCATCAACAGGCAGGATTCTAAACTGTCTGGATGCCCAGCCGTTTGACTCCGAGGGCGTCAGGTAGGGTACCATTGCTTGAGCCTGGCCTCAGAGCCCGGCTCTTCTCTGAGGGCTGGCTAACACATGATCGCTTAGGGCCTGATTTCTTTTCCTCTGTCCGTTTTCCTCAAGAAGGTGGGAAGAAGAAATACAGGCTGCTACCCCAGAGTCAAGAGGGCCAACCGCATTTCAAGTTAGAAAAATCCCTCATCGCAGATCTTAAAGACCTTAGAGATCTTCAGGATCACTCAGTCCAACTTTTTTTCATGTTTCTAATGAAGAAACAGACATAGGGGCTGGAGACATGGCTTAGCGGTAAGGCGTTTGCCTGCGAAGCCAAAGAACCCAGGTTCGATCCCCAGGACCAGTGTAAGCCAGGAGCACAAGGAGCATAGGCGTCTGAGTTCGTTTGCAGTGGCTGGAGGGCCTGGTGTGCCTATTCTCTCTCTTCTCTTTGGCTCTCCTTGGAAAAAAAAGAAAAGAAAAAAGAAATAGGACCTAGAAAGACCGTCGGTTATCTGATTCCGAGTCCTTCCAAGTTCATAGTGGTAGACAGAAGATGGATCATAGGGGCTGTCTGAGTATTCCACATCTTTTCAAGCGCCTTGGTTTCACTGTCTGTGGATGTAATCAGCCTTTCTCGAGGTCTCTGAAACTGTTGCTTCATTGATGTTCCCCAAAACATCCTAAAGTTATGGGTCCTATGATAAATTTTGTTTGTTTGTTGAGGTAGGGTCACACTCTATCCCAGACTGACACGGAATTCATTATGTAGTCTCAGGGTAGCCTTGAACTCACAGTGATCCTCCTACCTCTGCCTCCCAAATGGGATTAAAGGCATGTGCCGCCATGCCCAGCTTCCTATGGTAAAATTTTAATGGTCCACCAGGCTTAATTGAATTACTTGATTCGGGTCATTAGCAGTTGATGCAGAACGCCTTTATTTGTATAGAAGAGTGAAATAAATGGTAAGGTGCCTGCCAGAATTGTCTGGTTTGGGGCATTAATGCAGTGCCAAAAGGTATATAATTTGATTGTACAGAAAGGACATGAAACAGTAATCTTGCCAACTATTAAAGACCATTGAAAGGTTTGAATTGGCTAAATTGAAATTACGACCTAATTAGTCATGCCATTAGAATGAGTATCAGAACCTTTAACTATAGTGACCCTGACCTAACTGCCATTTGTTTTTGCAGGGGGAGGTGGTGGTCTCAAACACAGTTGTATACTTTTTTTTCTTTTTTTAATTTGAGGTAAGGTCTCATTCTAGCCCAGACTGACCTGGAATTCACTATGTAGTCTCAGGGTGGCCTTGAACTCACTGCAGTCCTCCCACCTCTGCCTCCCGAGTACTGGGATTAAAGGCGTGCACCACCACGCCCTGCTCCACGGTGCTTACTTTTGTTGTGTATCTGAGAAAGTCTTGTTTATTCCTACCTGGAACACCTTCCCCTTATTCAGTACTGTACACAAACCATCTTGAGCATGTATTGACAGCAGATTCTAGTACTTTCTCAAATCTTCACATGTTTACCCTGGTCGCTTCCTCTTTGACTTGGTTTAGACAGACTTTAAATCTGTATGTGCATGTGCAGGAGTGCTCACCCTGTGCACATTCCTGCAGGGGCCAGAGCAAGATGGGTGTGCTCTGTTGCTCTGTGACCTCATTTCCATGAGGAAAGAGTCTCTCACTGAACCTAGAGTTCACTGGTTTACAGCTAGACTGAAACTAGATCTTGTTCTCTCCCTCCCCCCAGCACTGGGGCTACAGGTGTGCATGGCTGGGTCCACGTTTTTACCTCAGTGTTGGGGCCTGAGCCCAGGTCCTCAGGCTTGCGCAGCAAGCTGGCTCACCCACTGAGGCGGTAGCCTTTATGCTTTTATTGCCTGCTGACCCCATGTGTTCATGGAATGTGGTGGGCCAGCTCAGCCAGCTCCAGCTATTAATTATTACCTCCACGTCAACTCATATCGCAGGTCTCTCTGCTCAAGTTTGTGATGAAGGGTTGATCTAAGACTGATTTTCAGACTGCAATGGCTGTGGAAAGGTGAGTGTGTGGTATGGAGTCCAGACTTCATAACATCCCATTTTTTGTTTTTGTTTTTCAAAGTAGGGTTTCACTCCAGTTTGACCTGGAATTTACTGTGTAGTCTCAGAGTGGCCTTGTACTCCTGCTGATCCTCCTATTTCTGCCCCCCCCCAAGTGCTGAGATTAAAGGCATGCTCCACCAAGTGGGGCACATCCTTAATTTTTATATATAGTGAGTTCAGTTTTCATCCCCCTCTTTTACCCCCTCCTCCCCGAAATAAAGCAAGAGGTGTTTTACTTTTTTTCTGAGGCAGGGTCTTCTCTCTAGCTCAGGCTGACCTGGAATTCACTATGTAGTCTCAGGGTGGCCTCGAACTCATGGCTATCCTACCTCTGCCTCCCGAGTGCTGGGATTAAAAGTGTGCACCACCACACCTAGCTGTGTTTTACTTTTTGAAAAATATTTGAAAGCCAGTTTCATTACTCTGAAGATTACCTCTCTGCTCAGGCACTAGAAGGTATCAGGAAGGTAGGAGAGAAACAAAATGATGAAAAGTGATGGAGTCAGCCATCCTCGGACTAACGTGTTAATATCTGTACCTAGATGACAGTCAATTACAGGCTGCCTGCCAAAATTATAACTTGACTCTGGCATTAATGCCAAATGCTATAATGGTAACTTACTGGATGGATGGATATGAGCATGAACCAGTAATCTTGCCAGTTATTAACAAGACTATTGGAAACAGAATGTTTTAAGAGTGATATCTACTAAAAGCCAAAGAGAATGAAGACTAGGCAGGATTCATTCTCACACCATTACCACCTAGAGGCCTGAGAAGTAATACTACCTTGAGAAACTGACTGAATTTAAGGAGGGATTTTTTAAAATTTATTTTTAATTTTTTTCAAGACAAGGTCTCACTCTAGCCCAGGCTAACTTGGAACCCTGTTAGTCCCAGGCTGGCCTCGAACAAACCTCTTCCCTCAGCCTCCTCACTGCTGGGACTACGGGCATGCACCACCACACCCGGCTTAAAGGCAGACATATTTTTTATAACTTCCCCAGAGGTTAGTTAAAAACCTATAGACCATTTCGTCTTTGTTTTTAGATTTTTTTTTCCCTTTGGTGCCATGATATTCTTACTACTGGGAAGATACCCCACGACAGATGGGGGAAAGGCACATTTTAGTCAGAGTGACTCAGCAGCTCAGAAGCTGATGGTGCGGGGCCAGTGTCTTCAGATGTCCCACAGCCATTGCTCTGCTGCCCTTGTGTGCAGAGGAAAGTAGAAGCTTGTTGGCTCAAGCTGAGAATGGCAAGTCTGCCTAAGTGGTTGCTGAAGCCTGGTATTTCTGAGGGTGTAGCACAGTGGGAGGGCCCTTGCCCAACAGGTACAAGGCTTAGCTTGATCCCCAGTACCACAAAACAAAAACAGAATCAAAACAACTCTTGTTGATCTTGTTTTTACTGTTAAAATTCCTCAGGAGTAATGTGTAAGGTGGGCAGAAGTGAGGCATTATTTTGGAGGTGAATGAGTCTTAGCCATGAGGTTGGTCAGAATCACACTGGGCCTGTGGGCTCCCCTGAAGTTACAAGTCCTCTGGGAGGATATGTGGCACAGGACAGACTAGTGAGTTAGTGGAGGAAAAAAAAAGCCTTTAAAAGCCAGGCCTCGCGGTACATGCGTACAAGTCCACTACTCTGGGGGCTGAGGCAGGAGATGAGTGAGTTTGAGCTCTATAGTGAGATTCCTATCTCACAAAAACAAGCTGGGGGGGGGGTATTATGGTTTATTGTCTATAATTACAGAAGTTGTCAATAAAAAAGTTAAGCAAAACTCATTATATTCATTGTTAAAGCTAGATGTATTTGGAACAGGACAGGACCGAGAGGAACTTTACAGTTTCTAGTCTTCTAAAACCTTAGGATTAAGGGCTTGTTACAGTAAGCCAGCTCTATTCACTTCGAAAGCTTCTAACTGTACATGAGATTATATCCTGCAGGTCTTACCTCCAAGTCTAAATACTTTCACAAAACCTGCTGTCTCTCACTAGGTTCTGTCTCTTTTTCACTAGAAACTTGAACTTGTAAACATCTTAATTGTCAGAGAAAGTGGTGCTCCTGTGCACACTGCTTCTGTTCTGGTCAGGGCTGCCCACCAGGACTCTCCTAGTCAAGGCGCTGTGCTCTTCAGTGTGGTGACCAAGAACGTGAGCAGTCACTTCATGCTGAGAGTGCCACCTGTGCCTTGGTGGTTCTACTGTTGTCGTAAAGAGTCTCATTCTGCACAGCAGGCTGGCCTATGATCAGTATGCAACCTAGGCTGGCCTTGAACCCATGTTGACCCTCCTGTCTCAGCCTTGTGAATGCTGGGATTATAGGTGTGAGCTACCATGCCTGGCAGGAACTGAATTTTCTTTTTTTTTTTTTTAAAGGAGGCTCTGTTGCCCAAGCTGACCTGAAACTCACTCGGTAGCCCAGGCTGGCTTCAAACCCACAGTAGTCCTGGGTGCTGGAAACAAAGGCACCACCATGCCTGGCCTTACTTGATTTATTTTATTTTATTTTTTTTAGTTTTTCAAAGTAGGGTCTTGCTCTAGCTCAGGCTGACCTGGAATTCCCTAGGTAGTCTCAGGATGGCCTCGAATGCATGGTGATCCTACTTCTGCCTCCCGAGTACTGGGATTAAGGTGTGTGCCACCACACTCGGATCTTACTTTATTTATTTTTGAAAAAGATTTTAATTTAGCTTGGCTAGCTTGGTGTGGTGACGCACACCTTCAATCCCAGCAGGTAGAGGTAGGAGGACCACCATGATGAGTTCGAGGCCACCCCGAGACTACCTAGTGGGTTCCAGGTCAGCCTGCCCTACAGCGAGACCCTACCAGGAAAAATCAAAACAATAAAAAAAGATTTTAACTAATTAATTTATTTGAGTGAGAGAGAGGCGGAGGGGGTGTACCAGGGCCTCACCTTGCAAACCAACTCCAGATGCATGTGCCATCTTGTGCATCTGGCTTACATGGGTGCTGGGGAATTGAACCTGGGTCCCTTAGGCTTCATAGGCAACCACTTTAACTGCTAAGCCATTTCCCTGGCCCTACTTTATTTTCTAAATTAATTGGTTTGCTTTTTTGAAAACATGATCTCTCTTAGTAGCCCTGGTTGGGCTGGAATTCAACTGTAGAACAGGCTGGCCTTTTTGTTTGTTTGTTTGTTTGTTTGAGCCTTAAGCTCACTGGGATTAAAGGCGTGTGCCACCACACCCGCCAGCTAGGCTGACATTTAATATGCCACATTCCTCCTCTGCTTCCTTACTATTGGGATTAAAGATATGGTTATCATGCCCAGTAGGAACTTACTTGAAAGGGAGTGAAGGAGGCAGATAGAGAAAAAATGGGCATGTCATGGCCTCTAACCACTGCAAAGGAACTCCAGAAGCATGTGCTACCTGTGCATCTGCTTACATAGGTCCTAGGGAATTGAACCTGGGTCCTTTGGCTTCATGGGCAAGCACCTTAACTGCTAAGCCATCTCTCCAGTCTAAATTATTTCTGTTTTCTAACTGGGGCTTAAAAATCCTTCTGATGGCATTTAATTCTTGTAGAGAGTACAAGTAAATGCCCTTTCATATATCAGAGAACACGTGCTGAGAAAGATGCAGTTTTTCTTTGAAGTTGGGACCTGGATGCAGCTTTTGCAGCCAGCTTGTCTGGTGTCATCCATTGAGGTGGCGCAGTAACTTATACAAGACTGGCAGCGGAGCGAGAGCGGCGTGTTCCGACGCCCAAGAGCTGCTGCTCCAGTGATTGCCCAAAAAAGGAATCGACTTTTGTGGAGGGCAGAGAGCTTCTGTTCAGTGTGATAATTTGGGGAAAATCTAAAGATTAGAAGCTCCTAAAGCCTGTGGCATTGCCGTGGGCCACTGTTTTTACATGGCCACTCCCCCAGGTGTGCCACAGGGAGGGAGGGAGGGAAGGAAGGAGTGATGTGGAAGGAAGGGAACCTTGATGAGTGTGAAAGCTTAATCTTGAGCTATCTTGTTCTTTCTTTATTCCCAGCAGGCATTTAGAGTTGCCAGACTTGTGTAGAAAGTGGACTTGCCACTTGAGCTTGACCTTCCTGCCACTGCCCAGCACAGTGCGTCTTTTGCTTAGTGCCTAGTGATGGTATATTTCCAGTTTTACATCTCAGTAGAGAGGGACAGTTCTGTGTTGCCATAGTTCTTCGTTTGCCTCTCAGCTCAGTGTTCGTTTTAACTTCAGGAAAAGGAGAAGGAATGGCAATGAAGAGGACACCCACCTTCCCCCGCTGACCAAGAGGAGTAGTCGAAGCCCTGTCTTTCAGGAGTCCTGGGACACCGAGGTAAGGCGTGCTCTCAGAGCCGAAGGCCTGTTTCTGCTGTGTCATTGGAAGGGAGTTATTTGTTCAAAGGGTCATGCTCTCACTGGACTGCAGTAGTCTCAACCATTTATTCCCTTCCTCTCAAGACATAGGCCAGGGTGTCCTGAAACTTGGTACTGCAGACCTACCAGTTCTACCTTGAATCTGTGGCCATCCCTGTGCCTCCCGAGTGCTGGGCTAATGGTTGGTACGCAGCCTGCCACACCTGGCCCACTTGAGGAAATGGTGCACTCTTCCCCCATGGTCCCCTTCCCTGGCCACAGGGGGAGCAATCAGACATTGAAGGATCTTTTCCCTAGGACTTGGTTTGTATCTCGTCTTTGTTTTATCTGTACTTCCACAGAGGAAGAATCATGGCACTCAGTCAGTCACACTGACACAGAGATCAATCGATGAACAGGTTCAGATTAGGATCTGATGTGTAGACTTGAGTTTTTAGAGCTGCTTGCCTTCCTTTTAAAGTCTTACTAGCTTTTCCTTTTTAAAAAGTGGTTAGCAGATAAGTAATGGAGATTTTGTTTAATATGCTAATAGGAGACTCAAGGATAAAAGAAAACCAACAGTTTTCTACCATGAACCTCTTAGGTTAAAACTATTTCAGCAGCGGAGTCCCCACCATGCTCTGTCTCGGGTGGGCAGACGGCGGACTTCCTGCATCTGTGCGCGGCCGGCCGGGTCTCTGTGGCTCCAGAGCATAGTGAGTCCGGCTCCTTGTGCTGACTCTTTGTTGACCTACAGTTTTGATGTCTGAGGACAGGAATAGAAATGGTTGTCTTTTGTTTTTTACTGAAACACTTATGTTTTAAGTACGACACACATCTTAAGTATCTTAGAGTTTGTTTTCCTCAGTTCTGCAGTGTGAGTTGGTGTCTGCTTCGAGTGACTTCTGAGTGTCCAGTGTGGCCTGTTGAGTTGTGCTTGCGCTGCTTCCTCTGGTGTCTTCACAGGTCTTGGTGACTGGAGAGGCTAAGGGAGATCTAAAATGCAAAGTTAAGCCTTGAGGCATTTCTGCACTGGAATGGGTTCTTAGGTTTATAGCACAAAAACAAGTTCAGAGCAGCTAGGTGTGGTGGCCCATGCCTTTGATCGCAGCATTCCACTCGGGAGGCAGAGGCAGGAGGATTGCCTTGAGTTTGAAGCCAGCCTGGGACTACTTATTGAATTCCAGGTCAGCCTGGGCTAGAGTGAGACCCTACCTCAAAACACAAACAAAAAGTTTAAAGCTCTTTATTTGGCTTCTTATTTTAACAACTGTAAATAAAAGGGAAAAATAAATGAATGATTTTGCTAATAATTTGTCTAAAATATTGACATTACTAAGCAAAATATTGTCTTTTAACATATTTTATTTATTTGAGAGAGAATATGAATGGGCATGTCAGGGCCTCCAGCTACTGGAAATGAACTCCAAATACATGCACCACTTTGTGCATCTGGGTCCTGGAGAATCAAACCAGGATCCTTTGGCTTTGCAGGCAACTGTCTTAATCGCTAAGCCACCTCTCAAGCCCAATATTATCTTTCAATTTTTAGGGCCCACAAGATGCATTTCCTTTAGACTAAGATAAGAAATTATTTCTTGGGCTTTTCTTGACTTAAATAATTTTAGACTTTTTCTTGTAACCTGCTTTCATTTGTGAGGAGAATATACTTAAATTTTAAGAGATTTACAGGTGCTACTTACAATTCATTTCTGAATTAACTCTGCTGCTAAAAATCCTAACATTGGCAACTACTTAGCAGTAAGACATGAGGTGTTTGTGTCCAGCTGTAACACTCTGCTCTGAAGATTAGAGCCTGAACCTCTTCTTTGCCTCTTTGCTAGGTGCTTGGAGGTTAAAGGATGTGACCTGACTTGCAGATGCATTCTCTAGAGAGAAGCTTTACTCTATGCATGCATTTTCTTCCTCCCATTTTATTAGGAAAAGGAATTTTCCACTCAGATGGAAAAAAAATTAGGGCACAGAAAACGAAAATCACTTATCCAAAGATACACAGCCAACAGGAAGCAGAAAAAGAGTTGGGCCTCGGGATCTGACCACGGAGCAGCTTGCCTGGCACTGGTGTGCGCGGCCTTTGGGAGGAGCAGAGAGTCTTGGCTAAATATATCCAGGGCAGCCTGGTCCTAGGCTTCGCTGGAATCAGAGGAACACAGGAATAATTTTCTCCCACTTGTTTTGTACCACGAAAAGACTTTTTCCAATAAATGCGATGACATGGAAAGCAATTTTAGATTTTTAACAAGAGAAAAAAATGCGGCCTTATGGGGATTTTTTTTTCCTTAGAACTCTTAACTGGTTTTTGAAGTTTGAATTTTAATTTCAATGACTTAGATCTAATGACTTTTGAGCTTTAGATAGTATGTTAAATTGAGGTATATTTTAACTGTTAGTTAAGCGTTCAGTCATGCTTGGTCTTCTTAGTGAGCAGGAAGTGAAATAACCAGTTTGTCTTCCTGTAGGGCTCTGTTAAAGGCAGTTGGGCAGTTCTAGAGAGGGTTAAAATGGGCTGGATTAGCCAGGTGTGGTGGTTTATGCTTGTGATTAGCGCTTAGGAGGGTGAGAAAGGAAGATTGCCATGAGTTCAAGGCCTGTGTGGACTACCTACTTTTAGGCCAGCTGCTGGGGTATAGTCTGAAACCTTGTCTCAGACAAACATTTAGTGAACACATCTGGCTAGGTTTCAGTCAGCAGCTGGCCTTGTTAGGATTGTCTCACACGGAGAGGAGTGATGTTCTTGTTTGGATGGTGTCTTATGGAGGGAGGGGCACTCTTTGCTTATAGATTATCTGCACATGGGTGGCAGTGCGTTTATGGCCAGTTTTAGTGTTGTTGTTTTTTTTTGTTTGTTTTGAGGTGGGGTCTCACTGTAGCCTATGCTGACCTCGAACTCATGGTCATTGTCCTACCTCTGCTTCCTGAGTGCTGGAATTAGAGACATGGGCCACCATACCTGGGGCTCAGTGTCTTTATAAGCTATATTAGAAGTTGCCCTGCAAATATGGCTTCTGGGACCTAAGTGTAGCCCCATAAACAGCACTTCTGCTTCAGTAAATAAAAGCAGAGCCTTTTAAAAAAATATAACCCCCCATATTTATCTTAACCTTCCAAGACCCAGTTTTGTTTTGTTTTTCTGGGTTTTTTTTGTTGTTGTTTGTTTGTTTTTTGTTTTTGATATAGGCTCCCACTCTAGGCCAGGAGAGAGTGCTGGGGTAAAGGTGTGTGCCACCATGCCTGGCCCAAGACTCAATTTTAATTTCTCAAAATACTGTGAAATGGTTTAGTCTTTGCTAAGAGATTTAACAACTTGGTGATAAAACTGAAATCCAGAGGGTATTCTTACAGGAGTGCAAAGGCATGACCCTGGTGATCCACATTACTTTAAAAAAACTAGGATTCTATACATCCTTTTGCTTTAACTGAGGCTAGAGGCCCTAGCATGCATATTGTCTCTCTAATAAATAAAGTAATAAAATACTTTTTTAAAAAGCATCAGGAGATTGAAGTGAAGAGAAGCTGGGGCTTAAAGATGATAAAATACTTTGATTTGCTTTTGTAACTAAGAGAAGAAAACATACAGTGTTTTAGGTAATAAGTAAGTATACATGTATGTTCTGGTTCCCCCTTCTTTCTTTCTTATTTTTTTTGAGACCGGTCCTCAGCCCAGATAGCCAGGCTGACCATGACCTTGTGATCAGGACTCCTGCCTCCGCCTCCGCCTCCGCCTCCCAGGTGCTGGGGTGATTGGCATGTACTGCCATGCCTGGCTTGGTTCTCATTTTATAAAGCAGAGACTCAGCAATTATATTCCTGCCTGGACAGCTTTCCTGAGGGAAATGGTAGGAAAGGACTCAAAGATGTTGATAGTTTCTGCCGTAGGTATAAATGCATTATCTCCTAAACAGACTTGACTGCCTGAAAAGATGAAACGTTAGCCGAGGAGTGGACCATGAATATGGATGTCTTCCCTCTCTCTTGTCTTCTTCATGACGGGTGTGTCTTCCTTCTCGAGAAGGAAGCATGCTGCCTTTCTGGTGACCATCCTTGCTAGACTGCTGAAAATTTTCACTTTCTTCCTTTCTGGTCCATCTGGATCTTTGCCTCCACACTGCTGCTTTCTCTCATCTATTAGTGTTCTCTTGCTGCCTAACCTTCAGGTCTTATTCAACTCCATTGGAACTTCCCTTTCGTCCCCTTCTTCAGCCTCACCTCGGCAGCCTGTGTAGTTCTTTCTTACTGGCCTTCCCTTCTGAGCCCTGCCTGGCCTCCTTGATGGTTTGGCTAAAATTTCTTGGGAGACATGGCTGGACGTGGTGGTGCACGCCTTTAAAAGATACCAATAGAGGTAAGAGGATCACTGTGAGGTTCAAGGTCACCCTGAGACTACATAAGAGAATTTGAGGTCAGCCTGGGCTACACGCTTGCTGTGCTGCTGTCTGCAGGAGCCACGGCCTGCGCTTATGGTGGATGCACTGCCACCGTTTCCCCTCATTGGGTTCGGTCAGCATTTACTGCTCCCCGTAGACAAGGCTGGCCTGAAGCCACCACACCTGGCTGAGATGGAGTATTCTTGCATTTGAGGATAGTAGTCTGGGTTTTATTACTTTTTGGATGACTATTATTACTAATTTTTTAAAAAAAAAATATTTGAGAGAGAGTTGGGAGGGAGAGAGAATGGGCACTCTACGGTCCACAGCCACTGCAAATGAACTCCAGAAGCATGTGCCACCCCACCCTGTTCATCTGGCTTATGTGGGCTCTGGGGAGTTAAACCTGGGTCCTTAGGCTTTGCAGGCAAGTACCATAGCCACTAAGCCCCTTCTCCAGCCCTTTGTAAACTTTTTGTTGAGAACTTCCACCCATAATTTTGACAGTAAACCATGATAATGTTTTAGAAAAGGTCTTGGGTACACCAGAGCTTCGAACTCCCTATGTAGCAGTCCAGTTCCTCCTTCCTCAACCTCCTGAAGTGCTGGGGTTACAGGCTTTACATGTGTCAGGGCTGGAGAGATGGCTCAGCTGTTAAGCCACTTACTTGCCTACAAAGCCAAAGGACCCAGATTCTATTCTCCAAGACCCATGTGAGCCAGAAGCCCAAGGTGATGTGTGCATCTAGAGTTTGTTTGCAGCATCTAGACACCCTGGCATGCCCATTCTTTCTATATGTCTTCATCTCTCTACCTCTCAAGTAAATAAATAAAAATTAAAACTAAAAGAAAGCACATTGTTTGCCTTTTCAGGTATTCTTGTATTAGCGTAAAATGTCTCTGTGAGAACAACCCTAGAAGTCCTTTTGTATCCAGGTGATTAATTGAGATAGGGTCTCATATAGCCTAGCATGGCCTTGAACTGGTTTGCCACTGAGGCTGACCTTGAATTCCTGATCTTCCTGCCTCTACGTTCCAAGTGTGGGCATTGCAGGCTGGTGTTACCATGCCAGAATACTTGCTTTTTTCAAATATCCATGAATAGAGTATGGGAAAATAACAGTTGGCACAGTGCATGCCTTGTTCCCGAGTACCCACATAAATGTTGGGCATGGTGGTGTGTGCCTGTCATACCAGTGCTGGAGAAGCAGAGATGTGAGGGTCCCTGGGCTTGCTGAACAGTGTAGTGTAGTGTAGTGTAGCCTAATTTGGTGAACTTCAGGCCAGTGAGAAGCCCTTTCTCGGAGGTGGGCAGTCCTGACAGTGACACCTGAGCTTGTCCAGTGGCCCCCTACTTGCATGTACACCTGCACGCACATGTGCCCATACATATAAACATGCACATATGCGAATGTGAATGCAAAAACTCACTATCTGAGATTTTTTTTTTTTTTTGGTGGTGGGGCGGGTCTTCGTTCAGGGTGGCTCCAGGCCACACCCTGCCGCAGCCTTGCTTGCTTCCTCCACAGCCTGGGAGAGGGCAGGGAGCAGGGGCACACACAGCCACCCTTTGTGATTGGCTGAGCAGCTGCTCATTTCTTGGCATCCTGGTGCCAAGAAGTAGATGCTTGGGCTTTGCGCCAAGCACCTTGTTTCTCTCCTTCTGCAAGGCTGGGGAAGAGGTCCTGGGTGAGACATGCACTTAGGAAGACGCCGTCACCACCAGAAAGCTCTTTTTAAGTCTCGGTCTTGGAAGTCACTAAGACCTTACTCTGCTTTGTATAGCATTCTTCAGTTACTCGTGATCAGAGTTGGTTTCCTCAAAGGAACTATTTTTGGTAGAAGCTTTAGAAAATAATTAGAAGTAAAATAAGAGGATCCAACTACTAAGTGACTTGTCACCTGTGTCCCTCTGGGCTGTTTTTGGTTTTCACATATGTGTACAGTAAATCAACAATTAAAACCCAGCTGACATACATGTATTTAATGTTTAGCATGAACTGGAAAAAGGGCTGGAGAGATGGCTTAGTGGTTAAGGTGCTTGACTGCAAAGCTAAAGGACCCAGGTTTGGTCTTCCAGATGCTCAAGGTGGTACATGCATCTGGAGTTTGTTTGCAGCAGCTGGAGGCCCTGGTACGCACATTCTCTCTCTGCCTTTCTTGCTCTTTACGAAAGAAAGAAAGAAAGAAAGAGAGAGAGAGAGAGAGAGAGAGAAAGAGAGAGAGAGAAAGAAAGAAAGAAAGAAAGAAAAGAAAAGAAAGAAAATAGCCAGGCGTGGTTGGGCACGCCTTTAATCCCAGCACTTGGGAGAGGCAGAAAGTAGGAGGATTGATGTGAGTTCAAGGCCACCCTGAGAATACAGAGTGAATTCCAGGTGAGCCTGAGCTAGAGTGAGACCCTACCTCAAAAAACTGAAAAAGAGAGAGAGAGAGAGAGTTCTTTCCAACTCAGATGTATACATCTCCAGCATCATCAGTAATGGCTGAGGGTGCTTTCATGTTATGTAAACATTACAATGACTATGTTATAATTTAGCCAGGTTTATTGTGAGAAGTTTAGATGGTAATATTTAGCCACTACAATAAGGCAATACTAGACATTCTCATACATGTCACTGTAAAATTGGGCAAACTGGGGAGTTGGGCATGGTGGTACACCCTTGTAATTCCAGCACTCAAGAGGCTGAGGCAGGAAGATTGCTATACATTCAAGGGCAACTTGGGACAACACAGTGTGAGACCTCTCACAAAACCAAACAAAACCCCCTGGAAGTACAAGTATAGTTTTTCTTTTTTAAGCTACTGTGCAGAACCCTACTGACCTGTTGAATAAACTTTTATCTTTGCTGAGTGGCGTCACTTTTGCTGTTATAGTGTGAAATAGATATAATTTGACATGCCAAATTGATTTTCTAGAAACTGATTATAGTTCTTGCCTTAATTTTCAGATAGTACCTGTAACGAAAAACAGTAAAGAAAACAGACTAAGAGGAAACAGAGCGTTCTGCGCGGTGGGTTCTGTTCCAGTGCAGTGACCTGTTTGTCAAACACTCGTGACCTTCTCAGGCTGCAGGTGGACAGCCTAGGTGCTTATGCTAGGCTAGGAGAGGCCTTTGCAGGGTCATGTTTGATTTTGAGTTGGCTGCGAGTCTTAAGTAGATTTTATTGCAGCTAACATTGCCATTAGACTTCTTCCCTGATTTCTGCTTTAATCACATTCTGAGTGGGTCCTTAGCATTTCCTGTTGTTTTTGAGGACACCTGTCAAAAGGCAGAAATTTCTTCAAGTGATTCACTTTGATCCGGGACTTCTGAGTAGCTTCTTTCAGATGACTAGAATACTAAGTCCTGTGAGTTACAGAATACCTCTGTCCACTCAGGTGTACTGACTGTAGCCATGGAAACAGAACTCTGTAGCTTGCTTTGTGTCCCAGGTGGTGTGCAGGGTGAGTTTATTGCATAGTTGGCATAGGTTTTGTGTTTTTTTTGGGGGGGGGGTTAAGGTTTAGATTAGGAGGGAGCAGAGAGCTTTCACAAGGGAGGCAAGAGGGTTTTTAGTTTTTAATCTGACTTTGGTCCCAGAGTCCATCTTATTTGTTAGGAGAATACCTTATTTTTTTAAAAAAATATTATTTATTTGAGGGGAGGGCAGATAGAGAATGGGTGCACCAACGCCTCCAGCCACTGCAGACTCTAATGGATGCACCACCTTGTGCATCTGGCTTACATGGGTCCTGTGGAATCGAACTTGGGTCCTTTGGCTTTGCAGGCAAGCACCTTAACTACTAAGCCATCTCTTCAGACCAAGAATACCTTACTTTTGTGGATGTATTTATACTCTGTGCCAGTGGTGAACAGTTTCCGTTGAAGCTTAAAATTCTTTGATAACTGGAAGTTAATAGAATGACAAGTTAAAGCAGACAGAGATATGTGAAGGTATAGTTACAGGGTGTGGAGTCAAGGTCTGTATTTCAGTTGGACCAACCACTTCCTAGTCAACCATTTCGGTTGTGAGGATGGTAACCTGTGAAGCCCAGTATGCGTATGCAGGCTGGTAGTGCCTGAGGAATAGGAAGCCAGCTGTCCTTCCTCAGTCCTTGATTCTGCCCCTTGCCTTACCAGCACACAGAGCAACAGTCATACAGACTTTGCTGTGGTTGATCTACCTCTCCCTCCCCACGTGTCCCTTTCCACCTCAGCATGTCTCATCTTCTATTACCCATTCTACCCTATCTTCCTTAAAGCCTTCTTATCCTTCATGCTGTCTTTTCTAGTTTCTGACCTGTGCTTGCACTCTCACAAAAAGACATATTAAAATTGAAAGTAGCAGCCACATGACAGTATGTGATATCTATCTTCTTGTGTTAAGTGAAGCATCTCACATTTAATGAGAATTTCTGGATTCATCCATCTTCCTGCAAATTTAATTTTTATTACCATATGGCCCAGTCATATCACTCCTGGGCATATACCTGTAGGGCTCTGTATTCTACCCAAAAGACATCTGTACATCTGTGTTTCTTGCTGTTCTGATCACAGCAGCAGGGAAGTAGAATCAGCCTGGGTGTCCACATGCAAGGACACAAGATGCGCTACGTGTACACACTGGGGTTTATCTGACTGGTAGGAGGAATTCTTGAGGTGAAGCTCTTACACAGTGATAGACTGATGGTGACCCAGCTCTTCCTTCCTTGCAGTCTTCCAGCAGTGATGGTGGGGGGAGCAGCAGCAGCAGCAGCAGCAGCAGCAACATCAGCAGCCCGGACAGGGCCAGCGGGCCAGAGGGCAGCTTGAGCCAGGTCATCCCCGGATCCAGCCCCAGCACTCCTCAGCCGGTGCCCGAGCAGTCTGCGCTGTGCCAAGGCCCGTACTTCTGCATCAACCAGACCCTGAAGGAGGCCCACTTTCACAGCCTCCAGCACCGAGGACGGCCCCCGACATGATGCCGGCAGCTTCTTGCCTTCTGTGAAGGGACAGCACTGTGCAGATCCTGAATCTCAACTTACGATTGGTTTTTAAACATTGCACACAAAAATGCCTGTTGGCTTCCAGTCTATATTTGAAAGAACAGGCCGACAGGCAGTTGTTTACTTGTGGTTTTGCTGCACTATTGCAATTTCAAAGGGGCTTTGGAGCAATTTTTTATAGATTCTTAGCAGGGAGGGCATCAGATCCATGTCAAGGTAGCGTATGTCTGTGGAGGTCTCATCTGTGTGTTGCATCCATAGTGTGTCTGGTGCAGGCTGATTTCCCAATCTGTTAATTAGAAATTCTACTTTCTGTAAAAGGGCCTTTTAAAAATGCGGAATCTTCAATCTTTTTTAACTCAATAAACTAGTAAAAAGTAATTAGTTTCCATGAAAAGAAAAACAGTTTTCTTCCAAACTGTAGGAAGCCTGATTTCATTCTGCACTGAAGTGAACTGCCCGCCATCCTGCCTCTGAGTGTGTAGCTGTCTTACGGAAAATGCTCTCTGTTGTAGCCCTTAGAGATCTCTGTGCCTGGGGAGAATGTCCTTCACTGCTAGACATCCAGAACACTGCTGTATCCATATTCCACCAGCCTGCCTTCTCAGTCACTAGGAGACAACAGTGCATTTCCCAATGTTGAGACACACTCAGTCACTTTGTGCTACAAGCTCATAGTGGCCTCACTGCTAAGGACACAGGAAGCTGCCTGACTGCCAAGTGAAGTAAGGTCAGGGAACCCCACTGGACAAAGATTGTGAGTAGGGTGGCACACTCCACCACTGAGGCCAGCTTGTGGCACAGAGACAAGGAGCCAAGGCACTTTTAGGAGGACAGTGCAGTGGTATTTATTTAGAGAACAGGCATGTTTCCATGTTACTTAGTCATACTCGAGAGCCAGCCAAGTTTGAATAATGAAGGTGCCGATGAGTCATCTTCCTCACTGATGAGCTGTCTGAACAAGGAGCCAGGATGTGTCGGGTCACCCTCTCTGGAGAGTGCTGGGGGGCCAACCTGCCATTGGATGTAGAGGAAGTTTTGCATTAAGAATCCACCCCAGCCTCCTGCCCACTCCTCTCACCGCATGCCAGGAGGCCACACAGCTCAGCAAAGCCCAGAAGCACAGATGGCTCTAGGGAGAGGTTCTGTCAGTCAGGGTTGGAAAGGATGTAGGCCAGCTTGGGATTCTGTAGTGACAGAACTCAAGTCTGAGGATGAGGCAAAGCCTAAGAATAAACGTGCATCTCTCTCCCTGCTCTTCCTTGGTAAGGTGGAAGTTAAAAGGCTACTCGGGTGACATGGAGACTAGTGTTTAAGGACCATGAAGGTTTTAGCAATAATTTTACTACTACCACCCAATTTTAAAGCAGATGTCTAATAATAAAGCAAACAACACTGTAAGAAGAGGAGCTGTTGGAACTCTCACATACACATGTACACAATACAACTCAAATACCCAGGAGGACTCCTGCAGGCTTAATGGATGGCATCCCACTGAAACAAAACGGGTATTAAGAAAACACGAGGAAGCAAATTTTCTTTTCTTCCCACCCAACTGAAAACCATGGAAGTTGAAAGCCATCCCCAGAATAGGAAGGTGTTCTCCACATCTGTCTGATGACAGTGCCAAGTCGGCAGTTAGTCTGTCACCCTCCTGACTCTATCCCGTGCTGTACATCTTCACAGCCTTTCTGCCTGAGGCTACCTGGCAGTCTCCAAGGGCGTCTTCACACTTCCCTTGGCCTTAGCTGTTGAACCCTGTACTCTCAGTGCCACATTAAAGCCGCTCTAGCGCACGGTCTTCTGTTCCTGCTTATTTCCGTGGGAGCTGGGCCGGGGATGGGCTCACCTGGGCCTGGGTTTCGGCGCCTCTGCTTGCTGTCTTCATCTTTCTTGTGCTTGTCATGCTCAGTGGGAGGAGTCCAAACCTCCAAGAAAGCAAAGAATTTCAGAGGCCTGACCCATCCCGGCCCCGGCCCGGCCCAGCCCAGCCAGCAGAGCCTCAGAAGCACTCACCTGATCTGACTTGAGGCCAGGGGTAAAATATTATGCACTTCCTGGGAGTTGAATGTATTGCTTCTGGGGGCAAATTGATTCTCTGTATGAGTAACCAGTCCAAAGAGAACCTGCAGGGCAAGAAAGGGGGAGCAGCAAAGGGGATAAGTGACCACCAATAGTTTACTTATTTCTGTCATTTTGGGGAATGTTCTTTTTTTTTTTTTTTTCCTGAGGTAGGGTCTCACTCTAGCTCAGGCTGACCTGGAATTCACTAAGTAGTATCAGGGTGGCCTTGAACTCATGGCGATCCTCCTACCTCTGCCTCCCAAGTGCTGGGATTAAAGGTGTGCCACCACACCTAGCTTGAGAATTTATTTTGGGGGCTGTGTGTGCAGATGAGTGTGCTCCCATGTGCAGAAGCCAGAGGGGGACAGGTCAGGTGTCTGCCTCACTTCCCCATGAGCCTCACTGGACCTGGAACACACTGACTTGGTTAGATTTGCTGATCAGGGAGCCCCAGACAGGCACAGCATCCCTTGGTTTCTACATGGTGCTGGGGCTTCAACTCAGATCCTCGTGCTTGCACAGCAAGTGCTTTTGCCCAGGGAGCCATCTCCCCAGCTCCTAAAACTTGTTTTTTTTTTTAAGGAGTTCAAACTTAAAATTTTTTTTTCATTTATTTGTTTATAAAAGAGAAAGAATGGGGGCTGGAGAGATGGCTTAGCGGTTAAGCGCTTGCCTGTGAAGCCTAAGGACCCCGGTTCGAGGCTCGGTTCCCCAGGTCCCACGTTAGCCAGATGCACAAGGGGGCGCACGCGTCTGGAGTTCGTTTGCAGAGGCTGGAAGCCCTGGCGCGCCCATTCTCTCTCTCTCCCTCTATCTGTCTTTCTCTCTGTGTCTGTCGCTCTCAAATAAATTAAAAAAAAAAAAAGAGAAAGAATGGGCACTTGGGTCTTTAGCCACTGCAAACTCCAGATGCATGAACCACCATGTGCATCTGGTTTATGTGGGTTCTGGGAAATCAAAACTAGGACCTCGGGCTTTGCAGACAAATACCTTAACTGCTAAGCAATCTCCAGTCCCCAAATTATTTTTTTTTAATTTTTATTTATTTGAGAGAGAGAGAGAGAGATACAGAAATAGGCAGAGAGACAGTGGGCACACCAGGGCCTGCAGCCACTGGAAATGAAGTCCAGATGCATGTGCCCCTTGTGCACCTGACTTATGTGGGTCCTGGGGAGTCGAACTTGGGTCCTTTGGCTTAACAGGCAAGTGCCTTAACCACAAGGCCATCTCTCCAGCCCCCCAAATTAGTTTTTTTTAAATACATATTTTTGAACGGGTGTGGCAATGCATGCCTTTAATCTTAGCACTTAGGAGGCAGAGGTAGGAGGATTGCTGTGAGTTCAAGGCTACCCTGAGACTACATAGTGAATTCTAGGTCAGCCTGAACTACAGTGAGACCCTACCTTGAAAAACCGAAAAAAAAAAAACAAAAAAAAACCCAGGTATGGTGGAGTATGCCTTTAATCCCAGCACTCAGGAGGCAGAGGTAGGAGGACTGCTGTGTTGTGAGTTTGAGGCCAGCCTGAGACTATACAGTGAATTCCAGGTCATTCTGGACTAGAGAAAGATCCGACCTCAGCCCCCCGCCCTGCCCCCACAAAAATTACTATTTACTTATTGCTAGCAGGCAGAAACAATGGGTACACTAGGGCCTCCTGCCATCACCAATGGGGAGCCAAACGCAGGCTGGCAAGCTTTGCAAGCAAATACCTTCAAAGGCTTAAGGCACCTTTCCAGTCTCCAAAATGACTCTTTAATTACTCCTATGGATGAGAATCTCTGGTTGTGTAGTTTTAAAATTTCTCTTTCTGAGGCATGCGTGGAACTTTCCATGGCTGCCCAGGGTGAGATTTTACCCACTCCTCACTGGCACCGCTCTCACTGTGGCACCGCTCTCACGGCTGTTTCTGACTTACAGAAGTTCGCTGCACCAGTCGATTGAGGTTGCTGTTGAGGTGTGGTGTGAAAACATCCAGGTCAAACGGATCAATGAGGGCTTCTAGGCGGTCAGTCACTTTCTCAACTCTGAGAGAAGAATTAGGATCATTATTTGCCACACTTTAGGACAAAAACATTTTTTTTTTACTGTACTGTATTTATTTTACTTTATTTTATTTTTTGGGTTTTTGAGGTAGGGTCTCGCTTTAGCCCAGGCTGGAATTCACTATGTAGTCTCAGGGTGGCCTTGAACTCACGATGATTCTCCTATCTCTGCCTCCTGAGTGCTGGGATTAAAGGCATGTGCCACCACACCCAGCTTGTATTTAAAATAAAAACAAAATCTTAAATTTGTTTTTACAGTGGCAGAGATCCTTGAGGTGGGTTTTACTCAGTTGAGTTGCTATCCTCGTATTATCTTGACAATCACTGGATATACAGTTAAGTCCATTCACCACACCAAACAGGAATGAGGTTCAGCCTGTTTCACCAGACCATGAATTCATCCAGCAAATGGTTGCCACTAACTAGCTGGTAATGTACACCCTTGCCGTGTAAGAAAAACCCAGTGAATGTGCAGGAAGAGGCAGGTTGTCTTCCTTGGAGGGCTCTCAGAAAATGGCTTTGAAGGGTCCTCAACATAAGATGGAGTCACATCCCAATTTAATTACAAGGTGATTCCAGACTCAGCACCAGAACACTGTGGTCCAGCCTGCCTCCCATGATCATCAGGGCTTGCAGCAGTGTGAGCTCACACTGCATATCAAGTGCTAGCCCAGAAGATCCAAAGTCAACATGTGAACTATGGCCCATGCTGGGTGGGCACGGCTTTCCCAGCACTGCAGACAAATCCTAACGGAAACCCTTGTGAATAGCAGACGGCACATGAGCATAAGGAAGACACGGCCTGGGAGGGCAGGAATAGACACCTGGAATCTTGTTTGCTCCGGCCACTCTTCACCTCCTCTCCCTTGGTGGTCAGGACGATGCTGAGGTAGCGTAGGTCATAGAGCAGCTGCAGGGCCCGATTCTGGGTCACAGGAAATGCCCCTTCTTTCTGCAAGTGAACCCCAGCCGGTTGAGAGGTGACTATGTGGATGGATGAGCAGCTGTGGGTTCTGGTGCGCTACAGCTTGGTACAGTTCCAGAAGGTGCTGTTCATACTCTAAGGGCCAGGTGAATTTCACAACAGGCAGGTTACAATAGAACCTGGGTCTTCAAACTAAAAAGTTAACAGACGGGAAAAGACCCAGCCCTAAGTGCTGAAGAGAGCCACGGCAAAGAGGCAAAGCTTCCCATGTACAGGAGAGCTACTGTGAGCACTGAGGCCCAAGACAGAAGATACTGACTTCCCTAAATCAGGACTGCCCCTGTCTTGAAATGTTCCCAATAAAACGGGAATATAAAGCCAGATGTGGTGGTGCATGCCTTTAATCCCATCACTCAGCAGCCAGAGGTAGGAGGATTGCTGTGAGTTTGAGGCCAGCCCAAAACTATGAATTCCAGGTCAGCCTGGGTTAGAACAAGACCTTACCTCAAAAACACACACACACACACAATAAGTAAATAAATAAATAATAAAGGGAATATAAGTAAAGGGCCAAAGACACCAGAGAAAGCAGGAGGGTAGCTGAGGCTGAGAGACTTCATGTGTCCCTCCCTCACACTCACCCAGCACCAGGCACAGGTATGGCTGAAGAAACCTGCTACCCACTGACCAGTTTATCTGCATGCACGGATCCTAAGTAGACCAAGAGGTTATTGACTTGCCCAGAGCCTGCAGTAAGCAAATTGTTCCAGGACAAAAGGCTGGGCCTGGTTTTGTTGTGAACACTTTTACTTTGTCCACTGGTCCTGAAGTAGGTTCTCCATGAAAACCTGGTCTGCCCCTCGAGATCCATTGTCACCCGCAGAGATGGAATCCTCTCCTAACATATGGAGTACACTTAGAGGACCGAGGCCTGGATGGGTGATGCTAACCCAGTATGTGAAGTGCCCAGATCCACGCTGCGTTGTTTGTCACCAGTGGAAAACATTCAAATCCCTACCTGCATCTGTTTTCCTTCCTCAAGTTTCTCATAGGCAGCTACGACTTGAACCATGCAGTGTTTCAGCATCTCTTGAAGAGTCACTTTGGGCAAGGCATGGCCTCCAACTCGATTAATTTCCTGGCACAGGCTAAACAGGAAGGACTGTACGTACCAGGACGGCTGCAAGAAGAAAGCAGCAGCAGATGACAGGTGGAAGGGGCCAGGCCCTCGCCCTCCGCTCGAGAGTCCTGTGCCGCCTTCCGCCTTCAGCAGAGGCCGTGCGCAGAGGGCCTCGCTTCACACTTGCTTTTCACTTTATCTTCAGCAGCCCTCTAATTACAGGGGTTCCACAGGGAAAGCACCCTCACCTGACATCCCAAAGTCTGCTACCGAAGTACTCCTACATCCTGTCCCCAAAGGACCCTAACAGTCACTCTCAGCTGCTCCTCAGGTGGCGTTTGCTGACATGGTCCCACGTTGTTCTGCACGCACCCGCCCCCCCCCCCCCACAAAGTTCTTTCCCTTGGTGGCTCACCTGCACAGGGAGGCGGATCTTCGAGGTGACACTGCCCCCAGACTCTGTCTCCTCCTGAATCTCTATTTCCTCCCAGCTGGTGGCTGTAGCCAGGACTGAGCCGGCATCATTTAAAAGCAATGACTGGGTGAACCCATGAATCAGGACCTGCAGATGAAGGGGGATCCACACGTCCATCTGGGGCTCTACAGTGCTGGCTGAAAACCCAGGACCAGCATAAGATGCTGAGGTGAAGGGTGGGGTGGTGAGTGGGGATGCCACTCCTGACCCCTCAGCAATGAGAACGTGGTGCTAGTCACCCTCCTAATGCCAGATGTCACTTGGTCACAGACCAGTGGTGACCACAGGGGTCACTGTGTTTACACATGAGGACAGGAACTATAGTTCGCTATCCAGGCAGAAAGCTTCTCATTCTCACATAGAAGGAAAACAAATGCCGGGCGTGGTGGCGCACGCCTTTAATCCCAACACTCGGGAGGCAGAGGTAGGAGGATTGCACTGAGAGTTCAAGGCCACCCTGAGACTACAGAGTTAAGTCCAGGTCAGCCTGGACCAGAGTGGGACCCTACCTCAAAAAACCAAAAAAAAAAAAAAAGAAGGAAAACAAAATGCAGGTTTTCTGGCTACAAGCAAACAGAAAAGGTAAGAGAGAAGGTTAAGTAACTGCAATCAGCACCATAACTCCTCTGTAACCTCTGCGTGTCACCGAGGGCGGAACCCGAGTGAGACAAGGGGAGGCAAACTGGGGACGCCATGCGGCCCTGTCACTCACTGTCACCACGGCTGAGCTCCAGACCCGGTAGCCCATCACACTCTGCTGGAGGAGCACTTCCTTTACTTCCTGCCACTTGGCCTGAACCGGAAGGACTTCCTGAGATTTCCCTTTTCCCTGCTTTTTCAGAGTCCTCGCCTCCCTTGCTGGCTTCTCAGAGCTGCTGGATTTTCCCACAATGCACTGCTTCAGGTGTGGGCACAGTTCTCCCAGGGACTGGCAAAGTCTGGCCATGAAGAGGGCTGCATGTAGCTTGGGGCCATGGAGAACATCCTGCTGGCCTTGCATGGCTGCATCAATGCCCTGCAGCTCCGCCTGGATGTAGTCCACGATGCTCCGGATGCACGCCACCGAGTGGGTGCACAACATGTCCTGCACGGTGCCGGCATCTGCATACCTGTCGAAGGCAGAGTTCCTGGCCTGCTGCGTGGCAGTGGTGCCCTTGGACAGGTGTGCATCACTGCAGGGAAGGTAGGCCAGCAGGTCATCCAGTTTAACCTTCAGCCTGGAATCCAGGGCAGAACAGAAGCTCTGTACACAAGGGCTGACAGCTTGAGCTTTCATAGCGAGGCCACTGCTGGCAAACGGCCCTCGGTTTGCCACACTGACCCAGGCAGCATCCGCAGGCAAGTCACTGGGACTTTCGGACCAGAGGAAGAGAGACATGTTCTGCTCGAAGTGGATGTGTTTATTGGATGGGGAGTCGCTGGTGCTGCCCTCAAGTTCCTGCAAAGCTGAGACCAGAAGCTCTTTGGAGCTACTGGAGATGGACTCAAATCCTTCTTTGCTCAGAGTCTAAGAGAGAATGAGAGGAGACTTTTAGTCATGGTTACTTCAAGGAAAGAGTTGAAATCCCAATTAATCCCAGCCGTCCTTTTTTTTTTTTTTTTTTAAGAGATAGAGAGAGAGAGAATTGGCATACCAGGGTCTCCACCACTACACTTGAACTCCAGACGCCTACACCACCTAGTGGGCATCTGCAACCTTGCACTTGCCTCACCTTTGTGCATCTGGCTTACGTGGGATTTGGAGAGTGGAACATGGGTCCTTGGGCTTCGCAGGCAAGCGCCTTAACCACTAAGCCATCTCCCCAGCCCCAATCCCAGCCTTCTGAATGCTCTCTCCCTAGCCAGTGGTACAGTGTGTCTAGAAAATGTCCCCCACAGGATCATGTGTCAATGGAGCTTGGAAGGTGGGAGGCAGGGCTTTAGTGCAGGAAGCAGATCACTAGGGGTGTCTCCTTTGGGCTGTACCTCACTCCAGTCCCAGTTTTCCTGCCTGCCAGGAGGTGAGCCAGATGCACGTGCTCTGCTTCTCCAAGAGTTCCAAACCACAGAGCCAATGAGCACAGACTGAGCCCTCTCACAGCACGAGCTGAAACAAAGTTGTTCTCCCTCACGTGGTTTGGAAAGGAACTGCCGGGCGTGGTGGCGCACGCCTTTAATCCCAGCACTCAGGAGGCAGAGGTACGAGGGTCACTGTGAGTTCAAGACCAGCCTGGGCTAGAGTGAGACCCTACCTCAAAAAAAAAGGAAAGAAAAAAGAAAGGAACTAATATGGTACATGGTGCAGCAGAGAAGATGCTGTTGTGACAGGCCTGGGCTTCTTCCTGGCCACCTGACAAAGGCCTGTGTCTTTCAGCAACAGAATCTACATTGAGCCAATAATAAGGGAAAGAAAACCATAAATGGTGGGAGGTTTCCAACATGGACAAAAGGCCATGCTCAGCCAGGCGTGGTGGTGCACACCTTTAATCCTAGCACTCGGGAGGCAGAGGTAGGAGGCTTGCCATGAGTTTGAGGCCACCCTGAGACGACATTGTGAATTCCAGGTCAGCCTGGGCTAGAGCGAGACACTACCTCGGCAAAAAAACATACAAAGACCATGCTAGCGTTGGCCACGAGATGAGGCCTCATGATTTCCCACCTCACCTGTAAGCGATCCAGAAACAGCTTCTGCACCAGGTCCTCCCAGAACAAGAGCGGCTTCTCCAGCAGCCGCTGACACACCACCTCCCAGCTGTGGTTAGCAGACTCGTTGGTAAGTAACTCCCATATGGCATCTCGGATCCCTGCGAGACCTTTCATGCTCTTCACGTACAGAAGTAGGTTGGTGATGCCATTTTTAATGTCTTCATTGCACCTGTAACAAGATCATTTTCCTTAGGCGCCATCAGATCCAAGGTTTTCACATTATTGATAAAAAATTCTAAAACCCCATTTGAAAACCTGTGACCAGAGCACGTATGTATGTGTATGTTTCAGAGCGTTTACCAAAGCTATAAATCAGGTTGGAAAGATGAATCAGCAGTTACAGCGCTTGCCTGCAAAGCCTAAGGACCTGGGTTCAATTCCCCATGTAAGCCAGATGCACAAGGTGGAACACGTGTCTTACATTTGTTTGCAGTGGCTAGAGGCCCTGGCATGTCTCTCTTTCTGTCTGCCTACTTCCCTCTCTCATAAATAAGTACACAAACAATAAATAAATAAATAAATAACAAAAGCTACATATCAGCAAAGCACATTTCAGCCTGGATTGGGGCCTGCAGCCCTCTCACCAGGCTGGCTCTTGGTTCCCCAAGGACAGAATGTTTAAGCCCCATGGAATAGCTTCGAGATCAATACATTAAACAAAAGCACAGCCACTGGAGAACTCTAACAGAAGGAGAAAAAAGTCTTACTATTTTGAAGACAAATGCTTGGCCTAGGGTGGAGACTCAGTGGATAAACTGCCTGCCACTCAGGACAGAGGACCTGAGTTCAGATTCCCAGAACTCACGTAGCAGCAGATGCAGTAGCACTAGAGCCTATAATCCCAGCCCTCCCCCAGTGAGATGCGAGTATGCAGCACGGAACAAAAGACTTAAGCAAGGTGGAAGGTGAGGAACAACACCTGCGAATGTTCTCAGACCTCCACATGCATGCTGTCGTACGCACACCCCCACACAAAACTGCATACACACACACACGAGGGAAAAAATTCTTAAGCCTCCCGCAACAGGTGCTAAACGGGTGCAAAGGTAGTGATGGTCTTGAATGGTGGCTGACACATGGTGACTGCGATGTGGCTTAGGCCACATGCAACGTGCTCGGAGGCCAAGCCTGCGTCAGGGATGCTCTTCTTAGGTACTTACGTGTCGATCCACTTCCGCAGGGTGTCTCTCAGGTACTCCTGGCTGATGGGAAGTGCAAGGGTTCGGAGCACTGGCTGGAACTCAATGACGGAGGCTGGCAGGTGCCTGAACCAGCTGCACAGCTTCATTTCCCCCTGCAGGACACCTGCGCCCTTTCCTAGACAGAAGGCCAAGTGAAGCACAGTCCAGGCCTTGCTTCCAGAAGTCTAGTTATTCTGTGGCTGGGTCACACTGAATAAGGCCACACAGCAGGGTAAGGAAAGAGGAGTGGGGCCGGGCATGGTGGCGCACACCTTTAACCCCAGCACTGGGGAGGCAGAGGTGGGAGGATCGCCGTGAATTAGAGGCCAGCCTGAGACTCCATAGTGAATTCCAGGTCAGCCAGGCTAGGGTGAGACCCTACCTCAAAAAACCAAATAATAATAATAATAATAATAAAAAAGAGCATACATGCAGGCTCCTTCTGCCAGGGGCATGAACCTTCTCTCACAACTCCTCCATCCTGCCGGCTGAGAAGAAAGGCCAAGGCCAGAAGGGAACGCATGAGGGCAAAGTGAGTGGAAGGAAGAAGCAAGTGCTGACCAGCCCTTGACTTTTCTGTCTGGGCCTTTTGTTTTTTGTTTAAATCTGAGTGGTCTGACCATGTTGCCCAGGCTGGCTCCAAACGTGGGCCCCAGTGATCCTCCTGCCTCAGACTCCTGAGAAGCTTACGACTATCTATAAGTACAGGCTGCTGTGCCTGGCAGTCTGACATTTGAAAACAGAATGTAGGTTGATCATTTCCATTTTCTCACCATCCAGTGTCCCTTTAAGATCTAAGGAGACAACCGATGGTGGCCTGTCCTGACCAGTGAGGTGCTGCTCAGTCCACAGGCCTGCGCTGAGCGGCCTGGGAGGTGCCACTCCCTGCACTGTGCATGAGGCCCCTTGGCGCTTGAAAATAGAGCTCTTCTGAGTCTGTTTTCCAATACCAGGACAGAGCAGCCAATACTCACCTTTCATGAGGGGTTGGCACAGTACACACATGTACAGGGAGTCAGAATGCCCGAGAGAGTAACGCTCAGCGAAGGGTGCCCTCACTCAATGAGGAGACTCGCTAGCTTCATGTGGGTACCGGGAAATCGAACCCGGGTCATTAGGCATTGCAGGCAAGTGCCTTAACCACTGAGCCATCTCTCTCGCTCCGTGCTCATTTCTTTTCTACCTTTGCTCTCCCTCCTTGGTGGACATGTGGACAGTTTCATCTGACCCACTGTCCTGCAATTCCATGAATCTGTCACTTTCGTGGCTGACAACATCCACTCTCATGGCCGCACGTCCTGGTCGTATGGGTGTGTCTGAACAGACCTCGCACTGCTCTGACCCGACGCCCCTGCCCACTCCCCAGTCCCATTTCAGGGTCTCAGGGTTCTCTAACATCACATTTACAATTACGAACTCATCATCAGGTCCAAACTAGCTCCTTTTCTACTGAACTTGGACATCTCCCTGCCCACATGCTACAGAGCCAATCCATCATCCAGTCCTCTCCTTAACAGATGTCCAAGATGCTCATTTGGTCCATCTCTGTCTTAAAAACAAATAACCAATTTTTGGTGCATGTGTATGATGTGTCTGTCTGTCTGTGCCCATGTGTGTGCGTGTGCCATGGTGCCCATGTGTGTGCGTGTGCCATGGTGCCCATGTGTGTGCGTGTGCTATGGTGCCCATGTGTGTGCATGTGCCATGGTGCCCATGTGTGTGCGTGTGCCATGGTGCCCATGTGTGTGCGTGTGCCATGGTGCCCATGTGTGTGCGTGTGCCATGGTGCCCATGTGTGTGCGTGTGCCATGGTGCCCATGTGTGTGCGTGTGCTATGGTGCCCATGTGTGTGCATGTGCCATGGTGCCCATGTGCCGGTCAAAGGCAACTGCTGGGTACGGGTCCTCCTCTTCCCTCTTCTGATGCAGGGGCTCACGTAACTCCCAGGCTGGCTGCTCCTTGGGCTTACGGCAGATCCTGCCATCTCCACCACCCTCCTCCAGGCATGGCTGCAATCAGACACCTACAACAGCCTCTGTGGGTGCTGGGGTTCAGAATTCAGGTAACTCGCCGTGGGAGGCAGAGGTAGGAGGACTGCTATGAGTTTGAGGCTACCCTGGGACTACACAGTGAATTGCAGGTCAGCCTGGGCTGGAGGGAGACCTTACTTGGGAATAAACAAACAAACAGAACTGAGGTAACTCATGCTTGCATAGCAAACACCTTATCCACTGAGCCGTCATCCATTTAGCCTTATCTCCACTGCTCGCTTCTGACCCAAGTCCCCGTGTGTGACCCTGGACCACACTGACAACCTCTCAAGTGAGTTCTCAGTACCCTTCTACTCCCACAGGACTCAACTGTTACTTGAAAGCACTCGTGTATTTAATTACAGCTGGGAAAATGCCACCCAGCAGAATTACGGGATGCAGGGGCACATGCAGCAAGGAACCTGACCAAGCCGGCAAGGCTCTGGCAGACTGTCACCGTTCTCTGGATAAAATGCAACCTGCCGTGGCCTGCCAGCGTCCACATTATGTGACCCCTCACCAAGCCTCCAGCCTCTTCTCATGCGACCCTCTCCCCTCACCCCACATACCTCAGCCTCACTGTTCTTCAACTCCTAGATACACTGACATCCCACTGCCTCAGGCCTTTGAGCCCCTCTTCCCTCTGCCTCGAACTCTCTTCTTTGCCTTCCTCACCTGATTAAATCCTCTTCAACCTTCACCTTTGACTCTGAACATCACTTCCCCCAGGCGTCCTCCATGGTCTCAGTAAGATCCGTCCACCCTGTTCCCAAGACGGCAGGAACCTTGCATTTACAGCAGTGAGCACTGCAGACATCCAACAAGAAGCTGCGCGTTTTCAAGTTCAATCCTGCCTCTCTAGACTACGCCCTCCGCCTGTCTAGTTGACTGCTGTGTCAGAGCCGGGTACACGGCCGGGACGCAGCGGACGTGGGGTAAGGAGCAGCTGAGCGAGCCAGCAGATGCTGGTGGGAGCTCACCAGTAGGGTGCTGGCACGTGATGGTCTCCAGAGTGGAGAAGAGCAGGCCGCAGGGCGGGGACGGCTCTGGCAGCACACCTTCTGGCAGAGTGTAGAAGAGGGCATGAGCCTGGTTCAGAGTGGTGGCCAGCAACTCCACCAAGGAGCAGATCTGGACCTTGATGCCAGCGCCTGGGAGAAGAAAGCACTCTCTTTTAAATCATTTCCTTTGGCAAAGTCTTGCCCACCACCACCCCCCACCTTCTATCTCAACAGAAAGGACAGTTTCAGAAAGGACACCCACCGTGGTGAGGCTGGTTGAGAAGTTTTTGGATAGTCGCCTTTCTGGCCATCAGGAAGTCCGTGAGGGCTTGGCGGGGAGAGCTCTCCTCTAAGAGCATTATAGAGCAGAGGGCCTCGGCCACGGCTTGGTCAGACACAGCCTTGCATTTGAGCAACATCTTGCTTTCATGCAAAATTGTTGACCTGGAAAGAGGTGACCCTGGTCAACGGGGAATCTTCAACATTCTGGGTAAAATGCCTTTGGTGCACCAGACTCCGAAACATTGCATGGAGGAGACCTGGCCATCATCTGGGACCTAGACACAGGCCCGGCTTACCGGAAGTGACTGGCTGCTGCCACCTGCCGGATGAGGATGGGAAATCGCGAGAGGATGGGGCTGTATCTGGAACTGGAAGAATCCAGCTGGAGCAGGCCGTGCAGGTGGCAGCAGAGCAGGTACAGCTGGGTGGCACGGAGGTACTGAGAGGCCTCCATGGCGCTCCAGATCTTCTCAGGAATTTCTAGCAGCAGTTTGATCTGGGCAGCCATGCTGTGGAACTTCTCCTGGGATGGTGGCTGTGGCTGTAGGGAAGGACAGAACCAAGTTAGAAGAGCAAACCACAGAAACGACAGGGCTGACTTCTACAGGCGTGTGGAGAAGTCGGAGATGCTACGCGTTGACGCGTGTGTGGGGTGCAGTTCGTGGGGGGACAGGCGTATGGAGGCTAGAGGTGGGTGTCGCGTGTCTGCCTCTAGCGCTCTCTGCCTTATTTACTGAGACAGACCTCTCACTGAACCTGAAGCTCACCAACTAGCCAGCTAGCCAGCTGCCTTGGGGACTTTGTCTCTGCCTCCTAGGGCTGGCGTTCCAGTCCACACCAGCACCAGGACCCACGTAAGCCAGACGCACAAGGTGGCCCACGCAAGTGAAGTTCCTTCACAGTGGCTAAAGGCCCTGACACACCCATTCTTTCTAACTGCCTCTTTCTCTCTCTTAAATAAAAAAAAATTAGCCTCCCTACCCCCCCCCCAAAAAAAAAGCTGGGTGTGGTGGCACACACTTTTTTTTTAAAAAGGTTTGACGGTTTCATTAAGCTGGACTCAGTGGTACTTAGCAAGCACTGAGGTCTGATATAAACTTGCATCACCATCTGGTTGTCAGCGACTTTCTCAATGGCAGGGAGTGCCGTGCACTGCATTCCATGTGAAAAAAGAAAGCTCCCACCTTTTCACTTCTCTGTAAGAGGGCAGCAGACTTCTGAGCTGACTCTGCCACCCTGTATCAAATCTTCATCTGCCCCTCTTCATCTCACTGTGCCCTCTTGTTTCCCAGTTCTCTGTGAGCACCCTCTGTGAAGGATCTGTAGAGGGTTGCAGGGAGCTAGCTAGCTTTGGCCCCTTCATGCTTTTCTGCCCTCTACCATGTGAGGATTTAGCAGGAAGCCCCCACCCAATATGATATTCCACCATCTTGGACTTCTCTGCTCCTGGTGTGGAGAGGGCCCTCACAGAACAGAGGACAGCCGCCCATCTGGGTGTATGCAGCAGCTCTGGAGCCAGAATGTGCCCCGTAGCTTGGAATCGCATACTACTGTATTATGTGGAAATCATGCTAATTGGCAAGTGGTTAATCTCTGTACAGGCTAATAAGCCTGGGGACATGGAAGACTATGCACCTTGGGTGGAGTTCCTTGAAGACAAGAAACTCACAGCTTCTCCAAAGATGTTTTTCTGATAAATATAAACAAATAACTGGTGATCTGATCTGTCTGATGCTCAGACTCCCGGTAGCTTTGGCTGCCTGAATCTGAATAAAAGCACCAGTACTCAGTTCAGGAGCACCTGAGTGCGTGCCCTGAGCCTCTATCAAATCCTATGCTGTCTGGCATGTGTTCATCTTCCGTTCATCCAAACACGCTGGACGGTGGACACAGTATTTTAGTGGGGAGGGGACTGATGAGAAGTGGGCTCCAAGGAACCGAAGAAAAACATCTGCAGCAGGCTGGTCAGCATCCTTAAGCCTACCTCCTCTCCCCCTCCCCTCACCCACAATCAACAGTGATAAATTTAGTTTTCCTACAAGTTCAACATAACCAGTCAGAATATGAGTGTCACCCTGCATGAGACAGAGACGAAAGCATACACAGGCGATGTCCCATTGCGTTCAGGGCTCACCCAGCCTTTGGATATGAATGACTCCACTGAGCCTGCTTCCTGCATGCAGCCCTTTGGGTCTTCATCCTCCCCTCCAATACCCGATCTGTGGGATAATGAACTTCTTAAAGTATTTTGCTATAGCTGCATAACTGGACTAAGACATGTTCCCATCTCAGCTGGCCTCTGAAGGACCCAAGCCAAGACTTCCTTTAGAGCATATGATAAATGCATTTTGGTGATCAAAATCTCAAAATGTTCTCTTTTTCTCTCAAATGTTTTTGTTTGCAAGGAGAGAAAAAAGAGGGACACAGACAATGGGCTGCCAGGGCCTCTGGCTGTTGCAAATGAACTCCAGACATATGCAACCACTTGGTGCATCTGGCTTTACATGGGTACTGGGGAATCGAACGCTGGTCCTCGGTCATTGCAGGCAAGTGCCCCAGCGGCTGAGCCATCTCTCCAGCCCCCAGAATGCTTTCTGCTAATATTCTAAAGCATTCACATTGTTTTCAATCAACTTCCCGTGAATTTATTTCCTTGACTAGAATGTAAGCTCTTTCAGAAAAGGAACTAGGGGTTCCGTGTGTGGCTTGAATAGAGAAGTTACCTAAATTTTGTAGGACTGGCCAAGAATATCAGTTAGGATAACTACACATTTCTTAAGTCAGGGAAAGTTGGAGCTAGCCTGCAATAAAATGGGAAGCACAGCATGCATCAGCCACAGCTTAACACTCAGTATGGGGAAGGATGAGGTCCAAAGGATGGCCAACCTCCTGTGATGTTTCTGTGTGCAGCCCAGTCTTCTGACAGAGAGCTTTCTTTTTTTTTTTTTTGCGAGGTAGAGTCTCGCACTGGCCCAGGCTGACCTGGAATTCACTATGAAGTTTCAGGGTGGCCTCAAATTCACAACAATCCTCCTACCTCTGCCCTTTGCCTCCCAAATCCTGGGATTAAAGGCTGTGCCACCATGCCCAACTTTTTTTTGAGGTAGGGTTTCACTCTAGCCCAGACTGACCTGGAATTCTCTACATAGTCTCAGGGTGGCCTTGAACTCACAGTGATCGTCCTACCTCTGCCTCCAGAGTGGTGGGATTAAAGGTTTGCACCACCTGGCCCAACCGAAAAAGATTTTTCTGAAACCCAGTTAGTGTGAGAAAGTTCCAGATGTTAGCTAGATGGTATTTTCTTTTTCTATGTTGCAAACAGTTTTCTCAAATTCTCCATTTTACCTGTCTCAACTTTGATGTTTTCATCCCTAAGCCAACATTCCCCCCCACCTTTTTTTTTTTAAATATTTTTTTGTTCATTATTTATTTATTTATTTGAGAGCAACAGACACAGAGAGAAAGACAGATAGAGGGAGAGGGAGAGAATGGGCGTGCCAGGGCTTCCAGCCACTGCAAATGAACTCC